>NW_026606154.1:0-600000 GCF_029834395.1 Sorex fumeus | reverse complement strand
CTACCTCTGCCTCTCGGCCCAGGCTGGTTCCCCAGCTGAACCCCCAGTACAGTGCTGTCCCGTCACCCTTCCCCTCTCTTCTGCCTGTCGCACGTCTCATCACTCCTTCCCTTCCGTTTCTTTTCAAGTTTTCCGTGGGTATAAAGAGAAGCCATAACATGTGAAAAGAATAGACAAAAACCAACACTTCAGTTGGGTCTCAGCAGGCATTAGCATGTGTCCTGCAGTTTAACTTGGTCTCGACCCTACTCTAGGTTCAAGCTTAGCTCCCTAGAGGGATACCGTCTGCGTCTGCTTACAGACCACTGGCCCCAAAGCATTCTGCGCACCCAGTGCAGTCCCGTGACATTTAGCAAAGAAATTGATCAGACGCTCCTGAAATTCTTTTGGAACAGTAACCCCCCACAAATAAGTAATTCTTGGGGACAAGAAGACGGGAGGCATCACCTTCCCCAACTTCAAACTGTGTTAAAGTGGTAGTAATGAAAACAGCATGGTCTTGGAATAAAAACAGACCTGCAAACCAATGGAACAGTGTTAATATTCTTACTCAGACCCTCAAATATGTGACTGCTTAGTCTTTGATAAAGGAGCAAGGACTATGAAGTAGAACAAGCCTCTTCAACAAACGGTGCTGGGAAAACTGGACAGTTCCATGCCAAAAAATGAACTCAGACCTCTAACGCCAAGCACAAAAGTCATATTACAACGAATTAAAGACCTCAATATCAGACCTGAATCCATAAGTACATGGAGGAAAACATAGACCGCTCCATGCTATTGATGCTAAAGATGAAACACCTCTGACCAAGCAAGAGAAAACGAAGATAAACAAATGGAACTACCTTAAACAGAGAAGCGTCTGCACCTCAAAAGAAACAGTGACCAAGATACACAGACATCCCAGGGAATGGGAAACACTATTCGCCCAAGACTCACCTGATAAAGGGTTAGTATCAAAGATATATAAGGCATTGCTAGAGGTTTCCAAGAAAAAGACATCCAACCCCATCAAAATATGGGCAGAGGAAATGAACAGAAACTGCTTCAAAGAAGAAAGTCAAATAGCCAAAAGGCACATGAAAAAAATGCCCTATATCACTAAACATTATGAAGATGCAAATCAAAACAACAATGAAATATCTCACACCACAGAGCCTGGCACACATCCAAAAGAACAAGAACAACCAGTGTTGGCATGGATGCGGAGAGAAAGGGCCTCTCATCCATGGTTTGTGGGAATGCCAACTGGTCCAGTCTTTTTGGAAAACAATATGGATGTTCCTCAAAATACTGGAAATTGAGCTCCCATAATATCCAGTGATACCACTCCTGGGAATATACTCTGGGGGTTCCAAAACACACAGAAACACCATCTATACTATGTTCATTGCAGCACTATTCACAATAGCCAGAATCTGCAAATAACCCAAGTGTCCAAGAACAGACAATTGGATAAAGAAACTATGGTACATCTACACAATGGAATATTATGCAGCCACAATGAAAAGTCTTGAAATTTGCGTATAAATGGATGGACATGGATGTTGTCGGTCTGAGTGAAATAAGTCAGAAGGAGAGGGACAGACTTAGAAGGTCTGTATTTATTTTGGGGATATAAAAATATATAGTATAAGACTAATATCCAAGGACAGAAAAACAGGGGACCAGGAAGACTGATCCACAGTTGGAAGCTTGCCACAAATATTTGGGAGTGGAGGGCAGTTGGAATAGAGAAGGGACCACTGTGACAATAATGGTTGGAAATGATCAGTCTGGACAAGAACTGAGTGTTGAAAGTAGGTAAAGAGATACGCGTGATAACCTTTCTGTATCTGTAATACAAACCATAATGCCCAAAAGGAGAGAGAAAGAGGAGAGGGAGAGAGGGAGTGAGGAGGGAGGGAAAGAAAGGGGAGAGAGAAAAAGAGAGAGAGAGAGAGAGAGAGAGAGAGAGAGAGAGAGCCTGCCATAGGGGCAGGTGGGTGGTAGGGCAGGAGGGAAACTGGGGACATTGGTGGTGGGAAATGTGCACCGGTGACGGGAGGGACAGGTCTTGGAACACCGTATGACTGAACCCCAGTCGTGAACAGCTTTGCAACTGTGTGTCTCATGGCGATCCAATTTTATAAATAAATAAAACCCCACTGGCACTGCAGGATCCAGGATTTCTGGGAGAAACTGCATCCTAACAGAGTAACTCTATTTGGAGACGGAAAACGCTGCCCTCACCAGAATCTGCCTCCTGCAAAGCCTACTTAATGCTGACGCTTTTAAGCATCAGGAAGGAAATAGAAATATTCAGAGGAGCGTAATCTTGTTCTGGCCTGGAGTACACAAACCAAACTCCTTCCCCCAGCCCTCGAGGGTAATGAGCCCTGAATGAAGAATGGAGTGTGCAGCAGACTCTGTCTTCTTCAGCAGGGACAGCACTGCCTCCTTGCTCGTCCCCCCTCCCCCGACCCCCTCCCTACCTGCCCGGCTCCCGCAGGCCAGGCCGCAGAGCTGTTTAGCACCTGGCCCTCCTCCCCAGCCCCGCTTCTCCCCCTACACATGCGCTGGTCATGGGAACCAAATTCAGACTGCTTGAGGCTCTTCTGCTATTCTACTTAGCATTTCCCCCCCTGTTTCTTTTTGGGTAGTTTCCATGCATGTCTTCATGTTTAGTGAAGTTTTCTTCCACAGTGTCCAGTCTAGTTAATTTGAAGCAGCATAGTTACCATGGAAGGTACTTGGGAAGCTATAATTGGGCGCTTGTGTAGTTCCTGTGCCTCAGTTTAACTTTTTTGAACGTACAGGTTATTGTTAGATGTGCCGATCTGTTGATCTCATGTCTGTCAGTTATGCATCAGCCTGAGTGCATTGGTTTTTACCCAGTAAAAACCCAGTAGTTTTTGTTTTTCTAACATTCAGTTGGTCTCATAATCCCTGATTAGATGCTAGACTTTGAAAAGTTTACTTCGTTGGGTGGTGGATACTTTTGCAGTCCTAAAAGTATCTCTGAGGTTTGGGAGGGTTTGCTGTTGTTACATAGAAATGGTTCATTCTTTTTCATGCTCTTGACATTAGCAGGGCAGGAGCTCGGGAAGTGACGTGCTGGTCCAGAGGTGCATGGTCTGCCAGCGAGGGACCCAGCTTCAACGCCCAGTACCCTACGACCCCTGAGCACTGCCAGGTGTAGCCCTCAAATAGCCCCCGCTGGGTGGAGCCCAGGTGGCCACCAGGACTGCCAGAGGCCAGTTGTCCACTCCTTGGCGTGTCACTGGCAGACCAGGAAATAATCATTCTCAGAAGACTCACGTAGCGGGACCAGATGGGACTCGAACCGACGACCCCACTGCTGAGGCTTCCGCCTGCTCTGCATGACCGATGCCGAGTGCTGCAGCTGGCTGCACGCTGTGCTGTGTGCACACACTGACCCCCTGAGCAGCTCCTTCATGTCCCCCTGCTCTGGGCCGACACTGGGCCCCTCACGCCCATGCGCCCCGAGGCCTGGCTGGCTCAGAAATATGTTTGCTTCAGCTTTCAGGGTATTTAAACTGTGTGAACCAACACTTAGAAATTGATATATATATATATATATATATACATATATATATATATATATATATCACAAAACCCATATCCTGAGCTACTTTGGATGATTGAAAAACTGGCCATGCTGACCGCCATCCACGGGAGCCCACAGTTCTGCACCCTGGGCGCCCCGGCATCCCGTGCTCTCTGCCCAGGAGACGATGCTGTTGTCACAGCAAGCATGTTACCATCCTGGCTGGGCCCTGGCGCTGCTTAGCGTGGAGAAATGTTTCTCTCTCCTCATGTTTTACTGAAAGTGAAGGTGAGACTGAAGATGACTCAGAGGCAAGCGCCGTGTCTTCCTATGCGCCGCACTCACCTGTGCACCTTCGAAAGCTGGAAGCCGGGGACAGGTGCATGGTGTGACCTGTGCTGGGGGAGGGACCCTGGCCGAGGAGCTTCCTCCTCCCCTTTCAGCACCCTCAGTCACCCCAGCAGCAACAGTTCACGCCCCGGCCCCAGGATTGTGCTCAGCCCAGTACCCCGGTGGTCTTTCCTGTGCGGCTGGTAGTGAGGGCAATGCGCTGGCCTCTGCCGCCCTCCGTGCTGTCCCGTTTGAGCAGTGGACTGATGGTCAGAGAACTTAACCTCCCCTCGACTCGACTGGGCAGATCCTGGGGAGCCCTTTGACCCCAGTGCCTTCCCCAGGGGCCCAGACGCCACATCCGGCAGGGAGGAGACAAGAGTGGGTCCAGGTCCATCTGAACTCCGGGACTGTCTTCGGCCAGAGCAGCCAGTGTGCCGGCAGGGCCGCCGTGACTGCCTTCTCCCAGCATGTCACAGAGTTTCCCTCCCCCGTGCCCTGCCTTAGCTTTTTCGCGCCCTCACTTCCCCGCGGACTCGGTGCCCCTCGCGGATACTCACGGCACCCGGAGCTTAGGGAACTTCTGGATGTCATTCTCTGTCAGGTTCTGAAATAGAGACGCTGTAGGTCACCATCCAAGCAAGTCGAGTCAGGGATGAGACCACAGGGAGGGGTGGGGACTGTGGCGAAGGGAAGCATACTGCGTGCACACACACACTCAGGCACATGCACGGACACACAAACGCACACATGTGCACACAGATGTGGACAGCCCAAGAGCATTTGCGTAGACGCATGAGGAGCTGGTGTTGCTGGCCCTTATTTGCCAAAGGGAATTCCTTGATACAGCTTTATTATAGGGACAGAAAAGATACGGGGTGTTTGGATAACTCCCTCCCCACAGCCCCCCCACCTTGCCCCCACCATAGATCCCCTTCCCTTGCATGCCCCCCACCCCCTTCCATGGCACAGTTCCTGGTACTCGCTACAGCTACCTCAGAGAGTCTGAGCCTTAGATCTGTTTGCAGTGAAACAGAGCCAAGGAAGTGATCTCACGTGCGTGATCGTCACTGGCGCAAAACCATGTGAATCGGGTGGAGCCAAGAGGGACACTGCTGAGGTGCTAAGGGTGGGGGGAGGGGATGCATCCTTTGCCCCAGCCAGGGGACAGGCACTGCAGAAGCAGAGATGGCCAGAGGCTCTGCCCTGTCTCCTGCAGTCTTGCCCCGCCCTCAGGCTTCTTGGGGTGTGAGCTTGAAGGGGTGTCCCAGGGGTGCGCGCAGATATACATTCAGTGGCCCCGTTCGCCGTTGGGATTCTGCTCAGACTTTGGACTGTACCTTGGTCCTGGTGAGTGAGCTGGGAGGGTCCCAAGAGTCACATGGGAGGGGCGAGAGCTTCCCAAACCCGTGAGAAGTCCTGGTGTCTCCTGGGGATCCGTGAGACAGCCAGTGGTGGGCCCCCCAAACAGTCGACCCACTCCTCAGCTGCCAGAGGGGAAACGCACGTGTCTGACCGGCCGGCACTTACCAGAAACCGAGCCCCGTCGATGTGGAACTTCTTCACCGTCTTCTCGCAGTCCTTGTAGTTGAGCTGCGAAGGGGAGGGAAGACGCAGTCCGTGGCTCGTGACATTGGTTCCACTCCCTGGCCTGCCCCGGAAGCTTAGCAATTTGTGGTACTTGTGGCTAGACAGGCGTCCCCTCAGCCCTGTCGAACAGAGGGCCCCAGGCTGCCTCAGCCCTGCTTTCACTGGCCCCCAGGGATGCTCTGAAAGGGAGAATGTGCCTCGGTCTAAGGAATTGGCGCCAGGCACTCTGGAGTGTGCGCTCAGCTCCAAAGAGCCGGCCAGGTGCCACCAGGGAGGCTGAGAGGGGCCACAGGGCGACTTCTGTCACCTCAGTACCCAGACACTGGGCCAACTCTGTCACCTCAGCACCCAGACACGGGGCCACCTCTGTCACCTCAGCACCCAGACACGGGACCACCTCTGTCACCTCAACACCCAGACACGGGGCCACCTCTGTCACCTCAGCACCCAGACTCTGGGCCACAGGGAGAGTGGTGCCCTGTGCCGCCGCCTCAGTGGGCTTCGGGATGTGATACTGTGCTCGTCACTGAATGTTCTTCCCTTGCCTTTTCTCTCTGCACGTGACCTTCAAATGCTAACAGAAGCCTCAAATGATCACGAGCTTATTCTCAACATTATTTTCTCTTAATTACTCCTTTACTCCTGAGAATCCTGTTTGTTTTCCACACGGCTGTCGCAGTCATCATAATCGAGATTGCTGGCAGTGACGGCCACCCTCCGTGGCTGGCGCCGTTCTGAGACTCCATGGGGAGCGAGCGAGCCCTTGGGCATTCACGTGGGGGGACAGGGGGCCTCCTGGCACCTGGGCTCAGAGGTCACAGGTGGTCTCAGCACATTTTGTTTATCTCTGCCAGGGTGGCCTCCTTCTTCTTAATGACAGTGTAACCGACAGTGAAAAATGAACAAATTCAACTTAAATCTAAGTGCACCGTTGAGGCCAGAAAGAGAGCGCCATGGATGCTCTCGCATGCATCTCCCCTCCTCAGCCATGAAGTCATCCCAGGACCCCACTGGGGCCCGGCCCGGCCCTTGGGGCTGGCTGTGTCTATGAGTCCAGCACTGGGACCCGGCCAGGCCTGCTGGCCTTGTCCCCGGCATCAGCTCTCACACTATGCCTGAACCTGACGTTGTGGGAGACTGAGCCCTGTGAGCTCTGGGCTCACATGTTCTGTCTCGCTTTGGCCGCCTTCTCTGGGCTCAGGATGGAGAGCGTGGTCTTTCCTTGAGGCCGGCAGAGCTCAAAGGTGAGCACCATTGTCAGACCTCTTGGCTTGACAGGGCCATGACTATTAGAGTGAACGTTAGAAAGCTCAGAGAATAGTAATTTAGAGGTAAGGCAAGAGCACAGCTTACGTTTGCATTTAGTATTATATTTAGTATTTCCCTGTCTCCGGGGACTGGGAAATACTCTGTGGCCTTCCTTTCCTATGCGTCAGGGCAGTCACCATCTTAGTCCTGATTGTCCAGAGCCCAGCGCCCGCGGGCGAAGCCTGCCTACAGGTCTTGGTTCTAATCCAGTAATATTTGCGTTTAAGGACTAAACGTCTGAATTTTTTTTCACTTTCGACCCTGGTAGGGTCTAACCCAGGGCCTCCCATTCGCGGGACGAGCGCTTCCTGAGCTCCGTTGGCCCCCGGGTGGGACTCGGCAGCATCCAGCGTCCAGCGTGGGGACACTGGCCTCGGGCAACTGCTTGATGTGTAGATGGAGCGAGGAAGGCGGGGACAGGCTTAGGTCACACACGGAGTGGGGATCCAGCTGGGATCCGAACCCGTGGCTGGGGTGGGGGGCTATGGCACAGCCCGCACCCCTCCTGGCAGGGAGAGGGGGACAGAGACATGAGCCCTGACCTCAGTCCTTGGGCTCCCGCCGTGGAGAGAGGCGGCAGGACACAGACGCGGGCACGGAGAGCAGAGAGGCGCCCACTGAGGGCCTCCCGGAGCTCAGCTCCTGTTAGAATCTGGGTCTCTGAAGAGAAAACAGAGGCTCAGAGAGGTGAAGTAATGAAGGGAGCGTCACACAGCCCTTTGGCGGCCGGCCAGTGGGCGAGCTCCGTCTCGGCTCCTTCTCTCTGGGGCCTGAGCCAGGCCAGCTTGGGGGTCCCTCTGCAGCCCCAGGCCCCCACACTGTCCCTGCTCCCTCCCTGAGTTCTGTCCTGCCTGGTGCCATGGGCCTGTCGTGGGTCCAGGCCTTCTGATGGCGCGAATCCTGATGGCTCGACCTTGGCCGTGTCCCCTGCTAAGGGGGGCACACTGGAGACTGGCCAGCTGCCCCCTTTCTCCTGCCCCTCCTCGGCACTGAGCCCACAGTCCTCTGGCCTGTCTCACCTTGGAGAAGTCAGTGGGGGCAACAGCCGCCCCCGCAGCTCGGAGCCCTGGGTGTGCCGTGACCTTTCAGAGTGCGGGTGGGGGATCACCCAGAACCAGCCCCCAGAAAGCCGCGAGGAGCAGCGCCCCCATCTCAGCAGGGCGCAGATGCCCCACGGTCCCATGGCCTGGGATGGACAGAGGACACGGTCACTGCCCACTGCGTCTCGTCTTTGCAGCTGCCCTGAGTGTCGCCTGGGTGGGGGTCACAGCGCCCAGGACCCTGCCCCGGGCCCCATCGAGCACAGGGTCTTGTGCTCAACCCAGCGGGGCCTGACCCAGCCTCTTCCCCGTCAGGGGCCCTGCCATCTGGAAACCGTCTCGCCACCCTGCCCACTGCCGCATGGGGGGTTCTGGGCGCCTGAGTGTTTGGGGAGCCGCTGTCCCCTAAGGCCTTGGCCAGCCTGGCCGCTCCCGGCTGATGGCTCCTGGGGCGCACGCAACCCCCCGGCTCCCAGCAGCCCCACGTCCCTCAAAATCTCGTTCCCCCCCCAGGATTTCTGCTTCCGCTCCCCATGACCCCCCATGTCCTGCTCAGTCAGCCCCCCACCTGCCCACTCCCCTGTGTCCCCCTCTCCCCCCCGAGCCAGGCTCACCTTCCTGAAATAGTCCGCCAGGCTGTCAGGGTCCCAGGCCAGGACCTCGGAGCGAAAGGGCACCTTCTTCGAGGCCATGCTGCCCCCCGGGACGGCTCAGCACGGGCGGGGCCTGGGGGCTGCGCCCATGGACACCCGACCCCCGGCTCTGCCCACCCGGAGCGGCCTCGCTGGAGGGGACGCTGGCGCCACCCTCCCGGACCCCGGGAGCGTCAGCTTCCTCCACGAACAAATAAGGTCTCTTCTGAGAAGGCAACTCAGCGAGTTTCCTCTGCCACTTCCTCTGTGCTGGGGCGGGTAAACAAGGAAGCCCTGCGCTCGCTCGTACCCACACTGCAGGGCCCCCAGCCGGGCGTGCTGTGGCCCCGGCACGGCGAGAAAGGGGCCCCCGTGCACGTCCAGCACGCCCCCCCCCCCCGCCCTGCTCTCCGTGTCTCGGGTCGGCCAGGGTGGAGACGAGCAGGGCCTGCTCCGTTGCCCCCCACAAACCCGACCAAGGCTTCTCTGGCGGGGCGGCCAGGGTGGGGATAGTCACCTCACGCCCGCCTGGCACCCAGAGGCACCAGCCAGGCGGGAACCAAGCCCGTGGGCCCACCCCATGTTCTGGTCACAGCCGCGTCTCTCACGGACCCTGGCCCCTGCAGGCCCCTCTGTCGTGTGAGCACCCTGAGGGAGGGGGAGAGGGAGATCCCGAACATGGGGCCCTTCCTACTCGCGGGACCCTGCTTCAGCTTGCCCACCTGGGAAGTGGGCGGTCAGGACATCCCGGCCACAGGGAGGGCGAGGGGAATGCCAAAGGGCAGGGGGCAGAGACAGGGGACTGAGGCCTGGCCTGTACCGTGATCCCAGCTGGAGAAGCCGCTGGACAGGCCAGCAGGGGCCTTCCTAGGCCTTGACACCTGGGGCTCCCGTGAGCGGCCGTGTGGCCTTATTCCCGGGAGAAGCCAGGCTGGCTCCAGGCCCTGGTGCCAGCTTGTGGTCAGTCCTTCATAGGTCACAGGGACCGAGGGCGCGCGTGGGGGCTGCACCCTGCACCCACCCTCCTCCCCAGCACCCGCACCAGGTGCCCTCCTCTCTCGCCTGGACAGGGCCAGGGGCGCCTTCCTCAGGGCCCTTTGTGGAGGCCAGGGGAGCCTGGAGGGTATGTCTGGTGGGATTGGTCACTTCGGTGCCTGGGCTAGAAGGGAGAGCATGCTTTTGGGGACCGCCGGGACGGGTGTGGGGGTTAAAGGCTGCTGGAACTTTCTTCAGGGTCTCTGTGGATTCACCTTGGGCAGCAGAGTCCCTTTAGTTCCCCATCTGCCCTGAGAGGTGGGGGTGACAGCACCAGCCATGGGGTGACACAGGACCCGTCCCAGGAGCTGTAAGGAGCCTGACCGTCCTGAGCAGGGCGACCCAGGCTGGGCCCACTGGCAGAGAAGTGCTCGGGGCTTCTGGACCCTGCAGGGGGAGGCGGGAGCAGGCTCTGACGGGAAGTCCTCCAAGTCCCCTGAAACCCAGTCTAGACGCCTTCCTGGCACCCCAGGGAAATGCACCAGCCCCCACTGGGTGAGAAGGGGTGGCAGCGCAGCGGGAACAGCACGGCTGACCCAGGCTGTGAGTTTCATTTTCTCTGTCTCTGTCTCTGTGTCTCTGTCTGTCTCTCCCGCTCTCTGTGTCTGTGTATCTGTCTCTGTCTGCCTCTGTCTGTCTGTCTCTCTCTGTCCCTCTCTGTCTCTCTGTCTCTCTGTCTCTGTCTTTCTCTCTCTCTCTCTCTCTCTCTCTCTGTCTCTCTCTCCCCCCCCCTCTCCCTTTCTCCCTCTCTCCCTTTCTCCCTCTCTCCCTTTCTCCCTCTCTCCCTCCTTCCTTATTTGGACTTCCTGCCCAGCACCCGACCGCCCATCATCCTGCCCCCAGCTCTGCTCTCTGGGCCACGCCGGGCAGCAGCCCAAGTGCCCGCGGTGAGGGTGGGCTGTGGGCACTGCTCCCTGCCTGGGGCCAGCGGCGAAGGGCGTGGGAGTGGGCCGGGCAGCGGGAAAGCCAAAGCAGCCTTGCCCCGAGCCCGGCTGACGCTGCCCGGGCTGCTTCAGCCGGGGGTCCGGGGAGTCCCCCCAAGAGCAAGGCCAGGACCCCCCCACTCCACCCCCACCTCAGGCCTCCCAGCTGCTGGCGGCAGGCCACTCTGCGGGCCTGGGCCCCTCCTCCCGTGGCCCGTGAGCGCTGGGGAGAAGTGCTTTCCCTTCCTCTCCTGAGCCCTCCCTCCCCGCAGCACCGCCTGCCCCCCTCGCTGCAGCTCTGGGTGGAGAATATGGAGCCCTGTGCCCCGTGTGGGCAGCACCCTCAGCCACTGGGACGCCCGCAGCTTCTAAGGGACACGGGCCCCTTAGCAGGAGCGGGTGCGGCCCGGGAGAAGACAGGCTGGGACGGGCTGCACACAGGCTCTGCTCGGCCAGGCCTGCCCGCGCTCAGGCTCCGAAAGACGCTTTCCAGGGACGGAAACGCCACTTGGAAGAGCAGCCAGCATTTGCCGCCCGGAGTCTGTGCCAGCGTCTCAGGCCGTGGGCGACAGTTTGTTTTGTCCTTGAGGTCTAATGATCCATGCTTGGCAGACACTGTTTTTCTCATTAAAAAGGAAAGAAGGAAAAGCAGGCTTGGCCGTGCCGGCTGGGCGGGGGGTGCCCGCGCAGAGAGCACTTGGGGTGGCAGGCACGGAGGGTCGCGCCAGGTGGGGCCGGCAGGTGGGGTGCCCAAGCCAGCAACCGGAAGTCCCCCGTGGGACTGCTAATCCCACCTGGGCTGGGGCCCAATCGCCTCGCTCCCTTTCACTTACTGCCCCTTCCCTCCTGGGATGACCGGGAGGCCACACCACTGTCGCCCCCCCACCCCCCTGCTTGCAGGAGCACCCCCCACGGGGCAGTTCCCCAGAGCGTTGGATCCAGACCCCCAGCTCCGGGTCCCGCGCCCGGCCTGCTGCTCCGGGGGTCTGAGCGTGGGAGCTCGGGCATGCAGCCCCTGTGGGGTCCCCCACAGCCCTCTTGGAAGACTCAGGCATGCCATTGTGTCCCCCCCACTCCCGTCCCCACTGCGTGCAAGTGTCGTCACGTCTCCATGTTCCAGTTCTCTCCTCGGGAGAGTCGGGACGGCTGTGGCAGAACAGGGGTCCCTGTGAGTGGTGGTCTGGGTGCTGCCCCAGCCCACAGCAGGGGGAGGCAATGCTGGCATTGCCTACCCCCCCCACAGCTGCAGGACCCCAGTGATGGGACACAGCCCCCCTTGCCCACGGCCTCCGCTATCTGCAGTAGTTCTGGCGCCCACGGCAGCACCAGGCTTTTCCCAGAAGGGGCAGTTTACGCTCTGAGGCTGGCGTGGGTCCGGGGTTCCCTTGAGCATCCAAGTCCCGCACCCACTTGTAAAGCCAAAGAGCCCCTGGGACGCTCACGGCTCGCTGCATGGAGATCCACACCCTCGCCCTGGGGGTGGCACTGGAGGAGGTGGCATGGGGCTCGTCCCCGGGGTCCAGACTGCGTCCCCCGCCCCATGTTCCTCCCTCAGTGTCCTGAGAGGTGGTCGTCACTGAGACGACGCAGTGGAACGTGGGCAGCTTGGAGGCCAACGCAGGGAAGTTCTCGGGCAGGGGACAGGCCTGGGCAGGGGACCGGAAGGGCTTCCGGGGCCCTCCTCACCCCTGGAGCTCTCGAAAGCTCGGGAGAATGGAGGCCAGAGTGATAGGACAAGGCCCATCCGAGTTTGCTCCCTGCGTCCCCGGTCCCCCGAGCACCCCCAGGAAGGGTCCCAGCACTGCTGGGGTGACCCAGAAACAAAGAACTTGGTTGTTCTCATTCGAAAGTTGTGAAAGTGAAATAAAATCCAGGTGTAAGTCCCCCTCCCCCTTACAGCACCGTGGCCAGGCCAGCGACTGACTGACTGGACTGACTGCCATCTGCCCTCGGACATGCACAGCCTGGAGGCGGCCTTGGGGACATCGCGAACTCCAGGTCGGAAGTCCTGGCCTCTCTGAGCATTGGGTCATATTGATGTATAAAGTGTAGTCAGTACTAATGCGTCTTCAGGGAACCTGGGGGCCGATGGATCGATCCCGGTGGTTTAGGCTGGTGTCCTGCCCTTAGCCGGGTCTGATTCTCATCAACATATTGGTGGGGGGGGGAGGGCCCAGGGTATCAGAGGGGCCAGGCCATCCACGTGACTGTGGCCCTCTGAGGGCATTGGGGGCCCACAGGCAGGCCTCTGCTGCAGGGCGAGGGGGCTGGGGGGCTGTAGGGGCCCAGCGCGGTGAGGGAGGGGCTGCCCAGGCCGCAGCTGCGGCTGTTTCCTGTTCCCAGCAGCTGTTCCCTCTGCCGGCAGCCCGCAGTGCCCAGATGGCCTCCCGGCACCCCGAGCCCGGCTGACTCAGCCAGCCTGGAGGGCAGGTCTGCGCCCGCGTCCCTGCGTCCCAGCGTTCCAGCGTCCCAGCATCCCTTCCTCCCTCAGCCTCGGGCTCTCGGGCCCCCACCCGCTGCCGCTTCCCCCCTGCCCAGATGCTGCTTCTGCTGGTCTGGGTGGTCCCAGTCTCTGCAGGCTGGGCAGGGGGCTGGGGGGGAGAGAGGGAGAGACGCGGGGAGCAGAGCCAGGACCTGGCTGGCTCTGAGGGACTGTCGGGGGCTACAGTCAGTTCCTCCCACAGCAGGGATCGTGGTGGGCCTGTCCCGGGCCCAGCTGCCCCCTCCCCAGGGCAGGAGCTCTCCCCCACTCCACTCCCTGTCAGGCCCCGCAGCCGGGTGCCGTGCTCATGGCATGGGGCCCATCTTCCCGCCTCTCAGTCTGGTTCTAGAGCTTTCTCCCCCGTGGCATCGGGGGTCCCACGCACAGCAGGAAGGACAGCTAGGTGGACAAGGGAACACGGGCCAAGGCAATAGTGAGGGCACGGACTGATCTTGGGGAGTTTCATGGGGGGGGGGACAGCCACCTGGTGGGCAGCTCTTTTCTCCTGACCCCTGTCCTGGCGAGCCTGCTCCCTGCTGCTCCCCGCCCCTTTCCTGGGGAGCCCCACCCTGCACCCTCATCCCCAGCCCCCTCTGTGTGAGGCAGATTTGGCTCACCCCGCCCCCCCACCTGCACTGTGGACCCCTCCCCGCTGCCCCCAGCGACTGAGGCTCCACTTAGCACACCCAAAATGCAAACCCTTCTGGGAGGGTTTCTCCTAGCCGCCCACCACCACCTCCCTCCCTTGGAAAACTCCCGGGGGTCTCCATCTGGGACAGGGTCCCCATCACCAGCACCAGGTGCCCCAGAGTCGCTCCCCTTGCACCTGGCTCCGTCGGGCTGCTCTCTGCTGTTGGGGCCCGGCTGACTGTGCTTGGGTCCGAGATATGCATCTGAGTCTGTCTCCTGGAATACACACCCTGGCCCATGTCTTTCCTCTCAGCGTTCCTTAACATTCTCCGGGGATTCGTCTTCTGGCTTCATGGTCCTGTTTCCATAAAGTCCAGGGCAGACTTAGCTCTGCACTGGGGGGGGGGGGGGGGCAGCCCCGGCTTGACCACAGGCCAGAGACTCCCTGAGCTGGAGATGCCTCCAGGAGTGGATGCTGGTCCCGAGGAGGGTGCTGGTCCCTGGGAGGGTGCCGTTCTGGGGTTGGTTGCTGATTTCCTGCTGCTCTCCAGCCCGCTCCCGTATATCTGTCCATACTGGAGAATCACTGGGGGCTGAAGCACCTCACTGGGCACTTGGATGAAGTTTTGGAGTGTTCCGGGTGTCAGGGAGGGTGCTGGGTGTCCCCTTGACTGCCCGCCTCTCCGCACCGGCCAGCCGGTGTCAGGGGGTGAGTGTTTGTAGACTCTGCCCCCAGCAATCTGGCCATCTGGTGCAGAGACAGGGGCTCAGCCGGGTCATGGGGCACACTCTGGGTGCAGGTGTTCAGAACCTGCTGCCAAGGGTCATCTGCTGATACTCCTGCCCACCAATCACTGCCCACACCTGCCACTGGTGATTTAACATCCTCAGCTTCTGCCCTTGGAACCCTGAGCCCCCTCGGGGGCCACCTGCTATGGCTGGAGTTGGGGTGCAGGTCTGGGAAGGTTCTGTCTTTGATTCGCTTTCCTCACTGCAGCCCACTCACCGTGGACTCCCAAAGCAGGGCACGGCCAGTGTGGGCCAAGGCCAGTCCCCCGAGGACGGCAGCTGGGTTGAGTGAGGCGCTCCCAGTGCTCACAAAGCTGCTGTGTGACCAGTTCTCAGCTGTCTTGAGTTCAAAATATGAGTTTGGGGGCTGGAGCCAGAGCACAGGAGGGAGGGCATTTGCCTCGCACCCAGCCGACCCAGGTTCAATCCCGGGCATCCCAGAGGGCCCCCCTGAGCACCTCTCAGGGGGTGGCCCACTCCCTCCCAAAATGACTCGTTGGATTCAAATACAATAGTCCATAAACAGAAGCAAGTGCCATGGGTGGGAGGCGCCAGGCAGCGGGACGCAGCTCCAGGCAGCCTGTCCCGTGTGCCCAGGCCGTCCCTTTGGTTGAGGTGGCTGAGCTTTTTTTCTATTTAGAAGGGGTGAGGGGAGGCAAGCGCCTTCACCCTGCAGGATCTGGTGATCTTGGGGCGTCTGCCGCCTGGCCACCACTCTTATCTTCAAGGATCAGCAGAACCACGCCTTAGACAGGCGTTCCTCAGCCGTGCCTTATCAGCCAGTGGTAGAGTCGAGTGGTCGCTTTCCCTGACAAGCGTGAAAGGGACGTCCAGGAAATCCCATGAATTTGAACATCCACCGTCGTGTGATTTCAGCCTATGTGTTCCCTCCACTGGGGACACTCCGGGCTGGCGCCTCCTCCTGTTCCCTGTTTGCATTCTACACTTGGTGAAAGCCTGTTGTTACTGGTGCCAGCTCCTGCCCTCGTAGCCCTGGTGTGGGGCAGGGGCGCACCGCCTTCCTGCTGGGTGTGGGGCCGGAGCCCCATTTCCCACTGGGACCAACCCCATGATTTCACTCGACCTTCATCTCCTCGTCTGTCCAAGGGGAATGGCCCCCCTCAATGTCTTGAGCTTCCTAATGGCCATTGTATGCCCGGACCACATTTTCCCTGTCCGTTAACTAAGCTCTAAGCGAATCATTACAAAGGAAATCCGGTCATGTGGGAAGACAGGGACACAGGGCACCCATCAGCGGAATAGATCAGACAGAGATGATTTCGTGTGGATCTGTAAAGGTCCAGCTCACAGAAGCAAAGATCAATGTTTCCAGGGCGAGAGGCATAGGGAGGTGTTCACCAAAGGACGACCGCACACACGCGCGCCGGTTCTGAGAAGGAAGTCCCGTGGGGCCAAGGCACAGTTTTGCGTAGCGTAAACAAGACTTTGTTCTGCTTCACGTGGCTCAGCGATCCCGGGGCTGGTGCCACAGAAGAGGAAGGTGACTGTGTGTGAGGTGAGCTGCCGTGGGAACAGGCGCACAGGGGTCCGTACGCAGAGACCTTGCCCACCTCAGGGTCGCAGAGGACACGGCTGCCTCAGGAAAGCAGGGAAAGTGAGTATTTTTCAAAGGAAAAAATAAACAACCCAGTTGAGAATGTTCTACCAAATACCTCCTCATTGCTCCTCAAGCAGCCCAGGTCATCAGGCACGAGGAGAGTCACAGACAGTCCCAGCCCCAAGGGGACCCACAGGGACAGCCCCCAGATGTGCAGTGGGGCGTCCCGGACAGACTGGCAAACAGAAAACGGTTCCAGGCAGGGACGAAGGAGATCTGGCAAGGGAGGGCAACCCCCCATCAGAGCTCATTGCTGTGGTCAACTCCGAAGACAGACGCACCCTCCTCTGTCCTGTCCATGAGCGGGAGGCCTGGGCTCCGGCACCCACCATGCTGAATGCGGTGGTCAGCCCGAGGGCAGCCCACGCAGGATACCCCCGCTCTCGGTATCAATCAACAGCATCAGATTCCTGCTTCCTCTCGCTGTCAATCAACAGCATCAGATTCTCACCTGAGACCCATGTGGATTCATCCACCCATCCACAGTGTGCTTCAACCAGTCTAGTAAAAATACGAGTGGAGGAGTGCGGGTATAAATGGTTGCAGCGTGAATGGCCCCCAACACTGCACTGTGTCTGGGACGCCTCGTGATCGAGCCCACCAGCACGGAGCATTCTATCGGGTTCTGCACAGCGGCTGAGTCAGACCTGCTGAACCCGAGCTGGCCAGGCCCGGCCCTGCGGGACCCGGGTGTCCATCGCGCCCGAGGGAGGCCCGCCTCGCTGGTGAGCTGTGTCCTTGGCCTTCTGCGACTTGCAGTGTGATCGTTTCTCGGGCTGTTAATAGCTTTACCATCAACTTCAGTTCTCACAGCCCCGGTTTTCCCCCCTTGAGACTCTTAAATTCCTTAATCTTAATCGCAATTTCTCCCAAATGCCCCCACTCCTGGCCCCCCTCCTGACACCCCTTCCTTCCAGACTCGGTGCTCTGGGTTGGTTCCTCTCCTCCTCCCCCCCCTCCGCCTCTTCCCCTCCTCCTCCTCCTCCTCCTTCCTTGTTCCTCCTCCATCCTTGCTCCTCCCCTCCTTCATTTTTCTAGGACATTCACTTGTTGTTGGTTTTGGTTTTGGTTTTTTTTTAGGTTGATTGGTTTTTTGAGTCACACTCGGTGATGTCCAGGGGTTACCCTTGGCTCTGCACTCAGGAATCACTCCTGGTGGGGCTCGGGGAACCATTTGGGGTGCCGGGATTGAACCCAGGTCAACCTTGTACAAAACCAGCACCCTCCCCCACTGTGCTACGACCCCAGCCCCAGGACTGTTCCATTTGTCAGGAATGTCATGCACTAATTTTCTCCCAGAGGGATCTCCCAGGCGTGCTCGGTGACCTTGAGGACCAGTCCTGGTGATGCTCAGCCTCTGGGCCAAGGACCCGGTTGGACGTGAAGGTCTGAGAAGGCAGCGTTGCCCAAGACCTGCGGGGCCACACCAGGCCGTATTCGGGAGTCCAGCCTGGGTCAGGTGCGTGCAAGGCAGGTTCCCCGAGTCCTGTTCTGTTTCCCAGGCCCCAGTGTAATTCCCTTCCCGAGTCTTCCCCGCCACCTCCAGACCGCTGCTCTGCCTGGCTTCTCTGCTCGTGGCCACAGTTCCCAGGTTCACTCTGCGCTCTGTCCCCCAGCGCCCAGCTCTGCCCAGCTGCTCCTGCTAGAGCCCAGGCTCCCTTTCCCTGGGCGTGCAGCAGCTTGAGCTTCTAGCCAGGACCGTCCTCCGGGACCCCCTGCCCCTCCTACCAGCGTCCCCCTTTGCCTGGGCCTTCCTTATCCACTCTGGCTGGCTCCCCTCTGCGCCCCTTGATGAAGAGAGCATTCTGTCCCGGATCCTCTGGGCACAGCCCGCCGCTCTCCTTCCCTACCATACAGGACCTCTCGCCCCAGGAACTAGGGCAGGAACCGCTTAAGACCGCCTGCCGGGCAATCTCAGTGTTTATATACCGCCTTGCGGGGTCGGGGGAGTCTGTGCTGATGTCCGAGCACACGCGCCCCCGTCTCAGGGTCTCATGTGGGGCCCAGGTCAGGCAGCAGCACTAACGGCCATCTGGGCACAGAATGTAGTGCCGACGTTCCTTCGGAGCACAGAGAAGCCAGCTTGCCCAGGTCCACGCAGCCGAGGGCAGAATTCCAACCCTGGCACAGTCTTGGCTCCGGTTCTTCCTAAGCCCGAGCACGATGGGAACCGGGTCTTGGTTCCTCCCTGTCCCTTTTGCAACAGCGAGAAATAAATGCAAACTGTACAGCTTCACTTCTGCTTCCCGCGGGGGTCCTGCTTGGCCACCCCCAGCGTCCTCTGGGGCCCTGCTGCAGGGGACACCGTGCTCTCTCCCGGGTTTAGGAACCCCGAGGAAGAAGGCGGGGACCCAGGGCAGCGGGGCCTTGAGGGGCTGCCTTGTGAGATCCCCCTCCCCCACCCCGGAGGGCGCTTGGTTTCCTGTGGCTCCGTTATTTCTGTTTTCTTTTACTTCTTCTTATCCTTTGAAAACTGTTGGGCCCCACCAGGAAGAGGGAGGACGCTTGGGAGGGGGTTTCTGGAGGCAGCTGCCACTCTGCTGTGGGGGTTGAGTCACACACCCAACACACCACCCCACACACCACCCACACACCAACACACACACACACACACACACACACACACACACACACGCGCACAGACACCCCCACCCCCCCACCTCCAGGAAGTGGATTTCTCAACCAGCCGAGCTGGGTCTGGTTCATCAGCGGCCACTCGGCACTTCCCCGGGGAAACCGTCCTCCCTTCTGCCCTCGGGGCTGAGGGGACTCTCTTGGACGGAGAGGGACACCCCCGTGACCATGGCCGGGAAGAGCTCTGTTCCCGGGCTCAGCGTTCTTGAGGGCCACGAGGCCTGGACTCCGCTCAAAACTGCCTGGGGAGGGGGGAGGCACGGCATTAGGAGTGGCGCCTCCACCATGTGGGAGGCCTTTGCTGGCCGCAAGGCTCTGCAGTCAGTGCCCAGCTGAAAACAGGAAGGAGAGTGATGAAACGGTCCTTGTTGAAAGGACCAGATGACAAACGGTCAGTTCTTAGAAAAAGATCCGCGCATGGAGAGAGCACGGTGCCCTTGTTGCCGTGAGAGCACGGCCCTTTATAAGAAAATTTAAAAAAGGATGCATCTACTTCCTTCAGAGTCCAGTGTCCAGCTCGGGCGCCCGCCGTCCCTGCACCCAGAGTCCCAGGGGTGTCTGACCTTGCCCAAGAGACGGGGCCCTTGACCAGCTGGGACTGGCGCTATTCAGCCAGCAGAGGGCGCAGTGGAGCGCCACGCGCTCCCGCCGCCCCAAGCCAGGCTGGAGGAGGGAAATGCTCTTGAGTGAAAACGGGGCTTTTCTCCAGGGGCTGCGAGGCAGGAAGCAGAGCGCAGGCTGGGTGGGGTCGCGGGAAGATCCTAATGCTGCTACCCCTCCCCCAGCATCAGCGCTGGGCCCCATGCCAGGAGCGCAGGAACGCGGCCTGGGGCCCTTCCCTGCAGGCACCCATCCGTTCTCTGGAGAGAGGCTGGGAAAAGGCGTGTGACCCCTCTGTGAGCAGCGTGGGGGCGGGGAGGGGGCGTGCTGTGCCCCCTAAACTGAAAAACGGAGAGCAAGAAGAGGGAGGGCGCTGGCTCCCCGAGAAGCCTGCCGTGGGCACTTACCGCAGGAATGCTGCACCATCAGCAGACGGCGGGTCTGGGAAGGATGCTGCAAAGTGGTTTCCGCTTGCTCCTGAGTCTCCAGGAGCTCCCAGGCGCCCTGCTCGCCTCCCCTCTCCCCTGCCCTCCATCACCGCTGTTTCTTAGGGCTTCCTGAAGCCTCAGGGTGCCTGCCAGGGCCGTGCAAACCCGGAGATGAGCTGGTGCCCTGCAGTGGGAGAGAGCACGGTGCCCTCCCCCCCTCCCCCCCCCCCCCCCCCCCCGCATGCCTTCACCCTGCCTGCTCCTTCCCTTGTCCACTCTGCTCCTTGACCCTCCTTCAGCCTCCAACCCCTCCACTCCTGGCGGGCAGGGAAGATGAAGTCTTGCCGCTGCCACCTCCTTCTGGTTAGGAAGTTTTGCTTGACAGAAAGAAACATGGCCAGCTCACACCCCTGCCCTGTCCCTCAGGGGGCCGGTGTTTATTCACATTCAGGATGGTGCAGAGACTTAGCTGTGAGTTTGGGGGGGTCATGGGGTGCCAGAGAGCCCTGGACGAGAAAATCCTTCTCTCGCTGAGGTGCTGGGATGGAGCCAGGCTCGGAGAGGCGTTGCAGAAAGGAAGCCTGCGTTTCTCCTTGATTTCAGGGGTTCACTTGCACAGACATTCCCCAGCCAAGCTGCAGACAGATGCACAGAGGGAGAAGGTGGAGGCAGCACAGAGGGACCGGACCGGGAGCCGGAGCAGAGGAGGGAGGGAGAGAGCAACGGAGAAGGGCAGGACTGTGCTAGGATCGCTTTTGAAATCACACAAAAGCATTTGGATTGTTCCTTATGGCATGGTGAGGTTTTAGGGAGTTTCCTTTTCTCCCACTAAATAAAAGACTCCCCCCCCACCCGCAAACACACATACACACACACACACACACACACACACACGGAGTGTGACAGGGAGAGCTGCTTCAGAAAAGGTGGGGGCAGGTGTGCCCAGATCTTTGTCCCAGGCCTGTAGGACGTCTGTCTGCTGACTCTGGGGTCAAGACTGGTGGGGACTGTAGTGGCCCAGGTGTCTGCGTGCCCCCCCTCTGGCCAGCCCCTGCCACCCCTAAGCCTGAGATGGTGTTTGGGGGAACATGGTGGGCCTGGGGCCCTCAGTCTTCTTTATTTGGAACTCGGACTCTGTCCCGTGAGATGTGAGTCTGAACCAGTCTCCCAGCACCCCCGGTGGCAGTGCCTGAGCACCGGGTAGGGGCCCTCGTGGTATCCCCTCCATCCCAGCGGCACCCCCTCCCAGTGGGGTGAGCACCATCGCACAGCTGCCTCGTTCCTGCAGATGGCGGGCCCAGGCAGCAGCCAGCAGCCTCGGCCCTCATGGCTCCCGGCTGGGGCTTGGACAGGCCACTGTCTGCAGCCCAGCATGGCCCTAATCGGGGGGTGGGGGAGTCACAGCTGGGGGGACAAACAGTCTGTCTCTTCCTCTCCACCCCCAGGGCCCTCGCCATGACCCTCGGGGACCCTGGGAGGAGGCGCGGCACCTTCATCCCAGTGTGGGGAACAGGGAGGAGGGACCCCTGGTCTGGAGCCCCCTGGGGCTGGGACTCAGACCCACACAGCTGGCACAGGGGTCTGATTTGGAATCCGGGCAGAGACTGGCAGTTGGGGTCCACAGCTACACGCCCTGTCTGTCACTTGTCAGTGGTGTGACCTGATCCGGATGTGGCCGGATGCTCTCGGATGTCCTGTCTGCAGCACGGGACTGAGACTGACATCTCCTGGGGGGTGTGTGTGTGGGGGGGGGGAGTGCTGTCCTTGTCCAGCCTCAGGGCCCTGCCAGTCCACCCACTCCCCACAAACCACAGCCACTCTGGGGGGGGGGGGGGTTACCAAACAGCACCTGAAAAATGAAGGCTGTGTGCGGCTCATGGATTTTCTATTTAAATGACTGATCCCTAATTATAAACGCAGCAAGAAGGAAACGACCCAGGACCAGCAGGGGTCGGTAAGGAGCAATTACTTGGCAATTTTCTTTTTTCTGATGAAAGGGAAGGGGGTGGGGGAGTGGGCCCCGGGGAAGAGCTGGTGTCCCTTGCTCTCTCTCCCAGCGGGTTTAATGTCCTGTGCCTCCCCGGCCAGGGCAGGACAGGGAGGCTGCCTCCCAGCCAGGCCAACTCAGCTCTTCCTTTGAGGGGGCCCTGCAGGTTCATGGGGGGGTGGGGGTTGCCGGGAGCTGGCGAGTGGAGTGGGGCTCTACTCATATACTGGGATCACTTTGGCATTTCTCTCTTTGTTGAAAAGCCAGGACAGGGGCCAGCTCCCCTCTCCCTGACAGCCTAGGTATGGACTTAGGGTTCAGGACTATTTGACAGAGCTTATTTTCTCCTTCCCAACGGAGAAAAAACACGGCCATGGGTTTACAAAGGTGCCCGGAAGAGCTCCAGGCTCTGAGGTTTCAGCCAGGCCACAGACAGCCCTGGCCAGCTAGGGCTCAGCCCTTGGCAGGCTCCGGGCAGGAGTGTGTGAAGGTGCAGCCCGGGACAGGTGGGCTGGGGAAGGTGGTCGCTCCCTAAGGCCATCCTGGTTACCCCAGCAGCAGGGTATAAGGCTGTGCTCGGAGCTTCCCTCACGACACTTGGGTACCCCAGCCCGTCACCCCTTGGAGGCATGGGCGCTTGGCCGTGATGCCGGGTGCGGAAGAAACGGGCTGAGTCTCGCCTAGCCCGTGCTCAAAACCAGCAGGTCACCACACTCCCAGACAGAGTACCGGGCCGAAGCACCCTAAGCAGAAGCTGGATCTGTAGCCATACTACCGCAGTTGGTACAGCCATCGTGGGCATCTGCCAACCTGGGTTTGCTCCCCCGCACCCCCTTGGATCCCCAGAGCCCCAGGAAGTGATCCCCAAACGCGGAGCCGGGGGTAAGCCCTGAGCACCGCCAAGCGTAGCCCTAAAACACAAACAAACCCCCAAAAGCTGTATCTGGACAGAGCAAGGCCATGGGGGCCGCGTGCCCGAGTGGTGTCTGCTTTCCGAGCCTGAGGAGCGCCCAGGGGCGAGCGCGCCAGTCTCCCGACCCCGCTGGTCTCCTGACCCCGCGAGCACACAGGCGCCTGGGGTCCCTTCCGCGGAGAGCCCAGGTGAGCGTGCCCAGGTGTGCCCGTGCCCACATGCTAGCACCACGCCCCGCTGCGCGCGCAGCCCCTGTGCCAGCACACCTGTGCGCATCTCAGCCTTAAGGAGGGCGCCGCTCCCACGCCCGACACCCTCCGCTCCTCTTCTCCCCTCCCTCCCCGCACCTCCACCTGCTCCAGAAAGGTAAGTGCGCCTGGCCCAGACGTTTAGGCGGGGCCTAGGGAAGGTTCCACAAGTCCGGAGGCCCGGCCTGGGTCCCCCCGGGAATCATTTACAGCACCCCGCTCGGTTTTGGGCTCTGGAGGTCTGCGGCATGTGGGACGGAGGCAGGTCCTGCAGCGGTCGCAGCTGGCCGGGGTCTGGGGGCGCACGGCCGGTGGCGAGGACTGGCCGGGAGGATGTCCAAGCATGAAAATAAGGCGTTTCGGGGCTTGGGGGGTCCGCATGCTGTGTACTCTGTATACCGAGCTGTGCCTCGGCGCTCCAGAGTACCTTCCCCTCCCCAGGAGAAGGTTTCATGGGCAACCGTGGCCCCCGCTGAATGAGGCTCGTCCCCCAGTCTCCTGTACCTACTGCGTCTGGGCATTGGGCAGGGTTGGGGGGCCCTGACGACTGGCCAGGAGCTCCCCCACCGCTGTATGCGGGCAGGGCACTCAGGCCACCTCCTCCCCAACTCCCCAGCACCCCACTCTAAGGTGAACCCTTTCCCACACCCAGTTTGCCTCCGGAAAGCCCCCTTCTGGGATTTGGGGGTCTCCACGCACCCCAACAATGCCTCTGAGCAGTGAGAGCCTGGGCTCGGCCTCGGGGAAAGGACTTTTGGCCACGCACATGGCCTGTCCGGGCTGACCCCTGCCTGAGCGGAGACAAGCGCAGGACAGAGGGTGGGCCCCCCCCCCACACACACACACTCGCGCTGAACTAACTAACTAACTAACTAACTAGTTTCCACTGAACTAACCCTGTCTGTCACTCCCCCCCCCCCATGTCCTATATCAGTGCCACCTGAGCGCACTCCATCTCTTACTGTCATTAAAAACAAAAACGCAAAAAAAAAAAAAAAAAAAAAAAAACCCACACCAGAACAAAACCCAAAGGAACACTCAGACCTCAGGTCTGCTTAGGTGGGAAGAAGGGACTTTACTTCCTGGCCTTGAGGGTTCCTGGGCTCCCATCTCTGCACCCCTGCCCCACATGTCCAGCCCACCCCCTCCCCACTGTCCTGCTTGTCGGGGCCTCCGCACAGACCGGATAGGGCCTTTCCCAAGGGGAAGTGTTGGGTGCCCGCGGGGTGGGGTGCCCGCTGCTCCCCACTGCCCTATTTCGTTACGATCTCTACTCCTGGGGGGCCGGTAAGAGCTGGTCAGGGGTGAGGGCTGCCCCGGGAGAAGGGGTGGGGGGATGACACAGAAGGCACTTGCTCACCTTTGTGGGGGGAGGGGGGTCTTGGCACCCTCAGACACTCTTGGTCACCTGCCGGCACTGTCCCAGCCCTTCCACCGAAGCCAGGAGCCCAACAGGGCAGGATGGTGGGCCTTGGCGTCCAGAGGAAGCGCTCCTCCCCCTCTGGCTCCTGTTGGCCACAGTGGCTGCCGGGGTCACCAGCCTGGTCGCTTCCTGGCTTTCCCTCCCATTCCCACCCCCACACGTACCCCTCCCCCGCCCCTGTTCTGAGTCTGTAGCAGCACCAGCTGCTGGCCAACAGGGTGTGGTGTCCACCCACCATGTGCTGCCCTCTGCTCCCATAGCAGGGCTGGGGCTGGAGCTGGGGGCCAGGGGTGGGGTGGGGGGAAGGTTCTTGCTGCCCTGGGGCATTGTCCTGGGAAGGACCCCCGGGGGCCGAGCGCCCACCTGCCTGCCGTGCTCCAGAACCCTCTCAGCCGCCTGCACCTGTTCAGACTGGCCTCTCCAGAGACTCTCGGGAAAGCGGGTTTGATTCGGAGGAAATTGCCTTTTCTTTACACACCTGTGTAATCCCGCCTTTCAATGCTAATATTGGGGCCTGCTGGGAAGCCGCCTTGATCCTACTTCCCTGGCAGCAGCAGGAATCATTTATTCATGAGCAGGTCCGCTGCTTCATCCTCTCCGTGGCCTCTGCGCTCGCTTCCCAGCCAGACCTTTCTCTCCCTGAGAAGAGGCGCACACCTGAGCCCTTCTTGGGCCAGGCCTGCCTTCCGGGGTCTTCCAGAACCCCAGGTGTGGCCCTGACCTGGGTCAGCCGGCTCTCACCTCCCCTTCCTCCACTCACCTCCCCTTCTTCCTCCACAGCCCCAGGTACAAGCCCCACAGAGGAACCCGACCCTGCTGATTCTCATTTTACTTTTCTTTTACCCTCGGGGGAAGAAACCCCCAAGCCGTGCTCATAGGGCCCAGCTGGGAGCAGTTCCCAGGCCAGCTGGGTCGGTGCTCAAGCCCGGTGATGCTGGGGCCCAGTTCTGCCCGCCCGGGTGGAGTTAGGGCACCATGGACTGCCAGGATGGAACTCGGGCCCCGGGCGCAGCAGACATGTGCCCCCAACTCTTAAGCTCTCTCCCTCGCCCCCGGGTTGAATTTCACTCTCTTTTGCCCCCTCCCACCCCCCCACCCCCGGCCGATGTCAGAAGTTTCTCCTGGCCTCTGGGCTCGGGGATTACTCGTGGCACTGCTTAGGGGACCCTTTCGGGGTTGAGCCCAGGTCAGCCACATGCAAGGCAAGAGCTTGACTGCTGTGTAATCTCTCCTGTCCCAGTTCTGGGTTTATCTTAGTCGTTTTATCAGTGTTAACATGTGTCTGCTTAAGAGGTGCAATGCTGCCATATCAGCTGAGCTCAAAGGGCCAGTAACCCTCCTCCTCCATAATCCACAGGACCCCTCCCTCCCTCCATTTTTCCTTCCCTCCCCCCCACCCCCCACTCCCATGGCTTCATTTCTGTGGCCAGAAGCTCAGGCTTTCCTCTGGCTCCAGTCTGTTCCCTGCTTTGATTCTGTCGCCCACGGGGAGTGAGCTGTCAACTGTCTCTTCCTCCCTCTGACCGCTCGGCGTGACCCCCTCCAGTTCCCATGCCTGGCACAGAGGGCACCGGTTCCTCTTTCCGTAGGGCTGAAGCCGTGCACATGGTCCGCCCGTCCCCCCACCTCTCACCGGGCACTTGGGTCATCCCCCAATCACAGCTGTTGGAAATGAGAACAGGGGTGCAGGTATCTGGGGGAGGCGGCACTCTGGATTGAACTGGGCGTCTGCGTGCCAGACCTGCTTCTCTGCTGGCCTCGCCGGCCCCTCGGCCCCCGGGCATGTCTTCCTGACTCGGTGCTTTTGTGCTCTCGGGACGGGGACCGAGGGGTGGAACTGCAGGAGCATATGGCGGTTCTATTTTTAATTTCTTGAGAGATGGCCATCCTGTCTCCCCTCCACGTGGATCCAGCTGCTTCCCCACTGGCAGCGAAGGAGCCCCTGTCCCCCTCATCCCACCCTCTCTGCTGGCGGCCGCTTCTGGTCCAGGCCCGGAGGGTCCCGGTTCTGCCCTCCAGAGCCGAGCGCTGTGGGCCCGTGTCCGCTCCGCAGATGTGGGTGACATTCTCCTCACAGCTGTGGTTTCTCCCTGTTGGTACCGCTGGGCCTGGTCGCCCGGGGCCCCCAGGACCTCCCGTCCTTCTCGGGTGCGCGCCTGTGTCCCCGGGACGAGGGGCTGACTTACATTTGTTGGAAAACAGCCGGTGCTTCTTCCACCCCGGAGACCAGATGTGCCCCCCACCCGCACCCCCACCCTGCCAGTGGTTTGTCACTTGGTCCCCAGTCCGAGGATGGCATCCGTGTGACATGACAGCTCACACGGGACCATGCCTTACGCACACGGCAGCTCACATAGGACCATCACCTGCTTGCTAGTGCTTGACACCATCCCGGGAGGGAGCTTGGGAGAGACGGGCTCAGCGAGTCGGAGACGTCCCTGTCACCTGGTGCCTACAACACCTCTCACATGGCCAGTGCCCTGCCACAGCCAGGCCGTTCCCCTGTGGGGCATGCCAGACCCGCCCCTCAGAGTGAGGGGCTCCGGGCTCTGCAGTTCCGTCCCCAGAGCTCAGGGACTCTGGGAAGGTGAGGCAGGAAGCAGGCACCTCTCTTGCAGGGGTCCCCCAGCCTGGCCCCAGACCCCTTCCGCTGCTCCCCACACACCCCCAGAGAAGCAGGGGCCAGGACAGGGCCAGTGTCTGGAGGGTCAGGGATGCAGGGTCAGCCAAGGCGAGGGTCCGTGAGGAACTGTGGGCTTCACTGCCCAAGAGCAGGGACTCTCTGAGTCCTGAAGGGCCTGGTGATCAATCACCAGAGCAGCAGGGATGCATCCCGCGCCCCCCCCCCCCCCCCGTTCTTGTGTCCCCCAAGAAGGATTTTGTAGCCAGCAGGACAAAGAGAGCTTGTGCTGAAGAGGCAGGGAGGTGATGTCCCCGTGGGCTGAGTGATCCGTATGTCTGAGTAGCCAGGACACTCCCTGGAGGGTGGGGAGTGGGGGGCCCCGAGGACCCCACCTCTGGGTGGCACCTGGTCACAGTTTCCACCTCCCCCGACTTCCCTGTCACCTCAGACCCGCCTCTCCTGGGGGCCGGCAGTTATCAGGGTCTGGGGGCCTGACCTTCCCGTGGCCCCTGAGTGCTGGCCCAGCGGTGTCAGCCCCCATGTGACCGACCGTGCTGGGGTAGGGGCCGTCACTCCTGGCCCTGTCCTCTCACTGTCCCCTGCTCTCCAGGACTCACCCCAAAGCCATTTGCTCTCAGCCTCCCTGGGGCTGGCGCCAGAGGCCCCTAAGCTCTCACATGCTTCCTGGGAAGGTGCCCCGGGGCCCGAGATGGTCAGCGGGCAGCAGCAGCTCCCTCATGCCACAGGCGTCCTCCCCTGTGCCCCTTCCCCCCAGGGTGGGAGGCGACTGTCCCAAGGGACCGCCAGGAGCCCCAGGGACCCTCAGCACAGCCCCAATGCTCAGCGCGGCAGGACAGACACCCCCCACCCCCCACTGCCGCCTGCAAACTTTCCCCTGCAGGCAGCTCCCGCGGGGATTCTCCCTGTCCCAGGCAGAGGCAGGGTGGACGCAAGCTGCGGAGTCTCCCAGGTCCGAGGCGGAGGCAGGGTGGACGCAGGCTGCAGGGTGCAGGGGTGAGAGCGCCGTGCTTGGTCCCTCCCTTCTCCCTTCTCACTCTGGTAATAATTGCCTCTGCTGCCGTGCAAAAAAAAAAAAAGACAGTCGGTGGGAGCCTGGGGCGGCGCTCGCTCCGCCTCCCGGCTCAGCTGGGGGGCTTCCCCCATCCCCTGGCCCAGGCAGTGCCACCGGGTCGCCGCGTGGTGGACCCGAGTGGGCAGCGGGAGGGGCGGGGCCAGGGTGCCCGCTTGCTGGATGCCAGCGCCGCTGAACCTCTGAAGCCGCACCGGCAGCTGTGCCCTGCTGGAGTGCCAGGGGGCGCGGCCCCAGTGCAGGGGGTGGACTGCGGGTCCCAAAGCTGTCTCCTCCTCCTCCTCCTCCTCCTCCTCCTCCTCCTCCTCTTTCATCCCGGGTACTGCCCGGTGGAGCTGGCCACCCCGCTGAGACCATGAGCGGCTGCAACCAGAGATGCAGGCTGGGCTTGCTGAAATTTGGCCAGACCCTGCTCAAGCTCGTCACCGGGACACTCAGCAAAGGTAGGGAGCTGCCTCCACCCACTGGCCTCCAGGAGGGCACCGGGGTGGCAGGGGCTGGCGTTGAGCATCCAGGGTGGCCGACAGCCCAGGTCCTGGCCCCGAGCGGGTGGGCACTGTGCCAGGGCGCCGGTAATTGCCTGGAACTTTGGAAATGCACTTGGTGGTGTGCAGCCGAGGGACGGAGCGGTGGACACAGGGTGGGGTGACCCGAGTTTCGAGAAGTTCCCCGTGCGATGCGGTGCGGCTGGCCCCTGCCGGGGAGGCAGGGAGAGAGGGGGCAGGAACCCTGTGTGGACCGGAGGACCAGGTTCAGCAACCCCTTCTGGGGTCCAGCTCTGCCTTCCTGGGGCTCCTGCCCCCACACTGCTCTCTGGCTCTTGGGCCATCCCAGGCCCCTGTCCACTCCTCTGCGGGTGGGGGTGGCAGTTCCCTTCGTTCTCCAGACAGCCCAGAAAGACGGGGAGGGAACAGACCCCTAAGCTGTGGGGGGCCTGGCTTTGCTCTCAGATGGGGGGGGGGCGCTGTCTGCCCGGGACCCCCCCCCCCCCCGGCCCTGCACCAGGAGGGTGAGGAAGCGCGGTCAGGCTTGCCAAGGAGTGCCGCGGCGTGCTGAGACTCCAGCAGGAAAAACAGCAAAATACTCACTAAAATATTCATGGCTCGCGCCGAAGGGAGGAGAGGGTCCGGGGGGATGCGCCTCAGTGGTACGGCGGGATATGGGGACCCCGGGAGCTGTGCTGTCAGCTGGGGCGGGGGGCAAGAGGGCCACATCTGGTCAGCTCTGCTGTTCGTCTCGGGGGTCACTGGACAGTGGGGTCCGTCCTGGCAGGGCCACCGTGCCCTCAGCCTCTCGCCCTCCCGCTCACTCCTGGGCACTGCGTCTGCACACAGCCCTTGGACCTGCCTGTCCCAGGTGAGTTGGGGGTTCCTGTGAGGGTCCCACAGGGATGGAACCGTACTGCGCAACAGAGTGGGGGACCTGGGGGTCTTTTGGGGCCTGGGCGGCTGTGATGGGAAGAGCCCAGGCTTGATTCTGCATCCCGGGGCGGATGCAGCTGATCACGCCAACATCAGCAACTCAGGAACCAGGACGCCGGGCTCAGCCGCCTGTGGTGGGCACCCCTCCCGCCTCACTTGCCCCGGGTGGGCATCCGGCTGTGTCCTCCGGTGCTGGGGAGAACGAGGAAGGGGCAGCCTGGCCAGCGGCCTGAACCACACTGTCCTCAGAGGGGTCAGGGCTGGTGGTGGGCTGAGGAGGACCGTCACGGGGGCACTGCGGGGCACTGCGAGGGGAGGACAGTGTGCAGGGAGGGGGTGTGAGGGTGCGGAGACTCGAGCCAGAAAGCCACTTCATCCTCTGACAAGCCTGCATCATCTGCACCCCCTGATTTATGGGATACCTCCTGGGACCACACTCGCCGCTACACCCAGGACACACGTTCATGTGTGTTCATATGAGTCTTTGGGCATGTGTGTATGCCATATGCATGCATGTGTATGGTGTATGTGTGCATGTGTGCATTTACGCGTGTGTACTGAGTGTAGGTGAGTGCTTTGTATGCATTTTTGTGTGTATGTGTATGTGCTTGTGTGTAGGTGTGCACATGTATATGTGTATTATGTTCATGTGTGTACTGTGTATGTGAGCTTTCTATATATGCATTTGTGTGCATGTGTGTGTATGGTATGCATGTGTGTACTTTGGTATCTGGATATTGTGCCTGTGTATTTGTACTCCCGTGTGTGGTGTGCCTGTGTGTGTATTTGTACTCCTCTAGGTGTGTGCATGTGTGTGTATTCGTACTCCTGTGTATGTGTATTTGTGTATTTGTGTGTGTATTTCTACACCTGTGTATGTGTCCATGCGTGCGTGCACAGTGCAGAGGCCTCAGGCCCTAGGGTGAGCCCTCCTTGACCCACAGCTGCCGAGATAGACTGACTGCAGCGCCCTGAACTGGCGTGAGGGGTGGTAGTGGAGGGGAGGGGGTGACACCAGCATTTTCTCCCCAGGAACCCCCCAGCCTTCGGTGCAAACGTGCTGGGGACCTATCCCTTGGAGCAGAATGTGGAAATTCGCATCTCTGTGGGGCTAGTGGGGACCATCATCTCTGAAAGCCTGTGTGTGGCTGCGTCTCAGCAAAGTCATGAGGTCAGGCTGGAGGCAGGGGCTTCGCGGTGGGCACTGACTGACGAGCGCAGCAAGACTGGGACCCTGCGCAGGGGCGAAGGAGCCTTCCAGGCTGAGCTTTCCAGGTGTGGCGACTCAAGGTCCCTGAGAGGATGTGAGTGGACAGTCCCCTTCCCCCTGCCCCCATGCCCCATTCTTTCAGCTCTGCTTCGCTTCTGCACCTGGTTTCTTTGAAATGTATCTATTTTATTTATTTGTATTACTGTGAGACACGCAGTTACAGAGTTGCCCAGGATCGGGCATGAGCCGTAACAATGTTCCAGCACCCATCCCTTCACCAGGGTTCTCTGAAATCTGGCGCTTTTTCTCACTTAAAAAGAAAAGTTTGCAAAGCAGCCCCAGCAGGAATCGAGGTTGGTGGCAGACAGCTGTGCCTGGGGGCTGGGTGCCAGGCGCGGTGCCCCTGGCCCCTCCTGCGGGATGGGGGAGGGGATCCCCAGGAGAAGCTGTTTCTGAGAGCCTCCAGAGTACGGTGGTGGGGTGAAGCCCCGACAAACCCTTCTCCCGCTGCTCTTTCTTGGGGTGCCAGACTCAAAGCAGCCTTTCTAGAACATTCTGTACCCACCCCAAAACCCGCTTTCCACCAGCAAGTGCTGAGACAGGCTGCTTAGACCTGGTCCCCCTGACAGAGCCCGGCTGCCTGCTGCTGGTCCCGGGGGACACCCCTGCCCACCCTGGAGCCCCCCTTCTGCCTTCTCTTGAGATGAGCCCACTTCCCTGTGCAGGGGCCCTGGGGGAGAGGTCATGCAGACCGCCCCCCCAAACACACACAGGAGGTCTCAGCTGTTTCCTCCTGCCCCGTGGGCCCCATCTGTCACCCCAGGCGCAGATGGCCAGGCCAGAGCGGCGGGCGGGCGGCGGGCTCCCGTCCAGGGCAGCCTCTGCATGCGGCCACCCACGTGGCTGGCCCCGTCCCATCCGCTTGTCTGCAGGTGAGGCCCTGCGTCTGGACGTCCGCCCTGTGCAACCTGTCCTGTCCCCTGTGTCCTGTGGCAGAGGCAGGACCCTAGCTCAGACCCGGCATACACACTGTCCCTCACTGCCCTTGACCCGGTCACTTACAGGGCCAAGTGAGTTAAGGGCAGCTGCCCGCGCTCTTCCCCGGCCCTCACTCCTTGTGGCCGGCCATGCTGGGGCCCTCAAGGAACACTGGCCTTGCCGGGAGCAGAGCCGGGGTGGGGGCCAGGGCCAGGTCTGGGATAGGGTGACTGGGTCACCCTTTGGGGGAGGCTGATCCCCCCCTCCCCCGGTCAGCAGCCGCATCCTCAACTCCCCACTCACTCTGGAGGTGGCCGCCTGCCTCGGGCCTGGCCTGGCCTGGGCAGGTGTGTGGGGGATGACCCCTGAAGCCCCCACGAGGAATGGGCCCAGAGTGGGAGCACGGGCAGCCAGGATCTGAGCCGGCTCTGTGGGCTGGGCTTGTCCGGGTAGGGGAGGAGGGTGACCTTAAGTCTAGGTGGCCCTGCTCCCTGAGAAACTCCTGGGGGCGTCTCCACACCCTCCTCAGGGTCAGGCAGGGCAGGGCTGGGCCGGGGTCATGGAGGGAGGACAGACCCTCCCTCCTGGGTTGGGCTGGAGACCCCAGTGCAGGTTTGGGGCATCCAGGGTCACAACCTGTCCCACCCTCTGCTCCCTCCTGCACCCGGGTGGGTCAACAGGCCCAGAGCAGCACCCCCCCCCCAGCCTGTACCCCTCAGGGATCCCTGTGGCTCTCGCAGCTCATGGAGGGCTGAGGGTGCTGCCCCCCACCCCCACCTCCATGTCCAGTGGCAAGCGGGACGTGGGAGCTCAGCTCTGGGACCCGACAGCCGTGAGTCTGAATCCTAAACCGCCCCCTCAGCATCCCAGGAACCAGTGCAGTAGACCCCTCCCTGGTCACTGTCCACCACAAGCTCTGTTCGTGACATCCATGCTTGGGGCGCCCCTTGACCTTTCTGCCCCTGGTCCCCCGCGATCATCCCCTTCCTAAGGCGCTCAGGGTCCCAGGGACCTGAGCTTTGTGGGACTTGGGGGCCATGACACGGTGGTCCAGCTGTGACTGCCCAGGACAGGGGTGGTCCAGCCCAAAGACTGCATGGAGTCCCAAGGGGTCGGAGCCTGGTTCCAAATCGCTGTGCTGAAACAGACCAGCCAGCAGGACCTGGGAGGTGGGTCACACACTTGCCCTCCACTGCCCAGGTGCATAGGGGCGGCCAGCCTGTCCCCAGAGAGCGGAAGGGGGGACCCAGGCCCAAGGGCAGCTGTCAGGGAGAGGCTTGCCCCCATCCTGCAGGGACACCCCCCACCTGCCACCAGCCTCCTTCTGGGGGCCATGCTCACGACCTCGGGCTCCCACACCCGGGAGAGGTGCCTCCCAGCCATGGTGCCGGGCCCTGGGCTGGTGGCCTCACAGTGCTCAGAGAGTCCCACGTGCTGGGAACCATGGGGATGCCAAGAGGGGCAGATCCCAGGGTCCCCCCACCTCCCGTGCCCCTGCTGGGCGCCTGCTGTCTGCACCCAACTTTCCGGGGTCTAGGCGGGGAACTTCCGTGTTCTCACCCCCTCGTTGGCGAATGGCAATCTCCTCACAAGTACTTCTTCCAGATCCTGGGCGTCCCCCCAAGGCCGCCCAGATGGCCCCTCCCCCGTCACTCACCTGTCCTAGTTCAGCAGCAAAAGGCAGAGGCGGCCAGTCCGGCCCTCCCCCACCTCAGCTCCTCAGGGCAGGAAAAGGGCGGAGCAGGGAAGGGTGTGGACTGAGGCTTTGGGGTTGGGGGGTTGGGGCTCCCTTCCCCCACTCTGATTGCTCCACTAGCCCAGGGACTTCCTGGGAGGCAGGAGGCGGCGGCTCACAAACCGACTGAATCCAGTTCCCACCCAGAGGGAGCCCTAAGGCCTGTCAGCTGGGGGGTGGGGATGCAGGATCACCCACTGAGGAGAGGGGAGCCCCCTCTCTGCTTCGCTGGGGTGCACTGGGGGGGTGGGACACAGAATCCTGTGCTTCCAGACCCCCAGGGCTCTGTGTTTGCTGCCCCCTGCAAACCAGCCCAGGCTCCAGCCCTTTCCTACCCACTGCCGATGAGCTGACCAGGGCACCCCCCCAAGAATGCCTGCACTGAAGCTCCTGCCTCCGTGGGCTGGGCTGGGGGCGGGCCAGGCCTTACAGAGGGAGTCAAGAGGGTGTGATGGGCAGGAGGGGACCTGGGGGGGGGGGCGCGGGGGACACAGCAGAGGCCACAGTGGGCACATGGAGGAGAGCGCTCTGTCCAGAGATCAGCACCCCAACAACTCAACAACTCATGTGGCGTCCCCAGGTGTGTCCCAGCAGGGGGGCAAACACCTGTCCGTGTTCAATGCTGGTTTGTGTTGAATTTAGGGTCTCTTTGATCCAATCACCAGGAGTTACAAAGTTATTCATGACTGAGTTTCAGGGGTATACAAAGTTGCGATACCACCCGCGTCCCCCCCCTCAGCCCGCCTGGAGGGCTGCTTGCTTTCCCTTGATTGCTCTCAGGCACTGAGGTTTGCAACATTGTCACTGAGAGGGCACTCTGCCCTCAGCACCCAGTCCTGTTCCAGGACGGCCACGTCCCTGCATCCGGGCAGCTGTGGGTGTGGGTCCTTCCCTGACCCGTTCCCACGGAGGAGTACTGTTTCTGCTGCTCCTCCTTCCTCCTGCTTTGGGGCCCCGTTCTTCAGCCCTCCTGGGTTTCTTTCCATCGCCCGGTCTGACTCATTTCTCTCCGCAATGGCCTCTCCAGACCCACCCTCAGAGCATCAAAATGCCTGAGTTTTTTGTTTATTATTATTTTTTTCGGTATCCCAGTACAGAGCTGCGGGGTCCCGTCTGCTCGAGGACACCTGGGCTGTTTCCAGGCTCTGGCTCTCGTGCATAGTGTTGCAGGCGCCTTTTCCACGTTGCGTATTTGCCCCCTTGGGGTACGCTGCCTCAGGTGGGGGCTCCGTTCTTCCCACCGCCCACCTCTAGAACCTGCAGTCGTCACAGACCCGACGGCAGACCCTGTCAGCGATGCTCGCTATTCACCGCAGTGCCCTGCCCCCTCTGACCGTGTGGCCGCTGCGTGTGGGCGTATTTCAGCACACGCGTGTTTCTGCGACTCCTCCGTGTGGCAGCCGGGCTGGAATGTCACTCCCTGTCAGCTGTCCAGATGGGCCATGCTGTCCTGATACTTTATTTCACTGTGGCTCGGGGCCCACTCGTGGCTCTGTGCTCCAGGACTCCTGGTGGGCTCGGGGCAATGGGGGGGGGGGTGTGGGGGAGGGGGGTGGACTACACGGAGTGCTAAGGATTATTATACCCAGCTGGCGGCATCTGGCCCCCTATTTTTTTTTAAAAAAAAATCATTTCTAGAAATGAGAGTGAGGAGAGAGAAAGGAAGGAAACTCGTAAAGCAAGCAGTGACATGTCCCAGTTTGGAACTCCTGGGAGAAGCTGTGTGTGTGTGTGTGTGTGTGTGTGTGTGTGTGTGTGTGTGTCCATCCGTATCTGTCTGTACATCCATCCATCACTGTCTTTCCCTTCCTGAGATGTGGGGAGTCAGCCCCCTAGACCCTGCCCTGTGGCTCTGTCCCTCTTGGGGCCCCTGTTGCAGTGGCCGCTATAGCCAGGGCTCCTGCTGTCCCAGCTATTCGTGGCACTGTCCCCGCCGGACAGCCTCCCGGGGCTTCGCCTGCTTTACTGCCGTGTCTGTGTCTGAGAGCGTCCGTGTGTCTGCAGCACCCCCCATCCCTAAAGCCTCCAGAAATCCACCTTCAGCAGTGACGTGCTCAGAGAAACCAGGCCAGGTGACCTCCTGGCTCAGCCGACTGTCCCATGTGGCTCGTCCACTCCTGGTGCACTGGGAAGCCGCTGTCCCGGCAAGACGCCTGGGCTTCTCTGGGTGGCCACCAGAAGCCGCTCGGAGCCGGAGGCCTTCTGGTCAGCCAGCATGAGCCCAGCGCCTCAGCCTGGGGGCTGTGTCCAGTCCTGATGCCAGGCCCGAGGGAGCCCCTGGCCTCACCCAAGGGTGAAGGGCCGCATGTGATAAGCTCCACCTTCAGACCCGCAAGCTCATTTGAGTTCCCTGCGGTGGTCCCCCTCCACCGCCCACAGAGACGCCTTCTGTGATGGTGGGACCCCGTCCAGCCCCAACTGCCTTGTGCCTGGGCACCGAGGGTCACCCCTACCTGCTTCCGTCCAGAGAGTGTCCACAGCTGCTTTCCTGGCGAGAAACGCAGTTCTGACAGGCCCAGTCCGAGGGCAGAGGGGGACGTGCACCCCCACTGTCCCCGGGGGAGGGGGGATTCCTCCCGTGGTCTCGGGTTCACTCCCGTGGGCTGGTTTCCGCGGGTCCCATCAGTCACTTGGACAGCATGGCGCAGGTTGTGCGCATGGGGGTGCCCACGCAGGGCAGGAGGGCTGGGGGCAGTAGCCTCGGGATGGACGCAGGGAGAGGACAGGCAGGCAGGGGGGCAGCGGCCACCCCCAGGCCGTGCGGGGCTACTTCTGGGCAGCCAGAGCGGAGAGGGACTGGTTGAGCTTGACCATGGCGATGACCAACAGGCCGCCCGTGAGCAGGCAGCTGGGCCAGAGCAGCGCCTCCAGCAGGGCCTGGGGCCCGTAGCGCCGCCGGTACAGCACCCCGCGGGGGTCCCCGCTGCCGTTGGGCGCCGAGAAGCAGTAGAAGGCCTGGTGCTCCCGGAACCGCCGCTGCGCCACCTCCACCTCCTCCCGCGCTGCCCGGTAGCTGTCCCGGCTGTGGGGGATGTAGGAGCACTGGGGGGGGGGCAGGAGAGTGTCGGGGCGGCAGGGAGCACCGCCCACCCGCACCCGGGGCACCCACCCTGCTAGCCCAGAGACCCCGTCACTCACCTGCAAACAGCTAGTCTCCCCCGAGACACACACCGACACATACGCTGACACACGTGCCGACACACGTGCCGACACACGTGCCGACACACGTGCCGACACACGTGCCAACACACGTGCCAACACACGTGCCAACACACGTGCCAACACACGTGCCAACACACGTGCCAACACACAGGCGCAGACACACACACAGACACACACACAGACACACACACAGACATACACACAGACACACACAGACACACTCGCAGTACGGCACACGCAAGTACAGGCACACTCACAGAGATACCCACAGAGGCACACACAGACACACACACAGGCACAGAGACAGACACACACACACAGGCACAGAGACAGACACACACACACAGGCACAGAGACAGACACACACACACAGGCACAGAGACAGACACACACACACAGGCACAGAGACAGACACACACACAGGCACAGAGACAGACACACACACAGGCACAGAGACAGACACAAACAGACACACAGGCACACACCAAGGCAGAGGTACAGAGGCAGAGGCACACACACACAGGCACACACAGGCATAGAGACAAACGCACACATAGAGACAGACACACAGGCACACACAGAGGCACAGACACACACACACACACACACACACACACACACACACCCTATGCTATTCTAGGAGAACTGCTCCTGTCCTAGGCCCCCCGTGAGTGTCGTGCGCGCAAGGTGCAGGCTGCGGTCATGGTTCCCAGGGCCTCTAGAGGCTTCCCAGCATCCCAGGAGCAGACAGGCTGGCGGATCTGGCCCGGATGCTGCCAGGGTGTCCGGAGACAGGCGGGCCCCTCGGGCGCGTCCAGCCCCCACAGTATAGTCCACCTAGCAGCCGCCCACCAGAGGGACGCTCCGGGGGCCCCCGCGGTGACACCTGCCAGTCTGCCCAGCCCAGAGCCTCTTGGTGGGGGTCACAGGGGTCCCGCGGTCCCTGCCCTGGCCCCTTGGGTCCCGACACAGTTTGCAGAAAGGAGCGACCCCCCCCCTCATGCCCACGTGCCCCCGGCCCAAGCACGAGCTCAGGGCCCGGCCAGCCGGGGTGTCCACCTGTGCCCAGCTCCGGCCCAGGCGCTGGCTGCAGGATCCCGCCCATACCTGATCGTTCTGGTCCAGCGTATCCTCCATGTGGTACAGCATGGCCCACTCGCCTGCCACTGACACGTTCACCCACAGGCACGGGTACCGGGGCACCATCTTGCCCTGCAGCTCCTCCTGGTCGTGGATGTGGGTCTCGATCAGGTGACACGTGGATTTCAGGGTCCACACGCTGGGGGGTCACACACACACACGGACACTCAGGCCCGGGTCACCCGGGGCTCCGGTGGAATGCGGCAGAGCCCAGACCGGGCCTCAACGTCCCTTCAGCAGCCACCACCAAAGGGCATGACCAACCCCCGAGCCCCAGAACATGGAGCTGGCCTGTCCTCCACGCTGGTCACCCGAAACATAGGGTGGGGGGTGCAAGTCAGAGGACCCCCAGGACGTGTGAACCAGAATTCTTGGGGTGGGGAAGCTCAGGCTTAGCATGATTTGGTTTGATTTATTTTGAGAAATTTGGAGCCATATCCAGCGATGTTCAGGGCTGGCTTCTGGCCCTGTGCTCAGGGCTGACTCCCGGTTCTGTGCTCAGGGATGGCTCCTGGCGGTGCTCAGGGATGACTCCTGACCCTGTGCTCAGGGATCACTCCTGCTCTGTGCTCAGAGCTGACTCCTGGCAGTGCTCAGGGGACCCTAAGGGAGCTGGGGGTTGAACGGCGGTTGCCCACATGGAAAGCAAATTGCCAAGGCCCCGCAGGCAGTGGTGGCCCATGTCCTCACCCGTAGTGACCAGGGGGAGCCCAGAAGTGAGGGTCAGAGACGCAGCCGGGCACACCCGGGGGCCAGGACGGGACAGCTGAGACTTCGGGCAAGGCCTAGATGGAAGCAGCTGTGGTGGGGGAGTAGGTGTCCGTCCCCTCTCATGCTGACCCTGGACCCAAGTGCCCCAGCGCCCGGGCACTGCAGGGACGGGCCTCCTGCACCTCCCACTGAGCCACCCAGCCCGGGCCCCGGGGGTGCAGGCCGGTACCTTCGGAGATGGAGGGGCAGCAGGGTGGTGCCCAGCACGTAGTAGGTGATGGCCGCGCTCACCACCATGGCCACACCCAGGCAGAGTGCCCGCGTCTCGCCACGCTTCTGCGCTGTCACCAGTTTCTTCCCCATGTCCCCGGGGGCCTGCGGTCATGTCTGGGGGGGGGGCGGTCACAGAGGCGAAGGGCCGTGAGGGGTGGGGTGGCAGGGGGTGGCACCTGTCCCCCTGACTTGGCCCTTGGTGAGTGTCACCCTGGCGTGAGTGTCAGTGAGAGGGCACGCTGGACTGTCCACTCTCACTGACGGGGAGCAGGTGGAGGAAGGAGGGGACAGGACTTCGATTCTGGGTGGCCTCCCAGGCGGTGGCGTCCACCCCCGGCCGGCCCCACCGCTTCCCCATGCCTCTTAGCTGAGGCCTCACCAAGGAACCCCCAAAGGTGCTCAGCGGACGTGTCCAGTCCAGGGACCGAGCTGCGCTTTCCCAGTGTCCCCAGGGGCCAGCCCAGGACTTGTCAGGGGCCCAGCTGGCCAGAGCCCTGAGCCCCCGCGGGCCCCATCCCAAGGCCCAGCCAGCACCCCCAGGGGGAGCCAAGCTCCAGCCCCGGCCCCGCCCGCCCAGGCCGTCCCCTGCCCTGTCCACCCCCCCGCCCCCGCCCAGCCTCCTTGGCCCCCACTGCCCCCACCAGAGGCCTCCAGTCACGGTACTCACAGTCTCCCCGCACCCTGTGCTCCAGCCGCTGGACACTCCCTGCCCGGCCCAAGCCCACCCAAAGAGGCGGCCACAGGAAGTGGAGCGAGCCCAGTACCCGGCAGCCTCATGCCCAAACATGGGCACGTCTGTGTCCCCGGCCGGCACGGCCGCGGGGGGCGGGAGGCCCCCCCCCCACCTGCAGTGTGTGGCCAGTCACCCCAGGAAAGCTGGCGGCCACCCGAGAGGACACCCAGAGGCACCTCTCTCCCTTTCTCTCCCCTTCTCTCTTCCTCTCTCCCTCTCTCCTTCTCTCCCTCTCTCTCTCTCTCTCTTCTCTCCCTCCTCTCTCTCCTCTCTCTCTCTCCCTCTCTCCTCTCTTCTCTCCCTTTCTCTCTCCCTCTCTTTCTCCTCTCTCTCTCTCTCTCTCTCTCTCTCTCTCTCTCTCTCTCTCCCTCTCTCCTCTTTCTCTCTCTCTCAATCTCTCCCTCCCTCTCTCCACTGCCCACCCGCCCAAGCAGGGCTGGGCGGCGGCTTCCCGGGCTGACTACGGGCCAGGGGAGGAGTTGCCGGCCAGGCTGGGCCGTTTATCCGCCCCGGGCAGCTGGCCAGGCCCCGCGGCCAAGCCCGCACGCAGGGGCATTTGGGCTGCGTGACCCTCGCAGGCCCCAGGGCCTCTCTGGCGCTCGTGGGGTCCGAGGTGCTCCTCATTCCCAGCCCGGCCATACTCAGGGTGGGGGGAACCCGGGACGGCCCCCCTCCTGGCTGCTTCAGGGGGCTGGGCTCAGGGGCTCCCAGCAGACTGTCAGCGCCGCCCTCCAAGGCCAGGGGGCAGCGGGCAGCCCTCGCCCTCACCTCTCCAGGCCCTGTGTCTGAGGGTCCATCCTGCGCCGATGTGGAGGCTGCAAGCAGGGCCCGTGGGGGTCTCGAGGATGGCCGGGCCCTGGGCGCCCTTTCCTGGGCATGGGCTGTGGTCACTTGCGTTCGGCAGCTGCAGTGTGGACAGACGGTGTCCAGGCTCTGGCCACTGGCCACTTGGCACCACCTCCCTGTGGCCTCCACAGACACCCAGTAGTGATATTGGGGGTCAGGCGGGGTGGCCAGAGGCTCCCCCAGGAGGGTGGTGGACAGGGGCCCTGCCCGGGGCAGTCCCTGGGCCTCCACTTAGGGAATGTCAGAGGCCAGTTCTGGGGGGCCCGGGATCACCCAGTACCCCTCTGTGCATCCATGGCCTGTCCCTGGGCCCCAATGCCCTCCTTGGACAGACAGGGATGCCTGCTCCTCAGTGGGGTCCAAGCCGAGGGGTCAGTGTCCAGGAGCGTGCCCCAAGGCAGGGAGGGAGCACAGACCCACTTGGGACACCCATGTGGACCCACATCACCCCGTGTGCCCTGCCCACCCCCATGCACCCCTGAACCTGAACCCTGAGCAATCCCCCGAAGGCCTGTGAGCCCGGCCCCTCCCCTGTACACACGCAGCGGGCAAGACCCCCCTCACAGTGCTCCTTCCCAGGGTCAAGCACCCGTGTGTGTCCCTGAAATGAAGCGTGGCCCAGCCCCCCACCCTTCCCCACCCCACAGCTGCACTGAGCCACTTAGCACTTAGCGGCTGGCCTGGTGTGTGGAAGGCGGGAGTGGGGGTGGGGGGGTGGGGCCGGAGGCTCCCGTGGGCTCTGTGGAAGCCTGGAAGACTTTCTAGACATCCTCATGTTTCTCTGGAGGCAAAATGCAACCCCCCCACCTCACACACACACCCCTCCCCCACAGGCAGGCGGGCTTCTGTTCCCACTGGACCGATCGGATGCCGAGGAGGAAAAGAGGGAGGACGCGGGCACCCAAGTCCCACCACCATGGCCAGCAGAGATGGGCAGTCCTGGAGGGCATCCCGGGGAGAGGGGGGCGGGTGTCGGCAGCATCCAGAAGGAAAAGCCTGGCATAAGCGTGCCGAGGAATCGGGATTTCACCCAGCGTTTGCGCAGAAGGCATGAGATACAGTCGCTTTCCTCAAAAAAAAAAAAAAATCAGCAGGACCGGGAGGTGGCCGTGGTCCCCGAGCCTAGCCGTGCTGTCCACTGGGCTGGGAGAGGGGTGGGAAAGGGTTCTAGGTCACCCGCGGGAGGGAGGGGCAAGGGAGGTCAGGGGAGGGAGGCCCACAGGTCACGGGGACTCTAGGAAGTCTCTTGGGGGTGGGGGGCGGCACCCAAGTCCTCGGCTCGGGGTCCTGCAGGTGGACAGGCCACTTCGCAGGGGGCTCCTCTGACTCTGGAAGCCAGAGTGGGGCTGGGAGGGAGAGTGCCCGGAAGCAGCCACCTCCCAAGCTGTGCCAGTCCTTCCTTTGATCCACATACAGCCCTCACCCATCCCTGCCCACCCCCCTGGGAAGCTCCCAGGAGACAGCGCCGGGAGAGAAGCAGGGTGCAGCGCCCCCTAGTGGCAGGGCATGTTCCTGCATCGCCCCCTACTCCCCACCCCACCCCACCCCACCCCTTAGGCCTCTGAGCCCTGCACCTCCCCTGCTCGTCCCTCCCGGACCACCAATGCCTTTCCCTCCTCCTTCCCGTCTTGGTGACGCCCCTTCTCAGCCACACCTTCCCCGAGCACCACACCCCTCCCCATGCCCCCAGCAGGCGCCCAGTTCAGGAAGCAGGGGGTCCTATGCGTGCGGCTTGGGGGAGGGGAGAGTGAGTGTGTGAGGGCGCTGGCCGGGGTCAGCGGGGCGGGGCGGACGCTGAGAAATTACTCACGGCCCGCTTGGGCTCTCGGGGGTCATTTCCTGCCGTAATGAAGCCTTTCCAAAGATAGCCGCCCCAATTAGGATGCCTGGCGCCCAGGCGCAGCTGGAGGGCACCCCACCCCCCCAAAGCCCCTTCAAACCCCCGCCCCCACCCCCTCCGTCCCTCTCAGGGCCCACACCCCCGCCCCCCCCCACTGCAGAGCCTCAGTCTCCCTGTCTGCAGGGGGGGGCTTGCCTTGTTCCTGGGAGTGGTGGTGGGTCACAGTGCAGGACAGCAAACAGGGCCCTGGAGTCCAGTTTCTCCCTCTCCGGTGGCCCCGGCTGACCGGGCCCGTGCCTGCAGGCGGGTGAGAGGCCCCCCCCCCACCCCAGGACGCCCGCCTGGCCCGCGCAGCCTCCATGCTCTCCTTCCCCACCCTTCCTCATCTGTGCCCACGTCTCCTCTGGGTGCTGTTCTGTGGGTCCCTGTGCTCACACCCTTCCCTGTAGCCCCCAAGCTGCAAGGCCTCCTTCCCGGGGACCCCTCCCAGTCTACCCAGGGCCACATGTCCTGGTGAGACCAGGCCAGGCCAGGTTGGTGACTGCAGCCTGGGGTCCCCTGACCTCAGTGCCCCCGGGGGACAGGTCCCTGACTGAAGGGACCCCTGGCTTCACTGTCCCCTGCACGGCTGGGCTAAGGGGGGGAACTGGTGGAGAGGGGTGAGCTGCAGAGGCAGCGAGTCTCCTGCAGGGGGCGCTGGAGGTGTCCGCAAAGAGGGTGCAAGCTCAGGGCAGGGGGGCGACTGGCCGGGGGTGGGGGGGGGTAATGGGTGTCAGAATGGGGCAGGGAGAGTAAGGGATGGCCAGTGTCCCCCTCCCCATGCACACCCCAGTCCCCTGGCACCCGGGGAGGCAGGAAGACTCTGAAATGCCCAGAGATGGGGCCCTGGGCTCCATCGTGCACCACAGCGGGGTTGGGACCCTTCAGAGTGAGGTGGAGGGGCCCCACGCCTGCCCCAGGGAGTGGGGACTTAGGGGGACGAACCCTCTGGTGACGGATGGAGTCCAACCCCAGAGAACCCTTTGCCAGGGCCTCCCCGTGCCCACCCTCCCCTGCTCTGCCAGCAAAAATCAAGGACACAGGCTAAAGGGGAACAGGGGCTGCCCCCAGCTGTGTCCAGGGGACCCTCACACAGCTAGACCTTGGCCTGTGGGGGCTCCCGGCCATGGAGCCCGGCCATGGAGCCCGACCTCCCTCTGCTCGCGTTAAAGCCAGCGTATCCATCCGCGCATCATTGGAGCCGACGTTCCTGGGACATTGCACTCCCGTCTCCCCTCCCCCTGGGAAATCCATGGGCGACCCCCCTGCCCCATGTCTGCTGAGGGGTCAGGCCCTGCGACTCTGCCAGGGCCGCACATTGCCCTCTAGTGGACAGAGCCTGCCTGCAGCCTCGCTCCCCAGAAAAGGAGATTTGCAGGGGGGTGGGGTGGAGTCTGATGTCTGGGGGGCTGGTCCTGTGCCAACTCGGGCACCGGGCAGGGGTCCTGGCGGCTCTGTCCTCCAGCTCCGCTCCGTGGCCCTGCCCTGCTCACTGTGGGCCCATGAAGAGGCAGCCCCAGTGGTTCAGGGTTTTGCATTGGTGTGTGTGTGTGTGTGTGTGTGTGTGTGTGCGCGCGCGCGCGCGCTCGCAGGCAGGTGGGGTTGGCTGACTGGGATGGAGTGTTTTTGATTTTGATTTTGTTTTCTTTAAAGATTAAAAAAGACTTAAAAAAAAAGACTTATAAAAGACTAATATCCACAGCCAGGCTAAACAAGGACAAGGACGACTGGTCAGTGGTTGGAATCAACCACAAGTGTGTGTGTGTGTGTGGGGGGGGGGATAGAGAAGGGACCAGTATGGCAATAATAGCTGGGAATGATCACGTGGGGCAAGAACTGAGTGCTAAAAGTAAGTAAAGGGATATACCTGATAAACTTTCAGCATCTGGATTGCACAATAGCAGAGAGAGACAGAGAGGGAGGGAGGGAAACAGGACTCCAGTGATGGGAACTGTGCACCAGTGGAGGGGATGGGTGTTGGAGCACTGTAGGACTGAAACCCAATCACGAACAGCTTTGTAAGGGTCTAGTTCACAGTGGGCTGGAGCGATAGCACAGCGGTAGGGTGTTTGCCTTGCACGCAGGTGGCCTGGCCGAGCAGGGTTCGATTCCTCCGCCCCTCTCGGAGAGCCCGGCAAGCTACTGAGAGTATCTCTCCCGCACGGCAAAGCCTGGCAAGCTCCCTGTGAGGTATGCGATATGCCAAACACAGTAACAACAAGTCTCAATGAAGACTTGCCCGACAACGGGAGGACAGTGCTACAGTGTTACAGTTCACAGTGATTCAAAACAAAAATACTTTTGGGGGCTGGAGCGGTAGCACAGCGGGTAGGGTGTTTGCCTTGCACACGGCCGACCCAGGTTCGATTCCCAGCATCCCATATGGTCCCCTGAGCACTGCCAGGAGTGATTCCTCAGTGCATGAGCCAGGATTAACCCCTGTGCATCGTCGGGTGTGACCCAAAAAGCAAAAAAAAAAAAAATCTTTTTAAAAATAACTTTTTAAAGGAATTTAAAAGAATTTTTTTAAAGATGCAAGAAAATGTTTTTCACCTCCATGCACCCTTGGGGCTGGGGGCGTGGTGGGGGGGCATGGTATTCTGTGCAGACCGAGAGGTCACTTCCGCCCTGGAGGAGCCCAGGCCTCTGAGTTGGGTGCGTGTGCCCCTCTCCCCGAGCTAGAGAGAGCATGCGCCCTTGAGCAGGGCCCAGAGCAGGGGGAACGCTCAGCCCAGCATCTGCGACCCTGAGCCAGGAAATTACATCTCGCCTCAGTCCCGCCTCCCCTGGCCAGGATGAGTGTGACCTGGCCTCAGTCTCCCTCTTGGCTTGTGGGCTGCCGGGCAGTTGATATGTCTGGGGCAGGCAGACCCCCCTCACCCCCTCACCCTCCGGCCCAGCTCTGGGGGAGGTTTCCAGGTCTGGGCTCCGGTCAGGGAGCTGGGGGGGGGGGGAGTGGTCCAAGGGCTGACGAGGAGCTGGGCTGGTCATCCCATCTCTCCCGAATGTCCTTCCAGGTGCAGGGAGCTGACCCCAGCTGTTGGCTTCATCCCTCTTCATTTTGTTTGGGGGGGTCACCTTGGGCGGTGCTCAGGGGCTGTTCTGTGTTTGGGGGGTCACACCTGCTGGTTCCAGGGGACCCTGCACTCTCTCTCCAGCCCTTAGGCCGTCGATTTTAGAACCTACAGTTGGCATCTCAGAGAAAATCCAGAATGACAGGTTGCAAAATGACTGTACAGAATACTGGTGTCTCGCGAGGGCAATAGATTCCAAGAAAACAGCGTGTTTTGTTTGGTGTTTGGAGACTGTGCTGGGGAAGGGAGCCAGGGCCCCACCCGCGCAAGGCAAATGCTCGACTGCCGGGCTGCGCCCCCGGCCCCTTGCACGACTGGGCCGTCCCTTCTGTGTTCCACTGTTGCCGCTTCCAAGAGAACCGGGGACATTTCCCCAGCCTCGGGCACCCAGAGAGGCTTTCGTTTTCAGGGGCCCCGGCCTGAGGGCGTTGCAGGGTGCATGCTTGGAGGAACTTGCGGCGTTCCTGTTTCTGCAGTGGCCCCTGCCCGCCTTTGCAGAGACCGGGAGACCCAGAGGCGAGCCCCAGGCCCCCTGGAGCATGGAGCCGGCCCCAGGGCTGAGTCTGGGGGTTCAGACTCGCAGGTTTCTTGTTCTCCTTCCTTCCCCGTGGGTCTGGCTCACTGGCGGACAAGCAGTTATGCAGAATCAGCCAGAATAGCCGTGTGCCCCTCAGCTCAAGGGAAAAAGCAATCTCTACCTCCCCCTAGTGACCCTCCCTGCTCTTCCCGGAGGGACTCCACCCCAGCTTCGGGGTGGACCACATCTGCAGGGCTCACATCCTCCCCCTGTTTTTTTTGCTTTTTGGGTCACACCCCCAGATGCACAGGGGTTACTCCTGGCTCATGCACTCAGGAGTTACTCCTGGCGGTGCTCAGGGAACCCTATGGGATGCTGGGAATCGAACATGGGTCGGCCGTGTGCAAGGCAAACGCCCTCCCTGCTGTGCTATCACTCCAGCCCCTCACATCCCCTTTGGAGCCGCCTCTGAGCGCCCGGCTGTGGTCTGGATATGTCAGTGCTCTGGGAACGAAAGCCAAGACCGCCCCCAAGTGGGCCAGAAGCGGGGGGCTTAGGGGGACCCCTCAGGCCCTCTCGTTCTGGGCTTCTCATGTGTAACCGTGGGGTGGTATATGTGTGTGGGAGAGTGTGAGTGTGTGTGTGTGTGTGTGTGTGTGTGTGTGTGTGTGTGTGTGTGTGGTGTTGGAGGGGTTCTCCTGGCTCCATCTCCCACAGACCTAGGCGGGCCGGTTTGGCTGCGTGCCCCCCCCCCACACACACACCCCCATCTGCAGGCCAGATGGGGTTCCGAGTGCCGCGTCAATGTTTCATGGTGGCGAAGTGAAAATATTTGCGCTGGGTAGCTGGAAGCCACGGGGCGGAGGTAGGGCCGTCCGCGCGGACTGCCAGGCCTCCTCCTAATGAGAACAGAAAGAAAAGCTGATTAAATCAAATTCCCCGGCGTGTCAAACCGCTTAAATGTTTCATATTGTTTGCGTGATGCCGTTGCAGCCTGGCGGCCGCTTATGCAACCCCAACAGGAATCACCCAGGCGCTCCGACCAGGTTCCCGCACTGAGTGGGGATGGGGGGTGGGGGGCTTGCCCACCTCCGAGCCGCCCCTCCCCGCCTGGCCCCGTACCCAGGTGTGCTGACAGGCTGCTGGGGAGCCAAGGACTGTGCTGGGTGCATGGGTGGCCCACGGGCACCTCAGAGGCTGCCCACCTGCCCGCTTCCTGTCCCAGGCCAAGGGCGCAGCTAAGGCCGGAAGGCAGACAGGCACCCAGGCTGTGGCCATGACTGGACTGGGCTGGGACTCAAACTCCCTGCAGTCTCTCCACCCTGGGGGACCCTCAGGCCCCGCCCGGGGCGCCTGTCCCCTGTCCTTTCCTCAATTTGTCCTATTGTCTCTAAACATCTAAAGATGTTTCATTTTTGTTCTTTAAGACCCATAGTGGCCGCTGTCATCAAGGCTGCCGGGGCAGGGGTCACACACTCGGAACCCACACACGCCTGGCTGGACCAGAGAGCTGCAGCCTGGGGGTCCCTGTTTGTGCTCATGAATGCAGGTGCCACGGGGCTGGGACTCAGTCCCTCACAGCAGTGCCCTGGATCAACTTGGAAAGGAAGACAGGCCTCACCATCCCCCATGCAGTGGCCTTAGGGCGGTCCTCCCCTCCTCCGGGCTGTGCCGTCCCCATCCTCGGGTGCTTGTGGGGCTTTTTCCTTTGTGTCCACTCTTCTGTGAGGACTCTTCTGAAATGCGTGCTGCCGCAGGGCCTTTGCACATACAGCAGCCATCCCAGCCCCTGCAACTTCCCCTGGGGCCTCCACCCTGCACTCAAGACATGGTTCGGGCCCTGGCAGCTGCTCGCTAGATTCAGCACGGCAGAGTCTGGGCCTCGCCCATCCACCTGGGCTGGAAGGTGTGTCCAGGGCCCAGCAGCTGGTCACTCTGCAGATGCAGGACTCACAGCTCATTCCCCAGGCTGGAGTCTGTGAAGAGTGGTCGGAGCAGGGGCCTCACCTCCTCTGGGCAGTGAGGACGGGAGCCAGAGGCCCCTGAGTCTTTAATCCAGGCAAGGCTAACGAGGAAAGGGAGCTGGTGCCAGCGCCATGCTCCAGTCCTGGCCCGGCCCAGCCCAGACTGAGGGCCTGTTCTGCAGGGCTGCCCGCGGACCTGCAGCTCTGAGTCGCTCCTGCCCGGCCTAAGGTGGGCGCTGAGACCCGGTGGCTACTTCCTGTGGAGGGGCCCGTGCTCCCTGTGACAGAACAAGAGGGCATGGCCTGGGTGGGCACCCGGGACCCCTCCCCGGCCTCCCTGTGTCGCAAGTGCGGGCACTCCTCACCCCCTCCCTCCGCCCCAGAGCTCCTCCTGGGCACTCTCTTCTCACGGCAGGAGAGTGTGCCGGCTCTGATGGGGACCCAGCACACACGTGTTCACCCAGTCAGCACTCACCCCCTGCACCGGACCACTCACCTACCCACCTACCCATTCACCCATCCACTCACCCACCCGCCCATCACCCACCAATCACCCACCCACTCACCCAACCATCACCCACCAATCACCCACCCACTCACCCATCCATCCACCCACTGATCCATCCATCCACCCACCCATACTCCCTCCCTTCATGAATCCACCCACCCTTCCATCATCCATCCATCCATCCATCTACCCATCCATCCATCTACCCATCCATCCATCTACCCATCCATCCATCTACCCATCCATCCATCTATCCATCCACCCATCTACCCATCCATCCATCCATCCATCTACCATCCATCCATCTACCCATCCATCCATCTACCCATCCATCCATCCATCCATCTACCCATCCATCCATCCATCCATCCATCCACCCATCCATCCATCTACCCATCCATCCATCTACCATCCATCCATCTACCCATCCATCCATCCATCCATCCATCTACCCATCCATCCATCCATCCATCCATCTACCCATCCATCCATCTACCCATCCATCCATCTACCCATCCATCCATCCATCCATCCATCCATCCATCCACTCTCCCACCATGTACCCATTGACTCATCCATCTACCTAGCGTTTGTCTGTCCATCCCTCCACCCGTCTCCAGGCATGTGACCTCCATGATGTGGCTTCTGGTTAAGGTTGACCCACCCCCCCTGGCGCCCAGGGTGGCCCACCCCCCCCAGCTCCCGTTTTACTCAGACTCCATCCACTGTGCCTCTGCCCAGCAGCAGACCTGCCCCCCCACCCCGCCATGGATGTCAGGCCAGGGGCATCTTCCCCCTGGTTCTGTGGACTCAGGACCCTGGAACGCACTGCCTGAGCCCGACGGGAGGGGCCTGGGTCTGGGCAGCCCCCAGTGGTCCCAGGAGCAGGAGGGTGGCCATTGGCATTGTGGGGGCCACTGAGCAGGCTGGGGTGCATCTCTGCCAGCCTCTCATCCTGGCCCTGATGCCCACGCCTTCCCCCAGAGGGCTGGACTGGACGTGGCGTGGTCCTCGTGAACCCCATCGGGGAGGCCCCAGTGTCTGCAGGATAAGATCTTGTCCCCGAGCAGGGTATGGGCGGTAGGTCCCACCCCAGGCTTCCTCTGAGTCCTTCTTCATTACCCTAATAGTGCCCCCCTCACTATTAATCCCCCCTCACTCTGCGCTCATTCTCTTGGACCTCCATTCCCTTCTGCCATTGCCGGACGATACACTCCTACACATCCTTCAAAACCCTGCTGATTTGCCCCCTCCCCATCCCCACCACATCTTCTTCCTACGGAAGATTACATTCGTTACTTCTTCGGACAGCCCTGAAAGGCAGCACCTCCATAGTCTATACCCACCGCTGCATGCCTTGCATGTTTGCTGGCCCCCGCAACCCCTGTGAGGAGCCAGTGAAAGATACATCGGGGGAGCCCACAGGTGGGGTGGGACAGTGATGGGTGGTTTCTGGTCCCTCAGGTGCAGATCTGCAGAACATGTGAGGGGCAGGGGACTGGGGCTGGGGCCAGGTGGCTTCCAGAGAGTCATGGGTGCTGTGTTTTCAGCAGCAGCAAAAGGCCCTTGGGTGAGCTCGGTGGGTTGGGCTGGGCCCGGAGGCGACTGCAGTGTGGTCTGTGCTGTGGGCAGTGGTGGCCTCAGCGCCCGGCTGGGCGCAGTCCTGAGCATATCCCCAGGGCCTGCACCGTTTTCTCTGCCCCTCCTTTGAGGCCAGCAGGGACCCAAGGGTCATTTCACGACTTCGTTGTTTGCACCGGAAGCCAGGACAGCCAGGGCAAGGCGCCCACTCCAGCCCCCACCCCCCCCCCCGCGTCCCCCCAGCAACATGCTCGCCGCACATGCCTAGAAATCTGCCTTCGGGAACACGCCACCAGGAAGCCTCCCATTCTGCTGCCTCTAGCACGCTCCGGTGTGTGTGGGGGGTCCTTCTTGCCCACTTTGGGGAGGAGTTCTGTGGGTGCATATGCTAGGGGCACTCAGGGATGGAGGCAGGAGGCCCCTGAGCCAGCCCAGACACCGCCCCCGCGAAATGGGAGAGGAGGGGGCATCCCACTGTCCAGTTCATCAGTGGGGGGCACCCAGGGCTCCAGCCCTGGCACCAAGCCTGGCAGCTGCAGCCAGTACCGCCTGTGACCAGCAGAGGGCAGCACAGGCCACCGGCTCCTGGGTCCCACTCAAACACTTAAACTTCCTGATTCCCTGGGGGGGGGGGGGGGGGCAGGGAGATTGTGGGAGCACAAGCCCCCCCCTTCTGCTCCCCCCATGTCCCCTCCCAATGCCCTGGAGCCCGGGCTCTCCCCTGCTGTGGGCAGCACAGACAAACCCGCGAGGGCCTTGGAGCCAAGAACTCCAGCAGAGTCCAGCCCACAGCTCCTCTGTAAGCCCAGTTGGCCAGGGCCCCTCTCCCCTGTCCCTCCCCTGACCTCTCTCCCCTCACCCCTCCCTACTTCCTCTAACCCCTCCCCTCCCCCTCTCCTCTCCCCTCTCCTATCTCCTCCCCCAACCTCTTCCCATCTCTCTCCTCCCCTCCCCTTCCCTCCCCTCCCCCCTCCTCTCTTCTCCTCTCTCTCCCCTTCTCCATCTCCTCCCTTCCCTTCCCCTCCACCCCTGTACTTGGCCTCTGCACACAGCTGCCCAGCTGCTGGGCATTGGGCGGGGGGAGGGAGGACGGCGTGCAGCTGGGGTCCCCAACCTCTGACCGCAGCTCCTGCAGGAAGTGTCAGGGCAGCCTGCGACTGACCCCTTAGCTCTGCCCGCCCACCGCCCCCCCCCCAGGTCAGGAGGAGCCCGGGAGCCTGAGGGCACGAGCAGGGAAGTGTCCACTCTGTCTGGAGGAGGGGCCCTCCAGGCCAGCCCTCCCATCCCTCGTCAGCCCTCCCTGCCCTCTCCTTCCCTTCCTGTCCTCTGGAGCTCCCTGCCCATCACCCTGCTGTGGCCCGTGTCCACCCCAAACTCACCGCTGAGGCTGGAAGGGAGTGCCCGTCTCCCTCCGTCGGGCCATCGCCACCCCTTGGCATCAGGATGGGCCCATCTCGGCCACATCACAGCCAGAGACCAGCAGCCTGGCCAGGGCGGGGGGCCGAGTCCTACAGCTGGCTGGGCACCGGGCAGCTCACCTCCACCCCAGCCTCAGTGAGCCCAGTTCTGTCTGGGGGAGCCTGCAGTCGTCACAGGTCACGTGGTCACTCTTGGCACCCTGTCGGAGTCACCAGCAGGCCCACGGGCCACACGCTCCTCTGGGTTTGTTCCCCGGGGGGGACCCGGGGCAGAGGGGACAGGAGCTCAGGCCCAGCCCCCGGCAGCGTCTCCTGGGCTCCAGGAAGGACTCGGAAGTCCTGCAGGGTACCGTGAGAAATGCAGGGGCTGGGGCCAGGTGCAAGTGACCGTGGGGGTTGGGGGTGCCGTCGGTACCTCCAGGAGGAGCTTGGCGCAAGCCGGGACGCTGGGGCCTCTAGTTCTCTGGGAGCAGTTTGCTGAAACTTAATAGACAAGGAGAGTGTAGCCTCTGTTCTAGAACCGTCTGTAAGTGAGCATACCATGAGAGACAGTTCCGGTGGTCTTGCGTTTCATCCTGGGGTAGCTGGGTGCCTTGGACGCCTGCTGGCTGGCCATCTCCCAAAGGCTCAGATCCGTGCGTGGTTGACCTCCCCCAGAGAAGTGCTCAGGGCCAGGGCAATGGGCCAGTCCAGTGTGGACGTTGTCACTCTCCTGTTTCCGTCCCCCTGGAAACCCCCACAGGGTGTGGAGAGCGGAGGGGGCCTTGGCACACATCAACGCCGCCCCCCCCCGTGGCCCCTGACCCTCCATGGTGGTGGCCACAAAGGGCTAAGAGCTGGACTTCGAGGCCCAGGCAAGGCCTGACGGCTGGAGAGCAGCCCAGCGGGAAACTCTGGCGGGCAGGGGGCTTTGCTTTTCTCCCCATATGGGGTCCGGGGTGTTAGTGACCGCTCCAGAGAGAGCCCAGAGGCCCGGGCTGATGCCTGCAGCCAAGGACACCGCCCCTGGGCGACCTCTGACCCCAGGGTGCTGTCCAAAGTCCCTCACCTCTGACTGTGGTGCTGTCCATCCACTGGACATGGCCACCGACCGACCCCACTCCCACCCGCATGCACACGCGCACACATACACACACACACACACACACACAAACACACACACATACACACAGAGTGGGCCAGTAAGCAAGCTGTGACTCGATCAGTTATTTATCTGCGTAATTTCCTGATGGAATTGCGAATCTAATCGGATTTGCGGGGAAACCAGGACTTGCAATGAGGCCGCGGCGGGCGCCGGGAGGGGGTGGTGGCGCGGGGCGCTCGGGGGTCCCCTGCCAGCCCGGCAGTGATTATATTTTAGGCAACGAAAGGGGACAAATGTGATGTGGCAATAAAGCAAAGGAACAGCCTTCACAGGGTGGCAGGCGAGTTAGGGATGAAGGATATTTGGCACCGGGGCCCGGCCTGTGCTCCTGACGACGACTTCCGTCATCTGTCCTGGGCCGGGCGCTGCCGTGGGTCTTGGCTTCTCTGTTGTTTCAGTCTCCTAATTGCATCCCCCTCACCCTCCAGATGGACCATCTGGAAGCACCTTCAGAACAATCCTCTGTGCTCAGGGTTGACTCCCAATTCTGTGCTCAAGGTTGACTCCCAGCTCTGTGCTCAGGGATCACGCCTGGCTCTGTGCTCAGGGCTGACCACTGGCATGGCTCGGGGGTCCATAGGCAGTGTTGGGGATCAAAGAAAGGTCAGTTGCATGCAGAGCCAGAACCCTGAACCCCTCTAATCTATCTCTTGAGTCCCTTGCGTCAATTTTTAAACTGTCTCGTGAGGAATCCAGAGGGTGGCGCGTGAAGGGGGCCGGCCATCCATCGCTCACGGAGAGAGGGTCCTGTGCGGGCTGTTGGGGACAGGGGCTCCCAAGTTACCGGTCAGCGCCGGTTTGACTTCTTAGATGAACTGGCTAGAAGTCTTAAGTTTTCTCAGTCTTGTTAACATAAGAACTGGCAAAAGGCCCCAGAATATGATGGAGCCTTTGTTTGTCGGGGAAGAGGTTGTGCAGGAATGTACATAGCTCTGGGCCCCTCCTTACTGGCTCCTGGGGTGGGGGTGGGAGGGGGGACTCTCCCGCTGCCCTGCCTCACTGCAAAGGAGGCTGGGAAATGTAGTCCTGTCTGGACAATCCAGCCAGGATCGGGTGTGGAGCTCTGTGCAGGCAGAGAAGAATCAGAATCACAGAGAGAAATGCAGGAAAGAATCACACCTCGGCCCCTCGAATGTTTGAGCCTTGCAGTGTTTCGAAGCTTACGCGGCTGTAACGTTTACGAAAACGTGGCCTTTTAAGGCGTCTCTCGGATGAAATTTTCCATCTGACTGTAAACTTTGTAGCTGAGCAGTTGGCCCGGGAAGGCTTTGGTTTAAAATCTTAAGCACTGGAACCCGTAAAGGATGATCAGCCTGGCTGTATTTATAAGTTGGGTGCATTAGATAAAAAGTAGTTAAAGACTTGAGAAGGTTTGTGAGGCCCTAGAAGTACTTAAAAAGAGATTCAGATATATGAAACCGGGTACGTGCAGTTTTACAATGTTTGGAGTCATTTAATTAAACACATTTGTAAATGAGGAGAAACATTTCTCAAAGGTCCCCTTAAAACCCGATTGTTAAAATTGCGAGACTTATAAATAAGTAATGGCGTATCTGAACCAAACTTTAAAGCGTGTGAAAGAACTTGGGTCTGCGTGAATTTGTAACTTTAATCAATGGAATATTAATTTTAGAAGCCAAAGAACCCTTTGGGTAAAACTTGTGGTGCCGAGAGCTTTGCTGGGAGACAACTGATCAGTCTTTTTTTTTTTTTTGCCTCTGCCCCTCTCGGAGAGCCCGGCAAGTTACCGAGAGTATCTCACCTGCATGGCAAAGCCTGGCAAGCTCCGCGTGGTGTATTTGATATGCCAAACATAATAATAAGTCTCACGATGGAGACGTTACTGGGCTTGCTCGAGCAAATCGATGAACAATGGGAGGACAGTGCTACAGTGACTTTTTTTTTCTTTTTGGGTCACACCTGGCAATGCACAGGGGTCACTCCTGGCTCTGTGCTCAGGAATTACCCCTGGCAGTGCTCAGGGGACCATATGGGATGCTGGGAATTGAACCTGGGTTGGCCGCATGCAAGGCAAACGCCCTACCCGCTGTGCTATCGCTCCAGCCCCAGTGACTTTTTTTTTTTTTAATTTCCGTTTAAAGAAAACTGTGACAGGCCTGCAGGGGTGGCGAAGTGCCCGGGCCTCCCCCTCCGCTGACTGACCCCTCAGTCCCCCAGAAAGCCTGCCCGCACCCGGCCCCTCTGGCACCACACCCGCATTTGTTCTAAGAGCCTGTGCTGCCTTCTTTTCTGTCCCGTCTTCTTTCTGCTTAAAAGATGTTTTAGAGCAAATGCCTGAGAGCCTCCAAGAGCAGGTGACACAGGCTTGGTGGAATATATGGGGTGCGCCTGACCTGGGCCCACAGCCGCCCACACACCCCCTCACTCCCTTGGGGGCTGTGGCTTTGTTGTTGTTGTTGTTTAAATTTTTATTTTATAAGGTAGTTCACAATATTTGATTACATTTAATATTCAAACGCCCATCCCACCACCAGATTTGGGATGTTTCCATCTCAAGCCCCGATCCCTGTCCCAAAGCACAACCGAAATCGTATATTTTGTTTTGTGTGGTCTGTTATGAAAAACCGCTGAAAATGCTCCCACAACGTATCCAGAGGGGAAACAGTGTGAAGAGTGTCCTATTTTGGTAGGAGCCATTAAGACTTTTTTTTTTTTTTTTTGCTTTTTGGGTCACACCCGGCAAAGCTCAGGGGTTCCTCCTGGCTCTGCACTCAGGAATCGCTCCTGACGGTGCCCGGGGGACCATATGGGTTGCTGGGAATCAAACCCGGGTTGGCTGCGTGGAAGTCAAACGCCCTACCTGCTGTGCTATTGCTCCAGCCCTATTAAGACATTCTTTAGGCTAGCACTAGCATGTTGTTAAAGGTTGAGTGATGTGAGCTTTTGTGTATGTATCTGAAAAAAAAATATATATGTATGTATATATATATATATATATATATATATAGTGTCACAATGGAGATGTTACTGGGCCCGCTTGAGCAAATTGATGAACAATGGGAGGACAGTGACGATGACAGTGACAGTGAGATATATATATATATATGTATATATGTATCTGAAAATATGAACTGAAAATATGTTCACTCATGCATGCGGCTCGGGCCGAGTGTGTGGGGAACGGCCTTGAGCGTGGCAGTGGTTGGGTTGTGGGGGTTTTCGGCTGCCGGAGCTGGGTCCCTTGGGGCAGGGAGGGCTCCCACCCGCCCCCCCCCTGGGGTGCCCTGCTTGAAACAGCTTGGCATGGGGTCCGGTAGCATGGCTATGGAGGGCATCATGTTGCTCCCTCCCGGGAGAAAAAGTCGTGTTGGGGGGGGGCCCGTGGTTTTGAGGTGGGTTTTCGGACGACCGTGGGAGTACAGCCCAGCTCCCGTCCTCCCCTCGGCTGTGGCCAGCGTGTGTGCGTGTTGTGTGTACGTGTGTGTGTATGTGGGAGGGGGGAGGCCGCCGGGTGGTGGGACCGGGACTGGGCTGTCCATCTCCCCTGGCCAGCCACCAGGCCTGGTGGTCTCCCTGCTATACTGCAAGCCAGTGAGGGGCCCGTATGCCCGTGAGCGAGCGTGGACAGCCCAGTTCTCTCTGGCCTTGCAGCCCTCTGGCCCCTCCTCTACCCCCTAGGGGCACCGTTGGTGCCATCCCAGCGGGGGCCCGGCAGGGGCTGGGCTCTCCCTGTCCCCAGGGGAGCGGGGCAGGCAGCGGGGACCCTGCCCAAGCTGCTCCCCACTTGGTCTGAAGCCTGAACTGGCCCTTGTCTCCCGCTGCCCTGCCACTGAGCCACCAGGAAGTCACAGCTCACACAGACAGACAGACAGACACACAAACACATGGGCTGAGCCTCCAGGAAGACACCTCACACCTCACACCGCCTCTCGTCCCCCACGGGCTCAGTTTACCCTCCACCTGGCCTCAGAATCCATGTGTGTGTGAGTGTATGTGTGCATGTGTGTGTGTGTGTCTCTGTGTGTTGCTGTGTTCGTGTGTGTGCATCTGTGTGCATATGCATGTGTGTGGGTGCATTGTGAGTGTATGCGCATGTGCGTGTGTGAGCATGTGTGCATGGGTATGGGTGCATGTATGCTTGTGCACGTGTGTGCATATGTGAACATGCATGTGTGTGTGCTCAGCATGCTTTGGTTTCCTGCTTTAAAGCGGCTTATGGGGGTGGGGAACAGCCCCAGGACTGGGCGATGGGAGTCTGGTTGCTTGGACTATGGGGCTCAGCGCCCTGCGGGGCCTCTCTGAGGGTGGCCCATGAGGGAGGCTTGGGGTGTGCAACAGGGGCACTTCTCGGGCACATTCAGCACCGCCTTCTGGGGACAGAAAGAATGGCAAGTGGGAGACAGTTGAGAATATCCCCCCACAGCGCAGACATGCAGAGACAGACAGACAGACACACAGACAGACATGGAGAGATAGACACGCAGATGCAGAGACAGACAATGCAGAGACAGACATGAGAGATGCAAACAGACACAAAGGCACATAGACACACAATGCAGAGACACACATGCAGACACAGAGACAGACACGCAGAGACACAGACACGCAGAGACACAGACACGCAGAGACACAGACACGCAGAGACACAGACACGCAGAGACACAGACACGCAGAGACAGACAGACACGCAGAGACAGACAGTCACGCAAAGACAGACAGACACGCAGAGACAGACACGCAGAGACAGACACGCAGAGACAGACAGACACGCAGAGACAGACAGTCACGCAAAGACAGACAGACACGCAGAGACAGACACGCAGAGACAGACACGCAGAGACAGACACGCAGAGACAGACACGCAGAGACAGACACGCAGAGACAGACAAGCAGACAGACACACAGACACAAACATCCCCCCCACCCCGCCCAGTGTCCTTCCCAGAAGGACCTACTGTGCGGCAGGGCTCAGAACAGGCCGTCACATGGGATCAGCCAGATTTCCTCCCCCACATGGTTTGGGGTCCCTGGCCCGACTGGGCGTCATTGGTGCTGTGGGGGCTGTGCCCAGGCGACCCCAGCCCCGCCCATCAGGCGGGACAGGGAGGAACGGACAGAGGCAGCAAGGCCGGGTGCCCCCCTCGGGCCTCCCCTGCCCTGTGCTCCCGTCCAGCCCGCCCGCCCCGGAACCCACTCATTCATCACCCCTGACGAGCTCCGCCAGGCACGCCGTGTCAGGAAATTTCTCGGTGTTCGTTTTAATAAAACTTAATTATTAAGACAGCCTCACAAGTCATAATACATTTAGTGGCTCATTTTTCACTCCTCCGTTGGAGGCCTCCTGGCAGCCAGGTGGGAGAGGCAGGGGACGTGAGGGGGCGGGCGGGGGCAGGGCACGCGCTGTCCCCCCAAAGGGTCCCCGTCCCACCTCTGGGACCCCCTGCTCCCACCCAGACCCACCCTGCACTGTGCCTTGCCCGGCTAGGGATGGGGGGGATCTTCCAGCCCCCCAGAGCTGCTGGATCAGGGTCCCCCCCCACTCACCAGAGGCTCCCCAACGCTCATTGGCCCCCGGCGTCCACAGCGACTCCCCGCATGCTGGTCGTGCCCACGTGCAGGGCAGAGTCGGACTCGGCTGGGTTTGCAGTGAGAACACAGTGAGGGGTGGGGCGGGGAGGGTGGGGGGGTGAGGCCACCGTGGGCCGGCTCAGAGCCCTGGGGTCTGAACCCCATGCCACCCACACTCAGCTTCTCCCAGAGGAGGTGGCGGAGGAATCCCCGGTGTGTGGGGGTGGACGCTCACCTTGAAGGAGGGAGCAGCCACGGGGTCCCCCGAGCCGGCAGGGGTCAGCATCCCTGATCTCCCGCCTGCCGCAGGAGCGGGGCCAGGCCACCGGGCAGGTGCTGCTGACCAGGCTTGCAGGGACGCGGGGGGAGAAAGATGCCGTCCACCCCTCTCCCATTCCCTCGTCCTGTTTTTCCAGCGATGCAGGGGAGGCTGGGGCTGAGGCCTGCGGGCTGGCATGCTACACACCAGTCTCCTGCTCCGTGTGGCCTTGAGCCTCAGCCCCAGGGGAAGAAACCGAGGCACAGACTTGCCGGTGGCCGTAGGGGAGCTGCAGGACTTGCTGTGGGCTGAGGACCCTCATGGCGGGAGAACACAGGGCCACGCAGAGAAATGACCCAGCAAAGGGGATGGAGCACTTATAGGAGAGCCTCCGGGGCCTCCCAGCACCTGACTTCTCCCTCCTCCAGCTGTGGGCTGGCCCCCTCCACCATGCAGGGGGTTCTGAGATGTAGGGTCTCGGGGGGCCCAGGGAGGATGGGCAGATGGGGGGGTGGTCTACGCATATATGCACCCAAGGGTCTCGAGTCTCGCGGCCACTGGGCGCCCGACGCCTGTGCTGGGACTTGCTCCCGCCTCAAAGGGCTGCCCAGACCCCTGCCCGCTCCTCCCTCCCCACCCCCGCCTCTGCAGCAGGCCTCGGCTGCTCCTGGACGGACGGTCAGACGGACAGACAGCATCCGGGTGTTTGAATCTGGGTGTCGCCTGCCCTACCCCAGGGGAGCAGCACCCGCCATCCCTGCTGGCCGGGCTGTGCTGCCCACGCCCAGGGTGGTGGGGACAAGCCTTGGGCATGGCTTCTTCCCTGCTGGCTCTGCAGCGGGGGTCACAGGAGCTGGGCAGTGCCCGCGGGGGTCGGGCCAACACTGGGGTACCCCCGCAGCCCCCCAGCAGGGCAGGGATAGGCCAACTCCTCAGACTTCACGGTCTGACCCACCGCTACCTCCTGGTCGTGTGGTTGTGGGGGGACCGGGACCTCCCTGCGCTCTGGGCCCCTAGATCTGAATTGGGGTGGGGGGCGTTGGCGAGTCCCCCACCCCGTGTGTGTGTGGGGGGGTTATTGAAGTGATTCAGTGGTAAGTGTGCCCTGGACTCGGGACCCTACTGAGGGTGTCGTTGTTTGAGTTCTGGGGAGTGGGGTGCGTTGTGGGGATGGACCCTGCTTCCTCCCGGGTTTGTGCTGAGACGAGTGATTCCAGCAGCCTCAGTGTTAGGGGGGGCCCTCGTCTAGGCCCCCCCGACTCCCGCCTCTGGCCCCTTCCTCCCTTCCCAGGTGTCCTGGACCCAGGCAGCCCCGTTTGCTCCAAGCAGCAAGCGGCAGGGACACCCGTGCCCACGGCAGGGACGGGGCCCAGGCTGGCCTGCAGGTGGCACCCTTGCCGGGCCCTGGTTCTGGCCAACTGGATCCGCGGGGGACAGGCCAGGGAGGGGGGCGTTCTGCTGGCTCCTCTTTATTCGGGGGCCACCCCTGACAGTGCTCAGGGCGAACTCCTGGCTCTTTGCTCCGGGGGGGGGGGTGTCACTCCTGGCTGGACTCCTGTGTGGGGTCGGGGATGGAACCCAGCTCGGCCGCAGAAGGCAAGCGCCCGCCCCCCTGTCCTGTCTCTCCGTCTGCCCCCGCCAGGCTGGGCTGCAGCCTGTGACTACAGGACCCCCACACTGTTCCCGCAAGCCAGGCGAGCAAACAGGGCGGGGACCCAGGCTGGCACCCTACCCGCACACGCCCCATCCCCTCACCCCTGCCTCCAGGAGGGGCGGGGGGGGGGGGTTCCAGAATTTCAGAGCTGGTACTCATGTTGGAGGCAGGGGTGAGGGAGCTGATCCTCTAGAACCTTCTGAGGGCCCAGAGGGCAGCTGAGCTGGCCCCACCTGCAGACTCACTCCGGGGGGTCTGTGGCCTCGGGCTGGGGGGCTGCAGGCCCCGCGTCAGGGTTGGTCGGGGTGTCTGACGAGCAGCCCCTTGGCGGGGTTGGCGTGTTGTTGTCCCCACACTGCGGCCAAGGGGCCTCTCCTGTGTGTCTGTGTGCACCCGTGTGCCTCTGTGTGTGTGTGTATGTGTGTCTGATGCCTGTGTGGGTCGGTGTATGTCAGTGTGATTCTGTCTGTGTGTGTCTATATGTCTGTGTCTACATGTCTGTGTCTGTGCGTGTGTGTCTGTGTGCCTACGTGTGTGTGCCCACGTATGTCTATGTGTCTGTATGTGCCCGTGTGTGTCTATATGTCTGTATGTGTGTCTTGTGTGTGTCTGTGTGCCTACGTGTGTGTGTCTGTGTATCTGTGTGTCTATGTGTCTGTGTGTGTCCATGTGTGTCTATGTCTGTGTGTGTCTGTGTGCCCGTGTGTGTCTGTATTTGTGTGTCTGTGTGCGTACGTGTGTGTGCGCCTGTGTATCTGTGTATCTATGTGTCTGTGTGTGCCCATGTGTGTCTATGTCTTTGTGTGTCTGTGTGCCTATGTGTGTGTGCTTGTGTGTCTTTGCGTCTGTGTGTGCCTGTGTGTCTGCATGTCTGTATGTCTGTATGTCTCTGTGTGTGTGCCTAGATGTGTGTGCCCGTGTGTCTGTTTGTGTGTCTGTTTGTGTCTGTGTGCCCGTGAGTCTGTGAGTCTGTCTGTGTGTATGTGCGTCTGTGTGTCCGTGTGGGGGGCTCTGGGCTGTCTCACTGGGGTATCGGTTGGGGCTGGGCCCTCGTGTGTCCTGCGTCCCTCCCCGCTTCCCCATGGGGAAGCCCAGCCCTCACCTCCCAGAACTCTGGCAGGAGGGGCCAGAGGCCCTGGGTGGGCCTGTGTACCAACAGATAGTGTGGACGTCCCCACGCGCTGCTCTGTCAGGGGCCAGTGGCACCTTCCTCACAGCCCAGGCCGTTCCTGTGCGCTGTGGGCTGTGCCGTGCCCGGCATCTGCGTCTCAGGCCCCCCCCCCCCCCCCCAGGCTCCTGGTGCAGGGCAGGGCTGGTCACTGTCAGCAAATTCTGTCCCTTTGCTGAGCCCCCTCCCTATGTCTGGTGGCCGTTGGGCACACTTACCCAGGCACAGAGCACGGGGCCAGGCAGAGACATGAGAGGCCTTGGCGTGTGGGGGTTACTCACATGACAGACGTTGGCATGTGGCGGTTACTTCATGTGACAGATGTTGACGTGTACGAGTTACTCACGTGACAGGTATTGGCATGTGGGGGTTCCGTGACAGGCGTTGACGTGTGGAGTTACATGACAGGCGTTGGTGTGTGTGGGTTACTCAAGTGACATGTTAGTGTGTGTGGGTTACTCATGTGACATGTTCTGGCTTGTGGGGGCTACTCATGTGACGTGTTGGCGTGTGTAGGTTACTCACGTGATGGGCATTGGTGTGTGCGGGTTACTCTCCCGACAGGCGTTGGCGTGTAAATATGCTCCTTACTTGGTTCCGGGCCATCCGTGGGGGTCCTGGGTTCTGCGTCCATGTGCAGGAGGGGCCGGGCTTCTGGGAGCGTTCGCTGGGCCTTTGCAGACACAAACCCTGTTAGTTCCAGCCACCCCAGCTGAGGCGCTGGGACCAGCCCGTTCTCTGTGGCCTGAGTGGGGAGTCCCAGGGGGTCTGCAGAGAGACCCCACTGCCCCTTCATCCTGCCGTCAGACCCCCTACAGAGCCAGAGGGGAGGGGAAGAGCAGCAGAAGAGAAAGTGGGGAGCCCCCAGGGGCTGGGGGGGCTTTTCCTGACCCCCAACTTTCTTGCCCCTAGAAGTTGGCCCTGGCCGGAAGTTGAGGTTCTTTGGTTCATTTTATTTGCCTGGGTGGGGCTCCCTCTCCCCCCCCCACACACACACACCCTCCCGCGTGCACACACGCATACACACGCCTGCATTCTGGGGTCGGGAGGCACTGGAGGGTCCCGGCCCGCCCCCTGCGGGGACTGGGGGCACCCACCACCGCCGGCACCCCGCCCCTGCGGCCCCTCCCTCCCTCCCGTCCCCGCAGCGGGGCTGGCAGGGGCGCAGGCAGCCAGCCGGCAGCTCCGCTCCGCCTCGCGTTCATTCATGCTCGGCTCGGGCCCCCGAGACCCGGCGGCGGCGCAGCGGGCGGAGCGGGGCGGGCGGGCGGCGGGCGGCGGGCCTGGGGAGGCTGGCGGGAGCGGCGGGGCCCCGCGAGGTGCCTGAGCCGGGCTGCGGGCGCAGACCCCGGGCTCCCCGCGCCCCAGCCCCTCGCCGCCGCCCGCTGAAGCCCAGCCCCGCCGGCCGGGACTGCTGCCCCCCTGCAAGTGGCCATGGGGGCGGTCATGGGCACCTTCTCCTCTCTGCAGACCAAACAAAGGCGCCCCTCCAAAGGTAAGCCACCTCTGCCTTTGTTCCCCCAGCTACCTGCACGCTGCCCTGCCTGCAGTCCCTCGCCCCTGCCGCCCGCTCCCCGCACCCCTGCGCAGGAGACCTGAGAGCCCGGCCTGGGGGTGGGGGGATCGCCCAAGGGGGCCCGGGGAGACCCAGAGGGGGAGCCGGACGGGCTGCCGGCTCCTGCGGGGTGCAGGACCCCCCTGGTCTCCCGCGCCAGGACCCACCCCCTGGGCTGGGCTCCAGGAGCCAATTCACAGGTGGTGGGGGTGGGGGCTGGCAGTGGGGGGGGGGGGTCTTCTGTTCCCGAGGCTGGCGCGGGTGCAGCCCCGAGCCCCAGGGGAGAAGGTGGTGCCCCTCAGTGACCCTCTGCAAGCCAACAGGAATCACCACTGCGGGGGCAACAGGGGAGGGCACGTGTCTGCGGATCTTCTCCGTCTGCAGGGGTCTGCAGGGGTCTCCGTGGTCGTCGCAGGGGGCTGGGGGTTCTGGGTCAGGGTGGAGAGGGGAGGGGTATGGGCCAGAGGACCAGGAAACCTGAGTGTGTCCCCCCTCCCTCCCCCGAGTCCCCCTTTAGAACTGCCTCCTCCCGGCTTCTCCCCGCCACCCCTCCTGGCTCCCCCCCACCTTGGCCCTGGCCGGGGGAGCTTCTCCGGACTGCAGCCCCCTGCCCAACCCCCCCCCCCCATGCCCGCTCTCTCCTCTGCCATCTAAGAAGTTGCTCGGTGTAGTAATGAGGCCGGATGCAGTTGGGGACAGGGAATCCGCAGGGGGCGCAGGCTTGCTTTTGGGGTGTGCCCAAGAGTGCTGGGGACAGGTGGGAGGGCTTGGTGTCGCCTGTCACTCAGGCCCAGCCCAGGGCCCGCAGGGAGGTCTGGCCGCATCCCAGGTGGGGCCCCACAGGTGCTGCTATCTGCACAGTGGGGGCCCTAGCACGAAGGGCTCCTGCCCCAGGATGGGGGGGCCAGCAGGGGTTTAGGGGTGAGGCCTGGCTCCACCCCACCCAGACTGCTCACAGCCAGGCCACTGACAGTCTCACCCTCCCCCAACCCCCCCTTCCCACAGCCAGGCCTGGGGGCGTGGTTTCTTGGGGTCAGGGTTCATCCCCCCAATCCTGCAGACCTCCCCCCTCTCATGCCCTACCCCCCCACCTGGCTGACCGCCAGGCCCCCCCTGAGGTTAGGGGCCACAGCCAGGCCTGGGGGGAACAAGCATTCTGAGGTCTTTTGTCATGTTTGTTGGGGTTCCAGGGTCCTATCTGCCTGTTGGACTCTCATGAGTCTCGGGAAATAACCCCCAGAAGGAAAACACCCAGCGAGGCAGGGGATGCGTGAGGCGGACGGATGGTGCTGGCGTGACCCAGGCTCCGTGGCCAGGGCTGAGGTGTTTGAACCTCTACCCCCTCCTGACGCCCTGCAGGAAACGGGGAGGGGATTCCCTCACCTCTGCAAACCTGCATCCCGGGTGATGCCCTGCAGAGTGAGGGGTGGGGAGAGAAGGAAGGTGGGTGCGCGCGCGCGTGTGTGTGTGTGTGTGTGTGTGTGTGTGTGGAGGAGAAGGGGGTGTGCTGCAGCTGTCGGGCCCCAGCCCCTCCATTTCCTCGCCCTTCCCCTGGCCACGCCACGGGCCGGCCCACGGGGTGTCCAGAACCCTGTGCATCTCCTCAATAGGGCGCTAAGAAGGCAAAGTGGGTGGGGAGGGGGCACCCAGGGGCCCCGTCTCCTACCTGGCAGACACAGGGGTGCACTTACTCGTTTCAAACTCCCAGTGTTTGGGGGGGGGGCACAGGCCAGTGACCGCTTCCTGCGTGCCCAGCCTTGCCAAGGGGGCCTCAGGGCCCTGCCAGGCTTTTGCTGCGGAGTCAGGAATACAGAGGTGAGGCTGGGGACTGGTGGTCCTGGGGGCCAGCTCTGGGTGGATGCCATCTCCCCGGAGGTCAGACAGGCCCTGCCTCCTCCTCGCTGTGTGACTAAGCCTGTCCCCCCCCCCCCCTTGTGAGCAAAGCAGGAACAGTAGTAGTTAGTTACATCCCAAAATAGCCCCGGCGGGCCGCGTGCATGAGTGCGTGTGTGCGTGCGTGCGTGCATGTGTGTGTATGCCTTGGGCATGCAGCCCTCGCCGTGACCGGACCCTCCCCTCCTCCTGCAGCCCTGAGGGGTTCCCAGACAGCTCGGCACCCCCGTCCAGCCCTAGTTGGGGTCTGGGACACCCTGTGTGACCCATAGATGACTGGGAGCCGTCCATGCACGTGGTCACTCCCCCCCCACCCCATCGGCTGGGAGAGGCCGCGGCCAGGTGGACTTGGAAGAACCACATGCCATCAGCACGTGTGCCCTCCCCATCCGGGTCTTTGGGATTAAGAAAGTGCCCTCCCCCGCCACCCCCCTCTGGCCCCGGTACCCAGCTGGAGGGGGCGTCCACTCCGCGGTGGCCTGGGCATCTCTGAGTAAGTGATGCCGTGCCTGTCCCCCAACCCAGCTGTGCTCTCCAGAGCAGCAGAATGAAGCACCCCCGGAGCCAGCCCATGGTTTTCCCTCCAGCCACTTGGCCATGGGTCCCCCGGGCACAGCATGTCCAGCTGTTGCCCAGTGCCCGCCGGGGCTGCAGTCCTCGACCCGTGATCCTTGCTGGAGTCTGGGACGCCCTGTGTGACCCGCCGTCTGTCGTGGCATCCGGGTTCTTAAGCTGCAGTGTGGGGTGGGTGGACAGGGCGTGGCGTGACGTGGGGGGGTCTCAGAAGAGAGAGAGGGTCTGAGGGACTCCAACCACCCCCCTCCCGTGACTGTCCAGTCACCTCCTGGGTCACGTGGCTGCCGTGGACTCTCCTGGCAGGGGGTTGAGCGTGCATTCACTGGGGTGTCCTCTGCCACCTTGGGGTTTTGCCCACCTAGAAGCCCCCCAGCCTGGCCCGGCCCAGCGTTTCTCACCCCAATGCCTCCGTGGTTGAAGGGTGGAGGTCTGTCCCCCCACGTAGCCCCCTGTGGCAGGACAGAGGGAGCTCTCTAGTCGGGCAGGACGGGTGTGGTGTGGCTGTGTTTGGGGTGGGGGGAGGCTGGGGACAGGCATGGCCGGTCCTTGTGTGGGGCGCAGACGCCTGCTGAAAGGGCCGGAGCCGTGGCAGCCCCAGCTCTGTGGCATGGCACAAGGCAGGGTGCTGGGTTTGTCCCACTCAGGGTCAATTGCCACCATGTGGACACGGCCTCTTCTCTGGGGGACCCACCAGGCCGTGAGGGGAGGGGCAGGCCTGACCCATCCACCCGCCCACCTTGGGAAGACCAGTCGGTTCCCTGCTCTGCCGGGGGAGGGGTGCCATCTCGCTGGGGGCCACTGCGCCTCGGGGTGGTGCCCTGTTGGGGGAGTGCCCCCCCACACAGTGCTCCCTCCCCGGCCAAGTTCCCTGGCCCTGCTCCTTGTCATTCTACTCACACACGCCAGGCTGCTGGCACCTTCTGGAACGCTCACAAAGGCTGTACCCGGCCCCTCCCCCTGTGGCTCCATCTCGCCCAGGCACGTGCTCTGACTTAGCAGAGGCCGAAGGTGTTTGCACCACGGCAGGGTGGCTTGGGGTGGGGAGGGGGCTGCCCTGCGCTGCACCCTATCCTCCGCGTCCTCCCCCCCCCCCGGCATCCTCCACGCACATAGCAGCGAGCGGTGGGGAGGGGGTGCGCTCTCGTTCCTGGCAGGCGCTATCCATCACGGGACGCTCCGCTGCCCTCTATTATCTCCAAAAATTGCAGAGCCGGCAGGAAAATAAAGTTAGCTTCCCGCTGGAGCCGCGCTCTCTCGGCGTGGGGTGGATTCTGCGTGGGGGTCTGTTGGCTCGAGTCGGCTGGGCCGAGCCGTGCGCGCTCTGCGGGTTTCCCGAGGGGCGGGGAAGGGGCTTCATGCTCACGGCCTCTCCCGGAACCCCGCTACCCCTGCCAGCGCCTGGGGAGCACTTGGTGGGACAGGACAGGAAAGGGCACCCCCCCCACCACACACACCCCTCTTCTTCCTCTGCCTGTTGGCTCACCCAAGGGGGCTTTGCCCAGCGATGCCTCGTCATTGCCGCGGGTGTGAATGTGGCGGTCGGGGCAGCGGGCGTGAGTAAGGAGGGATCCCGGGAGCAGAAACCGGGCACTGGTGGTATAAAGCAGGGCTGCGCCCACACCCAGCCCTGATTGACAGCTCACAGAAGGGCCCCTAAGAAGGTCGGAGCTCCCTCCAGCGAGGTGAGTTGCAGTGTCCTCCAGGGACGTGGGAGGAAGCCCAGGCGTCTCACTTCGATTCCTTCCTGACGGGTATGCAGGCACTGACTGTGGGTTCCCCGGTCTGGGCAAGGCCATCCGTGGAATGAGCTTCTCCCCAGACCCGCAGTGTGGGGGTCAGACTGAGGCCAGGACCTCTCGACTTGTCCCCCGCCTGCCTTCCCTTCCTGTGGCCCCTGGCCTCTTGCTCCGGCGAACTCCTATGCATCTTTCAAGACCTGTCCTGTGTTAACCCTCACCCCCCCCCCCCCGCCCCCAGCAGGCAGAGTGCTTCCCTGCGTCCTCCTTCCTGCCCCCTGACAGTGGGTCTGCATGTTCCGCAGGGCACACATCTGAGCGTCGTCTCTTCACACGGTCCTGCTGGTGTGGGTGGGCAGTGGGCAAGCCCATCCCACCAAGTCCTGCAGAGACACGGGGCATTCATCCGAGTGCCCACTGCCTTCTTGGGCTCCCTCCCACCCAGCAACACCGGGAGAGACTGACTCCGAGTCAAGGTCGTTCCCGGCTGAGCTGGACACACCCAGCCTGGGCCCTGAATGGGTCTCTGGGCGTCCAGCGGCACGAAGCCCAGGTGACGGGAAGTTTGGGGCCAGACTGCGGCTTGGCAGCGGGGCCTTTGGTCCGGGCAGGGGTGAGCCCCAGGCGCACACACGCGTGGTCTTGGGGGTCGGGGGCCACGGGTGTTATTGCTTCTGGGGGATCTTGGCACTCGGGGTGGCCCCTCTGCCAGCCACCCCGGTCACTCAGACAGCGGCCTCTGGTCCGCCCGTCTGGAGCCAGTGTCACCAGGCCTCCTGGGACCTCCAGCAGTTGCTGAGTGACCCCGTTGGGAATGCGGCTGGTGAGAGGGAAGAAGGCAGCTCCCGGAGGTGGGGCGGGAGGGGACCCAGGGACATGGACTCCTGCTGACCCTGCAGGGGGCTGTCAGCCCCCGCCCACTCCTTCCGTCCACACCCTGGAGCCCAAGGGCCAGAACTATCTGGCACATGGCCCAGTGGGGGGCGGGGTGCACGCTAGCCCCCGCCTGACCTCCAAGCCTTGAGCGAAACGCTGTTGGCCCTCTCCTCGCCCACGCCCACCCCTGCCTGTCTCCAGCCTGACGCAGAAAGTGCTCCCCTCTTCCTGCCCCCCAAACCTGCCTCCACTTGGTCTAGCTCGGCAGAAGCCAGTGATGAAATGACGACGGGGGCAGGAGGGCAGTTAGCCGCCTCGAGCAGCCTTGAGCATCCATCGGGCTGGATGCCGTGGCCTTTGTCACGGCGTGTCCTCCTCTTCCTCCTCCTCCTCCTCCTCCTCCTCCTCCTCCTCCTCCTCGACCCTCTTCCTTCTCCTCCTCTTTCTTTTTTCCTTCAACTCCTAATTCTCCTCTTTTTTCCTCTCCTCTTCCCTCCTCCTCCTCCTCCTGCTCCCACCCTCCTCCACCTCCTCTTCCTCCTCCATCCTCTTCCTTCTCCTTTTACTTTTTTCCTTCAATTTCTAATTCTCCTTCTCTTTTTTTCCCTCCTCCTCCTCCTCCGCCTCCTCCTCCGCCTCCTCCTCCTCTTTCCTCTTCCTCTTCCTCACAGTGTCCTGAACACCCCCAGAACTGGCCCGTGGCTGCATCCTCCTCGCAGCCCAGGAGACAGAACTCACTGGTGTGTTCGTCCAAGGCTCTCGCGCTCCGTCTGTGTTCCCTAGCCACACGTGGCCAGATCCATAATACACACAATGCTGTCTCACAGGTGCACAGACACACGTGCATGGACCCTAAACGGTGCGGGCCGGCAGTGCCGAAAGCCGGATCCCGAGCACGGACAGTCGTGCAGGGCAGAGGTGGCTGTGCAGAGATGGGGCTGGGGTGGGGGTGGGTGGGGGGTCATCTGTGAGTGCGTTCTATGTCTGTGATATGCACACGCTGAGGCAGTCACGAGAGGGAGCCGTGAGCGTCCGGGTCTGGCTCCCCTGAAGACGCCGGGCTCCTGTCTGCACTGCAGGAGCCCCGAGCAGTGAGTCCCACGGGTTCCTGTCCCTCGCTCAGGCTGGGGAACATCACTGAACCCTGCTCATCTTCGACGACAAAACAACAGCAGACGCCGGGCGCATCCTTGAAATGTTCACGGAGCATGTCGGGCTGTATACTACCGACAGGTACCCTACTGCTTTACCCGGTCACGTGAGACCTGGGTCCCCGCACCCATGTCTAGTCTGTGCCATGGGCGGGCCGAGGGGATTCTGGGTCTCCGTGTCGGCTGTTCCCACCTGGAGGTGCAGGACAGAGGCCTGGGATGGGTGGGTGGGGGCATCTCTGCCACCCACCCCAGCTTTGCAGGGACTGTCCGGGTGACGGTCGGCCCTGTGGCACAGCCTTGGCAGCTGGCTTTGGGGTGAGAGTTGAAGGCCTGAAGCTCTGGGTGTCAGCGGGAGAGTGTGGCTGTCACCTGGGGGCCACCGAGTGTGGGCGGGAGAGCAGGGAGAAGCTAGCAGGTTCGCGGGGGACTCCCAGGCATGGGCTGGGTGTGGACAGATGGGGATGAGAGGTGAGTGGGAGCATTGCCCGGGCACCTGGGGGGAGGGGGAGCATTGTGCCCCCAACGGCAGACCCACAGCATCCGAATGGCAGAGCTTACAGCTTTGTGCAGATGGGGCTGGTCCTCAGCCCCTCGCCAATCCCCAGAGGGCCTCTGCTCTGCACGTCCATGTGAGTGGACGTGGCTTGTCAGACCCAGGCTGCCCACAGGCATCAGAGTGATGGCAGCGGGGGGGCGGGGGGACACGACACGTGTCACAGCAGGGAGGGCTCTGCAGACAGATGCAGCAGGGACACTCGTTGCTGGTGGCACAGAATGACCCTCCCGGGGTCCGGCTGACGGTGACAGTGCTGGTGGGGGAGCCAGTGCCGGGCTAGGTGGGGGTCCTGGCTTGGTTGGCACCAGTACTGGAGGAGATGGCAATGCCGATGGGACAATTCTGGTGGGAAAGACGGTGCAGGAGGGGGTAGGAGGGAGCGCTGTGGACTGTGGCCAGGGCACATGGATGATGCTGGTGACCCCGGGGCGCTGGTGGCTGCCATTCCCTTGCTCTGACTTGTCACCTTCCACGGCGGGTCAGTGCTCAGTGTCCTGCTGTTCTGTCCCCTCTCCCTGAGCTGTCTCTCCGCCCTGTCCCCAGCTTCCTGGCTGGCACCCGACTTCTTGCCGTGGCGTGGTGCCCTCACCGGTGCGTGCCCAGTCTGTCCATCTGCCTGTGTCTACCTGGGGAGCCCAGAGCTCACTGGGCTGTACTTGCTCTGCATGGAGCAGAGATCAGTGACCCATCTCAGCGGGCACAGGCATATGCCAGCGTGGCCCGTTCTCACCCACGGAGACACGCAGCTGGGGTCGCTGGGGCCCAGAGAGCAGCGGGGATGGCTGAGACCCCCTGACTGCGCACTGTGGAGTTGCTGTCCCGAGTCCTGGCCATCCCACGTTCGTGTCTGGGCATCGTTGTTTGGAAGTCAGCGCCGGGGAGGGAGCACCCTTGAGATGGTCAGTGGCCACGAGGCTATGTGTGCAATGACACCAGTACAGTGTTTGCCTGGTCCGTCCTTCCCCGCTGCTGGCCACAGGTCCCTGGGTCGACCGCGTGCATGTGGAGGGCCAGTGGGGTGCGGCAGGCATCTGGGCAGCACCCCTGGACACAGCCAGCAGCAGCCTCACCCTCATGCCTCTCTCCTCCGGGGGTCGTGACAGACAGACAGACAACAGGACTCTCCCCCTTCTCTCTCGACCTTCCCTGGGTCTCTTCCAGAACCCGGGGCAGCCAGAGAGCAATGAGGAGCGCAGTGGAGGAAGTGGGACACCCCACTGAGACCAGAGCAGTTTTCCTGTGACTTACCTCAGAGTTTAACCTGCCCCCGGCCCCCTGCCCGGGCTGTGGGGTCTTGAACCAGAGCCTCGGCATGTGTGAAACCCCCACCCCCCTCCCTGTCTGCCCCGAGGGGCCAGGGCCCTCCTGGCAGGGTGTCTGTTCTGTGACCACCCCCAGTGGCGTGGCCTCTGGGGTGACTGTGCCCAACAGCTCAGGGGTGGCCAGTCACAGCCAGTGTGCGTGCACACTCGGTCCATTACCTGTGACTTTTTTTTTTTTTTTTGCTTTTTAGGTCACACCTGGTGATGCTCAGGGGTTACTCCTGGCTCATGCACTCAGGAATTACTCCTGGCAGTGCTTGGGGGACAATATGAGATGCTGGGACTCGAACCTGGGTCAGCCGTATGCAAGGCAAACACCCTCCCCGCTGTGCTATCGCTCCAGCCCCTTGCCTGTGACTCCTTCCAAACGGGAATGTGACCCAGAATGTTTCTTGCCCGGTGCTCTAGCACCCAATTGCAGTTCCCAGGGGATATATATCAAGTCAAGTTGCTCTCTCCCCTCGCATCCCTGCAAACCTCACGCTGGTATCTCATCCCCCGGACTCGCTCCACCCGTCTCTGGGGGGCTGCAGTATGTGAGCGCGTGTGTGCGTGCGTGCGTGTGTGTGTGTGTCCATGTGCACTCAGAATCCCCTTGGGCCGAGATTCTTCGCAGCCACGTGTGGACTTCCGTGCCTTCTCTCCATCCACCCCGAGGCCCATGTCTGGGCCGGCGGGCGCAGGGGTGCCGAACACCCCAGGTCGTGGCTGTCCTGCCCAGGGGTGGTGGGGAGAGGGGCCGAGAGTGGAACCTGCATGGGGGGGAGGGGCGCTGGCTGCTTGGCAGATGGCCTTGGGACTCTGTGAGCCCCTGGCCTTAGTGGGCAGACATGGGCCCTCTAGCCGGGCAGACCCTGTTCTCCCGGGGAGCTGGGTGGGTGGGATGGGCCGAACCCCACTCAGAGGCAGGTCAGCTGGGGGTGCATCCCCACACGCCTGCCCCCGAGAACCGTCCTCTCACATCCCCCCTCCCCGGCCCCAGAGTGGGTGGACGGCACAGCATGTCCCTGAAAAGCTCCGGATCCTTCAGGTTTTTTTTTTGCCTGAGCTCCAACCCCTGGCCCGGGGCACCCTGGCACCTGGCAGCTCTCTGACTGCGCCCTCCCCATCCGAGTGTCTTCCCTGACAGATGGGCCTCTCGGCTGAGCCAGCGTGGCTGGGAAGCTCTGCCAGGAATTCGCCAGGTGCCCGTCACCTGGAGCGTGTCTGGGTCGCCTCCCCCGGGGCACCTTCCTGGCCCATCTGCCAGCAAGGGGCGGGAGCCCTGCACACGGTGCTGTGCTACCTGCTCCCTGGGTACCGGGAAGGAGGGGGAGGAGGGAGAGGGGGTAGGTGATTGGCTACAGTTTCCTTTCCGCTCCAGAGCCTGCCCTGGGCACCCCGTCTGGGCAGGGTCTGGAACCAAGGGGTCCTGGAGCTCTGATGGTCCTGCTCGGTGCTGCCCCAGGAGCAATTAGAAGGACACGGGAGACCTGGGGCCGCCCAGTGAACTGGTTAGCTGCTTGTTCTGACTCGATAGCTTCCCTCGCCTCGGGGTCCTGGACGGGGGTCCTGGGAGAGGAGAGCGGGAGCTGTGGGCTTCCTGGAGACCGGCCGGGCACACACGCACACACACACACATGCACACACACGCACATGCACACACACATGCACACACATACACACACACGCACACGCACACGCACATACACACACACTGGCAGAGCACCAGGGCGTCTCTGCTACCTGGCCCCCGGGACGGTGCCGTGAGCTCTCGGTGGCTGGGGAAGGAGCCAGATCACTGGAGCGCGGTCCGGAGCTGGCTGTGGGGCCCAGCCCAGGGCCGCCTCCCGGGGAGCCTGGAGCCTCTCCCAGGGTGATGATTGTGGGGATAATCGCAGGACACGAAGCCTGCTGGAGCCTGGGCCGTGCCAGAGCCGGGCGGGGAGCCGCGCAAAGAGTGTGCAGGGGAGACGGCCAGAGAGCCGCCAGGCAGGGTGTGGGAGGTCCAGACAGCCCCCAGCCCCCGCCGCTCACAGGGCCCAGAGACTGGCTGGGCAGGCGCCCTCGGGAGGCATCCAGGCAGGAGACCCAGCCTCCGTCAGTCCTGTCTCCGGGTCCTCTCGCGGGTCCCCTGCAGCTCTGAGCTGGGGGGAGTCCCCCTTGGTGTCCAGGTGTCCAGAACAGTGCCCAGGCCTGGCCCTGACTCCCACGTGCAGAAAGGGTGGCCTGGAGCTCGGCTGGCCCTTTTAAGGGGCCCTGGTCATGCCTACCCCGTCGGGGTGCCCTGAGGACAAGGCGCACCACGTGTCCACAGCCCGAGCTGGAGGCTGGTCGCGAGCCAAGGCTGTGTCTGCAGGGCCCGCCGTTCCCAAGTGTGTGTGTGTGTGCGTGTTGGAGCACAGGTGTATGTGTAGGCGTGTGTGAGTACAGGTGGGTATGTGTATGTATGTGAGCACATGTGTGTATTTATGTGAGTGCATTTATATGTGTGTGAGTGCATGAATGTATGAGTGCAGGTGTGTATGTGAGTGTGTGCGGAGCATATATGTATTGTCGGGGTGCATGTTGTATCACAGTGCGGTTCTCTATATTGTATGTAGTGCTATGTGATAATCCATGCACGTGTGCAGTATATGTATGTGTGTGGTAGTGTGGTATGTGTCTATGCATGTGTGTATTTGTAGTATGGTGTGTGAATAAGTGAATACACAAATACACATGTGTATGTTGTGTGGGAGCATGTGTGGTTTGTGTAGGTACAACGTTGCAGTGTATATGTGTGATATGTGTATGTTGTGTGGGAATTTGTGGTGGAAGTAGTTTATGGAGTGTGTGTGGATATTGTGTGGCATTGTGTAAGTGTGATATGTGGATGTTTGTGGGAGTGTGTGTGGTGTATGTTGCATGTAGTGTGTGCATGTTGTGTCTGTGTATGGTGTATGTTGTGTGTCTTAGTGTATGTTGTGTGTGGTGTGTATGTTGTATGTGGTGTGTGTATGTTCTGAGTGTATATAATGTGTGTTGTGTGTCTGCCTATATAGTATGTGTGTTGTGTGTCTGAATGTGTGTGTATGATGTGTGGGTATTGTGTGTCTGTGAGTGTATATATGACGTGTGTGTTGTGTGTTTGAGTGCATGTCTTTGGCGTGTGGATGTTGTGTGTCTGTGTGTAGATGGCATGTGTGTGTTGTGTCTGAGTGTGTATATGGCATGTGGGTGTTGTGTGTCTGGGAGTGTGTATATGGTGTGTGTTGTGTGTCTGTGTGTGTACATGGTGTGTGGATGTTGTATGTCTGTGAGTGTTTATATGGCATGTGTTGTGTGTGTGAGAATGTGTGTGGTGTGTGTGTTGTGTGTCCATGAGTGTGTCTATGGTGTGTGTATTGTGTGTCTGTGAGTATGTATATGGCATGTGGATGTTGTGTGTCTGAGTGTGTCTATGGCGTGTGGATGTTGTGTGCCTGAGTGTATACGAGGCATGTGCATGTTGTGTGTCTGTGAGTGCATGCATGAGGGGCCTGCTTCGTCCCTCGAGTCTCCTGGAGTCATTTGGGACCGTACCCTTTCCCACCTGTGCCTCTGACCCGCACCCCAGGAGCCCCTTTCACAGCTGGTAGAGGGTGGGTGGGTGGTGTTCTAGAAGCTTCTGTCGTGGTGAGGGTGCCCAGAGACTCCCCAGGCCCACCTGGTCCACGGGGAAATCTGTGCTACCCTGGTGTCCCCCGCTGGGGGTGAGTTCAGGGAGCCCCCACATAGCCCCCTCAGATGCAGCCCCCGCCCTGCCCGGCTCTGGAGGGAACCTGGGAACCGGCTGCGGGGGAAGAGGCCAAGGCCCCTCTGTGCCCCGGCCACGTCCACATGCCGGGAGGCGCCAGCGGGTGCCCAGGCCCTGCCATGCCACCTGCCTCCTGCTTGGCCAGGCGCAGCTTCTAAATTGTTCTGGTTTGGGGGCTGCACCCGGGGGTGCCCGGGCTTCTCCTCGCCTGTGCGGGCAGGGCCTTGTTCCGCCCTGCCTGCCGGGAGGCTCTGAGCTGGCAGAGCCGGGCAGGTGACTGATAGAGCTGGCGCGGGCACACTTGCTGCTGACTCCTGCCGTGTGACTGGAGGGGTTGGAGCAAGGGAATGCTTGCTCTGTGTGTGTGTGTGTGTGTGTGTGTGTGTGTCTGTGCGTGTTGGGGGGCAGAGGGGTGCCCCGGAAGAAGCAGCATGGGCCTGGTGTCAGGAATCAGGCTTCGGCTCGGAGCTCCCCGCAGACGGACCTCAGTGTGTGGGGTCCTTGTGGGAGGGGGCACCAGGCCGGGGCCGTGGTGGGTTTCCCCCAGAAGGGTCTCCCGCCGGCCTTCCACCCCTCGCAGTGCCTGCAGGAGGGACAGGTGGCCTCAGGCTCACACCTCTGGACGGGGAGACACCGCACCCTCCTCTCCCTGCCCATGGCTTCCCAAATCCTGGCTGCCACGTTCTCGACAGCGGGGACAGCTGGACACTGGTGCAGAGCCCCTGATGGGGGGTCTGCAGTGAGGGGTAGTCTCAGGGCTCAGAGCCGACAGCCGGTGTCCCACAATATCTGCAGGAGCCAGCGCCCTGGGCTGGACCCCTCATTCTGTTGGGGCCCCACAAGACTCCCCCCAGTGCTCAAAATTCCCACCTCCCAAGATTCTCACCCCTACCCCCAAAATCGAGCGAATGAAAAAGACTTTCTGGGTTCAGGCAACCCTCACGACTGACCAACTCTGGTCCCTGTCCACCTTGGCTATCCTGGCACAGCTCATCTGGGGGTTCCCATTTGCAGGTGGCTCTGCATGGGGGGGCACATGTCCCCCTTTCTTGCACCCCTGACATCACCTGTCTCCCCAAGTGAGCAGAGAGGCTCCTTGCTGGGATCCAGGGAGGAGGAAGTGTGGGGGGGTTTCTCTTTCTCCCAGCCCAGAGCATAGGCCTGCCCTCCTCCGCCCCCCCCCCCCACCGCGTCCCTGTTCCCTCGGGGTTTGGCAGCTGGCCCCGCATCTCCCCAGGAGCCTCCCAGCCTGGCGCCCCCGTCAGCACCGCGTGTGACACCTGACAGGCAGCTCAGGAGCCAGGCTCCCCGGAAAGGAAGCGACAGACAGGATTCACACCCGCTGCCGTGCAGACTCCTGGTCATGAGGCTGGAGACCCCACAAGGCGGCCGGGGGGATGCTGAAGGTGGCAGGGCGGGAAGGGAAGGCAGTGGCAATGCCGGCCGGGGTGGCAGGTCTCCCTGAACAAACACATCAGGACCAAGGGCTGCGTTCTCGGGGGTCTCGGAAGCCCTTGGCCTGGTCTCGGCTGGCACCCTGCACAGTTTCCTGCTGTGATGCTGGGGTCTCTCGACCGGCTCCCCACATCCCTCCACTGCTGTGGTGGCCCTGTGCTGGGCAGTGGCCCGTCCTCCCCGTGGCGGTGCTGGGGTCACATACAGGTGTTGTGGGTGCGTGTGTTTGGTGGCAGCACCCAGGAACAGTCTTCTCTCGTCCCCTCCCTGTGCTCCTCTGATGCTCTTCTCTGAGGTGGATGAAAGGTAGGGGCTGCCCCGCAGCTCCGGGGTGGGGTGGACTGGCCTCCCACCAAGACCATCTCATCTCATGGAGCCTCTGATCCAGCGTCCAGGCACCCACGTGCGTGGAGCCCGTGTCACCCGGTCAGCCTGCACGGGGGGTCTCACTGTGCTCTCAGACTGCCCGTGGCCCGTCTTCTCCTGGCATCCTTCCAGTGTGGGACTTTAGGGCCCCAAGCCGCACCCTGGGCCCTTGTCACCTCCCCCCGAACCCACCAGATCTGCAGCCTTTGACCTCAGCCTGAGTTTGGGGGTGCAGGAGAGGACATGCGTGTCACGGAGACCTGGAAAGGCTCATCTGTCATTATGTGCAGTGAACCCCAGAGCGGCTGATTGAGCTCCAAAGACAAGAGGGTCCCCCATCCCGTGCCTGCAGAGGTGATGTAGTCTTGGCAGATCTCAGCCCCCCACCACACATGTGCACACACACATGCACTGCACACACATACACATGTGCACACACATGGACACACATGCACAAACATGTGCACACACATGCACACACATGTATACACAAACATGCACGCACATATATGCACACATGCACACACATACATGTGCACACACATGGACACACATGCACAAACATGTGCACACATGCACGCACATGTATACACAAACATGCATGCACATACATGCACACATGCACACACGTGCACACACATACATGTGCACACACAAACACATGCACGCATTTGCACACACGTACACACAAACAGATGTGTACACACACATGCGCGCGCGGACACACACACACACACACGCACCACCCAAGCTTCCCAGGCCTCTGGTCTCTCCCTTACACCACCCCTAAATCCTAGGCTTGCCCCCACCGCACTGCGATTATTTGAGCGCTGGGAATTCTCAGCATTGGCCACCTAATACTTCAGCATCGTTAAGATGGTAAATGTTCCTTTGAAACCAAAAAATACCTCCTCATTCATCACAGACCAAATAAGGATGATTCTGAGCTCCCCTGGCGAAGAAGTTGGTCAAGAGCCGTCAAGCCTGTGATTCTGGCCTCTCAGTGTGGTCACCCTCTTAGCCTCAGTTTCCCCATCTGCGCATGGGTTCTTTCCCTGTATAGGCTGTCCGGACCCCCCATCTCCCAAAAATTGGTTTGTTGGCTTTTTTCAGTGGTGGGGGGCAACACCTGGTGATGCTCAGAGGTTCCTCCCGGCTCTGCACTCTGGAATCACCCCTGGAGTCGCTTGGGAGACCATCGAGGATGCCGGGATCAAACCTGGGCTGCCTGCGTGCAAGGTGGACGCCCTCCCGGCTGTACTACCTCTCCAGTCCCCTCTCCCTGTGTTGCCTTGTGAAGATGGAGGCGGGCAGGAGAATGACCCAGGGACTGCGGGGGTGGGAGGACACTCTGTCCGTCTCAGGCACCTTCCCCCAGGGGGTGACAGTGGGCCTCTGTCTCTCCAGGCCTAACTTGCTGTCCCCTGCTGGGGGGCCACTGATCTCCCCGCTTTGCAGCCTGTCTGCTACACGGGAGCCCACTGAACCCGAGGTCCACTGCCTGCTGGGCCCCACTGCAGGAGACCCTGGCTGGGACTGAGGCCCAGAGAGAGTGGTCGGTCCACTGAGTCATCCCCATGCACTCAGCACTGGCCAGTCCGGGCAGTCAGATGCGCCTGGGTTGGTCCATGGACACTCCCCACCTGCCCAGGTTCGTACTGGGCAGTTTCACCCGTGAAAGTTCCCAGACAGAAAGCGTTGCGGAGTGCTGCTCACGTGCATATGTCCAGCTAGCCTGTAGTCACTGCTGGATGGCATGTGGTCAGGAGGGCTGCGGGGCTGGAGATGAGGGCAGGTGGGGAGTGGCTTCTTGGTGGGGGAAGGCGACAGGAAGTGGCGGGCTTGCTTCTCCCTGGGTACCCCACAAAGTCGAGACATCTTCCTGAAGCCAGGGGCGAAAGCATCCTTCTTCCTCGCGAAGGAAAACACCAGCATCCCAGACGCTGTAACCTTGGGGATCCGAAAGCATGAAATGAGTCTTTCATCTTCCAGGAAGGTAATTAGCTTATCTCGCCCGGTGCTAAGTGGTTTTTTTTTTTCTTTTTCTTTTAATCAGAAATAGGAGTTAGGGAGCTGGAACAGGAAATGCAACAAGGAAGACACTTGCCTTTCATGTGGTCAGCTTGGTTGGGTCCCCATCAATGCATGTGGTCCCCGAGCACAGCCCAGAGTTACCCCTGCACACAGGAGTGAACCCCCTCAAGTAGGGGGTGAGGGTAGGAGAGACAAGGACCAGCAGCTACGGCGGAAATACAAGTGACCACGTGCTGTTCTGAGGGGCTTGGAAATGTTCAGATAGAATTGTGTCTTACACAATTGAAACTTCATCTAGTGTTTGCCCTTCCCGCCCAGTGCTGTAGAGGGTTCTTTTGTGCAAACATTTCAGAGGTTTATCAGACTTTGAAAGGGCATCTCCCAATCCTCGGATGATAACATTACTCTTGTGTAGCTCTGGTGCCTTGGTAGAGTTCCCCCCCCCCCTTCTTTGGTGGCTGACTGGTTTGTGCAAAGCCTCTGAACTCTCATCCCCGGCATGAGTGAGTGCAGTATCCATTCCGTGTCCCTTCTGCTCAGTAAAGGGATTCCTCGTGGCTTGTGATATTTGCATGTCTCTATCCCCTCTTCCCTCCCCCCATACACACACACACACACACACACACACACACACACACACACACAGAGTTTTCCTTGAATTTCCACTCTGATCTTGAGGCACTTGCAAGGGATGACGATTGGTGAGCGACCCTGTGTAATGGCGACCCCGGGGGATTACCGCCTGAGTGTAAACTAAATGTCGGGCAGCCACGCAGCAAACATCTTGGCATGGAGAGACCCCTTAATCCCCTCCTAGGCCGCAGCGCTGCCTCCACACGCAAGCCCATTTCTAAACAATCTGAGTCACGCAGCCTCGCATGCTGCTTCTAAGAGAGCCCCTTGAGTGCCATCCCCGTTGGTGCTTCTTGGGCCCCCTCCTGGCGAAAGGGGCGCTGGGACCACCCATACGATGGCAGGCAGGGGATGCAGAGCCTGGCGTGTGCTTGGCCTGTGCTGGCCACTCGATCCCTCTCCCTGCCCACCCTGATGCTCTAACACACACACGGAACACGTCTGACTTCAATGCCCCCTGCACTGGCCAAGTGGCCGAGGCTGCTCAGCTCAGATGACACCTGCTGTGGTTCCGACTTGAGTTCTGCCGGGTCCCTTACCCCTTCCCGACGTGGCCGGGTCCAGCTCCTCCACCTGCCCGCCTCTCTGCTGCTTCTCAGCTTCCTTGGATTTATTTGTTCTCTTTCCACTCCCAAGTCAGTGATTTTTATCCCTGACATCTTTTCAGATTTCAAATCCTAAGGTTGGGTTTGGTTTTTAGGCTCCGTGGTTGCCCTGGAAGCTGGATGTGTGTAGTCAGTTGGCTCCCTTCACCCTGCGGGGCACCTGTCCTGCCCTGTTCTGCTCCTCCGGGCCCTTGGCACAGTGGCCGGAGCCATCGGCACGCCCGGCGGCTGGCTGTCCCACGAGGGGGATCAATACTCTCATCAGCACAAGATGTTCTTCCTCTCCCCGCCAGCCCTTGGCTCCTGTCGGATTCTGTGTCCTTGGGGCGACATGTTTCTGCCCAGGACTTCCTGCGTCCACCTCCTCCTGCCTTCTGCCCTGCTCCGTCTCTGCTGACCTCTGGCCACCCCACACCCCTGCATCCTGCTCGGCCCCACCCAAGCAGGGTCTTTGCTGCAGGCTGCACCCAGCTCTGGGGGCTTCTAGGCACACTGACGGTTTCCCTGGGGCTGGGGGCACACACCACATCAGCTGGGCACTTCCGCTCTAGACTTTACCTGCCACTTCGAAGGTGCGATTCCTGTGTTCGCTCTTTCGAGGGTGTTAGACCCAGATCGGGTGGTGTTCAGGTACTGCCCTGGGCTCTGGTGCCTGAGGGTCACTCCTGGTGGTCTCAGGGGACCATGATGGCACCCTTGAGTTGAGCTGTCCCTCTTACTTGAAAACAGAGACTTTCATCCTAATCGTGGACCCGGGTGAGGTTCTGGGGGGGGGTGCGGGGGGGGGGGGGAAAGAATACCTGGTCTGATTTAAGGAGCAGACGGCATGCATGCTAATCAATTGAATTGGTTCATTGATTATCTGTCTCCTGAGTGTATGAGGAATAGAGCTAAGGAAAACTAGGCTGGCCACGGCTGGGTCACTGCATCTGTCTCCCCACTGCTTAGTGGCACTGCGGCATTTATGACATCGAGTCCCCTGGAACCTCGGACCACACACAAAGTCTTTGCATTTAATAAGCTTAAGAAATGCGGTGCGGCAGGGACTTGCCTTGGGCCGGCCCAGCAAGCATTAGAATAGGGGCTACACAGAGGAATGGATTTAAAAAGAGGAAAAAAAAAGTCTGTTTGATTCTCTCTCTCTCTCTTTTTTTTTTCCCAAATCACATTCAACCATAGAAATAAAAGGAATTTAGAACAGTGGTAATTCACTTTTCCAATAGAATTTGCTCCCGTTACGGAAATTCGTATGTCATCAGTGAGCATTTAGAAAGTGGGTTAGAAAGGTAAATACCACTTATTGAACAAACGTTTGAATTCGCACAATTGTCTACTACTGAGGGGCATCGCAGGACGTGGATGGGTGGGGGCAGGACGGGGGAGCCGTGACTGCACGGATCCCTGACTGGGCCGACTACAGCGTGGACAGGCCCGTCATCTGAGCTTTCAGCCATACTCTGGACCGCACCCTCCAGTCTAAAGACTGCAGTCCTCTCGGGCCTCGGTGTCCCCCTCGAGAGCAGACACACGCATGGAGGAATGAATTTATCTGGGAAAGGAAAGTTTGGGAAGGACGGTGACACAAAGCAGGTGGTTCTTAAGGCTTAGAGCATCTCTACATGGACCTGGGCATCCTTTCCAAAATAAACCCTGCACCGCCGGGAGGGCACTTGCCTTGTGCGCGCTGACCCGGGTTCGATCCCTGGCATCCCCTCGGGTGCCCTGAGCCCCACCAGGAGTGATTCCTGAGTGCAGACGCCAGGCAAGAGTGAACCCTGAGCACTGCGGGGCGGGTGGGGCCCAAAAGCAAACCAAAAAATCATGTGGTGGTGATGATGTCACTCTCGTGATGGCGTTGATGGTGATGAGAGCGAGGCGGTGGCAGTGCAGGGGGAGGCAGCAGGGGGGCTGCGGGGGTGGTGGTGGCCTGGCAGTGATGCCGAGAGCAGTCTGAGTGGGCCACGATGGGGTGGTAAGGATGCCGGGGGGGCTGATGAGGCTGACAGTGAGGGTGACAGTGATGAAGATGAGGGCCACAAAGGCAACACGGATGTCGAGTACCGACCCATACCTCCTATTTCCCCCTCTCTGTGATGTCCGGTCAGGAACAGTACCCCCCCTCCCTCGTCTCTCTCTGAACTTGTTTCCTTGAAGCACCGCCTAACGGATGGATTGATAGTCACAGGGACGGGCCCCCAACCCAGCCCTGGCTCGTGCAGAGGCCGCACCCAGTCACCTCCCAGGGACGCGTCTGATTCGTGGTGGCGGTGTGTGTGTGTGTGTGTGTGTGTGTGTGTGTGTGTGTGTGTGTGTGTGAGGGGGTGCGGTGCCGGGGGTGGAAGTGTCCTCACCAGGAGCCAGGCCTCCCTGAAGGCCGCTGGGTGACCTGGCAGCACTGGGCAGCACTGGCCAGCTCCCCCAAGCCCCACATGCCCGTCCATCTCAAGCCCCCGCCTACGTGGGTACCCCTTACGGCACTTCTCTGCCACACACAGTGCGTGCCTTCATTTTTTTTTTTTTTTTTGCTTTTTGGGTCACACCCGGCGAAGCACAGGGTTACTCCTGGCTCATGCACTCAGCAATTACTCCTGGCGGTGCTCGGGGGACCCAATGGGATGCTGGGAATCGAACCCGGGTCAGCCTCGTGCAAGGCAAACGCCCTCCCCGCTATGCTATCACTCTGGCCCCAGTGTGTGCCTTTTTCCTGTCTTCTCTCTCACCTCCTCCTTCAGGGCCCCTGCACCAGCCGTGGGCCGCCCTGGAGGGGACACAGCATGCCTGGGCCGTTCCCCCCCCCCCCCCCCGCTTTCTGCCTTCATCCCCTACGACAGCCCTGGGGCGTGCGGGCGCCTACGTGGTTGAGTCATGGCACCAGACCCCCGCTGTGCGGACCCCCAGATCTGTCGTGAGAGGCCTGCTGGGCCCCCCGGGGTGGTGCGCGGGCAGAGCCAGGCCCCCCAGCTGCAGGCCCCCACGTGTCGCCCGTCTTGGCAGTCCTTGGTTGGGCACGGGACAGGCTTAAATTCTAGAGATATGTCTGGGGCTAAATTCTCTTTTTCCATCACCTGCAGGGCATCACTCATTCTCACAAAGAAGGGTGTGTGTGTGTCTATGTGTTTGTGTGTCTGTATCTGTGTGCATATGTTCATATTCAGGCATGTGCAGGTGTGCAGGTGTGTGTACCTGCATGTGTGGGCAGGTGTGTGTGCATGCATGTGTGAGCGTGTGTGCGCACGCATGCGTACATGTGCATTGAAGCCCATGGGGGAACTGGGGTGGGCTGGAGGGGGAGCCAGCCCTCTGCTCCGTGTTCAAGGACACTGCATCCCCCCAGCCTTCGGGAACTGATTCTGACGAGAGCATTTGTCACAGGAGGTTTTCAGGGCATTCTCTGTCCCCACGCCAAGGGCCAGGAGACAGCCCTTGGCCTCCGCAGCGCAGGAAGTCCCGCACAAACCCTGGGGTCCGCAGATACTCACCCTGTGTCCGCGCGGCGTGTCCTTGCGCCAGGTGGGGGAGGGGCGGGGGTCTGGAGTTGGAAGGGGAGTGAAGAGAACCTCGCACTCGCTGTCCTGGGGCTTACGGTGGCCACAGCGCGAGTGTGCCAGGTGGAGGCTGACAGCCATCGGGGACTCGCGCCAGAAAGATAATGAGAGTCACTGACGGCCGCCGTAAGGCTTCACGGCGGGAATCTGCAGAGGGGCTGCCGCGGGGAGAGTGGCCTGGGCCATGGGGCATGAGTATCATCCAGAACATTGCCCCCACCCCCCAATGCTCTTCAGTCCTGTGAGAAGATAGATAAAAGTTTATAAAACACATATAAAAGTTTAAATATAGGGGCTGGAGCAAAAGCACAGCGGGGAGGGTGTTTGCCTTGTATGCGGCCGACCCGGGTTCGATTCCCAGCATCCCATAGGGTCCCCCGAGCACCGCCAGGAGTAATTTCTCAGTGCAGAGCCAGGAGGAACCCCTGAGCATCGCTGGGTATGACCCAAAAGGCAAAATAAATGTTGAAATATAAACTCGGTCCTGGGGCAGCACTGTCACTGGGGATGGGGTCTGCGGGGGGAGGGGGGAGGTCTGCTTCAGGCTACTGAGCAGGAGGATCCGGCCACAGGGTGGGGTGGCCTGGCCGTCCCTCAGGATCAAGTGTGCCCCTAGCTGGAGAGGTCTAGATGCAGCCAGAACCCGGGCACTGGGCGTGAGACTGTCTTGGCCCCAGCCACCGAGACAAGGGGGCACTGCCGGGATCCCCGTGGCGTCCCCCTGGGGTGGGCAGTGTGTCCCTGGGGCCTCTGCTACTGGAGGAGTTTCTGGGTACGCTGATGTCGGCCAGGCTGCACTGTGTCCCTGCATGTGGGGACTTGTCCCCCTTGGGCCCGGGAGTAAAGGAGAAGGGGACCCCAGCTTGGGGTGGGTACCATCTCCCCGGGGACTGCCCTGGAATTCGGGCAAAGCCTCGTTTAGTGCTGTGGCCCAGTTCCAGGACTCGAGGGGGTGCCCCAGTGCCAAACTGGGTTGGGGTGGCGGGGAGGGAGGTGAGAGCCAGAAGGCTGGGCCAGGGCTGACCGTGGACAGAGCGGACAGAGCCCAGGCAGTATTTGGAGCGCTGCCCCTCCCCGCACTTTGTTTGTGTCATTCTGATTTAGTGCCACGGCGCACCACCCTTCTCTGCGTGGATGTGATTCCCAGTAAAGCAGGAACTTGGTTTTTGTTGGTTTGTTTGTTTCTTTGATTGTTTTTTCATGGTGTGTTTCTTCTGCAGCTTAGCAGCAAAAGTGTCAGCTCAGCTGCAGGGCCAAGGGTCCCCTTCTGAGGCTGCCCCCTCCATCTGCTGCCTCTTGGGCTTCTCAGCTCCTCCAAGGAAGAGCTCCCTGGAAAGTGGCCTCTGGCACCAGGCGGGCAGTGACACCCTGGCTCACGCCCTCGCAGGGCAGAGCTGGTGTGTGTAGAGCAGAGATGGTGTGGGGCACCCAGCTGTCTGCCGGGGAGCCTGGTCCCACCCAGGGCGTGGGGCTGCCCGGGGGTGGGGGGTGGGGTGGGCAGGGGGCCACCTGCAGGGACCTGGGGCACGGTCGCCCTGCCCGCTGCTTGGTACCCTCAAGTTTATTATTACATCTTAACAAGCTGCAAATGCACACACAGAGGCCTGGGGGCATCGACCGTGACACACAAATCGAATCAGCAAAGTGCTGGTGAGTCCAGCCGGGCTTGGAGAAGCCACTGGCGGCTGCAGGTGGGCAGGATCTGCCGGGCCCGGGTGCGAGGCCTCAAACACGCCCCCCCCCCCCCAGAACTCCCTTCCCCTGTCTGTGAGCAACAGCCCGCCCCCCCCCCCCCCCCGCTTCTGCTGGGTCTCCAGAGGCCCTGGTCAGAGGCACACTCGAGGGCAGGGCACCCTGTGCCACCCCCCACCTGGCCTCTCCTGGACCCCGTTGTCTGATCTAGAGCACCCGCTTTCGTGCTCTGCCCGGGATCCCCACACACACATCACTCTCCAGAGCCACTTCCTCCCTCCTATCACTCACAGTTCCCTGACACGAGTGACAGAGGCAGTGACAAGTGCATCACTCTAAACCGTCGGCGGCTGGCGACCCGCGCTTTGTGTCATTCTGATTTAGTGCCACCACCCACCACCCTTCTTTGCGTGGATGTGATTCCCAGCAAAGCAGGAACTTGGTTTTTGTTGGTTTGTTTGTTTCTTTGATTGTTTTTTCATGGTGTGTTTCTCCTGCAGCTTAGCAGCGAAAGTGTCTCAACCCTGACCTGGCCCCTCAGGCTGTGGATCTTGGCCCCTTCTCTATCTGTGACTTGAGACAACCCCTCTTGTCCCCTTGCTCTAGAGGCGAACTCCTATGCATCCTTCAAAGCCCCGCCTGGAATCTCCATCTCTGTTGAATTAGCTTCCTCGGGGCTGAGTGAACCCTGGCTTTGGAGTGCTCTCTAATACCCAGCCTTTCTGTGAGGGGCATTTCATCCTCCGGGATCACTCACCTCTCAGCCACTGTGTAGATAGCTCCTCACAGAAGACCCCTAGGACCTTTCCCTCAAGTACCTAACACTCTAGACCCAACTCGTGCAAGCCTGGGCCCTGGGCCTCATCTGCTGACAGTGGGGAAATGATCAGATGTGCTGGTGTCTGACTAAAGCCCTCCAGAGGGGCCAGGATCCACCAGACCCCAGAGCCACCACCTTCTCAGCCCAAGTCCTGTGCAAATTCCCGGGGGCGACTCACTCCAGAGCTCCCCAGGCCCCTGTCCCTCCTCCTCCACCCCTGCTCTGGGCCCCTCCTCTGTCACTGCATTGGTGGGGGGGGGGGCGTGTCCATAGGCTGGCTCAGCTCAGCCACTGAGTTGGGTATTACATAAGCCTGCCGTGTGTGTGTGTGTGTGTGTGTGTGTGTGTGTGTGTGTGTGTGTGTGTGTGTGAGAGAGTGTGAGTGGGTGAATGTGGGTGAGTGTATGAGTGGGTGAGTGTGCGTGTGTGTGAGCATGAGTGTGAATGTAAATGGGGGTGAGTGTATTGAGTGTGTGTATGTGAGTAGTGGGTGAGTGTGAGTGTGTATGTGTGTGTTTCAACTGTGCAGTCACGGAGCCATAAAGTGCCCTGGGGCTGGACTCGGTGACTGAAACTACTGGCCAGCAGGTCCCGGACCCTACCCAGCTCCTGGGTTGTGGCCGTGAGCACCAGCAGGCTGAGTCTCCCCATGACCCCCACAGCGTGGACCTTCCAGAAGGTGCGGAGGCCTCGGGCCAGGCTTCAGCTGGGAAAGGACAGGGAGGGGCGTGTGCAGAGGCCACTCCAGCCGCCGCTGCCCGTGACCTTCATCAGCACGTGTGGCTCCTTGTTGACCCCCGGAGCCCCGTGTTCCCCTCCCCCACCAGACTCCCTGCTCCTCCCTCTGCATCCCCCAGCCTGCAGGGGTGGGGGGTGGGGCGGGACGACCCCACAGAGGGCGTGTGCGTGGCCCTCACATGGCGGCGTGTGTACGCTCCTCTCTGAGCTGCCAGGAGGCTCCCAGCATGTTTAATGCAGTGCAGTGACATTTAAATGTCAATTAAAAAGTCCCCGTCCTGCTGGGCGGGCCCCTCCCGGTGGCCCTGCCCACACCACCACTGGGCAGCCATGGGGCTGACCGAGAGCCCAGGGTGGACCGGGACAGGGAGAGGCAGAAGCGAAGGAGAATGAAGACCCGAGGGTGGATCCACTGGATGCTGGGGGGACACTAGAGATGAGACCCCCCAGGTCCTGGGGCCAGGCCCGGGGAGGGACGAACACGCCCCATGTGTGGGTCAGGAGCAGCCCATGAGGGTGTCCAGAACTCTGCTGTGGGCGGGCTTCCCAGAACCAGAACCAGGTTCCTTGCCCCCTTGCCCCCCACAGCTGTGAACCCCAAAGCACGAACTCGCAGGAAAGGGAGCACACAGGGGCCAACAGCAGGCTCTCCCCTGGGCACGGCCCCCGCGGGCATCTCTCCCCCACCCTTTCCATCTTGGTCTTGCCGGGTGCAGCTGGTGGTGGGCGGTGCCCCGCCAAGCCCCCACCCCTAGCCTTCTCACCCCGCACCCCCGTCCCTCACCCCTGTGCGTACAGCTCTTGGTCACTCTATTCTGCTCCCACCTTGCAGGGGTGCCCCAGTGAGGGTGGCCAGGCCATGGCAGGGGGCTTCCCCTCTGTGCCCACTTGCCTGCTGTCCCGTGGCTGCAGGTGTGGGCCCACTGGGACTGAGCCCTCTGCTCGTGTTTGTTTGGGGTCACACCCGGCAGTACTCAGGGCTCACTCTCACAGTGCTCCGGAGAACCTGGTGGTGCTGGCAGTGGAGTGCAGGCTGGTCACACGCGAGGCAGGCGGCCTCCCGGCTGTGCTGTGGCTCTGGCTTCCATGAGTCCTAGTTCAGGACCTGGGCCCGTGTGGTGTGGACGCCACTTGCACACCCGCTGGGGCTCATGGGGCTTGGGGCGCCATTTCACGCTGTCGTCTGGGGTCCACCCCGCCGTGTTCTCTGGGGGGCTCTGGGCCCCACTCTCCGCTCTCCTCACACCTCGCACCCCACTTGGGCCGGAGACATGGGAGGCAACGAGCCTGGTGCCACTGGCCGTAAAGGGGGCAGGAAAGCCTAGCACTGCCTCCCGGGAGGGTGTGGGGAGGGTGCGGGAAGGTTCGCACACTACACAAATCCGCTGTTCACACTGCCTACACTCACCATCCATGCACTACACACTCACTGTTGACACACTACACACTCGTCACTCATGCACTACACACTCACCGTTCACACACACACCGTTCATACACTGCACACCCACCATCCACATACTACACACTCACTGTTGACACACACTATACACTCACTGCTCATGCACTACACACTCATCATTCACACGCTACACACACTCGCTGGTCACACATTGCACACTCACTGTTCACACACTACACACTATTTACACACTACACACTCACCGTTCACGCATTACACACTCACTGTTCACACACTACACACTCACCATTCACACGCATTATACACACTTCATGTACACTATACACACACCGTTGAGACACTACGTACACTCACCATTCACAGACTTTACACACTCACTGTTCACACACTGTACGCTCTCACTGTTCACACGCTGTACACACACTGTACATAGTTTACAGACTGTACACATGACACAAACTCACTGTTCACACTTTACACACTCATTCACACACTATAAACACTGTTCACACACTACACACACTCGCTTTTCACACTCTGTCCACATTGTTCATTACACTACACACACTCACTGTTCAACTATATACTCACTGTTCACACACTACATACTCACTGTTCACACACTTTACACACACACACTTCTCCTCTCTCTCTCACACACACACGCACACACACACACTCCAAGACCCTTGTCCAGGGCCATACCCAGCCCACGGGGGACGCAGTCAGTACATGCTGAATCAGCCATCAGCTCAACGAGTAGCTCTCACGCCAGGCATCCACGATGCTCACCACAGAGGCTGAAGGAAACCACCATTCTTCTGTGAACGTTTATTTATCATTCTTAATTTCTCTAATTGCACTGTTTTATAAGACGCATGGTACATTATTAGCACACTAGCCGATGCTAATAAGGTATTTAAAACTACGTGTCTGGGGCTGTCCAAAGATGATGGCTCTGTACTTTAAAAAAAAATCATTATTATCTGATTATTATCCTTGTCTCCAATAGGCTTAAAAATGGCTCTAAGGATGTTGGAGGGTGAAGTGGGGACAAGAACACTTATTTATTTAAACAGCCTCTTTCCTAATAACCTGTAGCCTTTGTTTTTCCTGGTGGTCAAGGGGGGGGGGTGCAAGGGATGGGGGGAGGGTGATCAGGGGGTGTGTCACTGCCCATGGTCCTGAACCAGCACCCAGTGTCAAAGGTACATGTAGTAGAAAGTTGGGGGCGTGTGAAAGGAGGGATGCCGCTGTCCTTGGTGCTGAACCAGCACCCATGGTCAGTGGATGCTGCTGTCCGTGGTCCTGAGTCAGTGCTCACCGGTCAAAGGTGCGTGCGGTGCAGGGGACTGGGGATGCTGTCCATCGTCCTGTGTAACCAGGAGCATCTCATTTGGTTCCCTCCAAATATGTGGGTGCCCTGGGGCTAGGAGTGGGGCTGCTCCGGGTGCCCTGGGGAGGCGCCTGGTTCTCACCCAGCCCTGTCCAAAAGCTTCTGTGGGCTCATCGCTGGTTTGAGTTTTGCTTGAGGTCACCTCAAATGTTGCTTTGAGAGTACTCTCAACTCAGTGCTTGCGGGTCATGCCCAGAAGTACTCAGGGGACCACACAGGGGCTGGGTCCCAAACCCGGGACTCCTGCAGGCAAAGCACTGGGCACCAGCCCTCCCTCCCAGATCGCTCCCTGGCCCTAATATATAATATTTTTTATTGAGGCTCTTTTCCTATTAATGCTCTAGCAGGCACTGTATATTGCTGATGTCTCCGCACTGTGAAAAATCCATCCGGTCTCATTCATTCCATAATTTTTCTTTCTTTTCAAAACCAGCTCCACTTGTTACCGTTCCATTTTTATTTGGCGGGGACAGAAACTGGGCCTTGGGGGACCTCTCGGAGCCTGAGCTCGGGCTGGTGGCGGAGTCCAAGTCGTACCCTGCTCGCCTGACGTGGCGTTTGAGCTCGCTGTTACCCTGCAGTGCCAGCTGAGGGCCTGGCATGGGGCACGCCTTCCCCGATTACCCGCCCCAGCACAGCCCGCCGAGGGCTTTGGTGTTCTGGGCACGTCTCTCCCCCCCGGCTCCTGACGAGCACCGCTGTCTCCGCCTGCCACTTAGGCCCACGCTGGCGTCTTTATTAGCGCCTGGTGGGGACAGCATGTCCCAGGTGTGCACGCGCCTATGTCTCAGGACGGGCAGCACCCCCTCTTCCCCAGGAGTCTGCAGGGGCCCTGGGGACTGCTGTAAGCAACACTCCATCCGTGGCTGTTGGAGAATCTCTCTCCAAGCACATGCGGGAAGCCCCTGGGGTGCGGGGGGAGATGGGGGAGCTTAGAGGGGTCCCTGCTCTTTGGAAGGCTCCCTGGCTTTCTCTTCTCCACCTGCCCGCCCATCCGTGGTGAGAAAGGAGAGGCACGGACACTCACGGAGATGCGTGTGCGTGCGTGTGTGTGTGTGTGTGTGTGTGTGTGTGTGTGTGTGTGAGAGAGAGAGTCTGGTTCTTTTCTCTTGTGTGGGTGTGGGACCATGCCTGGTGATTCTTGGGGGCTTGGCTCGGGGGGTGCTGGGGCTCCTTCACAGGCAAAGCCGGCCCCCGGCGCCACGTCTCTCCAGCCCACAGATGCACGCGTTTGAAATGAGAAACTTTTTTTTTTAAGCCACATGTGTGATAAATAGGAAAATCAGAGCCGTAACTCCCTCCCCAGCCAGCCCCCCGGGAGATCTTCTGGGTGCAATTTTCTTCCTATCAAGGTCACCTTGGCTTACAAGCATCTCAAGGTTTATCTGCGGGGGCTCCAGTGTCCCCACATCCATCCTCCAAGGGCCCGTGCCCCCTGCCCCCGTCCACGGGGCCTTTGCCCTTCGCCCCTGTGGGCTTGTTTCCATCAGAACCGGGGCGCTGCTGGCTCTCGGTTCTTCACCTGTCCCATGGGGCCGCCCAGCCCCCGCAGCCGAGGCGGAGGAAGGAGGGTTCAATGGTGAGCTGCCAGCTCCGGGCCACGGCAAGGCGCGAGGGTGGGCACGGGCCGGGCCTGATGCTGGCGGCCACCATCCGTGCAACGGGCGGAGTCTGCGGGAACGCGCAGCCTGTCCTAATTTCTCAGCCCTGTCCTGCTGCGCCTCTGCCTTGATGCTTTCAGCGGGGAAAGATTTGTGCTAGGCTGAGCCGGAGACAGTCATCCCGGTGAGGGGGAGGGGAGGAGTCTGCAGCCTCCTCCCCTCACTCCCCCTTCCCCCTCCCCCTTCCAGCTCCCCTCACTTCCTCAACTCCCTCCCCCTCCCCTCCCTCCCCCTCCCTCCTGTCTCTCCTCCCTCCTCCCCTCCCTCCTCCCCACCGCCCCTCCCCTTCTTCTTTACCTCTCTCTTCCCTTCCCTCCCCTCCTCACCTCAGTTCCACCCCTCCGGTCTCCCCCTCCTCCTCTCCCTCCTCCCCCCTGCCTCCTCTCCTTCCTCCCCTCCCTTCTCCCCCTTAGCCTCCCTCCTCCCCTCCCCTTCCCTCCTGCCTCTCCCTTTCCTCTTCCTCCCCTCGCTTGCTCTCTCTCTGGGATGTCAGCCGACAGCTCGCAGCCTGGCTCTCTCTCGTCCCTCTCTCCCAAATCTTATCAAATATTAAAAGCTGTGAAAGAGGAGACAGCTTTTTAATCATTTTAATCACAGCATTCCTCAGCCTTCTCAAAAGGGCTCGGAGGAATCGATTCACAAGTGGTAATTATCAGCACGGCCCCGCGCCAGGCTCCCGGGCAGCCGGGCACGGGGACAGATGGCAGGGCGCGGGGAGAACTCCTCCCGTGGGGACCCTGGCAGCCAGGCCCGGCCCCGCCCTCCCCCGCGGCCCCAGAGGGCTCAGCCGCAGTTACCCGGGACCCCCCTTGGCCACAGCTGCTCGGCTCTGGAGTTTGGGCATCACGAGTAGGGTTCCCCAAGACCCGGCCTCAGCTCCCCGGCTGTCTGTGTGCCCTGCGGGGTTCCTCACGCTGTCAGTAAGACTCTGGGGTCTGCCGAGAGCCTTATGTCCATTGCCCTGGCAAGATTGGGAGCCCTCTGGCTGGCCCTCGGACCCCAGATGTGGTTCTGCACCCGCCCACCCCTGTCTGACCCACTGCCTCCGTCCTGGGACCTCCGAGAGCCCCAGCCCCGAGGGGGAGTATTTATTTATTTATTTACTTATTTATTTATTTTGATTTCAGTGCATCACCGTGAGATACAGTTACAGGCTTACAAACTTTTGTGATTACCTTTCAGTCAGACAGTGTTTGAGTACACATCCTGCCACCAGTGCCCATTCTCCACCACCAATGTCCCCAGTATCCCTCCTGCCACCCCCACCCCTTCCCACCCCCCGCCTCTGTGGCAGACACAGTCCCTCTTACTCTCTCTCTCCCATTTGGGTGTGTTATAGTTTGCAATACAGGCACTAAGCAGCCATCATGTTTGGTTCATAGTCTACTTCCAGCTCGCCTCTCCCATCCCGAGTGAGACCCCCACCCCCAAGCATCATTCACTTAGTGGTCTCTTCTCCCTCCCACCTGCCTTTTCGCGAGGGGGAGTATTTTTTTTTTGTTTTTTTTTCTTTTGGGGTCACACCCGGTGATGCATAGGGGTTACTCCTGGCTCTGCACTCAGGAATTACCCCTGGTGGTGCTCAGGGTACCATATGGGATGCTGGGAATCGAACCCAGGTCAGCCATGTGCAAGGCAAATGCCCTACCCACTGTGCTATCTCTCCAGCCCCGCGAAGGGGAGCATTTTTAACCCATCCGGGCGTGTGTATAGTGCTGGCACGGCTGTCACTTGGCTTCTGTCCCCTCTGGGCTGTGGGATCAAACCCTTCCAGTGCTTCATGGGCTCTGCCACGGCTGACCGGAACTGACCTTCTCACTTTGGGGATGCTAGTCCTGGCCACACGTGAGCCCCCCCTCCCCTGTTCCCAGGTTCACCATGCTCCCCCATACACACGCCTCCTTGTCCCCACGGTTTCAGGGTGCAGCTCTGGTCCTGGCTGTGGCTGGCTGAGACAGGGACGGTGGTTCTGGGGGCTGCTGACCTGTACTGTCCTTGCTGGGGGAGACTGACCACTCGGCAGCCCGGCCCCAGCCCCCGCTTCAGGCTGGATCACGCTGAACGCGCAGACCGGCGGTGCCAGGACCGGGGGGACACACATTCCCACTTCCCGGGGACTCCTGGGGCTGGACTGCAGCACCCCAACCCCTGCCCCACGCTGTGTGCCAACAAGGGCCGCTGGACAGCCCCACAGGTACTCGGGGACAGCCAGGGACAGTCTGGCCTCTCACGTCCCACCCCCGCTCACATTCCTCGCCAAGGCCTGAGAATTCTCCAGGACACTGTCGGGTTTAAAACAATCTGTTTAAGTAGTCATAACTCTGAGATCCATTCAATTTGCAGTGCCTCTGTTTTAATTAATTGGGGGAGAGGGGAGCCTCAGCCCAGCGCCCGTTAAGAGCTTTGGAGGTCATTCTGCTTGGCCCAGGCTCGGGGACCAGGCGATGCTGGGTCATTCCCAGCCGGCACCAGAGATGGGACCCCGAGCCTCCCTCCTCCAGAGCCCAGCTCTGCCCCCAGACAGCCCCCGAGCCGAGCTCGGTTCTGTGAACTTCTCTCTGTGTCTGTCTCCTGTTTTGTGACATCCCACGCAGGATTGTATTTGCTTGGGTGGGTCGCACCCAGCGGTGCTCAGGTAGGGCTGATTCCTGCCTCTGTGCTCAGGATCACTGCTGGTGGGTTCAGGGGACCGTCTGGGATGCTGGGGATGGAACCCAGGTTGGTCCCTTGCATGGCCAGCGCCTCCTTGCCACGCCTGTTCTCTCCGGCCCTGGCCCTCACTGACACCCTCCCAGGCTGCTCTCTGCTTCTGTACTCCCTCCTTGCCTTGTCTCATCTTGTCTGGCGGCTGTGGTAGTATACCGTTGTGGAGCGCCATGACGGGCACTGGAGCAGAGAAGACCCGACCTTGCCAAGTGGCTCAGAAGCGAAGCCTCGCAAGCTGGAAAGAACAGGGTGTCAGCACCGGGTGTCCGGTCTTGAACCTCACTTAGCCTCCTAGTCACATGTGCCCAAGACACAGAAACTGTCCCCTATGCTTTTTTTTATTTTATTTTATTGAATCACCGTGAGAGCAGTTACAAAACTTTCGGGTTTAAGTCTCGGTCATACAATGAAACACCCATCCCGTCACCAGTGCCCATTCTCCACCCCCAACAACCCCAATATACCCCCATTCCACACCCTCCCCCTACCTGTAGGGCAGATGATTTCCACATTACTCTCTCTCTACTTTGATTACATTCAATATTTTGATACCAGACCCACCATTATTTTTTTAAATTTTTTGGGGGGTCATACCTGGCAATGCACAGGAGTTGCTCCTGGCTCCACACTCAGGAATTACCCCTGGCGGTGCTCAGGAGACCATATGGGATGCTGGGAATAGAACCTGGGTTGGCTGTGTGCAAGGCAAACGCCCTACCCGCTGTGCTATTGCTCCAGCCCCCAAGACCCACCATTATTATTTGGAATCTTACCCCAACATTCAGATCTGCTGAAAAGGCAACAGTAGACAATTTGTTTTCTATTGCTGGTTATGAATAACATATGATGTTGCGTGGCTGCAGTAGTGGCCGCACGATTTTGAAATTCCGAAATTTTAACACTTAAATCTGGAGGGATTTCTGCCAAAACCTGCTGGGTTCCGAGATTTGTTCCTGAGTCTCTTGGATCATGGCCCTTAAGCAGCTTGATCAGGAACCAGAAAGGCTGTTCATGGGTGGCAACTCGGGGTTTTGTTGGGACAGGGAGGAAAGGGCCAGCACCACCCCCATCCCGTGAGGCCCTGCATGTCTCGTCACTGAGGGCCCAAACCTGACTGTCCGATGGCCTCTGGAGGATGGTGGCCATTGAGCCGCCTAGGATGTCCCCTATGCTTAGCAGACCATACTACCACAGCATCTAGCCTTGAATGGGATTGGACCTGGGCAAAGCTGAGTAGAAGAGCCGATAAGCCAATAATGCTGAACTTCTTGTGATTGGACCTTCTTGTAAGCTGAGACCCTCTGTAAAATATGCATGTATTTGGCAGTGGAGTGAACAGCTGTCAGCTGTTCCCAGTGGGGGTTTCTCCGCACAACTGTCATCCTTTGCCTCACATCTGCCTGGACCCGGTGCACAACGTGTCTGGGCCCATTGCGGGGGGAAAACTGTTCTCCAACATACCATGACCTCACAAAATCTGTCTGTTGTGGGACACTCGGTGTGTCCCCGGGTCCTGACTGCTGTGAGTGGCGGCAGGGCATGGGGGGGGGGGGGGCAGGGGGCGTGTCTCTGTGGTGGAAGCACAGGAGTGTAATTGTGCGGCTGTGCCTCTTTTAACCCTCAGTTCCTGGTCTTACACCCAGAAGCTGCAGACTCAGGCTGTGGGCATGAGCCGGCACTGCCCTATTGGCATCTGGGCTCAGGAGCCAGGAAGAATTTTCCACTTTGAAATCACTGGCAGAGGGTGCAGGATGCTGCATGGTACTTGGAACCGTTTGGAAAATCCGGTTTCCGTGATCCTGAGATACGAGGCGGTGAGGGGCTCCCCGTGGACACAGGGGACCAGAGCATCCTGCTGGAGGTGTGGCACGACCAGCTGGTTCTGGCGGTGACTTGACTGGCCTGAGCTAATGAAAGAAAGCAGTAGCCGGGCACCTGTGGTTCTGGGGGTGGCAGCGCCTCCACAAAGGGAGTTTTCCCACAGTTCGGGGAGTGAGTCGAACTTGAGGGGGAATGGAGGCAAGCCCACCGCCTGTCGCAGCACCCCACGCCACGCTCCCCACTCACGGAATGTGGGCAATTTCCGCCGTATTGACCCCGAAGCCGCGTCTGTGTTTGGTTTGGAAATCTGTTTCCGTTTTACAGCTCCCAGAGAACCGTGAGCCCCCAGGTTTCATGCCTAGGTTGAGGTGTGTGTTTAGTAACGTGGGGAGCAGAGGACAGAAAGTCAGTGCTTAGGATGTCCACTCGAGGGGTTGGGGGCTGTGGGGCCTCCCCCCACCCCCAACCACACACACTCTGGCACTCTGGCTCTCGGCCCTCTCTGGCCAGCGCCCCCGATGGGGAGAGACCCAGCCCAGCCCAGGAGAGACTGGGGACAGCCCGTCTCATTCTAGGGCAGAACGGCCCCTGAAGTGGGCACTCGGGCTCCCCTGAAGCCCCTTCCTGGGCCTGCTGCTCTGGCCTGCTTACCTCTCCCCGCCTCTCCTTGGAACTGAGGCTTTGCTGTTTGTCTCTTCGTGTCCAGCCCTGGCTGTCTCTAGAGAGTTCTCATAGCCACCTGCCTGCCTGCCTGCCCTCGGGCCCTGGCCGTGAGTTGGGGGACCCAGCATCCGTGGCTCTCTGCATCCATGGCTCTCCGTATTCATGGCTCTCCGCATCTGCGGCTGTCTGTGGCTATGGCTGTCAGTATCGGTCTCTCTGCATCTGTGGCCCTTCAGATTCGTGGCACTTCAGATCTTGGCTCTTCATATTCATGGCTCTCTGTATCTATGACTCCCTGCATCTGAGGCTCTTCATATCTCTAGATCTCTGTATCCATGGCTCTTCATGTCAGTGACTCTGTGTTCGTGACTCTTCATATCCGTGGCTCTCTGTATCTGTGGCTCTCTGTATCTGTGGCTCCCTGCATCCGTGGCTCTTCATATCCATAGCTCTCTGTATCCGTGGCTCTCTGTATCTGTGGCTCTCTGCATCCATGGCTCTTCATGTCCGTGACTCTTCATGTCCATGACTCTTCATATCTGCGGCTCTCTGTGTCCATGGCTCTTCCTGTCTGTGGCTGTTCATATTCGTGGCTCTCTGTGTCTCTGGCTCTCCACACCCAGGGCTCTCTGCATCTGAAGCTCTCTGTACCTGGGGCTCTCTGTATCTGTGTCTCTCTGCATTCATGTCTCACTGCATCGGGGCTCTATGCATCCAGGGCTCTTGGCCACCAGGACACCCTGAAAAAGTTTTTTTTATTAAATCACCAGGGATACAAAGTGAGCTACAATGTTGAACACCCGTCAGCCCACCCGTGCCCACTCTCCCCATCAGTGCCCCCCCACCTAGTGTTTCCCTCCCACCCCCGAAGCTGCCTCTGTGGAGACACTTTTCTTCCTTCTTGGCACTGTGTTTGCAGTACTCTCCTGGCAGTGTTCCATGCATGTCACTCTCCCTCCTCTCAGCACCCGTCCCTTGTTCCAGCGATCACTGCTCTCCACCATTGTCATCATGGTCCCTTCTCCAACCTCACCACCCTCCCCCCATGGGGCCAGTTTCCTGGCATGGGCCATCTTCCCCGCCTTCATTTCTGCTTGTCTTTGGTATTATTCTCCCAATCTGCTTCTTTACCCCCCTGTTCCCTCTTTATACTTTATACCTTTAAACTATGGGCTGGAGCGATAGCACAGCGGGTAAGGCGTTTGCCTTGCAAGCGGCCAACATGGCCGACCCGAGTTCGATTCCTCCACCCCTCTCGAAGTGCCCAGCAAGCTACCGAGAGTATCTTGCCTGCACAGCAAAGCCTGGCAAGCTACCCGTGACATATTCGATATGCCAAACACAGTAACAATTGTCACAATGGAGACGTTACTGGGCCCGCTCGATCAAATCAATGAACAACGGGAGGATGGTGACAGTGACCTTTAAACTATGTCCCTCTCCCTCTGACTCATTCATTTTGCATAACACTCTCCATGTCCATTCCAATAGTGGCAAATTTCACAAACCGCTTTTCCCCCTAACGTCTGCGTAGTATTCCCTGACGTCCACGTTCCATAGCTGCTTTCCCTGACTTGTCTGTTCTCTGGCACTTGGGTGTGTCCCAGATTTTGGGCAGGGGTGAAGAGCTGCCCTCCCCATTCTGGCCTCCACACACACTGCAGAGGGCGGGGGACTGTACTTCCCAGCCTGGCGCCCGGGGTCCCACAGGTGCGGGTTGCAGTGGCGACTCACCTTGGCCCAGGACCCCTGGCATGGCGACTTGCGTGTCTCTGCTGCGGGTGGAGTTGGCTCAAAGAACCCAGTGGCCCACCCAGCATGTGACGTGGGCAGCCACGGACAGGGGGCTTGGTGTCACAGTTCCGGAAGCAGTGCCTGAGGCCTCGGCATGGGAGGGAGCTGTAGGTACGGGTATGGAGCAAGGCACCACGCAGCTCCATCTCACCACGGATGTGCCACGTGCCATGGCTTCAGGGAAGCGGCGGTCCCCACAGGAACAAGACAGGCGACCCCCCTAGGGTTCCGGACTCAGGCGGAGGATGCCCGTGTTTGCTCTTCATGCTGTAGGCAGCAGAGGGACCCCAGGGCATCCCCTTTCAGAAAGGGGAGAGGGACCCCTCTGCCATGTGGCCTGCCATGTGGTTTTCCTGTTGTGGAAACACCCCCTCCCCAGTATATCTTTCCCGGCGCGGTATTCCCCCGCCCCCGCCTCCCCCGAGACGCCTCTGAGGGCCTTTCCGTCTGTGCCCGCGGCGGGCCTGGCACCTCCGCGGCCGGCTGAGCGGGGAGTGTAAGCACTGAGCCGCCTCCCGTGGCGCGCGGAGCCGGGCAGATTGCTCCCAGCAGACGCCGCGCGCCTCAATCTGTCCTCTCGGGTTTGAAGGGGCTGAAGAACAACATGGCAAAAGAAAGCCAACAGCACATTTATTGGTTGATGAAATGCCGCTTTAGCCTACCCTGGCATTAGGCGGTGATTGCTATGCGGGGAACATCTGTTATTAGCCCCAGACTGCTGTTGCCTGGATACCTCGGGTCAGGAGCGGGCGCTGACGAGGAATCCGTCGACGGGGCGGCGGCGGTGTGCCCCGAGCCTTTTGTCTCCCCACGCTCAGCATCCTAGGACGCCAAGGGGTGCGTGGGCTTACGTTGGAGAGAAACGGGTCAGACAGGCAGAGAGACTGCAGGCCCGCGGGCACCTTGGGTCATGGCTGGGGGCCCACACGGGGCATCTGGATAGAGCGGGTCTTTCCCCGAAGGGAAGCTTGTGTGCAGAGATCCGGCCCCTCGGGCTCCTGGGCACCTGCTGGGCCAGCAGAGCAGGGGGCAGCACCTCTAAACCCAGGCATGCCAGGTTCCAGGCTTGTTTGCTTCTGCGTCCTTCTGATTCCCTCACTCTCCTCCAGGGAGACTTGGACCCACATGCAGTTCATGTATCCCCAAAGGAACATGAATGTTTCTGCAGACGGCTCTGGACGTGACCGATTCCTCTTTGGTTGACGTTATTTTATTTTGGGGTGGTGCGTGCCACACCAGGCAGTGCTCAAGGGTTACTCCTGGCTCTGTGCTCAGGGATCACTCCTGGCGGTGCTCAGGGGACCTTATGGGATGCCGGGGATGGGAAGTGGGTTGGCCATGTGCAAGGCAAGAGCCCTGCCTGCTGAACTATCGCTCCGGCCCCTGGATTCCTCTCGAGGGCAGGTTTTTCTGGATCTGGCATGGGGATCCTCCTCTTCACTCTGCCAGGGAAACGGGCCTGGGGGACACCCAGAGATAGAAAGAGCTGGTGGAGGAGGAGGAGGAAGAGGAGGAGGAGCAGGAGCAGAAGCAGGAGACAAGGCTGGAGGGATTTTTTTTTTTTCTGCTCTTTGGGTCACACCCTGTGATGCTCAGGGGTTACTCCTGGCTCTGCAATCAGGAGTTACTCCTGGAGGTGCTCGAAGGACCATACGGGATGCCGGGAATCAAAAATGGGTCGGCTGCGTGCAAGGCAAACACCGCCCCCCCCCCCCCCCCGCTCTGCTATTGCTCTAGCTCCAGGCTGGAGGGATCTTTCTGGAGTCTTGCAGGGGTCCAAATACGTGTCACACTGCCCGGTGCTCAGGCAGCGAGAAACCCACGTGACAAACACATTTCAACACAGATGCCAGAGCCACTAGGAAGAAACGGGGTTTCTGGGGAAAGGGGGGAATCCCACTCAGATGGCTGACGTCAGCATTCTCTCCGGAGGTGGGGGACTGTCCAGGCAGGCAGAGCTCAGCCAGCACCCTCAGTGAGGGGGGAGGCACCAGGAGGCCTGGGAGTGGCTGCGGCTGCCCACAGTGGCTCAGGACGGGGACAGCCGTGCTTGGACTCCAGGGGGAGTGAGGGAAACGAATGCCCTGGGCGCTGCCTTGGGGGTCTGTCATTGCCTGGGCCTTACCCCAGACTGCAGGAGGGACTCACAAACCTGGACCAGGCCTGTCCTCCACGTGTTCGCTCTCCCAGGTAGCTGCTGGGCTGTGTCCTCCCTGCCCCAGGCCCTGCCCACGATCACTTCTCCCTCCCACGCTAGCCTGGACGCCGCCATGCCTGGGGCCACGCATGGGCTGGCCTCTGCCGCCTTTGCACAGTTTCCGTCTCAACCACCGTCAGAGTCCAGATGTCCTTCCGGACCTCAGCCCTGCTCCCCGAAGCAGCAAACAGGGCAGGGCCCCCCGAGCCCTCGGCTATTGGGCTCCCCCGGCCAGCGAATGTCCTTGTCCTACGTGGGCCTTTGTGAGGCCTTTGCTGCATCGGGGGTGTGTGGGGTGACTGCTGGGGGTGGACTATGGGGGAGCCCCCCTGGGCTGCCCGAGGAACAGCCTGGAGAATCCCAAGGCTTGGCCGGTGCCGTGCCAAGCACAGGGTCGCCGGGATCCGTTGCTCTGGTCTACACCCGGCCCCAAGCCACGTGGGCATCTCCCGGTTTCCACCTGCTGGCTGGCAGCGCTGCCAAGCTGCTTCCTGTGCCCGCAGGGGGCACGGGGGGTGGGGGAGAGGTGAGGGCGTGTGGGTGCGGGTGAGCATGGCAGGCAGACAGGCTGCTTCCCACCCCCCAACCCCCGGCCTGGTAGCGAGGGGCAGAGTCTGGCCCTGGGGGATTGTGTGGGGGCCGGGAGGGGGTAGGGCCAGGGAGGGGCGGTGGCGAGGGCCCCCTTTCCCAGTGACTCACTGGCTCTTTCCTTTCTCGCTGAATTTCAGTTTTATTTTCAGCCCCAATCAGTGGGAATAGACCAACGCAGGTGCCGCGTCCCTCCCTCCGCGCGGCTCCCCCTACATGGCCGCTCGGTCCCCAGAAGGGCGCAGCCTGGAGCACAGCCCCCACCCTGGAGCCCCCAGCAACCCCCCCTAGCAGCCCGGGGAGCGGGGAGCTTGGGGACAGAGCCCCGGAAAGGTGACCGCATGAGTGTGAGGTCAGCCCCAATGCAGGCATCCTGCTTCCAAGCCAGAGTCATTCCCCCCCACCTCCCGGGGATGGGGGGGGGAGGGGGGACTCGTCCTCTGAGCAGAAACTGGCCCGGGGCCCCAAGAGGGGACGGGCTTGGTTGGAGGCTATCAGTGAGCTGGTCAAACGGCAGAAGGGGGTCCCCGCATTCCATCACATCTGATGACACCCCACTGCTCCACAGCGCTGTCCGGACATGCACCAATGCACACGTGAACATGCGTGCACCCAGATGCATGTATACGGTCATACACAGTCACAGAGGTTCACACATGTGCATGTCCACAGACGCACACGTACATGTACACACTCAGGATGTACACGTGTACACACCCACATGTTCAGTGCACAGGTTTACACATGTGTATGCATACAGATACACATATGTATGCACACATGGAGTACACGTGTGCACACATGAGCATGTAGGCAGAGGTTTACACATGTGCATGCACACAGATGCACACATGTGTGTACACACACAGGAACACACATGCACACATGTACATACAGTCACAGAGGTGCACACACATGAAACACATACACCAAGCTGAACACACGTGCACACAGAGCCAGACGGTGTCACAGTGACGGGGCGAGCTCAGGTGGGCAGCCGGGGATGGGCCAGGGACGGAAATGGGCTCATTTGCCCATTTCACAGCATCTTCGCTGCAGCCTTTTGTTCCATCCAAAAATTGTCTTTTATTTTTTTCTTTTTGGGTCCAGAAATTGTCTTTGACGGGGACCAGAGCGATAGGACAGTGGGGAGGGTGTTGGCCTCGCACACCGCCAGTCCGGCTTCGATCCCCGGCATCCCATAGGTTCCTTCGAGCACCACCAGGAGTAATTCCTGAGTGCAGAGCCTGGAGTAAGCCCAGAGCATCTCTCGGTGTGACTCAAAAAGCCAAAAAAGAAGGGGGTGGGGAAATTGTCTCAGAACCTTTTCAAGAAACCTGCCCGTGATGGGCGCACCCGTGGGGGCGGGTTTGGACGAAACCTGCCGCCTTCCTGTGGGAGGTGCCGGTGAAGACCCCCGTGACCCGCCTCTCAGGAACATCCCTGGGGTGGTTGCAATCCACACACAGGTTTCCGGCGATAGGACGGGCCCCTCAGTAGTCATGACCGTGGGCAGGGCCACCCCTTCTGAGTCCCCAGGGCATGGGCCTCTGTGCCCGCGTGCCTCCCCTCCCCCACGGCCTGGGCACGGGAGGCCCGCCCCATGGCAGCCCTGGGCCCACGGCGAGGGCACGGCCCGCTCCACCTTCCTTCCCTCTTGCTGACAACAAACTCATGCTTCACTGTAATTAAAATGTCACTTTGATAAATAATTCCATCAGCCCCCTTCCACCTAGGGATAGCCTCCCACTCTAATTGTTCACATTCTACGAGTCACACGTACGCAAGGCAGGGTGGAAGAGGTATTTAGGCAACAAAGATAAATCGGCCGTGTTCCGCCTCCCACAGCCTGTCCCCCTCCCCCTGCCCCAGCCGCGGGCGGGCCCCTCTCCCAGGGTGCACCGCGCTCTGTGGTAGCTCTCGGGAGAGACTGCGCCTCCCTTTGCCACTGTGCTTTGGGGGCGGGAGAGGTGACCAGGCCTGCAGGGCATCCCTGGCCCCACCCGCGTGTCTGTCTTGAGCCCCTTCTCTAGAACAGCCCTGGGCCCCTGTCCTAGGTGGGCGGTTTGGCTGGCTCCCCACTGGAGGGGGCCAGGGCACCCCCTGGGGGGCTTTTCTGACCGGACAAGGCCGGTATCGTCTTTGGCAGGTTTCCAGCTCCAGGGGGGAAGCCCTTGGGGGTCCGTGGGCCTGCCTCTTCTTCGTAGAACTGGGTCCTGTGGAGCTATGTGGGTGCAGACCTGCCCCCTAGTGGTGGTGGGTGAGGAGGCCGCTCAGGGCTCCCCAAGCTGTGGAGGGATGTGGCCACCCAGCTGGAACACGGCGTGGTGCTGCCTGTCTACAGCTGGCCACGGCACGGCCCTGCCTGTCCAACGCCGGCCACGGCACGGCCCTGCCTGTCCAATGCCGGCCACAGCATGGCCCTGCCTGTCCAACATCGGCCACGGCGTGGCCCTGCCTGTCTACAGCTGGCCATGGCACCGCCCTGCCTGTCCAACGCCGGCCACGGCACCGCCCTGCCTGTCCAATGCCGGCCACAGCATGGCCCTGCCTGTCCACAGCTGCCATGGTCTCGCTCTCCCTGCCCACGGCTTCCTCCCCTGAGCCTCCCCAGCCCACAAACCCAGGAAGCTGGGTCAAGCACAGCACACATGTGTATGTGTGTCTGTGAGTCCAGCTGTGCATGTATGTATGCACACGTGTCCAGCCCGCCACAGCCCTTCCCGCCTTCTGTGTGCGCCCCGTGGGTGCCACATGCCATCCTGGCTGGGACTCACTCCCATCTAGCTGGGTTACCCCCCTGAGTCCCACAGCAGGTTGGGGGTGCCCCCGTGGGCTCTGGGGCAGCAGGAAGTGAGTGCAGCCCCGGGCCCTGGCAGATGCCGGGGTGGGCCGTTCTGTGGAAGACACATTGAGTGGGGAGCCGCCCACAGGCCCCACGCCGGCCATGAGTTCCGGTCTGTGGGGGCCTCTCCCAAGGCCCCGGTGGCGGTTCCTGGCCCAGAGTTGGTGGCTTGAGTCTGCAACCAGCTAAGCCCCTTGGGGTGATGCCCAGGCATCCCCAGTGGCTTCTCTGCCCTGCCCCCAGCTCACCCTTTCCCTGACAGAGTGGACAGTCCAGGCACGGGGCGCAGATCAATCTGCAGGGTGGAGATATGCGTGTGTCCACTGTGGGGTCGGGCCCCCGTTATCACCGTCAGCACAGTGGGGGCGTCCATGCCCCGATTTCTCCTGACAGATGGAGTGTTGGGGATAGGGGGACCCCTCAGCCCACTCCCACTGGCCACGTCGGTCCCCGAGGCCTGTGAATAAGAAATGGAGATTACACAAAGAGAGGAAACCAAATACACTCAGTCCCATGGAACAGAGGCAGGATAAACTTGCTGAGTCAGCCCCCCCCCCCCCCCCCCCCGCCGGCAGCCCTCCTGGGGAGGGGTCTTGTCCTCTGGGACTCCGGGCACTGGCTTTTAAACCCACTGCAGCTGGGCACAAATCATGGCCAGTAGTAAACACAGACCTGGTGGCCAGGCCCCCTCCGGAGGGCTGTGCCCTTGGGCGCCCCCAAGCTTGGCCTCTGCCGGGGCGGGGGGCCGGGCGCTATGCCCTTACAGTGGCCCCGGGTGCGTGGCGGGCTGGCTGGCAGCCGCCGTGCGCAGAGGGGAGAATATGGCTCTGTGAAAATAACATTTGGAAGTAATTACGGGAGCAATGGATCAGAACCGCGCTCAGCTGCCAGCTCTCCCCGGGGCCAGCGTGCGGGCACGCGGCAGATCCAGCTGGGGAGGGGCTTCCTCTGCTCAGCCCCCAGCACTCGGGAGGTGGGTGGGGGGGACGACGTGGCTGTCAGTCGGGCTCCTTGGGGCCTCGCCGGGCTTTCAGCTGCATTAAACCTCCACACGCGGAAGGAAGGAAATGGAGTGACCGCTAAGGGCATCTAGGGCGGAAGCAATAAACACAGGGAGAAGGATGGTGCTTCTGCCGCCGCTGGATGGTGCCCCCGGGACTGCCCTGTAGAGGCCGCGCGGGGGCGGGTGGTCTGGGTCTTGGCTGCGCGTGAGGAGTGTCCACGCGTGCTCCTGGGGGGAGTGTCCACGCTGCAGCCAGGCCAGCTCCCGTCCTCTCCGTGGAGAACTCATGACTCCGTCCCCTGTGCTCTCGGCCACCCCCAGCAGTGTCCGGCCTGCAGGGCTGAGGGTTTAGAGAGCGGGCCAGCGGGGCTACACCAAGGCCGTGTCACAGGGTTCAAACTCGGGGTCTGGCATATGTGAAGTGCGTGTCCTGGTCTGGCCTCCGAGACTAGCATGACTCGAGCAGGGCAGAGAAGTGTTCTTCCTTCAGTGCTCAAGTTCATCCCCAGCTCACGCCCTGTCCCCTCTCTGCCTCTCGCCCCTGGTCCAGACACCCCCTTTCACCCCGCTGAGCCTCAGTGCCGGAACGTGTCAGGAGGGGAGGACCAGATGGTGTGGGGGTTCGGGCCCCCCAGAACCAGCCTTGGAAGGACAGTGAGTGGTGGAATGGTAGAAGCCCCCCACACATGCCTGTGTGTCCACTCGGGTGGTCAGGCACTTGTGGGGCTCCCGCCGGCCACATCCTGCAGCCCAGGCGGGTGGGCAGGCAGCAGGCTTCAGCACCACGGACAGCGCCGCCCACCCCTCCTTCCAGAACTCTGCCTGCCCCAGGCCAGGCAGGACCATTTTTGGTTTTGTGGCCACACCGGGTGGCCGTCAGGGCTCACTCCTGGTGGGGACCAACAGGGGCTCTGGGGATTGAACCCTGGTAGGCCGTGTGGGACGCATCCTCCCCGCTGTGCTGTGGCCCCAGCCCTGCCGGCCAAGGGGACCATGTGATTGGTCCTGGTTGGGTCAGGACGTGGTGGGGGGAGGGGGTGTGCAGGGCTGCAGACCCCAAACTCCTGAACCCACTGGCAGAGTCTTCAAGAAAGATGTGGGTCCAGGCACTGCAATGTGACTCGCTCCTGTCAGGCACACCTCCAGCTGCACGGGGGCTGCGGACAGGGGCACCCCCCCACCCCACCCAGTCCCTCCAAGTATTCGCACAAGGCCCCTCTGATAAGCCCCAAATCCTGGAACTTGGATTACAGGTCCAAGCACAGCACATGCATGGGGGCTCCAGACCCACCAGGGGCCTGCCTGAAGAGTGTCTACTGCACGGGGGTCAGTAGGGGACCAGTGGCCACTAGTGCCTCCCTGGGTGCCCAGAGACCTGGGGCCAGGCTCGCCGCTGGTGTCCAGTCACTGGGAGACAGGTGCAGGTCGGTCTCTGAGAGTTTCCACAGGAAATGTGTGGGCACGCGGGACTCAAGCATTTGGTGGCCAAGAGCCACCTCCCCTGGCCAACCCACGGTGATGGACGGATGAAGGACAGGGGAACAGAAAAATTGGGCCCAGGCCCCAGGCTGGTCCGTCACTGTCACTGTCCTCCCGTTGTTCATCGATTTGCTTGAGCAGGCCCAGTAACATCTCCATTGTGAGACTTGTTACTGTGTTTGGCATATCGAATACATCACAGGTAGCTTTCTAGGCTTTGCTGTGCAGGCGAGATACTCTCAGTAGCTTGCCAGGCTCTCCGAGAGGGGCGGAGGAATCAAACTTGTGTCAGCCATGTTGGCTGCGTGCAAGGCAAACACCCTACCCACTGTGCTATCGCTCCAGCCCCAAGCTGGTCCGTATACAGTTTATTTCTCTCTCTTTTGCCAAGTCATCCGATCTCTCCCCTTGTGGTGCAGTCATGGTCGTAGTTTTGGTGGTAATCCCCATTGTCACAGTTCCATCATCCTAGTCTCCTCACAGACCTCAAAGTCTTCTCTTCCATTATAATCCTCTTCCTCGTCTCGTCAGAGTCTCCGAGTCCTCCACTTCCAGTCACCGTCATCTAGTCCCAAAGTCTCAGTTCTCATCCTCTCTCTTTCCCCTTACAGTAGAGTTGTATAGAAACCGTGAAGGGTCGGGTGCACATAGGTGGGGTTGATCATTATCATGACAACAACCAGAGGTAAAGCCACACTTTCAGGAGATTATTAACACAAGGACAAAAACCTCACCTGAGGGTTCAGCACTCCAGATTATTAGGAGGTCCGCTCGAGGGCGGGATTCCATCCAGGGTGCGTTGCTTTCTCCTTTCCTCTGCTAGTAATCCATTTAAACAATCACAGTGAATTTACTTCTTTTAATATGGACACAGTAAGAGAGATATTAAGCTTAAAGGTTGGCTTTTCCTGGGGACATCTCGCTGTGTGTCCCAGACCACAGTCCTCAGGCCAGGTCAGTCTTTCCTAACCCTAACAGGGTCCTTATTCGGTTACTTCTCTTTTGAGTCATGACAGAGTTTGTCTCGGGACTGTGCTCTTAACTTACTATACTTATGGCACTTAGCTTGTCCCCTTTTGATGCCAGGGTAGCTTCCAGCTTGCTCTGGGTCCATCTAGTCCCTTCGTCGGGACCCTGCTCTTGGAGTGCTGGGAACTAAGGGCAACTGAGGCTTAAGCCAAGTAAATATGGATGCCCAGGAGTGAATATGGTTCTTGGAGTCAGTTAACTCCCATGTTACAAAGCATAGCATGAACTGTCTTCCTGTGTCTATACAGAAAGGACATTGCTAAGCCATGCAAGTGATGTAAAGGAAAGAGAAAAGTAATATAGGGTTATTAGAGCTTGATGGAATTGGGCATGCCTCAGGAGCACTGTTGTGGGAGTAACTCAGTGAACCTAAACTCCCTGCGGGAGGAGCAAGGACAACCCAGTGTTATCCAAGGGAGCTCTGCTCTTCTGAGACAGGGTCGGGTCTGTGCCAGGGTCAGAGTGTCCTGAGGAGGTGCCCACGCCTGTGAGACAGGGCCCTTGCAGGGGGCAGTCAAGCAGAATGGAGGACAGCCATGGCTGACGGGAGGGGACTTGACCACTGGGTGATGGACGTGTTGGTATGTCCTGGCGGTGGGCAGTTGCGACTGACTCCCACCCTCAGGGCTTGTGTGCAGATCCCAGCTGTTGGGGGTGTCCATGCTGTGGACAACTCACATGCTGTGGACATTCATGTACCATGGACACTCAGGCTCCGTGGACACTCAGGCATTTTGGGTTCTCATGGGCCGTGGACATGCAGACACCATCTCTCTGGAATGAGTGACATGCAGCTTGTGTGGCCATTCTGAACTGGCCTCTCGGAGGTCTTGTAGGAGGTGTTTACGTGACACCTGACAGAGCAGGCTGCAGGCTTGGCCACCTGACCACCAGGTCTCAGGTCGATCTGCCAGATTTTCGGGGAGAGAAGCAAGGCTCAAAGGAATAAGTGTGCTTTGCCTCCTGATGCCTCCTCCAGGAAGCCCTCCGTCCACCTTGAAGCCAGGCAGTGTTCACGTGGCTCTTCCACTGCACTTGCTGGCTGTGCTCCTGGTGGGGGGTGGGGTGGTCTGAGCTCCTGACACAGGGTCAGAGCTTGGCCCTCACAGAGAGCCCCCTTTCCTTGGGGTGGGGGTACCTCAGCTCCACTGAGGCAGTAGTGCCTGGGAAGAGGCTGTAAATTGGCCGAGTCTGATGCGCCATTACTCCCGTAAGTCCCCGTGTGGCGGAGCTGACATGCCCATTAATAAGCTGACGGATGGTCTGTTCCAGAGGAACCCACGGCCATGGGGTTCTCTGCGGGGTCCCTGCAGGCTCGGGGGTGCCCCAGAGGGAAGCTGGCGCCAGCCAGAGGAGCTTCTGATGGGGTGGGGTGTGGAGGGGGCTCTCGGCCCCTCCACATTCACTCGGGTCTCAGCCCTGGCACCTCCGGACAGGGTCCAGGCATCACGTGCACCTGGCTGTGAGTGGGCGGAGAATGTCCCTCTGCCACAGGCCCTACGGTGGGGGTGGGGGTCAGCGCTGACCTCTCTGACTCTTCTCGGAGAGCTCACATGTGCCCAGTGTGTCGCTTTGTTCTCAGTATAGCACTGTAGCACTGTCCTCCCATTGTTCATCGGTTTGCTCAAGCGGGCACCAGTAACGTCTCCATTGTGAGACTTGTTACTGTTTTTGGCATATCGAATATGCCACGGGGATCTTGCCAGGCTTTGCCGTGCAGGCGGGATACTCTCGGTAGTTTGCCGGGCTCTCTGAGAGGGGCGGAGGAATTGAACCCAGGCTGACCCAGTGCCAGGAAAATGCCCTACCCACTGTGCTACCGCTCCAGCCAGTGTATGCACGTGCTTTGAGCAACTGCCCATGGTGGTGGGTCCCACCTGACCCTGCAGTGGGCAGCCGCCCACCCATGGTGGGCCCCAGCCTGGAGTTGCTTGTGTGTCACAAAGCAGGTGGGGGCTCGCCTCAGCCCCCCTCAGGAGCCTCTCCCTGGTGCCCCTCTGCAGGCGGGGTCCCCTCTGTGCAGGAAATGAGGGCACAGGGGGGCGTGGAGGGGGGTGTCTGCACTGAGCTGGGAGCACATGAGTCCCTCTCGGGGGGGACGTTGACCCAGGGGGGTGGGTTTGGAAATTTGCAGGACAGCAGCAGCCCCAGGGAGTGAGAGGGGTAGGGGATGGGGGGAGGGGGAGCCCGGGCTGGAGCCTGGGGGGGGCGGGGCGGAGCCTTCCTGCTCTCCCCATTTACATAAGCGTCCTTACAGTGTGTCCCAATTTGTCTCATTACAAAATACCCACATCCAGCACCGTCAGGACAGAATGGGATGTCTTGCTGCCGCAGGGCCCTGGGTGGGGTCGCGGCTCTGCCATACCTTCCTTCTGGGGGGCTGGGGGGCAGGGAGGTGGCTGTGTGTGGCCTGGAGAGAGGCCCCTCCTGCTCCAGGCCAGAACTCCAGGCAGGAGTCTGGCACAGGCCTGAGCACTGCGGCTGCAGGCACTGACACTCCTGGGAGCAGCCGGGCAGGAGCTCGCTTGTGGCCCCCTGGCCCTGGGGAGGGGCGTGGGGGTGGTCGGAACCCCAGGGTGTCTGGGTCAGACGGCTGGGGCCTGGGTCGCTCGGACCCTCTGGCACCTTTGCTCTCTTCTGAAAGAAAGCCAGTCTAAAAGCAGAGTCAAGTGAACGCCTTGAGGAAAGCAGGAGAGGCCGAGCCTCATCCTCTGCCCGCCCAAGCCCACCGGCTCCCAGGGGGCCTCACAGCTATGGTGCTGCCCCAGTTTAGACTCCCCCCACCCCCGACTGGCATGGATTGGCTCTCCCAGGAATGTGTGCGCTAACACCCCTCAGAGCCCTGCATCGGGGGCTTCCTGTGGGAACCCCCACCAGACGAGAAGCCTGGCTCCTGCGCCTGGGTCCACCCTTCCCTGGGGAAACCCCCAGAGGAGAGGGACCCCCGAGCTGGGAGGCACCAGACAGAGCCCCCAGAAGACGTGGCTCATAGGCAGGCTCTGCCTCAGTTTCCCCCTCCGTGCCTTGGGGGTGTCGGCAGTGAGTCCCGAGGCAAGGGCTTATGAGAGATAGGGCAGGGTCTGTGTGGAAACCACTTTCCCTGGTGGTCCCTCCTCCCAGGGGCGTGGGGGGCCTACTTCTGGTCCTAGAACCCTCAGCCGGCCTGGAGACACCCACACTGGTGGCGGACACAGCTCCCCTCCTCCGTCCTCGTCCATGGGGGCTGCAGGTGGGTGGGCTCTGGGCACTGCAGAGCGGGTTTGGGGGGTCGGCAAAGCTGGGCCCAGCTGCTGACCCCTACCCCACCCGGTCTTTTTATTTCTTTGTTTTTTGGGTCACACCCAGTGATACTCAGGGGTTCCTCCTGGCTCATGCACTCAGGAATTACTCCTGGTGGTGCTCAGGGGGACCATATGGGATGCCGGGGATCGAACCCGGGTCAGCCACGTGCAAGGCCTTACCCTCTGTGCTGTCACTCCAGCCCCTGCCATACCCAGTCTTGGCCATAGTTGAGGGTCCCTGGTTCTCGTCGGCTTGGGGGGCTGTGGGTGGGCATGGCATCCAGCAGGAGGATGGAGGAGATGGGAGGGGGTGCAGGCAGAGCACCCATGCCCCACGGACCAGCCCGTCGGGGCTGCACAGAGGGCCAGCAGGAGAGTCCACCAGCAGCCCCACCCGGCCTCACCTGCAGCTCAGCATGTGACCCTGCAGTGGACGGGGCTGGTCTCGGCTGCCTGGACTCCAGACTGGGGTGGGGGGTGCAGATAGCCCATGACTGGGTGCACAGAGCAGGGGCTTGGGCTGCAGGTGGGGGCAGCTGCAGGCGTCATTCAAGGCTGGAGTGGGGGGCTTCTCCCTTCTGTCCTCCTCAGGGGACCCCTGATTCCACACTTGGGGCTCTCAGGGTGGGCACCAGCGCAGGCAGCCAGCAAGGTTCTGAGAGGGGAGCGGCAGCGCCCTCTGCTGGCCAGCGCTGGGATGAGCCTGACCCCTTCGGGCCCCATAGTAGCTGGCCCTGGAGGGGGTCTCTGCCCAGTGGTCTGCATGCCCCGTGCTGGAGGCAAGGCCCAGCCCTGCACCCGGGATCCTGTGCTAGGATGAAGGGTGCAGCCAGGCCTCTGAGAAGAGCCCCTGGCAACCATGTCCTGGCCAGATCATGCTGCCCCCTGCCCTGTCCCCCGGGGCATCCCCAGGCCAGTGTCCTTCCCCCTTCCCAGACGGGGCTTGTGTGGTCTGTGGGGGACAGTAGTTCCCAGGCCTCCTGGATGACGATGCCAAGTGGGGTGGGCAAGGCCGGGCCAGGTGAGGGGGCTGGGAGCGGCCCCTTTGCACCAAAGAGCCCCCCAGTGGAGTTTGCTTGTAAGGCTGAGTGGGGGGCAGGCACCCCACCGCCCTCCCGTGCACCCCTTCTCGGCCTTGCTGAGCCCAGGAGGTGGAGCGAGCCCGCCCTCTGCTGGGCACAGGGAGCAGTGCAGCCTCACCACCGCCTCCCAAGAGGTGCTGCTAGGGACATGTGCCCGCGGGGACGTAGCCTGACCTCTCTGGTCCCCAGCACCTTCCTGCAGAAGGGCGCCTGGCCCTGTACGCATGCCCTGGCTCTACCTTTGCCGCCTCCTGTGTGTGTGTGTGGGGGGGGGGGGGGGCCGGGAAACCTCTGCTTTATGGGTTCCTGAGCTGAGCCCGACGTGGTGTGGGGCGCCCTCTGGCGTCCACAGGGGGAGACGCGGGCCAGAGGGGAATGTGCTGACTCGTGCCTTTTCGGGCGCGGTTGGTGGGGGGGATAAGCCCCTGCAGAAAGACCAACCAGGAATAGAGGCGGCTGTGGCTGCGTGCTGGGGGGACCTCCAGGACGCAAGGGCCCTGGGGAGCGGCGGGAGGGGCCACGGACAAGTGGGCGGGCCCTGGGCTCTAAGCTCTGGAAGGAGGCGGGTCCCCAGGTCCCCTCCCCCACCTGCCTCCTTCTGGGGCTTGTGAGGGGCTGGGCGGGAGGGGGAGGCCCTGTGCAGGGGGAGAGTGGAGAAGGTGCTGGACACTTGCTTTGTGACTTAGATGACGATGGAACTGGGTGAGCCTTGCAGGATCCCGGAATTCAGGGTGCCCCCCCTGCAGGTATAGTTGAAAATCCTCACGGAACCCTTGAGTCCCCCACCCCAGCTCCTCCCACCCCTAGCTGAGCCCCCATCCTCCTAGTCCTCAGTGCCTTTGTGGCCTCCCCCCACCCCCCCCCTCTGCCCAGCTCACATCTGAGGTCCATCTGCTCTGTGCGCCCTGTCTGGTGGGGCTGGGTAGGACACCTCCTCTCCATGGGGATCCAGGGTGTCTGAGCACCCTGTGGGGGTGGGTCTGGGCCTCCCCCACATGCGCGCGCGCGCGCGCACACACACACACACACACACACACACACACACACACACCCTCAGCTCAGGGTGGGGAGTGTGTGCCCCCCGGCCCAGCCAGCAGGGCGCTCGTCATCTGGGGCAGAACCCCATGACTGTGTAAGAGGCAGGTGCGCCCAGGAACTCACCCCAGGCCACAGCCAAGCGCCCTCTGCCTGCAGCCATCATCTTTGGGTGGGGGGTAGTCTGCTAGCCGCTCCCCTGGGAGAAATCGGGCAGCCCTGGAGGCCTGGGCACTTGCTAGCTGTCATGTGGAGTCAGACCCCAGTCCGGCAGTTTGCCCCATAGCAGATGGGAAGGACTTCACTGGTCTGAGCAGTGCACAGGCAAACACGTGTGCGCACTCACACACACGCGCACACACACACCTTCTCCTCTGTGCTTCCAGGACCCCAGCCCTGGTCTAAGCAGAACACACACACAGACACACACACAGACACACCCCTTCCCATCTGTACACACACACACACACACACACACACACCCTTCCCCTCCATACTTCCAGCACCCCAGCCCTGGTCTAAGCAGAACACACACAGACACACCCCTTCCCATTAGTACACACATACACACACACACACACACACACACACACACCCTTCCCCTCCATGCTTCCAGCACCCCAGCCCTGGTCTAAGCAGAACACACACAGACACACCCCTTCCCGTCTGTACACACATACACACACACACACACACACACACACACACACACACACACACCCTTCCCCTCCATGCTTCCAGGACCCAGCAGCTGCCTGCAATGCAATTCCTGCAGTGGGCAGCAGAGGGCAGCAGCGGCCTGGGGAAGGGAGGCGCAGTTGGGTTGGTTCTGCTGCCCTGAGCTCTGGGCTGTGTCGCCCACGGAGTCCCCCACTATGGGCTGGGAAGGGAGGTTCTGCAGGCGGGGGCGGTTTGCCAGTGACTCAGCATGGCCTTCTGCGTGAGCTGGGGCGCAGCACGTTGTCCCTGGGAGGGACCTCAGGAGGGGGCGGGGCTGGGGCCCCGAGGTTCTCCCTGGTGCCCCCTTCCTCTCTCTGCACCAGACAGCCCTGCCCTGCACCCTCCACAGGCCCCTGGGCTCCACAGAGCTGGGTGACAAGTCACCCTGGGGAAGGCCCAGGGTGGCCTCTGAGTGGCTGTTCCAGGAGCCGTCCGGGAGATGGGACTGTATGCTCTGGAGAGTGGCGTGAGGAAGGCAGCCCTTGGCAGGGTGGGGTCTCCCCACATGAGCCCCGGGGTGCAGGGAGGGCAGAGGGGAGAAGGGCAGTGAGAGGGTTAGAGCCCCAGGCATGAGCTTCCAGGCCAGGAGCTCATCAGAATCAGGGTGTGACGGGGTAAACCAGTGTTCTGATCCTTGTATGAGGGTTGCTCCCCTTCCACCTCCCCCTTGGAGTATTCTGCTCCCTCCTCTTCCCCTTGCAGTGCTCCTCCCTCCTCCCCTAGGAGTGCTCCCATCCCTCCTCCCCTAGGAGTGCTCCTCCCTCCTCTTCTAGGAGTGCTCCCATCCCTCCTCCCCTAGGAGTGCTCCTCCCTCCCCATGGAGTGCTCCCCTCCTCCCCCTTGGAGTGCTCCTCCCTCCTCTTCTAGGAGTGCTCTCATCCCTCCTCCCCTAGGAGTGCTCCCATCCTTCCTCCCCTTGGAGTGCTCCTCCTTCCTCCCGTCCCACAGGGTGCTCCCTCCATCCTCCTTTCCTGCAGGGTGCTCCCCTCCGTCCTCCCCACATGGTGTTCCCTCTCTCCGCCACTCCCTCATTGGGAGGAGCCTCGGGATGTCCCACTCTCAGCCCACCTGCCCTTCCGCGCCCCCCACCTCCTCCCCAGCCCACAGAATCCTGAGACTGGGCACAGGTTGGGCTAGGCAAGAAGGGCTCTGCTGGGGTGAGGGGCAGTCTTTCTGGGGATGCCCCCCCCCCAGAGCCGTGCATTCCTTTTGGCTTGCAGAGAAGCCCCCAGCCCCTGGATCCCCGTGGGCCGAGCCGGGTCCGTCCCTGTCCCAGCTTGCCCTGCGCCCCCCCCCCCCGCGGGGACAGTCACGTGGGCATCTGCCACCCCCACCCTGTTCTCTCTTGCAGGTAAGTCCACGCGGCAGCCCCCCGGGCTGTGACGCCTCTCCATGGCGCTGCGTCTGGGAGGCAAAGCAGCCACAGTAAGACACGCTCGCGGGGTGGGGGTGGGGTGGGGAGAGGGGGCGGCCAGGGGGCTGCTCTGTCCCAAGGGGGGGGCCATGCCTCAGTCCCGCTGCATGCGGCTTGCGGGACAGAGGCCTGAGGAACCGTCTCTCATGGCTCCCGGGGGTGGGAGCCACCAGGACGGGGCCGGGCCAGGGGCCATCCACAGCCATGTCACCCCATCTCCCGCCATCACTCACCTCTGGGCCCCCGATAGCCCCCGCACAACGTGGGGGCTCAGGCGGCCTCGGAAACCGCACTGACTGTCGTCCCTGGCTCCTGTCCCCGGAGTGGGGGACTGACTCCCCCTCTGGCCCTGCCCTTCCGTGGAGGGCCACAGGGACCCCACCCCGGGCCCAGCAGCCGGCGCCCAGGGCCCAGGGACACAGCTCACCTGTGCCTGGTGAGGACAGGGGGGTCACTTGGGCTCCTGGGCCTGGGCTTGGTGCGAGGGTCCAAGACCAGAGCAGGAGGGGCACGTTCAGGGGCTGACCTGGGCTTGGCCACGTCCCTGCGGGTCACCCAACTGCCATGTTCCCTCAAGCCCCAGGGACACAGAGGCCCAAGGCGGGGTAGGGGCCACGGAAACACCCGGCATCCCCCTGTGGACACCGGGTGTGGGGTGGGGGCCACAGAAAGACCCAGGGCCTCCCTGTGAGCACCAGGTGTGGGGAGGGGGCCATGGAAATGCCCAGCGTCCCCCTGTGGACACCGGGAGTCCCCACCACCTTTGCTGTTGGGCTCCCACATAGCCCAGGGGGTGATGGACATGTACCCCAGGCCTCGTGGTAACGCAAGGTGGTCGCTGCCTGGGGCTGGATGTCAGGTGGGATCCCACATGAGATGGAGTGAGACTGTCCACTTGGCCTATGTGGGCTCTCGCTGACCCATACTCGGGTTACCCCCAGGCCGGCCTGTGCCCAGCGGGTGGGGACCCATGTACTGACTGTGGCTTGGTGTGGGGTGCGCCTTCCCCTGGGCTCTTGGCAGTGTCTGATGGGGTGGCCGGGGGGCCAGTGGTCAGCAGTGGGGCCGACCCTTCCTGCCCGGCTCTCCACAGCAGCTTAGGGCAATGCAGAAGCTCCTGTCTGTGTGCCGTCTCATGGCCGCCCAGGAAGCCATCAGGAAGCTCGTGGCAGTGCTCGGCTGAGCACCCCATCTCCACAGTGCTCACCTGGCCCCAGCCTGGGGGGGCCCAAGGCTCCTTCTCCCCCTTCCACTCTCGGCCGTCCATGTGTCTGGGGTTCTGTTTCTGGCTTCTCGCATCTTGTCCCCTTGACCTGTGTGGGCTCTCGCTCTGGCCCCGCTGCCTAGTGGCGGCAGCCATGACCCTTGGGAGGGTTTCGGGTTTGGTTCCGTTTGGATTTCAGAAGGACTTCTGTGTCCTGGAAGGCCGCTGGCACCCTGCTAGGGATGGCACCGTGTCCACATGCTGCTTTGGGTGGGACGCTTACTTCATTTTATTTTATTGCATTTAAATTTTTTTTCATTTATTTTTTGCTTTTTGGGTCACACCCAGTGATGCTCAGGGGTTCCTCCTGGCTCTGCACTCAGGAATTACCCCTGGCGGTGCTCAGGGGACCATATGGGATGCTGGGGATCGAACCTGGGTTGGCCACATGCCAGGCAAACGCCCTACCCGCTGTGCTATCGCTCCAGCCCCTCACTGCATTTTTATTTTTGGCTTTTGCAGTGCTCAGGGCTGGCTCCTGGCTCTGTGCTCAGGGCTTGGCCTTGAAGTGGCCACGTGCAAGGCAAGCACCCTCGCTGCCACGCTCGCTCTCTTCCCGGCCCCAGAACGTTTGTGTCCTGTGTCTTTCCGCGGTGAGCTCATTCTCTATGTGAGTTTTCACCTCTGTTGATTCCTGGGTCCTCAGTTTCCCCACCGCCACCCCGCCCGCGAGTGTGAGATCGCTCCTCAAAATCTATCATCCTGAAAATCAGAGGAGAAAGATATTCAGGTTCATCTAGGTCCTCAGGTCAACTCAAAGGGTCCCTCTGCTTCCCAACAAAGGCACTAGCTAATACTGAGGACAGTGGACAAAACTGGGAGTTGAACTGATACTGAAAATCTGAAACTCATGTGTACGACCATGGGGTCTGATTTTCAGCTGTATCTACCCCATGACTACCAGAGAGAGGAGAGCACTATGTGTTCCTTACGGGAAATCCTATTCTGGCAATCTTTCAGATGATAATTAAAAATCTCAAGACTGGACTCACAGATGAATCTCGGAACCAAGCTCCTTGCTGCAGGAATGGCTCCGGACCCCAATTATTTAAATTTTTAGAATCCCAGGAGTGCACAGCCGCTTTTTTCTTCTTTCTTGTTGAATCCCTGTGAGACAGATAGACCCTTACAGACTTCTTATACTATTCATAACTAGCAATACAAAATAAATTATCTAGCATCTGCCTGTGGTGCAGGCTTGAGTGGTAGACTTCGAAACAATGGTGGTGGAAAGGTATGATCACCCGGTCTCCATCTTCTGTGGTGGCGACTCAGGGAGACTGGTTGGTTTCCTTAGAGCCGCCCTTGAGTCTCTGGGGGGTAAACCCCCGTGGGTTGTGAGGTGCGGTTCCCTCCAAGTACCGCTGAAACCTCTTCTCTAAGGTTTTGTTGAGGGCGTGTGCATCTTCTGTGTTCATCTAGGAGGCTAGTCTGTAAATGTTCTTGGTGGGGTTTGGGCCACAGCCGTGTGCCAGGCTTACTCCTTAATCTGTGCTCAGGGATTACTCCTTAATCAGTGCTCAGGCGCTGGGATTCGACCAGGACTGTCTGTACAAGGCGAGCACCTTAACTGACCCCTCTAATATCTCTCAGGCCGAGGAATTTTGTTGTTGTTGTGTCTCGGTCTGCTTTTGGTACCTTTATCGCGTCTTCATAGAAACTGGGAGAATTCCTATTTCTTTGGGTTTATGAGGAGTGCGATGTTAAGTTCTCTCCCAAGGCTGGTGGAGAATATTAGCACATTTGCAGCCTGGGCTTTTATTTCTGGGTTGTGGGTGTGTGGAGGGCGATTCCTCGTTACTGTTTTGTTTACTGTAATTGCCCTATCCAGACTTTCTACTTCTTGGGGCTGGAGCGATAGCACAGCGGGGAGGGCATTTGCCTTGGAAGTGGTCAACCCAGGGTTCGATCCCCGGCATCCCATAGGGTCCCCTGAGCCCCACCAGGAGTAATTCCTGAGTGCAGAGCTGGGAGTAACCCTCCCCCTCCCCCAAGTAAAACAAAGCAAAACAAAACAAAACCAAAAAACAAAAACCATCGGACTTCTATTTCTTCCCTCCTGATTCATTCTAGGGAGGCTTCCAGAGAACAGCGGTCCATCCCAGTCTCTCCTCTCGGATGTTTTGTTGGTTTTCTCACCACGCTGTTTTCTCTCCCTCCCTGCCTTCTGCCGACTGACTTGGGGTCGTCTGTCCCTTCTCTGGCCCCCGTACTGAGGCTGGGTGGCAGCGGACGGCGCTTTCCTGATTTCCTGGCAAGTCTCCTCGGCCCCTCTGCCTCAGTTTAGCTGTGCCCGTGTGTTCAGAGGACTCTTGGCATTCTCATTGGTTCCCAGAGCTCCGACTCCCCCCTGGCCCAGGAGTTACCTGATGGTCCGCTGTTCCGTTCTCAGGCGTCTGTCTCCCTGCATTTGTTTTCCGGCTGATTCCTGGCTTTGGGCTGTGGAGATGTTCAGGTTTCGTCCCTGACGTGGGCCCCCGGCATGGCCGCGTGCATGGAAGAACATGGCCGCGTGCTTGGTTTGGGGGAGCCCTGGGAGGGTCCGTCACATGCGCTCTCCTGCTCCCCCCAGCTCTGCTGTGTTGGGGACCACACCCCAGGGGTGCTCAGGGCTCTCCCAGTGGCTGTGCAGGGAGCAAGCCGGAGCCCTCGCTGAGAAAATGTGGTGAGAAGCAGTGAAGGAGGCAGCCCTGGATGTGACCGGCGTGGGACAGTGACCAGCATGAGACAGTGGCCATGAGACAGTGGCCATGAGACAGTGGCCATGAGACAGTGACCATGAGACAGTGACCATGAGACTAGTCATAAGACAGTGGCCATAAGAAAGTGGCCATGAGAGTGGCCGTGAGAGGGTGACCATGAGAGGGTGACCATGGGAGAGGGACCATGAGACAGGGGCCGTGAGACAGGGGCCAACATGAGACAGTGACTGTGAGACAGTGGCCATGAGACGGTGACGAACATGAGAGAGTGACCAGCATGAGACAGTGACCGTGAGACAGTGACCAACATAAGACAGTGACCGTGAGACAGTGGCCAACATGACAGTGACCATGAGACAGTAACCGTGAGACAGTGGCCATGAGACAGTGACCATGAGACAGTGGCCGTGAGACAATGACCAACATGAGACAGTGACCGTGAGACAGTGACTGAGAAATAGTGACCAACATGAGACAGTGGCCAAGAGACAGTGACCGTGAGACAGTAGCCAACATGACAGTGACTGTGAGACAGTGGCCGTGAGACAGTGACTGTGAGATAGTGGCCATGAGACAGTGACTGTGAGACAGTGACCAACATGAGACAGTGACCAACATGAGACAGTGGCCGTGAGACAGTGACCATGAGACAATGACCGTGAGACAGTGGCCAACATGACAGTGACTGTGAGACAGTGGCCGTGAGACAGTGGCCGTGAGACAGTGGCCATGAGACAGTGACCAACATGAGACAGTGGCCATGAGACAGTGACCGTGAGACAGTGGCCAACATGACAGTGGCTGTGAGACAGTGGCCGTGAGACAGTGACCAACATAAGACAGTGACTGTGAGACAGTGGCCAACATGACAGTGACCATAAGACAGTTATGTGAGACAGTGGCCGCGAGACAGTGACCAACATGAGACAGTGGCCGCGAGACAGTGACCAACATGAGACAGTGACCGTGAGACAGTGATTGAGAAATAGTGACCAACATGAGACAGTGGCCACAAGACAGTGGCCGTGAGACAGTGGCCGTGAGACAGTGGCCGTGAGACAGTGGCCATGAGACAGTGACCAACATGAGACAGTGGCCGTGAGACAGTGGCCAACATGACAGTGGCCGTGAGACAGTGGCCGTGAGACAGTGACCGTGAGACAGTGGCCAACATGACAGTGGCTGTGAGACAGTGACCGTGAGACAGTGGCCATGAGACAGTGACCGTGAGACAGTGGCCGTGAGACAGTGACTGTGAGACAGTGGCCATGAGACAGTGGCCGTGAGACAGTGACCAACATGAGACAGTGTGTGACAGTGACCGTGAGACAGTGGCCAGCGTGCGACTCCACCTCCAGGAGTTCCTCTCCCCCCACCCATTTTCTGCCCAGCATGGGGTGCCGGCCAGCACTCAGCGTGAGTACGTCCTCCTGGCCTTGACCCGACTGTCCCCTGGGGGTTTGCCGGCTCTCCCCATGCCTATGTCTGTCCTCTTCCGCCCGTGTGCTGCTGCGGGCCCCTGCATGTATGGGGATGTGGCCCTCAGCCTTTCTTCCCTGTCTCTGGGGACAGACTCGGAGCCTCAAGACACAAGTCCCCCCATAGCCACTGGCACTTAGGAGGTGACTGATAGGGAGAATCTTCTTTTCTGTTCTGGGGGTGGGGGTGCACCCGGCGGTGCTCAGGGTTGACTCCTGGCTCCGTGCTCGCTCCTGGCAGGATCTCGCCACACCAAGACCATTTCGGTTTATTTTTTTTCCCCTTCCGTAGGAGTTTAGAGAGCGAGGGACCTGTGGGTTCTGTTCACTGTTCGTCAGAGAGAAACTAGAAAGTTCTGCCACTGTTTCCTACCTGCGCTTGGGGCCTGCTGCCCTCCCTGGGGTCAGCCAGTGGCCAGCTGAGGGTACAGGGCGGGGCCCACTTGGACTGCGGCCTTCAAGGCCCCAAGACCCTGCACATCCCGGGTCCGGGTGTCTGTCTGTCTCCCATGGCTCAGTTCCGGCTCCCGTTCCTCCTCCGACCACCCCCTCCCCTCCCACTCTTGCCCCTCCCCCTCCCCCCAGGCCCCCACCAGGGCACGAGCCTTGGTTCAACCTCTTGGTGCCATCAAATTTCACTCTTTTCTCCACTTGGCAAATTGTTGTTTGGTTTTAGGTTTTATTTGGGGCGGGGCAGGGGCAGGGGCAGACTTGGCAAGGCTCAGGGCCGACTCCAGACTCTGCACTCAGATATCTCTCCCAGCAGTGCTCAGGGAGCCCTAGGGGATGCTGGGGATCGAATCTGGAATCTGGGGTTGCCTCCTGGGAGACAAAGACCCTCCCTGCTGTGCTGTTGCTCCGGGCCCCAGTGTCATTTTGTTGTTGTTGTTCTTTTCTGCTGGTGTCCACTGTGCCTCCTCGGTCTCTCGGGCCCCTGCTGGTCAGGGTTTTCCGCGTGGCTCTTTCTCGGCCTTTCCCTGTCCTTATTAGAGATCTAAAGCTCTCCCGTCTCTTCCCGTCCCGGCTCTGCTGCTGTCCGGTCAGTCCCCGGGCAGTCTGGGCAGTGGGTGGCTGGTCCCTCCCGGTGCTGAGTGATGGGCTGGGGCAGGGCGCCTTGCCACAGACTCTACCCAAGGACCGTGAGTGTGCTCCCGCCTGGACTATCCCCAGGACTCGTTCACTGACTGTGTCCCAGGAGTCATAGGGCACTGGACTCCAGTGGGTGGGGTTCTGTGTGGGGTGGGGGAGGTCGCTGCTATCCCCCACGGGCAGCCACGTCCCTCTGAGTCACACAGACCCCCACACATGGAGAGACACGCTCACGCGGGCCAGGAAAGTGGAGTCCCAGTGGTTCAGAGGCAGGTCTGTGCCAAGCTGGAGCAGTCCTGGAGGACAGCCTGGAGGTGGTGAGCCTGGGACTGCTCCGTGGCAGGGTCCTGAGGCCTGCTCTTGGCCCGCCTGTTCTACGGGTACCCTCTGAGCACCTGCCTTCATGCTTACTGCTTCCTACTTACTGCTCAGGGCTTTGGGGCATCTGCCAAGCAGGAATGCAACCCTGGATCCGGAACACTGCGGTGAGAGGGGCTGAGAGTGGACACGGGCCCAGTGGGGGCCCACAAGAGCCATCCAGCAGGGTTGGGGCCCTTCAGTGCCCTGCCTGGACTTGAGTCTTGGCGATCCCACCAGCCTGTGGGAAGGTAGGAAGAGGAGTTCTAGAACTTTCTGACTGTACCCCTCCCTGCAGGGCTTCCTGGTGCAGCCCCCCACCCAAGGCAGGGCCCCGGGTTCCTCGGCGGAGCTGCGTGTGCCTCAGTCTCCCTGGGGACGTTCCTTATTCTTTAAGTATTTGTCTCTGCCCCAGCCGACCTAGGAAGGCAAGCGGGGGCGGATTTATGGAGCGGCTCTGGGGATCAGTTACTCAGCACGCCCCGGGAGCCCGCCTTTACGGCCCCGTCCTGCCGAGACATAATTTCCAGGGCCCGACGCGCACGCGGGGCGCGTCCCTGCGTAATTGCGTTCATGTTTGTAAATGTGAAAAATAATCAAATGCAACTGGCGGGAGATGGCGCCGTAATTCACGGGGATATTGAAGCGCGGGGAGTTAGCAGCAAATAAATAGACGCTTGTGGCTGTCGGGGTGAGCGATGGGGCGCCCGGGGCTGGGAGTGCCCACCCCCTCCCGGGTGGGGGCCATGCCTGGGGGGCTCCCGCCCTGTGGGGTCTGTGACACCCTGGGAGTCGCCAAGGGGGGGTGCCAGTGTGGGGGTAATAAAGTTTCTGCCGGCATCGCACAGAGGACACTGCCCAGGTGAGTCCCCTCCCCGCTGGCCACTCCTCACTGCCCTGTCCCCTCTCTGCCCGCCCCTGCCCTTCCCTGTCCAGCCCCCCTCCCCTCTCCCCTGCCCAGTCCCATCTCTCCCTCTCCCCTCCCTCCCCTGCCCTCTCTCCCACTCCCCCCAGCCTCCTTTCCTCTCCCGTCCAGTCGTCCAGTCCCTGCTCTTTGGCCTCCTGGTGTCCTGGCTCTGCCCTGTCCCTTGCTCTCCTCCCTCCCTCCCTGTGTGCCCCCCCAGCTCCCCACCCCTTGCCCCCTCCTCCCTGCGGTCCTCCTGGGTCTTGGCTGGCAGGTGAGTCACCAGGTGAGTGTCCAGATTGGTGGTGCCCACTCTTGTCTGTCTCTGCCCCAGCCTCAGGGTCCCGGGACCTGGGTCCTTCCTGCCACCCTTCCTGTCTCCCCCTGCCCCTCTTCTAGCTTTCCTTCACCATCGGCCTGTGTCTCCCCCTGCTCTACCCTCAAGCTTCCTCCCCCCTCCCACCCCCCTGCCCTCCTGCTGTGGCCCCTCTGTCCAGTGCTCGCCCCTCCTGGCTTGCTCCTCTCTCGGCCTCTGTCCGGCTCTGGGGGGCCTCCCCACTGCCCCTCCCTTCTCCTCTCCCCCCCACCTCTACTCTCGCCTCTGCCTGTGTCCCCTCTCCCCTGAATTGTTCTCTCTGCAGCCCATCTAGCCCCCCAGTGCTCCCCTTCCTCCCTCCACACTCCTCCCCGGCCCCCTCCCCTTCACTTCTGCCACTTCCTGTGCTTGCTCCCACCCCTCGTCCCTAGCTCACTCCCCTTCTCCACATTGCTTTTTCCTCCTCCCTCCTGTCAGCAGACCCCTCTCCTCTCTCTCTCTCTCTCTCTCTCTCTCTCTCTCTCTCTCGCTCTCTCCTTCCTTCTCTCTGTTCTGCTGCTCTGCACACTCCCTAATTTTTGCATTCTCCCTCTCTCCCCCACCTGCCTCCCTCTCCCTCACTCTGCCCCTCCCCCTGTATCCCCTCCCCCTCTTCAGAGCTGGGCCTGCTGACTTCAGGGCCCACAGCAGGGGTGCATGAGGCCTTACCGTCTCTGCTTCTCCTCCCCTCTGCTCTCCTGGTGCTCCTCATCCTTCTCCTGGTTCCCTCCCGCTCCCTCCCTTCCCGCTCGCTCTCCCCCCTCGGGGGTCTCCCCTGGCCCACCTCCTCCCTTCTCTGCCCTCCTGCCCCTCCCCCTGCTCCTCCTCCCTCCCCTCCCACCTCTGTCCTACCTAATCGCCCTCCTTCCTCTTCTCCACTACCTCCCCGCCTTGCTCTGTCCTCTGGCTTCTCCCTCCACTCCTCCTCCCTGCTTGTTCCCCTCCTTGGGTCACTGTCTCTCCTCCCTTCCTCCCTGCTCTTCTCTTGGCCCCTTTCCCTCTTGGCTCCCCTCCCGTGTCCTCCCCGTCCTACCATCCCTCCCTCCCCACCCCTCCAAGTCTCAGCATCTCTCTCCCTCCCCCCTCCTTCCTGTCCCCAGTCCCCCGGGCCCCTTTGCTACCCCCACCAGGACTCAGAGACAGAGACAGTGTATTGAAGCGGAGTTTACTGAGGCCACCTGAGCTTGGTCATGGCTAGTTTCCACGTGGAGTTTCCCGGGGCACACCCCTTTCCCAGCCGCCCCACCCCCACCGGCAAGGTCAGCACTGTGGCCCCGGAGTCCCTCCCGACTAGGCCACTGACACCCAACACCCTCCGACCCTCTGTTTCTGCTTCTGTCCACTTCTTTCCCAAGTTCCCCCCTAATCTGCCATTTGTTTACAGCAGTAGGACCCTCCCCCTGTTCTGGCCCTCACCCCTTCCTTCTCCCCATATCTCCTCTCCTCTCCTCTCCTCTCCACCTTCTCCCTCTCTTCTCTCTCGATCCCCCTCTCCCTACTTTCCTTTCCACCCTCTCCCTCTTGTCTCTCTTCTTCTCCCTCTTCTCTTTCCCTCCCCTCCTTCTTCCTCTCATTTCTCACTCCCTCTCCTCTCTTGCTCTGCTCTCTCCCTCTCTTCCTCTCCCTTTCCCTCTTTCTGCATCCTCTCCTCCCCCTCTTCTCCCTGTCCTCTGTACCTCCTCTCTTCCCTCTCCCTTGTCTCTCTACTCCCTCTCCTCTCTTTTCACTCTCTACTTCTCCTCTCCTCTCCTCTCTCTGTCCCTCTCCTCTTCTTTCCTGTCTTTTCCCTCTAGTGCTCTCCTGCTTCTCCATCTTCTCTCCTTCCTGCCTTTCTTTCCTCCCCCTCTGCAGAGCGCGCTCCCCTCCCTCTCCCCCTGCCTGCCCGGCATCTCTCCCCCTTCCCCTCTCCTCCACCGGGTTTTCTTTCTCTCCATCCTTTCCTCTCCCTGTTCTGGCTCCTTCCCTCAAGCCGCCCCTCCTGCTGCCCCCAGACACAGCTTTCCCCTGCCTCCTCCCGCCTCTCCCCCTGCCTCTCCGCCCCACTCCCTCCCCCTGCTGTGCCCCCAGCTCCCTGGGTTCCCCCCACATCTGTCTTCCTTTCCTTCTTGCTTTTCCCTCCTCTCTGCACCCGGCCAGTCCCACCCATTCCCTTCTCCCACCTCCCTTCCCCCTCTGTCATCCCCTTCCCTCTCAGGCTCCTCCTGCTGCCACTGTCCCCCCCCCTCCCAGTCTGTCCCAGCAGCGCCCCTGAACTTCCCCTGGAGGGGACAGGAAAGGAGGCTCCTCCCAAGAGGCCACCTTCTCCCTCCCGACTAAGCTCTGCCCCCTGGCTCTCTCCACCCGTTTTGGTCTCTGAGTCTTTCACCTTTCCGTCTCTCCTGTCGCCTGGCCCTGTCCCGTCCTCGCCCTCTTTCTCAGGACCAACAGCCACCTTCTCTGTCCTGTTTCTCCAGCTCTCCCTCCCCCCTCCCTGGCCTCCCTCCCTTCTTCTGGCTGTTCCTTTCCAGCTGTTCTCCCTCCCTCACCCCTGCCTGCTCTCCCTCTCTCTTCTCTCTCCTCTCCCATCATCCTCCCTCTCCCTCCTCATCTCTCCACTCAGTCCTGTGCTCCCTTCCCTCTTTCCTTATCTTTCTGCTCCTTGTCCTCCCCCTGCACTCTTCTTCTTCTCTCTCCCTCCAATCGTCTCTCATCTCCTTCTCCCACTCTCCCCCTTTCTTCTCTCCCTGCTCTGTCTCACGCCTCTCCCTCTCGCTCTCCTCTTTTCTCTCCCTCTTTCTTATCCTCCTCTCTTTTATTCCTCTCTCCTCTCCTGTCCTTTCTCCTTTATTCTTTTTCTCTCTTCTGTCCCTTTCTCTTCTCTCTTGCTCCTTTTTCCTCTCCCTTACTCTCTTCTCTCCTGCCTCTCTCTCCCCCTATCTTTTTCTCCTATCCCTCTCTCCCTCCCTCTCTCGCTGTCCTTCCTCTCCATCCTCTCTCCCATCTATTCTCTGTCCCTCTCTCATTTCTCATCTCCTTGCACTCCTCTCTCTTCCTGCCTTCTCATCTGTGTCACTCTGCTCTTTCTCTCCCTCACCTCTTTCTTCTCTCAATTCTCTTCTCTTTCCTCTGTCTCCTCCTCCCCCTCTTTCCTCTCCGATCTGTCACTCCCCTCTCTGTCCTGTCTTTTCTCTCTCTCCTCTGCAGCTCCCTGGTCCTTCCTTATTCCTGCCGCCTTCTCCTCCCCTCCCCCTCCTCTCTTTCCTGGCTCTGAGCTTCTCTCTCACTCTCCTCGCACTCTCTCCTTTCTCTACTCTCTTCCTTCTTTCTCCAGCTCTTTCCTCACTCCTCTCTCTTCCATCTTTCACCTACTCCTCTCTCCTTGCTTTCCTGTCTTCTCTTTATCCTCCTCACCTTTTCTTTCTCCTCTCTATCTCCTCCACTCCCTCTGTCCACTCTCCTCTTTCTCCCTCTCTCCTATCTCCCTCTTCCTTCTCTCTTCTGTCTTCCTCTCTAGCTCTCTCCTACCTCTCCCTTCCCCTGTCTCTTCCCTCTCTCCATCTCTCTTCTTTCTCTCCCGCTCTCCTCTTCTCCATTTTCTCTCTATCCCTCTCTCTTCTCTCATTCTACTCTACCTTTATCTCCTCTCCCTCTCTTCTCCCTCTCCAGCTCTCTATCCCTCCTCTCCTTCTCATCTCTTCTCTCTTCCTCTGTCTTCTCCCTTGCTCTCCTCTTTCCCCCTCTCATCTGACACTCTCCCCCCTCTCCTTGTTCCCTTTCTTCTCCCTCTTACTCTGTCTCTCTCTTCTCTCCCCATCTCTCTCCTCCTTTATCTCGTCTCTCCCTTGCCTTCCTCTTCCCCTCCCATTCTTCTCTCCTATCCCTGTAACTCTCCTCTGTCTCCCCTCTCTTCTCTATCCCCTCCTTTCTTGGCTCCCTCATCTGTCGCCCTCTCTCTCTCCTCACTCTGTCTTTGCTCTCTCCCTCCTCCTCTCACCCTCTCCCTCCTCTCCTATCTCTCTCCTTCCCCCTCTCTTCTCTGCTTTCTTCTCCCTCTCCACTCCCTCCATCTCACTGCTCTCTCTCCCCCTCATCTGTCGCTGTCTTCTCTTTGCCTCTCGCTCCTTCTCTTCTTTTTTCTTACTCCTCATCTTGGCTCTCCCACCTCTTTCCTCGCTCCTGTAGCTATTCTCTCTCCTCTCATCTCTCTCCCTCTCGCTCCTCTCCTCACTCTCATCTTGGTCAGTCTCTTTCTCTCTTCTCTTTCTTCTCTTCCTCCCTATGCTACCCCTCTCTCATCTCCTTGCTCTCCCTCACTTTCCTCCGTCACTCTCTTCTCTTCCTCCCTCTCCCTCTCCTGTTTCCTCTTTGCTTGCTTCTCCCCCCCCCCCATCTCTCTCAGCCTTTCTTCTCTTTCCTCTCCCTCAATCTCCCTGTTTATTCTCTCCTCCATTCCTCTCTTGCGGTCTTCCTTGACTCCTCCCTCTGCTCTCCGCCTTCCTCTCCCCCCACCCCTTCCTGGAGGCAGCCCTGTCACCTGCTAGCCTAGCTCCTCTCTCCCGGACATCCCCCCCTCCTCCCTGGCCCTCTCTCTCCTCTCCTGGCTCTTCTGTTTCCCTCCGCTCCTCCCTTTCCTCTCTTCGCTGGCCCTCCTGTCTCCCTTCTTCCCATCTTCCTCCTCTGTCTGCTCCCCCCTTCCCTCTGCCCCTTCCTGGTTGGGGTCCTGATGCTCTCAGGCTTCTGCCTCCCCCTCTCCTACCTGGTGGTCTTCGCTCTTGGCGCTGTCTTCCTCCCTCACTGTTCTGTGTCATCTCTCCCTGTCCCCTGATGCCTCCTTCCTGCCTCTCTCTCCGCCCACCCAGTTTCCCTCTTCCAGTGACCCTCACCCCTCCACTCTCCTGCTCTTTGCCCCGATTCTTGTCTCTCCAACCCCCTTCTCAGCCTTAAGGTTCCCCCCTCACCTCTTCCTTCCTATTTGGGATGCGGGTCTGCCCACAGAGGGGCACTGAGTCTGTCTCGGGTGTCCTCTCCACTCTGGTCACTCTGCAGCCACCCTGCAGCCAGCTGCTCTCTCCCTCTCTGCTCTCCTCTCCTTTCTTCTCCCCCTTTCCTTTTCCTCCTCGTACTATTCTCCCCTCACCCTCCTCTTTCCCTACACTCCCTGTCCTGTCTGCCCAATCTTCTCCCTTGCCCCCCACCTTTGCCTCCTTCTATCTTTCTTGCTGTATACTATTCCCCTCTCTTTAACCCCGTCCTGGGCAGATTTCTTCCTTCCGCTCCTGGTTCCTCTCTCCTGTGCTCTGCCCATCTCCAACCCCCGTGGGGGGTTTTACCTACCTGGTGCTTCTCTCAGCAGGCTGGGGTGCTCCCAGGGTCCCTGGAGGCAGGCTCTGTGTGTGGGTGAGGCTGTGTGTGTTGGAGCGCACCTACCTGGCATCGGCTGTCCGAGCTTTGCCTCCCTGTCCGTGTGTGGGCAGCGGTGTGGCCACGTGACCGTCCCCCGTAAACTCTGTCCAGTGTTGAAGGAGCAGCCAAGCGATGCACCCCGGACCCCCCAGCGTCACCGGACCCCGCCCAGTAGCAAGCATGTGATGTCAGCTGGACACTGCCCTGAGGGCTTGCGGGGTGGGGGGGAACCAGCCCACCAGCTCCTTAATAAACGTGCTCTGCTCTCGCCAACACTGAGTACTGGACTCTGAGGTGGGGTGGGAAGACTCCAACCCATGGGTGACCCGCAGGTGTGTGGGAGGGTGTCTCCTCTCCCCTGCAGCCCAGAGTGGCTGTCTGGTCTGTGCACAGCCTGGGGTCCCAGTGCTCGCCGAGCAGAGGGGAAACAGAGGCAGCTCAATGCACTGTCCCCCAGGGGCGTCCTGGCTGGCACCTGTATGGGCACACTTGGGGCTCTGCCCGGCCAGGCCCTGGGCTGACCTTCATGGGCCGGGGTGGGGACCGGTGCAGTAGAGGCACAGACAGCCCCGGTGTGGAGCTCAAAGGCATGACCAGTGTCTGAGCAGTCCAGCAGTGGCCTCTTCCTGGGGGGGCACAGGAGTGTCCCTGCCCCCGGCCCAGCTCCAGGGAAGCCCCCTCCGCCTCATCCAGGGCCACACCCCGTGCTAGGCTCTTACTGTGACTTACCTTCGTGGTCAGGCCAGGCCACGAGACATCAGGGCTCCATGAGACAGATCCCGCCACAGTGCAGGGCCCAGGTCTACACTGGACACCCCCACCTTCCTGACTCACGCAGGGGGGGGTGCAGCGCCTTCAGACACCACACGGGGGCGCCAGTGAGCCACCAGGAGCCCAGCCCACCTCCACCATCCCCAGAACCCATGGGGGGTGGGGGGAGTATGAGGAGGGGGCTCCGAGATCGGAGTGACCAGGGGCTGGACCTTACCCCGGCCCAGGCCTGTCCCACCACTGCCCAATGGCCAGGCCTCCGGGCCCAGTGCCTCGTGAGCTGTGGGGTCGTTCCCTGCGGCCTCCCGGGACAGCCACCCCTACAGGTAGGGCAGCGCTGGGCCTGTGTTAGGCTGAAGCGCACCCTGGGAGCCCAGCCCACCAGGTGGGGGCACCAAGCCCCCTGGGCAGGACTGAAAGCGGAGGGAGGGGGGGTCTGGGGTGGCTAGCATCCAACAGAGCCTCACAAAGCAGGAATGGGGGGAGAGGGTCTGGGACAGCCCCAGGCAGGGCTCATCCCACCATCCCTCCCACCTAGGGAGCGGGGGGGGGGGGGCAGCAGGACAGGACAGGCCGGTGCCCACCCGGAACCCGCCAAGGGTCTCCTTCCTGCAGACCTGCCCCACTTGCCTGGTCACCCACTGTCAGGGAAACCCTGGGGCCTCTGGCCACCGCCCCCTGGCGATGCAAACAGGCTGCCTGGAGACCTGCTGACAAGGGTGTGACCTGGCCTGGCGGGGGCCTGAGCTGAGGTCATGTGTTGCCCCCCCCACCATGTCCCCTCTCCCCTACTTGTCCTCCTGTGTGGCTCCTCCCCCGGCCCGAGTCAGGGCTAAGGCCAGTGGTATCTGCGGGTCCCTGGCCTCGGGAGGGACCACTTTGCCAGGCTGGCGGGGACCCAGCCGGGCACCAGCAGAGAAGCTTCCGGCGCTCTGGGAGAAGGGGCTGTTCGGGGTGGCCCATGTGTGATGTAGCCCCTGCACAGTGCACATCTCTCTCCCCCCCCTGCTGTGTGTGTGGTGGGGGAGCTTCAGTCTGGGGGTTCAGAACGCTCCCCAGATTCCTCGAGAGCCAATTCCAGCACCCGCACACACCCCCACCCCGTGTTCCCACACGCAGGCCCCCAGTCACATGTCCTGCCCATGCCCATCCCCCCGGCCACACCTCGGCCGCCTCCCTCCGGCACTGCGTTAGGGGGTCAGAGCAAAATCCCACAGCAGGTGCTGGGGTCTCAGCCACAGGCAGAGGGGCCTCTCCTGGAGGGTGCCCAGGCGGACCCTGGCCCCTCTCTCTGGCTGTGCTGGGGGCTCAGGCATGGGGGCCCTCAGCGACCCTTTCTGGCCTCACTGGGGGTTCAGCATGGGGGAACCCCGGCTCTTCTCTCCAGCCGCAGCATGAGCTTAGGGGTCCGGCGGGTGCTGTGATGCGCCCGCCCAGCCCAGAGGCGGCCCTGGTCAGTAGCCAGGGCTCTCTGCAGAGACAGAGCCCACAGGTTAAGTGCTCTCTCTACAGCGCTTGGTGCTCATCCCCTGTGAATGGGGAAGTCAGCAGGTGCCAACCTGGGTGCCCACCCACCTGCCGGCCACACAGACTTCATCAGAGGGATCCAGATTCTCCCACAGCACCCAAGGGCCAAATGGGAGTCACTGGGCGCCTCCCAGCCTCTCATGTTGGAGAAGCACCCGTCGTGGCCCTAAGGGGCAGAGACGCTGACCTTGGGCTCCGCTGTCCTTCCCAGGGGCCGGGCACAGGCGTTCCTGCGAGCACAGAGTGGCGCCATCCAGTGGCCCCAGAACCATGACAGGATGCCCCCCCCCCAGCCCTGTCTCCTGGGACCGTCATGACAGCCACCTTTACAGGCCTCCTAGCAATCCTTTCTAGGATCACAAATCACAAATCATCCTGTTAATTGTCGATTGCCTCGAGCAGGCCCCAGTAACGTCTCCTTCATCCTAGCCCTGAGATTATATTCAAGGCTCTTTAGGAGAATGAGACCCATCATTGTTACTGGTATTTGGCATATTTGATACGCCACTGAGAGTTTGCCAGACTTTCTAGGATGTTCCGATTTAAAGTGGCACTCAGTGGTACTTAAACACATCTTTTCTTCCCTCTCACTATACTTCAGTGTAAAAATCAAGTCAACTTCTGCAGAAGGTGTCTGGGTGGATGGGCAGACGAACGGGTGGGCAGCCCCCTGCCAGCAGGGCTGGGCGGAGGGCATCCAGGGCTCAGCAGAAGTCTCTGTCCTCCTGGACTTCAGAGAGCTTCCAGTTTGGTCCAGGTCGGAAGGCTCCAGAAGGCTCCGGAAGGTGCCATGTTAAATGCCATGTTCGCTGCGTCCGTAACCAACGCTAATGATGGCACGCGCTCAGGGGTCATGAGAAACAGCAGCAACCTTCTCCCCCTTGCACCCTCAGTTCAAATAAAAGTTTTCAAGAAATGCACCTACACTCCCCGTCTTTATGGTAACGGAGCGGATCCGTGGGAATGTGATGAATACAGTATTCCACTTTTTCTTCCCTGACATACCAAAATTTGAAATAAAGAGCCAACTAAAGCAGTCGAGAAGTCAGAGCTTACCCAGGGATCCAGTTCAACAACCACAGATCCGAAAGAATGTTCTGAGACCCTGGCTGGGCCACGCCCCAGAGCAGAGACACTCACCTGGACAGACAGACAGACCCTCCTGTCTGCCGGGCGGGTGGGAGGATGCAGGGACGGCCAGACAGACCCTCCTCACTGCTCCCTGTCTCGGCAGGGTGGGTGGAGGGATGGAGGGAGGGGCGGGCAGGTAGGTGGAGAGATGGGAGGTGGATGGATGGATGCAGACAGATGAATGGATGAACAAGTGGGATAGACAGACGGATAGAAGGAGGGACAGCAGGTAAACGTAGGACAAAACAGTCCTACAGGCAGATGGACTGGGTGACACGCCAAGGCCCGGCCCCCCCAAGGTAGCCCATGAAAGCTAAGGAGAGAGCTGGGGCAGGGGTGGGGCTGGTCAGAGCGGGGGGGGGGGGGGCACTTCCCCTGGGGGGGCCTTTAATTCGATTTTATTTTACTGGGTTTGGGGCCATACCTGGAGAAACCCACGACTCCTTCCCTGCGGTGCTCGGGCTCTGGGGACCTTCTGGGGTTCCTAGCTGGGTCAGCTACTCCATGACTCCATGTGGGGCCCCCCAGAGCTGCTTCCGGGGACCCTGAGGGCTGTGTCCCCTCCCCATCCAGGCCACACCCTGTGGTGGGGGCTCAGTAGGGCTGACCTTTGCTAATTCGGTGCAGGGAGAATTCATTTCAGGGCAGGGAATTGTAAGAAGATACACACACATGAAACAATGTAACCCGGCGAAGGCTGGGAGAGGAGTGAGTGATGTGGGACCAAGCCTGTCGCGTCACTCAGCCCCCGCTGCTGAGAGCTGATGTAAAACATGTCATAACGGGCACATGCTGGCCTTTGCCTCACTGCCGGCCCTGGAGACTGCTGTGTCCCTGGGAGGAGGGGGAAGGGCTTTGCCGGCTCCTGTGGCTCCCCCAGCCCTTCATGGAGGCAGTGGCTGTGGCCGGCGGGACCCCAGGACAGACAAGTCCACGGTCTCCAATGGTCCGGGTGGCAGCTGTGCTCGGCAGGAGAGGCCATTGTGCCCACACTCCTGGCCACCCCTCGGACCCGTCGGCCGTTCCCAGTCCCGCCCCCCATGCCGGACCCCCAGTCAGGCCTTTTTTCAGCCAGCCTCATGCACACTCAGGAGCCCCCCCCTCCATACTGGAGAGTTAGTGATGAGTGTGACCAGCCACTCATGTGGCCCGCAGCCCTGCTCCCTGGGACCCCCCAGAGAAGGCCCGATGAGTGGACGGTGCTGGCACTCTCTCCTGCAAGGCCACAGTGAGTGGAATATTGGGGTTGAGCCTGGCATTCCCCTCCCTGCTGGGTCGCCCGGGCCCCGTCAGGAGTCAGCCCTGAGCACCACCATCTGTGGCCCCAAGTCAGAAAGGAAGGAGATGGCCAGTTTGGCTGAAGCTGGCAGGGGGTCTGTGACACCGCCTCCCCAGGGCCACGCCCCCTTCTCCTCCCTGTGCTCCTGTCTCCCAGAGGTGGACAGTGGTGGCGGGCAGGACCCCTGAGCGGGTCTGTGCTGGCTGGGTGGACACGGCACGTTCTGAGACGGGGAGACGGCAGGAGCGAGGGGAAGTGGGGGGCCCACGCCGCTCCCCAGTGGAGGGTCATTAGAAAACTCATTAGATGGGCCCAGCCAGTGCCCCCCCCCCCCACCGCAAAGGGGCAGAGAACACGGGAGCAGCCCCTGCCCGCCCACCCGGCCAGCGAGGGGAATCATGATTTTCCCTCCGAACCAGTCGGCCTCGCCATCATTCGCTTTCTGCAGGAATCCGGAGTGCCGGGATGGGGCCCCGAGGACTCACTTCATTTCTTTCTCACCTTTTAGAGGAAACCCTGAGTGCAATTACCGGCATTATCTCTATGCCAACTGCAGAACCTTCTGGAAGAGGAGGTGCTGGCTGGATCTGCCTGCCCGGCTGATGCTCAAGGCTGGGCGGTATCAGGAGGGCCCTTGAGGCCAGCAGCTGCCCTGCAGGTGGTGGGGGGAGCCATGGGGAGCACTGTTGGGAGAACCGGGGTGGGGGGGCTGTAGGGGCCGGCTCGCGCCACCTCCTTGCCCTGCGGGGATAGGTTTGGGACAGCAGTGTCCTGTGTCGAGAAGACTTGAGGACCCAAGGTTCAGGCACCCAGGCCATCCAGGCCCCTGCGGGCCTCCTCACCGTACCTGCCCATCCAGGACTTCCTGGGGGCTTCAGCCGTCCCTCCCACAGCCAGAGGCAGTGACAGGAATGCGGGTGGGTCCCTCTGGGAGCATGGTCTGCTTCAGGGGTGCAGCCACATGCAGGCCCCCCCCAGGCTATGCCCTGAGTCATGGTGCCACTTGTCCTTCTGGGGACACTGGGTGGGGCTGTTTGCTCACTGACTGTCTGGGGCCCAGCAGGCAGAGCTGGGCACCGGCAGGAAGGTGTGCCCTGCCCCGGACGTGGCTCCCTCCCAGGGCCCCCATGGCATGCGGTGGCATTCAGGGGTGGTGCAGCACCAGGAGCCCAGAAATCTCTCCACATGAGGACACGGCCGGGAAGGTAGCAAGCTCTGCGGGCAGAAGACACCCATCACCCAGCCCCGTGTGGTGCCCCCAGTACAGGAGGGAGAAAAAGCGCCCGGCGGCTGACACCCAGGCCTGGCCGGCACCCCAAGGCTGGCAAATGCAGGGTCCTGGCCCCGAGCCCTGGCCAGCACTCATGTGTGCAGTGTCTGTAGAGGATGTGGGGCCAGGCGGGCTCCTGTCCACCATGCAAACCCAACCCCTCACAATCTAGACGGAAGTAAGGTGATCTGCAAAACAGATTCTGTGACTCTGTGAGGGCAAATACCTCCTTGGGCAGGTGGGGTTGGAGCTTGAATCAAACTGTAGGGAAGGGAAGGGGGGGGGGAGGCGGAAGGTGGCAAGAGCCCTAGTGGGCTCTCCCAGTCTCCCAGGCTGCAAGACTTCAGTTTCCCTGATCTGCCCCGCGTCTGCCAGGCAGGATTGGCCTGCCAGAGGCCCCTGAGGAAACTCACGGGCTTACAGACCCGGGCAAGGGCAGTTTGGACGGAGAGAGGCTTCCATCCTGCCTGCCCCTCCTTCCATGCCTTCCTCCTTCCTTTTTCCCTTCCTCCCTTCTTCCTTCATCCTTCCTTCCCTCCCTCCCTGGGAGCTGGGCGGAGCCACACCTGCTCTGCAGTGGCTTAAGCAAAAGCCTTCCAGAAAGCAACAGGGTCCAGACAACTTTCTGCAGCTGCCTGGCATCTCAGGGATGCCCAATTCCTGCTGCTGGAGCTCAGGAATTTTGTATGTGCGTGGGGGGCGGGGGGAGTGTATGCTGGACAGTGGGGTGCGTGTGCTGGGCAGTGTGCTGGAAGTGTGCTGGACAGTGGGGCATGTGTGGAGAGTGGAGTGAGAGATGGACAGTTCAGTGAGTGCCGGACAGTGGGGGGTGTTGGAGTACAGTGTGTTTATGGGAACAGTGTTGAGTGTGTATGTTTGTGTGTGTGCTGTGGGCGAACGGTGTTGTGTGTGTGTGCATGCTATATGTGAGAACAGTGTTGAGTATGTGGGAATAGTGTGGAGTGTGTGTGTGGGGGGGGCAAGAACAGTGTTGAGTGTGTGTGTGCTGTGGGGGGGGAGTGTTGAGTGTGAGTGTGTTCAGGATTAGTGTTGAGTGTGAGCGTGTGTGCTGTGTGTGCAGGAATAGTGTTGAATGCGAGTGTGTGTGCTGTGTGCATGGGAATAGTGTTGAGTGTGTGTGCGCTGTGTGTAGGAAGTGTTGAGTGTGTGTATGTGCTGTGTGTGCGGGAACAATGTTGAGTATGAGTGTGTGTGAGGGAACAGTGTAGAGTGTGTGTGTATATGTGTATGTGGGAACAATGTGGATTGTGTGTGTGCGTGTGCGTGCTGCATGTGTGGAAATGGTGTGCAGTGTGTGTATGGTATGTGCTGTGTGTGCGGGAACAGTGTGGATTGTGTGTGTGCATGTGTCTGTGTGCTGTGTGTGGGACAGTATGGATTGTGTGTGTGCGTGTGCATTCTGTGTGTGCGGGAACAGTGTGGTGTGTGTGCATATGTGTGCGGGAACAGTGTGAGTGCGTGCAAGTGTGTGCTGTGTGTGTGGAAACACTGTGGAGTGTGTGTTTTGTGTGTGAGAACAGCGTAGAGTGGGTGTGCGCACAAGTGTATGTGTGTATGGGAACAGTGTGGAAGGTGTGTGCGCATGCGTGTGTGCTGTATGTGGGGGAACAGTGTATGTGTGATTGTGTGTGCGTGCATGTACTGCGTGCATGAACAGTGTAGAGTGTGTGTCTGTGTGTGCATGCAGTGTGTGCAGAACCAGTGTGGAGTGTGTGTGCATGTGTGTGCTTTATGTGCGGGAACAGTGTGGAGTATGTGTGCTGTGTGTGCAGAAACAGTGTTGAGTGTGTGTGCATGTGTGTATTGTGTGCGGGAACAGTGTGGAGTGTGTGTGCATGTGTATGTATGCAGGAACAATGTGGAGTGTGTGGGCGTGTGTGGGAACAGTGTGGAGTGTGCTGTGTGTGCAGAACAATGTGGAGTGTGTGTGCATCTGCGTGTTGTGTTTGCGGGAACATGGTGGCGTGTGCGTGGAGGGTGTAAGTAGGAAGTACCGCGCGCCCACCGGTGCGGTTCCCCAGTGCTCTGGGGACAGTCCTGTGGGACGGCGGGGGCGGGAAGGGGCAGGGGGAGGGCGGCAGCGAGAGCGAGTGTCGAGTATTGGGATGAGACCCCGCTTCCCCGGGCTGATCTGCGGATGCACAGGGCCTGACAGCCCACAGGCTGACTCCCGGTGGTGTCGGGAGCCAGATGGGAGCAAACGGGTGCCATCCCTGTGCCACATCGGCCCAGGAGGGGCAGAGCAGTGCCTGGCCAGCCCAGGCTGCTGAGGAGGGGGCTGCTCGCCCGCCGGCCTTGCAGACCAGCACCCACCTGACAGCCACCTTGTGGGCTCTGAGAAGGCCCTGCCCACACACACCCACGGCCACCGTCCTGGGGTCACCATCATGCGCGGGTCAAAGTGCCAAGCAGGGCTGCCTTGGCGCCCCCCAACCAGGCCACCCAAGTCCCCAGAGTCCTGTCTCCTGAAAACAGCACGGTGGGTGCGGGGGTCTCATGTGTGGGCTCAGGGACCAGTACCGGCTTGGATCGGGGTTGGCTGCATGCATGGCCAGCGCTGACCCCCCAGCACGCTCTCATTCCTCTCCCCGAGTTCTGCTCCCGCTACGTCTCGGTTGGTGATCCAGTTTCTGGGGCCACTGGGGGCCAGCCAGCGCGGTAGGCGGGGGGACCCTCCCTGCCAGAATGAGTCCTGCTCTGCCCCCTAGGGGAGTGGCCGTCCCCCACGCGGGCAGGGGTGGGTGTGGCCCCTAGATGGGCGCTGTTTCCACCTCTGCCGGCAGCCTGGGGAGCAGAGGAAGGCAGAAGGCAGGCGCGGTTATGATGAGCCCTCACGGACTGCCGGCCAAGGAGGAGAGCGGGGAGGGAGAGGCGGGTGGAAGGAGGCAGAGAGGGCTGGAAGTATAGGCTGCTGGGGCAGTGTCCAGCCGGGCAGGATGTGGGCCGAGGGCGAGTGGGAGGGGCTGCAGACCCTCGGGATAGTCCTGGCCGTGTGCTCCTCTCTCAAACTGCTGCACTACCTTGGGCTCATCGACTTCTCGGGGGGTAAGAATGCGTGTCCGTCCGTCCGTCTGTCCGTCTGTGCTGCTTGTCTTCGGTTGCCCGGGGAAGGTCTGGGAGAGCTCGGGAACAACAGGGTGGGCACCCCAGAGAAGGGAAAACAGGGACCCTCCTGCCTGCCGCCCGCTGTCCGCGGTGCTGAAATGTCCCTGGTGTGTGGTGGCCGCCGGCTTGGGGTGGGGGAAATCTCTCTGCTCACTGCATGAGTCTAGCCCTGTGCATCACGGTCCACATGCAGTGTTGGGTAGAAGTCAGGGAGCTTGGCCGTCCTGCGGGGTAGCTTACAGGGCTGGGGAACTCACGGTGGTGGGGACATCTCTCAGAAGCTAACCACAGTGGCCAATCCTCAGACCTCCTAAGAACGCTCTCTCGGGCCCCAAGCTGTAATAGTACGTGGGTAGGACACTTGCCTGGCATGCGGCCGGCCCGGGTTCAAGCCCTGGCACCCCCGAGGGGATCAGACGGTCCCCTGAGCCACACCAGGAGTGATCCCTGAATGCAAAGCTGGGAGTGAGCCCTGGGAACCCGCTGGGTGTGGCCAACACCCAAGCCCAAATGCTTTATCTAAGGCCTTGTCCTGACCAATTCTGACTTGATTTCTATTTCTTAATGAGAAGAGGGCAACGTTTCAGGCTAAGCATGCTTTTCTCTAACTGGAAAGTTCAGTGTTTCGTTTTCAAAGTTAAAGGACCTTAAAAAAAATAGTTTTCTCCTTTTTATGATATTGCTTCAAAGCCCAGCGTGTCTGTATTGTCTTTGCTGCATAAACTTCTGAAAGGGGACACTTTGTGGGGCCTGAAACGTCTCTTGGGAGGTGGCCATGGTCGCGCATGTGTGAAGCTCTAGGCTGGGTCCCTGAGGGTGCAGGAAAGAAAGAAAACTGCTCAAAACTATGCTGGGCCAGGGAGACAGCGCAGGGGGTGGCGCTCGCCCTCCCGGCCCATCGGGACCCTTCCAACTTAGCTCCCTTCCCGGGGCCCTGGCTGAGCAATGCTGGTCTGGATGGAATTCCCCTTCCAAGGGGCCTGGCCTGCCTCGTCTGCAGGTAACACTGCAACACAAAACCTGGGACTAAAGGCTGAGAAGGGGACTGGCTGGTTCCCAGACTTGTCTCTGAGGACACGGGTCCAGCTCTTCCCCTGAGGACACGGGTCCAGCTCTTCCCCTGAGGACACGGGTCCAGCTCTTCCCCTGAGGACACGGGTCCAGCTCTTCCCCTGAGGACACGGGTCCAGCTCTTCCCCTGAGGACACGGGTCCAGCTCTGTTCCTAGTGAGATGGGTCCAGCCCTGTCCCTGAGGACATGGTCCAGCTCTGTTCCTAGTGACATGGGTGCATCTTGATCCCTGAGGACGTGGGTCCACTCTGTCCCTAGCGACGTGACATGGGTTCAGCTCTGGTTGGCCGTGGCCAACCTTGCACTTGCTGGTCACTTTCTCCTTGTTTCATGGAGTCCGGGGTGCCCCGCCCCGAGGTTTCCTATATTCTGTGTGTGGTGGTGGTGGGGGGTCCCCAGCCAGGCTGGGCCCCCTCTGCTCCTTTGCTTCATAGGCACCATCTGCCCTAGGAGATCAGTGGGTGTTGGGGCTGGTCTCCCCAGCTGCCCCCATCTGGGGGATCGCTCCTGAGTCGCCCCTGAGCCAGTGGCTCTCCTGAAGCTGATGACTCCAGGCTGGGGCGCGGGGGGCAGCCGTGTCCTGTCCTGTGCCGCCTGCCCGGGCCAGCTCCCTGACATGCTGTCCCTTCACGCACGCTCCACAATCAGAGGGAGGAGGAGGGGCCACCACTCAGACATCCTGGGTGCCCTCAGTCCCATGAACCCTGGGTCAGAAGTGCCTTTCCCAGAGGGCATGTCACACAGGGGCCGGGTTTGGGGTCCCCATGACAGACACAGCCAGTGACCACTCGGGTCCAAAAGGACCAGAACCACCATCAAGCCAGTGAGGCCGGTGGGTTTCTGCGATGGCAGGTTTCCAGGACGGCATGTTTGAGAGACCCCCCCCCCCAACTCCCACATAGCATGGACACCACACCACCGTGCGGATGCCACATGGCATAGGTGCCACATCACGTGGGTGCCACACAGCGCAAGTGCCACACAGACTGGGTGCCACGTCACCCAGTGGCTGCCACACCGCATAGGTCTAGTGCAGGCTGGGCGTCATGTCACGTGAGAGCTACACAGCATAGGTGCCACGTCACATGGGTGCCACATAGACAGGGCATGCCGTGTGGGAGTTCCACTGCACATGCTTCATGTTTCCTAGGGTGGGGTCAGGCGAACACCAGTAGGTCGAAAGTTAGGGGCCCTGGGAAGGACAGGAAGGGGGTGGACAGACAGAGGCAGGTGCTTGCTGAGGGCGCAGGCAGGAAGCTCTGTTGGAAGCACCCCCTTTCCTTCCTGGGGAGTCCCTCGGGCACCCAGGGGAGTCCCGCACGGGCCCCGTAGGGTGACACGTACAGAGACTCAAGAGGGGGGAGCAGCCAGGGCGCTGGCAGGCGGGAGACCTCAATTTATCTTCAGGACAGTTTTAATTGGAAGCCGTGCCTTGCTGCAAACCCACTTTTTTCTGAAGTAATTAGAATGCTCATCCATAAGAAAGATGTCTATTAAAAATAAATTAATAATAGATAATACGTCCTGGCTTACAATTTTGAGTAATACGGACCTCCTGTCTTAAGGTTAAAAAAAATTCATATATTTTTAATAAGTCGGAGATATGTTTCCCAACGAGCCCACGAAGGGCTCATTTTTATCGTCCTGTGAGGAGACATTGTGGGCTAAATGTGGGTTTGGTTGGTTGGTTGGTTGGCTTAAAAGGGGCCAGGCTGCACCCCTGAGGCAAGGCTGTCGAGGCCCCTCCGAGGATAGGGTCCTGTCTCCAGGAGAGGGACGTGGGGGGCTGCCCCCACTGTACCCCCCAACCATTCCCCATCAGGGGCACCAAAGCAAAAGTAAACCCAGCCCCCCCTCCCACCTCCATCCCATTACACACCTGTCCACGGCTGTGTCTGCGGCTCTCTGGGGCCACTAGATGCCCACTTCCTGCTGGTGAGTAGTGTGTGTGTGTGTGTGTGTGTGTGTGTGTGTGTGTGTGTGTCCACAGTAAAGCTTGGCTTTACTTCTTGCACAGAGGGCAGGCTCTGTCCTGGGGGCCAGGACCCTGGAGAGTGTACCACTTCTGGGGGTCCCGGGATGGGGTGGAAGGGGCCCCCCAGGACAACCCCCGGCTGCCAGCCCCCCGCAGAGCCTGCTAGCTGCTCACGCCCCCACGCCTGTGCCCACTCGGGTTGACCCCTAGCAACCCGTGTGCAGCCTTACGCCTGTCGACGTGTACCCTATTTTTGCGAGGAGAGGGTGGGTTTTGGGCGACACCTCGCAGTGCTCAGCACTTACTCCCGACTCAGTGCTCTCTCAGGGGTCACCCTGGCAGGACTCAGGGAACCCTCTGCGGTGCGGGGGGGCTCTACCGGGGGTCCACGGCACTCCTACCAACACCTGACACAACACAACCTAAGCTCCATTTTGCTTCTCTTGGCTTTGGGTCCACACGCAGGCGTGCCCCATTCCAAGCGGGGGGACACCTCTCTCAGCGTCCCCCTCTCGGGAGTGCCCCGGGCTCATGCCTTCTAATGAGTAGGGGGATCAGGCCAGCCCCATCCCCCCCTACCCCCACCCCGGGAGCCCAGAGCCGCCCCCACGTTAGGCCCAGCCCCGAGCGCCTCTAGCAGACTCAGAACTGACCCGTTTTACAAATTATCAACATCTCCCCATTAGCTGCTGCAATATTAAACTGCGGCTGGAAATGAATGAATAATCCCACGGGCGAGTGACGGCGCCGGGGAGCGGGGCCTTAATAACGAGCCCGGCCTCGCTCCATGCGGGAGGCCCCCGATGAAATATTCAGAACCAGCCACGCGGCCACGGTGGGAAATTGCTTTTTCAGCAGCCAAGGGCTTGAGGGGCGGCGCCCTGGGGCCCTGGGTACTGTGGGAACACCGTCCCGTGACCCCCACGGTCTGCGGGTGGCAGGGCAGGAGCCTGTCCCGGAGAGAGAGCACCAGCAGGGCAAATGGGGGCTCCTCTTTGCCATGACGTGGCCGACACGGAAGCAGAGAAGGGCAGAGCGGAGAGACCTGGCCCTCCCTGTCTGTGGGAGGGTCACACCGCGTCCTCACGCTGCTCAGTGGGAAAGAGTGAGTCAGAACTGCACTGGGACTTTGCCTCACTCTGGACAGAGGGGCCAGGACCCCGGGGAGAGAACAGGAATCGGTCACTGTGTTGGGGATGGGGGTCCAGGCACGGAGGGACAGGGACAATGATTCATGGACAAACAGCATCCAGAGGCTGGACCATAGCATGCATTGCGGGTGCAGCCAGGCACGGGCTTGACTCATGGCCGGCCCCAATTCAATCCTGGACACCACCCAGGGTCATTCCCTGCCCCCTGCACTGCCAGCAGTGAGCCCTGAGCACAGAGCCTGCAGGAGTGAGCCCTGAGCAGTGCCAGATGTGTGAAGGAAGGAAAGAAGAGCAAAAGTATCCTTAAAAAAATTAATAAAGTAGGACTGCCCGCGGTCCAGCAATTCTGCACCCACTGGCGGGCACCCCCACAGAGGGCACAGCAGCACGACAGCACAGATGCGCGGGTTTGAGGCTCCCAGGACGGCCTGGGGACAGTCCAGTCCCAGCTGGTGGGTGAGGGGTTGAGAGAGTGTGAGTTCCACATACAATGGAGCATTACTCGACTTTGTGGAGGGATGAAATGAGTAAAATCGGGAGAAAGACAAACAGGTGACTGGGGCCAGTGGGAGGGCTTTGCCCTGTGCGTGGCGGGCCTAGGTTCAATCCCCAGCATCCCCCCAACATCCCACAGAGTCCTACAGTTCTGCCAAGAGTGACCCTTAGCACGAAGCCAGAAGTAAATCCTGATCATCGCCAGGAGTGATCCTGAGCATAGAGCCAGGAGTAAACCCTGCGCACTGCCAGGAGTGATCTCAAGCACAGAGCCAGGAGTAAATCCTGAGCACCACGAGGAATGATCAGAAGTGGTCCCGAGCACAGAGCCAGGAGTCAGCCCTGGCCCCCAGACCATCGCCTAGAGTTTCTGCCTTGGTCAACATAGCCCGTGACCTGACGCTCCCAGCTGAGCCCCCCAGCTGAGCGGGAGTAAGGTGCGGCCATGGACAGGGGCAGGGGCATGGACAGTGGGGACTCGAGGGTGAGGGCCCCTCAGGGCCGCGGCCTTCTCCTGGCCCTGAAACATGCTTTGGGGACTCCTCCTTCCTGTCTGCTAGGACGGCCTGAGAGGCTTGGTGTCCCTGGCACCCTCCGTTCCTGTCACAGCCCCACAATCAGCTCAGGACATCGCCTGCTGGTGACACTGGCTACTTGTATTACTCATCTGACAGTTACTGTTGGGCACTCTGGGGTCACCGGCCAATCAGCCTGGTGCTCAGGCTTAGTGACATGTGCTGGGGGCTGTCAGGGCTGGGGAGCCCCGGGGCCCCTCTCAGCAGTGCTCAGGCTGACCCTGATGGTGTTGGGGGCCCAAGGTGTGCAGGACAGAACTATACCCCTGCCGATGCACTCCTCTGACCACTGAGCCATCTCCCTGGCCCCTGACAGTTCCAGGGGGTGCCCTCCCAGCAGTGCTCAGGGGCCAGGGACTCACCCAAGCTGGGCCCAGCTGGGCTGGCCATATGGTCACGAGGGTGCTGGTGTGCTGCTCGGACCCGTGGCAAGAGAGTGGGATGATGGGCCGGGCTTTGTGCGTGTAGGTGTGTGCTTGGCCCTGACCCCCCATACACACACACACACACACACACCCTGCAGTATGCTGATATGAAGCCATGCTCCAACACACCTTTGTGTGGAGAGGCTGGCAAGGGTCCCAAAGGCCTGGCTCCCTCCGACAGAAGCAGCGCTGCTCAGAGACAGAATGGGGGTCCCTCCGGACTGAGAGAGGGGTGGACCCGAGCGCTTGAAAGGGGCTGGAGGGCTTCAGGAGGACGAGGTCCATCCCTGGAAGCGGAACATGAGCGGAGTTTTCTGCCCTGAGACAGTGGGGCTGGGGAGAGGGGCTGGACGGGGGGGGAGGGAGGGAATGTGCGGAGCGTCGGGGAAGCCTTCATCATCAGGTCAGGCTCATGGGAGTCCACGCTGGACTCGGCTCATGACTCGCTGCCCAGCCCCGCTTCTAAGAACTGGGGCCTCCCACGGAGAACTTAGGGGAGCAGACAGGTCTGCCCTCCCCGCCTCCAAGAAGAATCTTCACTCCGGAGGGATCAGAAAGGGGAGAGGGAAAAAAATGACTTCCCCTGGACTCAGGCCCCAAGTGCCCACCAACGCCCCGTCTCCCGCCCCACACCTGGCTCGTGTCCATGCCTTCCTACGTGGGCCTCGGGCAGACCCGGCCTGCCCACTGCCGGCTGGCACAGCCCCGAGCCCTCTCCCGTGTCCTGCCCCGCTGCCTGGCCCTGTCTGAGACCAGTCTCGTTTCTGGGTGGGGGAAGAGGACTGGGTGGGCAGGGGCTGCGCCAGCACTGGCTGGGATAAGGAGGAACGGGCACTTCCGCTCTAGCCACGGGTCCTGGGAGGGGTCTGCCGTTGGGGGGGGGGATGGGGGCGCTTCATCCCGGGCCATGGCACCGTGCATCCTCTTCCACGCCATCCCATCTTGGCTGCATGGCTGCATGGCTACGGGCCTGCTCGGGGCGCCCACTGCTGGGAGCCATGGGCACTGCCGGCTCTGGCCTGTTCTCACCTGGAAGGGGGAGCCTCCCCCCCGGCTGGGCTGCACTGGGCGCTCGCTGGACAGGACCCGGTCACCCCCACCCACACCCCCCACCCAGCACGCGGTCCCCACAGAGAATGAGAGTGTGCTCCTGTTTGCCTGCTGGATGGATCTGGTTCAACGTCTTCTTACTCTCTCCTAGACATCGCCTGGTGGTATTACCAGTATCAGAGAGGTAAAAGCCCCCAGGAGCGCGACGTGTCCCCAGGGCCGGCCTCCCCGAGCAGCGAGGGACGCCAGGGCGCGCAGGCGGCCGCTGTCTCCCCGGGCTGGGCTCCTCCCCTCCTGCTCCGAACCTTGGCATTTTATGGTGCTTTCCTGTGTCTCAGCCCCCAGTGCTCGGGCTGGGGCCAAATCGTGTGAGGCAGGCGGTGGGAGAGTGGACGGACGCCGGGGGCTGGGAGGGCACTGCCAACAAACACACACACGCACATGCACACACACGCATGCATACACACACAACCCTTTCCCTCTGTGCTTACACACAGAAACATGCACACGCCCACGCACGCACACACACATGCACACACACATACACCACTTTCTCTCTGCTTACACACACGCACAAGCATACACACACAGACACGCACACACACAACTTCCCCTCTGCTTATACACACACATGTGCACACACAGACACATACACACCCCCTCCCCTCTGTGCTTACACACACACACACACACACACACACACACACACACAGAGGTGCCCAGTGAGAACGAGAGAAGGCAGCGGCCCTGGCCTGCATGGGCTTCCCTGCAGTGTCGCCAGTGAAGTTTCAGGAACCTGCAGGCACGGTTCAGAGCCCACAAAGACCCGCCCTGCCCTTGAGGGGGCTTCGGAGGCCGTTGGGTATCAGGTGTTGGCCTTGGGCTGTTGGCTGTGGATGTTCTAACGGGAGACACCTCCAGCACTCAGACTCCATCTGCCCACGTCAGCTGTCCCGGGGCCCCGGGCAGCAGGGAGCCCGGCCCATGGACAATACCTGGACCGGCCTCAGACAGGGCTGTGTGGGGCATTTCCGGTGCTGGACACCCCGATGGGTGGGTGGCATGTGGCATGACTGGGGCTCTGGAGAGGATGGACACCGCCGCTCGCCCCTGGGCTGTGCTGAGTCCTCCCATCCCCCGTCCCTGACTCAGAGTGAGCAGCCACATGGAGCGTGCACCCATCAGGACTGCTCTGGTCACAGCCGCCTCCAGACCCAAAGCCTGTGAATACGAGAAGCATCTAATTCAGCCCCCTTGTACCCGGCCCCCCAAGAGCGCCCCGCCACCGCTCACCTTTGGCCTCTGACTCCCGAACGCACCCTGAAGTATCATTGATAACAAAAATAACCACAAGCAGTGTTCTGGCCGCGGGGGGGAGGGGGACCCTGCTCCCCGCATGGGTGGGTGGAAGTCGGGGTGCAGGCACGGAGAGCCCCTGCACTGGCCCCGAGCTGGGCTTGGGGGAGGTTCCTCCTCGGGGAGCCGGGCCCTCCCCCCTTTCCTGGAACCCAGGCAAGCTGCGGGGGCTGGGTGGGCACTGGAGGGGCGTGGTGCCCACTGTGGGTGTCCCCTGGCCACTGTCCCCTGACTTCCGGCTGGCACGCAGAGATGGAAGGGAGGGAAGGTTGGGAGAAAGGACGCCCCCGAGTGAGATGGACAGAGGGATGCATGCCTTTGCGGGGGGGTGGGGCTCACAGAGAAACCAGGAGAAGGATAGGGCTCGCCCACATACACAGGACAGGCCCCCTCCCCGCCCACCGGTGGCTTTGGAACCTTCCATACAGCTGCTCTCAGGCTGACTGAGCCTGGGCTCACACGACACAAGGACAGACTCGGCATCAAGACGCCCCTGGGTTCCTGCCTCCGGAAGGCTGCTCGGACCCCCTGTTCTGGGACCCTCTCCCGCGGCCATGCAGCCTGGTGGTTAGAGGGGATGAGAAAGCCCGACCTGGGGCGGCCTCACGGGCCCCCCTGCTGAGGGTCTCGGCTCCCAGTTGTGAGGGCGCCTTCCAGCCAGGGAGTGAGTGAGGCGTCCCCGATGCCCTCACTCGGCACCCCTCACCAGGGTGAGATCTGACGGGGTTCCTGCCCAGGCATCCGGGGGCCATGCACCTGGACACGGCCGGCAGAGCCAACAGGAGGAGCTTCCAGGCAAGGTCACTCTCCCTTCTCCAAGGCGTGTTTGGGGGGCCGGAGCGATAGCACAGTGGGGTGGGCATTAGCCTTGCACGTGGCTGACCCGGATTCGATTCCCAGCATCCCATCTGGGGTGGGTGTTGGGGGAGACACGACACCTCTTTTCTCCTGACCCCACATGGAGGGAACAGGGGCCCCGCCACCCTGCACTGAGGCAGTGACCTCTGGGGCTTGTCGCCAAGTGCTCCAACCTCTCTGGGGTCCTTCCCCGATGCCCATGACCTTAGGGGAGGCAGAGCACAGCCCCCCGCACCCACCAAACAGACCCTAACGGTTCCAAGTCTCTGAAGGCAGAGTGACCATGGTGGGGGGACCTGAGGACAGAGAGGGCCCTGACCAGAGCCACACCAGCCAGGAGCCCGCTCGCTCCCCCTCACAACACAGAGCCCCACCTCTGCCTACACACACGGTCCCACGGGCCACCACTGCCAGGCAGCCTGCCTGGATGCCCCTCCCCTGGGCGCCATTTCCGGTCATGCAGTCTTTAGGTTGGCCAATGCCCTGCTGCCCATCGTGTGTCCCCAGGTCGAGTCCCGGCAAACACTCTGTTGGGCCCCCAGAAGCGGCTCTTGGAAACCCCCGCGTCCCACTGAGTGGATCTGGGTGGGGCCTTACGGCTGGACTAATCTGTGTAAAATGGCAATGTCAAGGGGGGGTCAATGCCCAGGGCTTGAATGACCCCCCACGACACCCCAGCGGGAGTGGCCCCCAGGGGAACTGTGCCCTGCGTGGTCTGGCGTGATGTGTCCTCAATGATGCATCCGGCTCACGGTTCAGCTGTGCCACGTCTCCCCAGGGGCCGTTGGGGGGGGGGGGGAGCTTGTCCCTCCGCTCGGGAAATCTGGGGCTGTCCCCGGGGGCTGGGGGACCCCGAAACCCAGAGAGCCGCTGTCGAGGGGCCCCGTCTCCGCCCGCAGATAAGACGGAGGACGAACTGGAGATGGCGGTGGTCTGCCACCGGCCCGAGGGTCTGGAGCAGCTGGAGGCGCAGACCAACTTCACCAAGCGGGAGCTGCAGGTCCTCTACCGCGGCTTCAAGAATGTGAGTCCCCGCTGGCCCCTGAGAGTCCGCCCCCTGCCCCCCCCACGAGACCCCCACACCCCTTCCATCCAGGCTGCTCTCCCCCCCCCCCCCCACAGCTCTGAATGGGAAGCAACTGTTTCCAAAAAGTATCAATCCCTAGAGGTGTGGCCAGCGCCAGCCACGTGGAGGGGTTGGAGGTTCCCCTCCTGGACGGGCTGAGCCGGGACCCCCTCCCCCCTAGATGCGTCCAGCCTTGCAGGGCCCGTTCTCGGGAGGTGCCCTCCAGGACTGGGAATCTTTGGGAGCCCCCGTGGCCCCCACTGACAGCCCCTTCCCACAGGAGTGCCCCAGTGGGGCGGTGAATGAGGAGACCTTCAAGCAGATCTACGCGCAGTTCTTCCCTCACGGAGGTGAGCCGGGCGCCCGCGCTGTCCTGGGCAGGGAGGCACCTGACCTGGCACCCAGCGCTGCCTGCCCTGCCCCAAGAGGCCTCACTGCCCCCCATGTCCAGGGCAGATGCGGTGTGAGGTGCCCGTGGTCACACCTGAGGGTTACAGGCTGAGAGCCGGCCAGGCTCGGGGGTGGCCTTGGATGTGACTCCCCCGGGCAGAGTCCGGGACCCCGGGGCCAGGCAGCCTGGTGCCCCCACGGGCCAGCCCTCCCTCTAGCCCGTGGGTGAGGCACCCGGGGACCCACCTCCCTCTTTGCCTCGCAGACGCCAGCACGTACGCCCACTATCTCTTCCATGCCTTCGACACCACCCAGACGGGCTCCGTCAAGTTTGAGGTATGCCAGCGGGGCGGGGCAGGGCGGGGCAGGATGAGCAGGAGCCCCCCAGCAGTGCCCCTGGAAGCAGCCAGCCCACCTCAAGCTCAGGGACTGTTGCAGAGCTCACAGGCCCCCTGGTCACCCCGTGGCCGGCGGGCTCCATGCTCAGTGGTCGGCAGGACTCACTTCCCAGCATCCCCCCGACAGCCCTCATGGGATGGTGGGGGAGGGTCCTTGTTTCCTCAGGGCCGGACAGCGGGGGGCCAGGGGGCAGTGACCTGACCCAGGGGTGCCAGCAGGAGAGTGGGGGGGGAGACAGGGCGGAGCCTTCCCCGACTTTGTCTGTCCCTGGCAGGACTTCGTGACGGCCCTGTCCACTCTCCTGCGTGGCTCCGTGCATGAGAAGCTCAGGTGGACATTCAACCTGTACGACATCAACAAGGACGGCTACATAAACAAGGAGGTCGGCAGGCAGGGGTGGGCGGGTCAGCCCTGGGGGGGTGCAAGTGTCAGGGTGTACCGGAGCAGTCTGTTTCCGAGTTTCCTTTCACTTACTCCCAGCACAGTGCTCTGTGACCCCAGCCCTGACGCAGCCGTTTCCCATCAGGCCCTGGGACCGGGCTGGGACAGGCTGACACATGCCGGCATCACGCCCCACCCCAGTACCCCAGTGACCCACACGTCCCTGTGCCAGTAGGCCCTCACGCACTGACCATCCCATGGGCCAAGAAGCCCCGAGCTCAGACCCTAGGACAGACCTCACGGCACAGACAGGAGCCCGAGCAGGAGGCCGGGACAAGAGCAGGAAGGGGCCGGGGCCACTCATGGCCCCGCAGGGCAACGGGACACCAGCTCAGGGCTGTGAGCGCCCCGACATGGCACCTCCTGCAAATCCAAACTGACTCCATGAGGCGTCGGACTCTGGCGGTCACACACAGTGGACCCGGAGAGCCGCCAGCATGGGCCTGTTGGGCAGGGGAGGGGCCTGCCCTTTACTACACTCCCCTGCTGGTCTTCTCGGGGGGCAGTGCCGTGGGCAGGGGGCACAAGAGATGGAACCTAGAACCTCAGACAGTGAGGCCGGCCTTCTCGCCCGCAGCTGCGTCCTGGCCTCAAGTGGATTTTAAGTCCCTGCTCTTAGGAAAGGAATGGAGAGGACAGGGAAGGGCTGGGGAGAGGAGGAGAGTAGGCAGGGGGGAGGGGAGGAGAAGAGAAAGGAGAAAGGCGGGAGAGGGACAGAGAGGGTCGGGGAGAGAGGATGGAGTGGGGAGGGCAGAGGAGAGGAGAGAGGAGAGAGAGAAGAAGGGGGGAGGAGAGGAGAGAGCATGGGGGGAGAGGGCGGGGAAGGCCCCAGCCCGAGGAAGTAGAGTCCCGGGCACTGTCCTCGCTGGTCTCCGAGGGGAAGGACCTCAGGGACAGATCCTGGAACAGACTGGTGAGTACCAGGGGCTCAGGGTCAGGCGTGGCCACTGAGTCTGGATCTCGGGTGCGTCTAAAACTCTTAACTGGCCCCCAGGCGACGGGGCGGGAACAGGCAAGCCCCCCAGGCCCCGGGGTGTGTGCGGAGAGAGGGACAGCGGGAGGCTGGCCCGGGGACCCCCCCTGTAGGCACCCCCTAAGCAGGGGTCCAGAGGGAACTGTGGGGTGGGTGGGGTTGGGGGGGTCACACAGTGGGGTCGCAAGCAGAAAGGCCCCTGAGCTGCCCCTCTGGTGCAGTGGCTGGGGTTGGGGGGGGTCCTGGCGGAGCCCCGGTGGGTGGTGGCCACTCAGAGGCGTGCTGTCCCCGCGCAGGAGATGATGGACATCGTCAAGGCCATCTACGACATGATGGGCAAGTACACGTACCCTGTGCTCAGGGAGGACACGCCCCGGCAGCACGTGGACGTCTTCTTCCAGGTACAGCCCAGCCAGGCCACGGGGGCGGGGGGGGGGGCTTGTTCGGCAGACAAGGTCTGGATGAGACAGTCAGTGGGCGGCAGGGGACACTGGGGACAGACCCAGGGGGTGGCACAGAGGTGTCCTGAGGCACGTGGCTGGGAAGTGGGGTCGCTCTGACTCGTGGTCGGGGACAGTCATCTGGGCACACTGCCAGCCTGGCACGGGGAGCTCCTTCTAGGCCGGACACTCAGAGGCAGGCGGAAAAGCAGGGGCTCCTCCAGGCTGTCCCAGCCAGGTCACAAGGCACCTGAGATAGCGGGACAGCTCGCAGCTGCACGGTGCGGGGGAGGGGGGTGTCCCCACAGGGCGGGAGAGTAAAGTGTCCCCATGGGGCAGGATACGGGTGTCCACAGTGTACCCGAGATGGGTGTGTCCCTTGGGAGTTTCCGGTGCCTCACTGTGGGTACCGTACTGCCCAGTGGTCAGGGTCCAGCAGGACGGGGCTGGGACTTGGGGCCCAGACACTGGTTCTGACTCAGGTTCTGCCAGGACGAGGCCACAGGTGTTCACGGGCGGCGGAGAGTCCGGGGCATAGCTCAGGGCCAGCATACGCCTGACCGGCTACCTCCCAGCCCCTGTGCCTCTGATCCCCGACACAGCAGGGTGCGGGCCTGGCCCCCCTGGGCTCGCCTGGGCTGGTCCCCACATCCCTGCCGGGGACCCCCGAGAAAAGCTGCTCAGAGGACAGCGGTTTTTCAGACACACGTCACCAGACTGTTCAGAGCGTCTCCTGGTTTCTCTTTCAGAAAATGGACAAAAACAAAGACGGCATCGTGACGCTGGATGAGTTTCTCGAGTCCTGCCAGGAGGTAAGTTGTCCTGCAGGCAACTCGGGGTGCAGGATCTCTATTTTGGGGGTCTGAGGGAGATAGACAGGGAGGCTGGGCTGACCCTCAGTCACTGGGGATGGGGATTGTGGAATTCTCCCTGGCAGCAGAGCCGCAAAGCAGCTCCAGAAGGTCTCGGTGAAACAGGGATTCCTTACTGGGGGGGATGGGGCCACACAGGTGGTGCCCAGGGGTCTCTCCTGAAGGGCTCGGGGGCCACGGGGGGGGACTCCCCCCACGTGGCTGCTGCAGGCCTGCCCCCAGGGGCTCAGAGCACCTGCAATGAATGACTGAGAGCCTGGGGGCAGCACAGAGGGCGGGAGCCCCTGCTGGACCCTGGACTCCAAAGAGCTACCTCCGCGGCCAAGGTCCCTTCTCCCCGTGTCCTCACAGAGGCCACGCACACACTCAACACCAGGAAGGACAGACACTGGGGCGTCAGGGAGCTTCTGGGGCACCCGCAGGCAGGGCGGGTAACTGCCCAGCAGCTGGGCACCTGGGGGGGGGGGTGACCAAGGCCCATGGGCAGCGTCACAGGCTGACGGAAAGAACAAGAACAAGAACCACCCAGACGTGGCATCTGAACCCTGGGGGGGTGTGAAAAGGCAACCCACGGAGCCTCGGGTCAGTGGGAGGAGATAGAAGCAGCAAAGGAGCCATGAGACCAACATGAACAGAGCCCTCGGGGGGTTCTCTAAGGAAGCGGAAGGGGGGTCGCGGTGGGGCTGACACCCCAGAGGGCCAGGCGTGCTGGGGGCCCGCAGGGACGGCAGCAAAGCGGGTCGGAGCCAGGAGCCGAAAACCAGCCACGATAAACAAAACCTCCCCCACAGGCAAAAGCCCAGAACCTGATGGGGTCAGAGCTGGCCCCCCTTTGGAGAATGTCCCCCACCCCCACCCCCGTCCTTCCCAAGAGACAAGGGCCAGGGCTGCGGCCGGGGGTCTCGTCTGCTGGAGGTTGGGCTTAGTCCTGGCACCAGCAAGACGAGGAGGGGACCCTCCACACACTCCATGGCCAGCATTATCGTGTGGCCAGCAGGTGGACGGCTGTGGCTAGACAGTGTACAGTGAGGGGAGGCGCCAGGCTGGCAGACGGCCAATGCAGGTCCCCTCCCCTCCCCCCATATGGTCCCAGGAGCCCCGCCAGGGGTATTCCATTAGCATAGAACCAGGAGTAAGCCCTGAGCACCACCCGGTGTGGTGGCCCAAAAACACAAAATCCAGCAGCGGATGTCAGTGGTGTGAACGGATAGCCCGGTCCCCAGCGGAGACAGCTCAGGGCCTCGACAGGAGGGTGGAAATGCACATGGAATAATGCATTCCCCAAGGGCAAGTGGGGTTCATTCCCATGTTTGCAAACCAAAGGCCAGAGGCACAGTCCTGGCTCATAGCTCACCCTGCTTCAATCCTCAGCACTGCATGGCCCCCTGACAGCACCCAAGAAGGGTCCCCAGGCCTCCAGGCAATGCCTGGGAGACCCTCCAAAATGCACATACATATACATATGTTGAATCTCCTGCCCCCGCGCCAGACTGCCTTCACCAGGGCCCCTTGGAGGGGGGTGGATTGAGTTTCCCTCCCCGCCCTGAGCAGAGCCCCGGCAGCCGAAAACCTCCAGAACCCAGCCACAGCCATGCCCAAGGCCACTCTCCACACGCTCAGATAAGCCTCACACATGAAGGAACCAACAGAAGAGCGGGGCCTGTGGCTGAGATGCTCAAGCCTGCTCAGATCGGAACTGGGCCTCCTCCACCCAGGTCCCCCGTTTTCTAATTGCTTGGTACTCACACCCACAAACTGCCCCAGGTGCCATGTAATCTCATCAACGGCCAAGATCCAGAGACTATAAAATAAAGCTCCAGGAAGAGAGTGACGCAGAATCTCCTGCCTCCGTCCGTCTCGGGGAGCCCGGCAACCTGCCGAGGGTATCCTGCCCACACGGCAGAGCCTGGCAAGCTCTCCGTGACGTATATTTGATATGCCAAAAACAGTAACAATAACAGGTCTCATTCCCCTGACCCTGAAAGAGCCCCCGATAAGCTGCGGAAATCTCAGGGCTGGGATGAATGGAGACATTACTGGTGCCCGCTCAAGCAACTCAGTGAACAACGGGAGGGCAAGTGATACATGTTATTTGCTCTGTGTAAGCAAATGAATCGATGCAATATATCACATCAACAGAAGAAACTTCCTATCAATAAACAGAGAAAGCTTGATGGATTCAACACCTGATTACTTACACCTCAATTAGTAAAAGCGTAGGTGACAAATCCACAGCTCACATCGTACTAAACAGCGGAAACTAGCAAGGCTCCCTCGAACACAAGGACACCCACTTACTGCTGTTGTTCAGTCGAGCACTGAAGACCAGGGGCTGGAGTGGTAGTGCAGGGGGAAGGGCAGTTGCCTTGTAGGCGGCCAATTGGGGGTCAATCCCGGGCATCTTATATGGTACCCTGAGTACTGCCAGGAGCTCTTCCTGAATGCAGAGCCAGGAGTAACCCCTGAATACAGTCAGGTGTGTCCCCAAAACCAACAACAACAAAAAAGTTTTGAGAGTCTGAACTAGGCACAAAAATCAGGGATCCAAAGTGAAAAAGAAATAGAAGTATCACTGTTGGCATATGCTATGATGACCCCCAATAATCCACTAAGAATCAACTAGAAACAACCGATGTAGAAAAGGTGGACTGTATAACCACAAATTTGCTGCATTTCTATATGCAAGCAATGAAGTAGGAAAGAAAGAAAAAACGGATATGGTGCCGCCAGCAGGTCAACCTGTACCTGCAGGGTGAGTGCACCAGTAGCCTGATGGTGCCTTCAGACTTCCAGATACCCCAAAATTGCTGCCGTGCCTTTGATCAGAACCCAACAACTTGGAGCCAAGTTTGCCAAAAAATTAAACAGCCAAAAGTTAGGTATGTGGGAGACACACCCACAAACCACCTCTGGTTCAGCTATATAAGGTAAAGGTAAAGGTAAAGGCCCTCCCGTTGATTGTCGATTTGCTCGAGTGGGCCCAGTAACGTCTCCATTGGAGACTTTGTTGTTACTGTGTCTGGCATATCGAATACTCTCGGTAGCTTGCTGGGCTCTCCGAGAGGGGCGGAGGAATCGAACTCGGGTCGGCCATGTTGGCCACGTGTAAGGCAAACGCCCTACCCACTGTGCTATCAGCTATATAAGCTCATTTATTGGCCTTATTTCAGAGACCCATAAATCTCGAAAGAGATCAAAAGACACAGTTAGGGTCTGTAACATGGATGTAGGTGGGAACCCATGATTGAGAGCTCCAGGCCCGTTTGGATTGAAACTGGGCCTCCTCCACCCAGACCCTCAGTTTTCCAGTTGCTTGGCAGTCACACCCACAAACTGCCCTTGGCACCATGTAACCTCATCAATGGCAAATACCCAGAGACTATAAACTAAAGCTCCCAGAAGAGAGCACCACAGAATGTCCTGACCCCGAGCCAGGCTGTCTTCACCAGGGCACCTCGGAGGGGAGCGGGTTGAGTTTCCCTTCCCACCCCAAGCAGAATCCCTGCCGCCCAAAACCTCCAGAACCCAACTGCTTCCATGCCCAAGGCCACTCTCCACACACTCGGATGAGCCTTACCCAAGAGGGGACGAGCCTCAATCAAGACTTGATGAACCTCACCCAAGAGTGGACCAGCAGGAAAACCCAGCTATGTGGGAACCTGTGACTGAGATCTCCAAGCCCGCTCAGATCGGGACTGGGCCTCCTCCCCCCAGGTCCCCAATTTTCCAGAAGCTTAGCAGTCACACCCACAAACTGTCCCTGGCGCCATGTAATTTCATCAATGGCCAAGACCCAGAGACTATAAACTAAAGCTCCCGGAAGAGAATGACGCAGAATTTCCTGGACATTATATTCTATCCATAACAAGCGATACAAACAAATTTTCTAGCATTGCCTTTTCGGCAGGTTTGAGAGGTGGTGGGACTGTGGTGGTGGTGTCGAAATATCGAATGTAACCAAAGTAGAGAGAGAGTGTGGGGGAAATTGTCTGCCATGCAGGCAGGGGAGGGGTTGGCCTGGGGTGAGGTGGCGAGAATACTGGGGATATCGGTGGTGGAAAACGTGCACTGGTGAAGGGATGGGTGTTTGATGATTATATGACCAAAGCTCAAACATGGAAGCATTGTAACTATCTCATGGTGAATAAAAAAAAAGGGGGGGATAACAATAATAAAATTAAATTAAATGCAGAGTTCATGCCCAATTCAATCAATCAGCTTAATCAATGGCTGAATAAATAGCAGTACTCCTGCATTATTAAAAAAAAAATAAAAAGCAAACCCATTTACAACTGCACCTAAGAGAATTAAGCACCTTGAGAAAAACTTAATGAAGGAAATAAAAGTCCTGCACATCCAAAAATGGTAAAAGCAAAAATGATAGAACCTTGTGCAGCCTGCAAGAGACACATCAGAACAGTCAGAGCAAACACAGGCTCAAAGTGAAATGGTGGAAAACAGGATTTCAAGGAAATAACTCCCTTCAAAAGGCTGGTGTGGCCATTCATAAATCCGATAACACAGATGTCAAAGTTTTTTTAAAAAAAAGTTATAAGGGACAGGGGCGGGCGTTTCTAAGCAATCAAGAGACATGAGCCCTCGACCTACTAACCAGACCAAATCAACATGGTTTTAAAGGAAGGGATGGAAGAGATGGACTTAGTGGAAAAACCGAATACACATTCTCCTCCAGTGCACCTGGGACATTCTCCAAGCCAGACCCATGCATCCGTCAAATCAAGAGGATAGAACCAATATCAACTGTTCTCTCTGGCCAAGATCTGCTGAAAATGGAAGTTCGTCACAAACAGAAACAGGCGTGGGGCAAGTGGGAGATGCAGAATTCAAACACTTGGAAATTAAACAACTCACGACTGAACAACTTGTGGGTCAAAGAGGAAGTCACAGGGGCTGGAACGATAGCACAGCGGGTAGGGCGTTTGCCTTGCACACAGCCAACATGGCCGACCCTAGTTCGATTCCCAGCATCCCATATGGTCCCCCGAGCACCGCCAGGAGTAATTCCTGAGTGCATGAGCCAGGAGTAACCCCTGAGCATCGCCGGGTGTGACCCAAAAAGCAAAAAAGAAAAAAAAAAGAGGAAGTCAGATTTTTCCTCCCCAAAACCAAACAAGTTAGTCCCTTGAATCATCCCAGTTCCTGTCACTCTTCCTTGACATGGATTCAAAGCTATAATTTTCTACATGCTCTCTCTCTCTCTCTTTCTCTCTCTCTCTCTCTCTCTCTCTCTCTCTCTCTCTCTCAGAGTGTGTGACCTTTGGCTTCTTTGTTTTGTCTACATTCTCTGTGATGTCTCTTCTGAGGCAGTGTTTCATAGACTGTATTATTTTACTAATCAAGTGGGGGAGGAGGAGGACATTAATGCAATCAGAAGTATGTATGTGCTCACCTGTGTATCGTTATACATCTAAGCAAGCCTGAGTTTTTAAGCAGGATCTATTAATTGATACAATAAAAATTAAATCCAAAAAAAAAAAAACAAAGAGAGAGAAAGTCAGAGAAGAAATCAAACGATTCCTTGAACGTATCGGACACAGCAAAATCAAAGGTAAGGGACAGTTCACAGCACGGCAGGCGTCCACTCCTTTCAGAGCCCGCACTTGGACAAACTGGCTGACCTCTACCTCATGGGGGTGTCCAGGGCCCAGTCACTGGTCTTACACTCTCGCCAGCTGCCCCTCAGGGTATCCCCCTCCCTGGCATGTTCATTCCTGTAGCCCAGGCCCAAGGGTCAGCCGCTGACCCTCCTGGCCCCGCCATCGTCCAGCCTCCAACTCACTCCGTCCCCTGTCTGGGCTGCAGGACTGCCTCCTCCCCTCACCACCCCTCCTTTCTGTGTGGCGACCCCCAGGGCGGCCTCTGACCCTCCTCTCTCTCCCCTCTGCCCTGCAGGACGACAACATCATGAGGTCCCTACAGCTGTTCCAGAACGTCATGTGACGGCGGCCCCCCCCACGGCTCTCAGAGCCCCCTGGACCCCCTGCGGGGTCCCCCTCTGCCTCCTCCTGAGGCCACGCCCGCCGACTCAGAGCCTGCCGGGTCTGGAAGCATGCCCCTCCGCCCGCCCGCTCTCACCATCACGCTCCATCTGCTGCCAACCCGCCCGGCCGACCTCGGTGGGCCTGAACCAGGGACCGCTCGCCTGGGACCTGGCCCTGGGCCTCGGGCCGGGGGGCACCCTGCACTGCACCCCACAGCTGGACTCTGCCATCACCATGGGGGGGAGCCAGCCTCCCACCCTCATACAGACCCCAACGGAGGGGGTCTCGGCCGAAGGGGAAGGCTGGCGGGGCCCTGCTTGTGCCCGTCTCCTCTCCCGAGCCAGCCACCTGCATGCCCGCGCCCCTCACAACACCTGCACTTCATGTACTTTTCTACCACGTTCCACTCAATAAAAGGAACCGTTTCTTACGTGCTTTTTGTTTCCTGTGGACCCCCCGGGGTGGGAGAGGGGTGGAGTGTCCACTCCTGCAGTCCCTGGGTCAACCCTGGCCCGAGGCAGCCGGTTCCCGCGGTTCCTGCAGCCTGAGACCCCCCCCCCCCCACGCATCGTCCACTCCTGACAATCTGAGGCCGGACCCTGGGTCTCGGTTTCCCCTCAAGCTGCCCGGGAGAAAGACAAAGTGCTAGCAGGGCCCCTCTCAGAACCCCCACGGAGCCTGGGGGGCTGCGGAACCTTCCGGAAGGGGGAGCTCCTGCTTCTTGGTGAGGCAACATGCTTGGCAAGCCGTCGACTGAGATCTGGCCCAGTGAGAGGCCTCCTCTGACTGTCACCCAGATCCCCAGAGTGGCCCCAGGCACTTGTGACAGGACAGGGCTCCGGGGATGGGGGTTCTGGGGGGGGACGGGAGGACAGGGTGGGTCCCACAAAAGGAGGCAGCTGGGGGGTGGGGTGAGGTGCCCTGCCCAGGTGGGTGCTGCATGTCTTGCCGCCACTAGATGGCGCAGGCGCCCCGCCGAATCAGCGGGGGGGGGGGGGGGGGGGGGGGGGGAGGAGGGCGCGTCCGGGAGACTGTCCTGGGGAGCTGGGCCCCCCGGCGTGCCCAGTGCACCAGCACCTGCTGCCAGCTCTGCAGCCAGGCTCAGAACCCTTCACCGCTTCAGAGCCAAAAGACTGGCCCCTGCACACTGGTCCCTCTGCGGGCCCACTAGGGTCATCCTCTCACGGCCTGTTCCATAGCCACGGGACAGGCGAGGCCAGGGAGGTCATGCACTACAGTGAGGACAGCAGTGGACAGGCCCTCGCCCTGCACACCAGCTGCTGTGGGCCCCTGCCCTGGCCACGTGCCCTGCCCACCGTGCTGGCTGTTTCTGTTTTCAGAGGACAGACAGGCCCCAGGCAGCAAGGGGGCGTGTCCCAGCAGGGCCAGGGAAGACGGGCTCTGCGGGGGACAGGGCTGGGGGTTAGGGGGGACGTGCCCCAGTGTGGAAGCAGGGGGACAGGGTTGGGGTCTGGGGGTGTGTGTTTAATGTGGGCATAGGGGGACAGGGTCTGTAGTTGGGAGGGGACGTGTGGGGGCAGAGGGACAGTGTCTGGGGGGCATGTGTCCAGACTGGACATACGGGGGACAGGGCTGGGGTCTGCGGGGGATGTGCCAAGTGTGGGTATAGGGGGAGGTGGTGGGGTCTGTGTGGGGGGGAGGGGCCGTGTCCAGTGTGGGGGCAGGGGAGAGTGTGGGGTCTGCCCCGAGCTGGCTCCCTGCCCCCGTCACCCAGAGCCCAGGGCAGGGGGTGCTGGTGCCGGCCCCAGAGCGCCTGACACAGCACAGATCCCACCATCCTGTCACAGGGCCCAGCTGGCTCTGGAATCCCTCCAGAGGGCCTGACCTCCCCTGGGGTGGGGGCAGGAGGCAAGGATCAGGGCGGGGCTGGGGCTGGAGGAGGGGGGAGGGGGGAGCCCTGGGGGCAGCAGCGGGCTCGGCCCATGCCCCCCTCCTGCATGCTGCTATGGGAGGCTGTCACTGCGGCCAGAACAGAGGGGAGACAGCTCCTGAACTCGGACCCAGGCTTGGGGTCCCAGACACAGGATTCTGAGGTGTGGGGGGACCAGACCTGCCCATGGCTCATCCGTCTTCCAGTGGGGCGGGGGTGTGCGCTCCCACTGGAGTCCAGGCCATGTCAGACACACAGGTGGGGCGGGGGGTCCTGAAACTTCTGGGCTGCAGCTCCCCCACCTGGGAGCCTGCTGTGTGACCTTGGGGGAGTGATGTGCCTCTCTGAACCTTCCCCCTCATCGTGGACGCCAGTTTAGAGGGGAGCCGGGGGGCTGGCCAGGCAGTGCCCCCACCCCTCCAAAGTGGGAGACGCAGCAGCATTCGCACCCGGGATGCGCAGCCCAGCACAGCCAGGATCATCCGCCCCAGCTCAAGTGTTGCGGAAAGAAGCAGTGTGCGGGGCGCGGGGGTCTGACTCTGACACAACTCAGGGGGCTAGGGGCAAACCCGGCACTTCAGCCACCACACAGCCCCTGGCACTCTCCGTCATGGCCGTGGCCCTGGGGCCACTCCAGAGACCAGCCCACAATGGGGCCGTGTGGGGCAGGACGAGAAGGGCTGAAATCCACCAAAATCCCAGCGCCCCACCCCTGCCCCCTCACCAGTCAATAGGCCCCAGAGGGCAGAGGAGAGGTGGGCGAGGTGGGGGCTCCCACAGCCCCTCCTGCAGGTGGGCTTCCCGGCTCAGGGGGTGCACCTCCGCGTTACCCCCCAGGCCGGCAGCTCACGTCGCTGGCACAGACCAATGGAAGCTTGGGCCAGCCCAGTGGCCATGAGCCCACCCACAGGCAACCCCGCTTCTCTGGGCCTCGGTTTCCTTCTCGCGCCTGCGGTGGGCCTGAGTGTGTTGCAGAGGCTCAGAGGAAGGCAGCCCCCCCCACCCCACCCCAGGAGAAGCAGCCACGGCCCTGCTCTCCTCTGACAGTTGCTCCGGGACCCCCGTGGCCTGCCACTCGCCTGGGCAGAGCCCCTGGATTGTGCCAGGCCGCGCCCCTCAGTACCCCGATGTTCCGCGCCCTTAACCCCCACTCTGGGCAGCAACAAGGGAAGTCCTCGGGGTGCCCACTCCCTGGGCCTCGCGCCCACAGAGACCCCCCACTACATGTCTCTGGCCACGCGCCGTGCGGGCCGGAGGGTGGGGTTCCGAGAGGCTGGGTTTCCCAGGCTACATTTCCCCCCAACTTCCTTCCCTGTCCCCTGCTCCCCTGAAAGCTTGGGGGTCTCCTCAGTGACACCCCCCTTTTGGGGGAGCCCGGGGGCTACCTCGGGCAGCCGTGCGGCCTGTGTGTGTGTGTGTGTGTGTGTGTGTGTGTGTGTGTGTGTGTGTGTACATGCTTGAGCATACACAGGCACAAGTTCACAGCCCCTCCCACAAGCACGGGTGGGTGGAGAGTTCACGGAGGGGGGGGCCGGGGGCTGGCCAGGCAGTGCCCCCACCCCTCCAAAGTGGGAGACGCAGCAGCATTCGCACCCGGGATGCGCAGCCCAGCACAGCCAGGATCATCCGCCCCAGCTCAAGTGTTGCAGAAAGAAGCAGCGCAGAGAGTGGGCCCTCCCCCCTGGAGCCCCCCGCCCACCCTCCTCTCTGCACCCACACAGGGGCATGCCCCTCCTGCAGCCCCCAGAGATGCTGACCTGAGATTCTGAGTTCAGGCCAGATGTCCCGGGCCCCCCTATGTGGGGATCTGACTGGGGGCCTCACACGCACGTGTGCCCCAGCCCTCCGAGCTCTCTCCCTGGCCACCAGCCTGCCCCCCCCCCCCCCCCAGTTAAACCCACAGCCTTTGAATATCCCACATCGACTCTCCATCCTCCGGTGCCCAGGGAATCACAGCTGCAACTGCACTGATCCTGGAGACGCTGTGCCCCAGAAAGCCCCAGAAGGTTCTAGACGGCTTATCGTGTGAAGGGAAAGACATCTTTTTTTTTTTTGCTTTTGCTTTTTGGGTCATACCCAGCAATGCACAAGGGTTACTCCTGGCTCTGCGCTCAGGAATTACCCCTGGTAGTGCTCAGGGGACCATATGGGATGCTGGGACTTGAACCCAGGTCGGCAGCATGCAAGGCAAACGCCCTACCCACTGTGCTATGGCTCCAGTCCCGAAATACTTCTTTTTATCAGGAGAAGGGACCGCTCTTCAGAGACAGGAAGCCAGCACCCATCGCTCAGTGCCCTGGGGCCAGCCACACAGCTGGCCAGGCCTGGAGTGTGGGAGTGACCAGGCTCAGGTATGGAGGGCAGGTGCCTGTCAGATCAAGCACGGCTGTTTCATCAGTGTCAAGCACAGCAGGGCTGCCACCCAGGAGCCAGATCCAGGCAGACACACAACGACTACAGAGGCCTAAAGTCACGGCCCCCTCCCGCGAGGAGAAGCCGACGGCCCACGGAGCCATGGAGCGGGGTGCAGGAATGTGCCTCCCGGGCAGACCCTGCGCTGAACCCTGACTCATCTGCATCGCGGCTGACACCAGCCTCCCAGGCTGCCGGGCTGAGGGACAGGCGTGGGCGGCACCTGGGGGAGACTGACACACAGCCCGATGAGAGGCAGAGCCACCCCGCCCTGCCCCCCACACAGGGAATGCACCAGACCCCAGACCCCGGGGGCTTCCAGACACAGGTGGAGCCATGAATTTTCCCCACACAAAGCTCCTCCGCCACGCCCAGTCCCGAGTGGTCTTGTGTGTGTGTGTGTATACCAGTGTGTGTCTGAGTGTGTGAGTGTGCCCATATGAGTGTGAGTGTGTAAAAGCGTGTACATGTGAGTGTATGTGTGCATGGATGGGTGTGTACGTGCGCGTGTGAATGTGCAAACAAGTGTGGGTGTGTGTACTGCACGCATAGAGGGCGTGAGTTGTGCCTGTGTGCGTATGTGTGTGCTCGTGCTCACGCTGGAGTGTGTGGTTGTGTGCACGAGCGTACATGGGTGTGTGTGGGAGGTGTGAGTGTGTGCACATAGGAGTACGTGTGTGTGTGCGTGTACGCATGTGTAAGCAGATGCGGGCCTGAGTTCACTGGCACTGCCTGACCCCGCAGCACCCCACCCCTGCAAAGGGGATACGTGGTGGTGTCTCAGCCCGGCCTCCTGGCTGGACAGATGGGGGGATTATCCGCTCGAGGTCAAGGGTTGCAGAGAAGTGTGCAGAGCTGATGGGGCCCAGGGGTGGCCCAGGGCTGACACTGCAGGCTTGGTGGTCTGGCGCCACCCACACATGCTGAGCGCTGCTCTGGGCCTCTGGGCTGACTGGGACCCCCCTGCCCGCCCCCACATGGTCTCCGGTGCCCACCCCAAGGGAAGGGCGAGACCCCTGGTAAGCACAGCGATGAAAGGAAAGTGAGCAGGGCAGGGAGAGCAAGCTCCCTTTCCCCCGCACTTCTATGCACAGGGGGCGGGGGGGAGGTGAGGCCCACCCTCCAAAGACAAGTCTGGGGGCCATCTGGAGCGGTATGGGGGCTGAGGGCGGGGGAGAGACCTGAGAAAGGCCCCGAGCAGGCCAGGGCTCGGGGACGCATGTCCCCTCCTGCTCTCAGGCCTCCCTGCCTGCCTCCGCCAACATCCCCAGGCGTCCCCCCCCAAACCCTGAGTGTCCGCGCGAGGGGGGCCACCCCCAGCTGTGGCCCCTTCACTCCCATCACCCTCCAGGCACTGAGGCTATTGGGCACCCTGTGACCGGTTTTCCCTGGGGTCACACTCCTGCAAACTCCCTCCCAGGCAGGCAGCTGGGGGTCCTCTGCAGCCAAGTGTCTGGCAGGAGGACCCCCACCCCAGTTCGTTCATTTGGGGAGGCAGGTGGGGGGCAGCCTCACCCCAAACCTACCCTCTAAGGGCCTCGGGCACCCAATGGGGGCGGGGTCGGGGGGGGGAAGGGAGTAGGGGGCAGCCAACAGCACTCCCCTCCCCCACCCGCACCTTCTCAAGGTCTAGGTGCAAAGGAGCACGAAGGGGCAGCAGTGACCCCCACCCTTGCGCCCGGCCACCACACCTCAGGGTTCCTGGCAGAGGAACAAAAGTCTTCACAGCTGGGCGACGGCCCAGTGCCTCCCTCCCAGCTCGGCCCTGCAGTGCTCCCCACCCCGGGGACGTGACACCCCCTCTGCCAACTTCCTGTTGTTCTCAACCTCTCGAGTGCGGGCTCTCTGCATTCCTTCCCTCGGTGTGTTGGGTTTCCTTTGTGTGGTCCTGAGCCACACCCAGGGGTGCCAGGGCTACTCCCAGCTCGGCATGGGGGGGGACCCTGCTAGGGGGAGCAGTTGGGTGTGAAGAACCAGAAGCCAGGCAGGTCCCACGTGCCCCCTGCCCCATCAGCACCGGAGGGGGGGCTCTCCTCCTGCCCGTCTCTGGGTTCAGCTCCTCAGACGCACATACCCAGGATGCTTCCCCTACACACACACACACACACACATAGGATTCCTGTGCTGCACACACACACAAATACACACACAGAGGATGCCTGCTCTGCGTGCGTACACACACATACATACACACAGACACACACAGAGGATGCCTGCCCTGCACGCACGCACGCACACACACACACACACAATTTCTGCCCTGCACACACACACACGATGCCTGCCCTGCACACACACATACACACACACACACGATGCCTGTCCTGCACACACACACGATGCCTGCCCTGCGCGCGCACACACACACACACACACGAAGGATGCCTGCCCTGCGTGCGTACACACACATACATACACACACAGACACACACAGAGGATGCCTGCCCTGCACGCACACACACACACACAAACACACCCAGGATGCCTGCCCTGCATGCACGCACACACACACACAAATTTCTGCCCTGCACACACACACACACACACACACACACACACACACACACACGGAGGATGCCTGCCCTGCGGCCCCCGCCCAGAGCCCCCTCTGCCCCCTGGGCTCTGCAGGCCTGCGGCGGGGGGGTCACACAGCCCAGGGCCTGGGGCTGCTGGAGAGGACCATGGCATGCCCCCTCCCCCGCCCCCCAGGCCCCAGCGTCTGCTTCCAGCAAGGACCACATTCCAGAACTTGATGGCGGGGCCGGCCGCTCAGGCGAGCACTGAACCAAAGACTGAGGTCGTGGAATCGGATCCGCACCCACGGGAGCGAAGGCAAACAGAGAGGGAACAGGAAGGGGCGCGTCTGCCACGCGGGAGGGGACAGCTGCACGCACACACACGTGGCCCTGAGTGGGACGTGGTCACTGCGAGCGTCATGGGGGTGGGGGACGACACAGAGCCCCTCTCAGGCCCCACCCCGCCCCCGCCGGATGCCCACTCACCAGTTCCAGGGTGGCTGCACCCCCGGAGCGAGTCCTGCCAGGGGTGATCCGGGTTTGCGCTGGGCCCACGCCTTCCTGCAGTCACTCATTCCAGGCCGTTCCACGTGCTGCGCTCCAGAGAAAATAGAGAGGTCAGTGCCTGGACAGGCCTGTGCCCGGTCCCCACATGCCCTGGGACCCCGCTTGGGCTGGGGGCCTTGCACCCCACAAACCCTCCCCCGTCTCTCCTGACAGAGGGGGTCCTTCCCCACCCTGAGAGAGGGGTCCCCTCCCTCCCTGCCGCAGGTGGCGTCAGAGGCCACACACCCCATGGAAGACACCCAGTGGGGCTCTGAGGAGTCAGCAAGCATCTCCCCCACCAGCCCCCAGGCTGCGGGCAGGCGGGTAGCACGTGTCTCCCAGAGAGCAGACAGGAACATGGGTGTGTCCCGAGGAGATGAACACGCGTGCGGACGCGTGGACAGAGCATGGCGGGGGTAGGCATGAAGGAGAATGGCGTGTATGGACACATGACAGAGGGTGACATGAGTCAGAGACCAGGCTCTGAACATCAAGCGCGTCCTGAGGAGAATGAACACGTTTGTCGATGTGTGGATGGAGGGTGGCCTGCGTGTGTCTCCCAGGGCCCAGGCGCTGGGCATCAGCGTGTCCTAAGGTGAGTGAACACATGTGGGTATGTAGACAGAAGGTGGCATGTGTGTGTCTCTCAGAGACCAGACAGAGAGCATAGGTGTGTTCTGAGGAGAATGCACACACGTGTGGATGTGTGGACAGACTCTGGGTGGTACAATGTCTCCCAGAGACCAGACACTGAACATCTGCGTGTCCTGAGGAGAATGAACACGTTTGCAGATGTGTAGACGGAGGGTGGCATGTGTGTGTGTGTGTGTGTGTCACTCAGAGACCAGGCACTGAGCATCAGCGTGTCCTGAGGAGAATGAACGAGTGTGGGGATGTGTGCACAGAGGGTGGTGTGTGTCTCTGAGAGACCAGGCCCTGAACATTAGTGTCCTGAGGAGAATGAACACGCGTGTGTCTCTCAGAGAGCAGGCGCTGAACATCAGCGTGTCCTGAGGAGAATGAACACTTTTGCAGATGTGTAGACGGAGGGGGGCATGTGTGTGTCTCTCTGAGACCAGACACTGAGCATAGGTGTGTTGTGAGGAGAATGCACACATGTGTGGATGTGTGGACAGAGGTTGGCGCATGTGTCTCTCAAGAGACCAGGGGGGCTGGAGCAATAGCACAGCGGGGAGGGCATTTGCCTTGCACGCGGCCAACATGGGTTCGATTCCCAGCATCCCATATGGTCCTCCCGAGCACCGCCATGAGTAATTCCTGAGTGCATGAGCCAGGAGGAACCTCTGAGCATCACTGTGTGTGACCCCCCCCCCCAAAAAAAAAGACCAGGCCCTGAACGTTAGCATGTCCTGAGGAGAATGAAAACATGTGTGGATGTGTGGACAGAGGGTGGCACATCTGTCTCCCAGAGACCAGACCCTGAACATCCACGTGTCCTGAGGAGAATGAACATGTTCGTAGATGTGTAGACGGAGGGTGGCGCGTGTGTGTGTCTCTCAGAGAGCGGGCGCTGAGCATCAGCGTGTCCTGAGGAGAACACACGAGTGCCTGTTCAAGGGTGGCGCGTGTCCCTGGCCGGCTCACTCCATCAAGCCCCCTCCGGTGGCTTTGCTGCTTCCTGTCACCACGTCCAGTGTTGTAAAGACGCCTTCCCTGCTGGCCTCGGCGGGGACTGCCCCGGCCCTTGCTGACAGGCCCCTGGGCGCTGCCTGTGCCCGTTCCGACCAGCCCTGCCTCCCCGCCAGGTCCTCCTTGCCCTGCCCTGTGACTCTCCCTCACCACCTCTCAGCAACCCACAGACACGATAAAACCTCAGTGTGGGCCACTGGACATTCAGAGCGGCTGCCCAGATAGCGGCACCCTGGGTTCCTTCCTTCTCCTCTGAAAGGACCATAGAGCGCAGGGGGGTGGGGGGGATGGCACACCGTGGGACCCACTGTGGCATATGCTGTGACAAGCAACTGGGCCTCTCCGGAGCTGCCGGGCTCTGGCTCACACAGGGCAGCCGCCACTCCCAGGAGGACAAGCCCCGGGATCTCCTGAAGCTGCCCAGAGCAGACGGGCAGCCGGCGGCCCTGCAGCCCAGAAGGGAGCAGCCACTATTCCATGGAAACGCCTCCCAGGTGTGGGAAGGGAATAGGACCAGGCGGGGGTGGCGGACAGTCTGCAAGCCCCCCCCCCCTCTGGAACAGGAGAGCACTTTCCAAGGAACACTGCCTCGGGCATGGCCCAGAGATGCAGCATTACTCTGGGGGGTGTGCCCGGGCCGTCCAAGGACCATGACAGGGCCCGGAAAGGCAGGACAGAGGGCGAGACACAAGCCGGCAGGAGCAGCGCTGTGGTCTCCGGCTCCTGCAGTGGCCGGGAGGGGCCCAGGTCTCAGAGCACACTTGGCAGCTCACCCCCTGTCCCCCGCCCAGAAAAATAAGTCACCAATAAGGTAAAAAGGGCTCTTGGGATTGTGTCACAGGAGGACAGCGGTTGGCCTGTCAGCACGGGGAGTCACAGTTCAGAAACCCCAAACAGGGCAGCTTGGTTCTGGTAAACCTCATCAGCCCCACACCCACCCACCCACCCGTGTACTCCTGTACTGAGGAAGGGGCCCGGGAGGGGGGAGGGTGATGAAGGGCTGAAAAGTGAACCCGAAGGTTCTGAACGCTTCTGGAATATTCCAGCCTGGCTGCCTAGCAGATCCCATTCTCGTACTGTGAGGCTGAGGTCCCTCGCCAAAGCCGCCACTGAGACTGACCACATGGCTCAACCCCCATCCCGGCCACCATGCGGGATCCCCCTTGCTTGCCCCAAATAGGTCTCTCCCCCTCTTGTATCCCCCCCCCATGGGTGCATCCTCTCATCCAGACATGGTGGTGGGGGGTGGGCATCCTGCAACCCTGCAACTCTAAGGGCTGCCTTGGTCTCCATTTATTTAGTTTTGGGGCTGCAGCGATAGCACAACGGGTAGGGCGTTTGCCTTGCACACAGCCAGCATGGCCGACCCAGGTCCAGTTCCTTCACCCCTCTCGGAGAGCCTGGCAAGATGCCGAGAGCATCTCACCCGCACGGCAGAGACTGGCAAGCTACCCGTAACGTATTCAATATGCCAAACACAGTAACAAGTCTCACAATGGAGACGTTACTGGGCCCGCTCGAGCAAATCAATGAACAACGGGAGGGCAGTGACAGAGACAGTTTTGGGGGCCACACCCTGTGGTGACTCCTGGTGGAGCCCAGGGGGACCAGCTGGCTATGTGTCTGGCCGGCGCCACAACCCCTGGGCTGTTTCCAAGCACTTGGCTATTAACTGGGGGGGGGGGGGGGGGGGGGCTGTTGGGTCATTAGCGAGATGTGCTGCAGCTGCTGTGTGGAATAGCCCACAGGTGTGCCTGGTGGTCTCCTCGCCTGGCTCCAGCCCCGCCCCGCCCCGCCACACCTGAGCCCACCATGCATGGACCGCACGTGCGGGGTGTGCCCCTCACCCACCCTGCTCTAGCCAAATAGCAGAGGCACCAATGCTGCTGGCGGCCTGCAACGTCCATGTTGGGGCCCAAAGTCCCACACTCTTCTAGAAATGCCCGCATGGGAGCCCTGGGCCGGACCCCATGGCTACTGGGCACCAGTCCATCCCTCCCACCCCCTCCCCACTCACAGGGCTGCTTCCTCTGGGGTGCAGGTCCTGAGCCAGTGGGGGAAGCCCCGGAGGCCGCCTGGCCTGGGGCACACAGGGCCCATGGCTCAGGCATGAGCTTTACCCAAAAAAGTCCAGCTCCGCCCTAGCCACTCTTAGGGCGCACGTTGGTGCTCCGTCCTGGGAGAGCTGTACCTTTAGGGGCGAGGCGCGCGGACAGTGGCCACGGCGGGCAGAAGGGCCACCAGGTAAGGTCCCAGGAGACGCAGCCGCTCACCAGGCTGCCAGGGCCAGGGCTGGGGTATTTATGGGGCCAGCCTGGAGGCCCCGCCCCCCTGCTCCTGCCTTCACATCCCACCAGCCCTTCCAGCTGTGCCCAGACTAGAGTGAAGTGGAGGGAAGGTCGTTTGGCGCGGTGCCTGCGTCCAGGGGAGGGGATCCGTGGGGACCACAGAGAAAAAACTGCAACCACAAAACCTCCCCTGGGCAGGCTCACCTCTGCGCAAAGGCTCTGCCTTTTCCTTTTCCTTTTTTTTTCTTTTTTGGGTCATACCCAGTGATGCACAGGGGTTCCTCCTGGCTCTACACACAGGAATTGCCCCTGGCGGTGCTCGGGGGACCATGTGGGACATCCGGGATTGAACCCGGGTTGGCCGCGTGCAAGGCAAATGCCCTACCCGCTGGAGTATTGCTCCGGCCCCAGGCTCTGCCTTTTCATTCTCAGAAAGACCCTCCTTCCCCTCCTGGGTGAGGGGGCCCACCAGATGCTCAGGCAGGGTCTGGGGCAGTTGGCTAACGTCGCGGTGTCTCGCCACCTTTCAGAGAAAGCACAACAGGAAGGGCATTTGCTGTGCACATCCCAGCCCTGCCCAGGGTCTCCTGAGCCCAGCCGGGAGGGATCCCGGGGTACAGAGCCAGGAGTCAGCCCCGAGCACTGCCAAGGCTGGCACAACGACCCGACACGAGAGGGAAAGTAAGAGAAAGGGAAGGAGCCCTTAGTCCCAGAGACTTCTGGGGAAGATCACATCCTAAAGGAGGGTGTGACGAGAAAGAAAAGGCGTCCGCACAGGTATGTGCGTTGTGGCACTGCTCACGGAACACCTGAGCGCCAGCAACACCCTAAGGGAGAGTGCGTGAATAAACTACGGTACTTCTACACAGTGCTACACTACGCAGTCCTCAGGGGGAAACAGAGTCATGGAATTTGATTCTACCTGGATGGACAAGGAGAGTGAAACCAGTCAGAGTTGGATAAGCACTGCAGGATATTAAAAAGAAAAAAAAATAGGATGAGCGTAACACCCAAAGACAATAGAAATGAGAGCCCGAGCACTTGACAAGGGTGCATGATTGGTTTGCCGCAAGTTGTGGGGAAGGGCGGCTGGGAGAGAGAAGGGACCACTGTGACAATGGGAGTCGGAAAGGACCACTCTGGACAAGAACTAGGTACTGAAAGAAGGTAGCACTGTAGCACTGTCCTCCCGCTGTTCATCGATTTGCTCGAGCTGGCACCAGTAACGTCTCCATTGTGAGACTTGTTGTTACTGTGTCTGGCATATCGAATATGCCATGGGGAGCTTGCCAGGCTCTGTCGTGCAGGTGGGATACTCGGTAGCTTGCCAGGCTCTCCGAGAGGGATGGAGGAATTGAACCCGGGTCAGCCGAGTGCAAGGCAAAAGCCCTACCAGCTGTGCTACTAAACAAACAAAAAAAAAGCAGGGTGGGGGGATGGGGGGGCAGGAGGGAAACGGGATATTTCTTGGTGGTGGGAAAAGTATGCTGAAGGTTTGGGTGTTGCAACATTGTATGACTGAAAACCCAATTGTGAACAACTTAGCAACTGTATCTCTTGCAATTCATTTAAAAAAAAAGAAAAGAAAATACAAGGTAGGCGGGTGGGGGTGGGGAATCAAAAAATAAATAATTAGGGGCTGGTGCAATAGCACAGAGGGTATGGCGTTGGCCTTGCAGGCGGCCGACCCGGGTTCGATTCCCAGCAACTCATATGGTCCCCCAAGCACCACCAGGGGTAATTCCTGAGTACAGGGCCAGGAGTAAACCCTGAGCATCACTGGGTGTGCCCCAAAAAGCAATAAATAAAGAAAATAAAAGCTGGCGTGAGCCCTCCTGCTGGGGTCCCGACCACCTGCGTTTCCACCCTCCGGGGGCTAGCATGTGCCCAGGCTGGGGGCTGCTCCACCGAGAAGCTGAGGGGGGCTTCCCAGGGGGCCCCAAACACAGCTGGAGGGAGGTGGGACGTGCAGGAGTCCTGATTCCCTAAGCAACAGCAAAGCTCCGGCACCTGGCAGGCTGGTGAGTGGGGACAGGTGAGGGGGCGCAGGCTGGCCTAAGGAGTGGGGGGTGGGGGGGCAGTTGAGGCAGAGCAGGCTGGGCGGCTGCGTCTGGTTTTGGGGGAGCCCCGCTCAGCGGGGGAGATGCATCCCCCCACACCGATTAGATTATCTTGCCTGGGTCTCTCCAGGCCTGGTTTCTCGGGCAGCAGATTAGGAGCTCGGCCTCCGGCTCCCACTGAAAGGCCCCTTACAGCAGTGGTGGCCCTGGACCCTGTCAGAGCCACAGGACAGCTTTGAGGCAGGCGCACAGCCAGCCCTGGGTCCCATCAGGGGCGGGCTCCGAGGAGGGGCGTGCTGAGGAATCCTGGGGTCAGTGACCTGCGGCGGATGGACCAGCGAGGAGGCACGTGTGACCGGCCCAGGCTGCACAGTGTCCAGCCCCCTGCCCACTCCAGGGGCCCCCTGCCACTTACAGGGCGCACTGCCCATCGGGGCAGCCCCCCTCCTCATGGGTGGTGCCAGGGATGGTGTGGGGGAGGGGCACCCTTCCTGTACCAGCTCCCTCCTGTCCCCTGGGGTCCTCCAGGTTGCTGAGGCCACAGTGTTTATCCTCCCTGGCACGGGACGGGACAAGGGTCTGGAGCGATAGCACAGTGGTAGGGCGTTTGCCTTGCATGCGGCCAGCCCGGCCGAGCTGGGATCGATTCCTCCGCCCCTCTCGGAGAGCCCGGCAAGCCACCGAGAGTATCTCGCCCACACGGCAAAGCCTGGCAAGTTCCCCGTGACGTAGTCGATATGCCAAACACAGTGGAGACATTACTGGGCCCGCTTGAGCAAATCAATGAAGAAGGGGAGGACAGTGCTACAGTGCACGGGATGAGTGCTCCTCACAGCACGGCCCAGGGCACTGTGTGGGCGGAGAAGGGCGTCCAGGGGGAGCAGCTGGAGATACATCAGGACAGCGGGGGAGGCAAACCCGGGTTCCAGCCCCACACAGGGTTCCCCCAACCTGGGTAGCACATGACCCCGAGCTCAGAGCCAGGAGTGAGCCTTGAACGCTGCCAAACACACAAAGATTAATTTAAAAAGTAAAAATAAATGGGAAGGGAGCCCAGAAGCGATAGCACAGGGGTTAATTAAGGCACCCGCCTTGCAAACAGCTGACCTGACCCTGGTTCCATCCCCGGCACCACGTGGTCCCTTGAGCACCCCCCTCGGCCCACTGGGTGGTCTCAGACTTGGCCTGGTCCAGCTGTCAGGGGCGCACCATGCAGAACCCGGCACTGGTGTGGGTTCCTGACCCCAGAGCCACCTCCCGGCCTCTCAGCAGGCATCTACGGGGGCCCCCAAGCAGTGCCCAGGGGCTCAGGAAATGCCCCCTGACACTCTTGCCGTCAGGGAGGCCCAAGTTCTGACCCAAGAGGCAACTGCACTGCTCAGACCCTTCAGTGTCGGTGGAACTCGCCCAGGGGCCCCCGGGGCTATGCTGATGGTGTTCAGGGACAGGATGGGGTCCTGTGGCACCAAGCACAGCCCGGCCCCCGTGGTGGGCACTCCAGGGACCCACATGTGGGCACGGCCCGGGCTCAGTACTCGGGTGCACCAGCTCCAAGGCCGTCTGGTCTCTGGGGGCCAGCGAGGGGTGAGGGCAGGGAAACGGGGAACAGCGCCCAGCACAGGTGGGCTGACCACGGGGACGGACAAGGGCAAGTGGGGTTCAGCAGTGACCATGGTCAGTCTGGAAGCAGCCAGACACTGGCCACAGGAAGGACAGCGGTTTCCCAGGCAACAGGGCCAGCCGGGACCCTTCAGGGATGGTGGTATCCAACAGCCAACCCCCTCCCCACACACACCACACTCAGCACACACACACACACTGAACACACACACAGCACACAATAAACACACTCAAGCACACACACACTAAGCACACACACTCAGCACATGCACACTCAACACACACTCAGCACACACACACTCAGCACATACATATATACACACACTCAGCATACACACACTCAGCACAACACATACACACTCAGCACACACACCTCAGCACACTCAGCATACACACATAATACACACTCAGCACACACACATCTCAGCCACACTCAGAACACACATACACTTAGCACACACTCAGCACACACAGCACACACAGCACACACAGCACAAACACATCTCAGCACACACTCAGCACACAGACACTCAAACACACTCATCACACACATACACACACTCAGCACACATACTCAGCACACACATATCTCAGCACACTCAGCACACACACAAACACACTCAGCACACACACATACACACACTTAGCACACAGAGCACACACATATACAAGCATACACACACTAGCACACACATATATACACATAAACTCAGCACACACTCACTCAGCACACACACATACACACTCAGCACACACATACACACACTCGGCACACACATACACACTCGGCACACACATACACACACTCAGCACACACATACACACTCAGCACACACATTCAGCACAAATACACTAGCATACACATATAAACTCAGCACACACACCTCAGCACACACATATACACACACTCAGCACACACACACATACTAGCACACACACATATATATACACACACAAACTCAGCACACACACCTCAGCACACACACATACACACACTCAGCACACACACATACACACAGCACACACACACTCAGCATACATATACACACACATGCACACACGCACGCAGGGTTCTGTGGCCTGTCCAGGGTTTCCCCATGACTGACCCCCCGTGCCTCTCCCATGTCTGAGGCAGGAAGGGCCCCTCTATGGAGAGTGGGGCTCAGGCTCAGTGGGGGCTGGAGTGGGAGTGGCCATCTGAGCCCCTCTGGGTTTCTGTGACAGTCTGCGATCTGGAGATGCAGACAGTGGTGCTGGCGTTGCCCACACATGGTACCAGACGCCAAAGAACTACCAAGACTTTCCTCAGGGGCGCGGCCCAGACGCACTGAACCCTCAGCACACGCCCATGTCTACACGGACGCCAGAACACACAGCCTTCCGCCCCAAGGCACCGCACTGGTTCCAACACTCTGCGTCCCCCCAACACCCCAGGCTGGTCCTGACACCAGCAGGGTACCCTGTGATTCCACTCAAGGACGCCTACGTTTATGTTCTTCTGTAGGACTGTCTTCACATTGTTCATCAATCTGCTCGAGCAGGCACCAGTAACATCTCCATTGTTAGACTTGTTGTTACTGTTTTTGGCATATGAATACGCCACGGGGAGGTTGCCAGTCTCTGCCGTGCGGGCAGGATACTCTTGGTAGCTTGCCGGGCTCTTTGAGAGGGGCGGAGGAATCGAACCCTGGCTGGCTGTGTATAAGGCAAACGCCCTACCCGCTGTTCTTCTGTAACCAGTCAAAAAGCCTTTTTCCTAAAACGGAGGTTAACAATTAGCTTCCGAACGTTAAAACAACAGCAGACCCCAAAGGGAGTCGCTTGTGCTAAGCCCACTGGCACACAGAACCTCACCTAACGAAGCCATCCCCTCTTCATGCAGGTCAGCAATCTCAGGGATCAGCAAGGTGGCCACCTTTGCTGTTCCCAAGATGGAGAACCTGCCACATGGACTTTTCTTATGCCCAAGACTGTGTTGTTCCCTCCCACTGGCCAGTGGCGCCTAGAAGCATTCCCTCTTCCCTCTCTTGCCCTCTTTCTGCCAAGTATCAGGGCTCTCTTAGCCAGACGGGGTGCTGCCCAAGACACAAACCCCAAGTCACGACCCATCGGATCGTTTGGCTTCAGTTCGATTTTTGTCATTTAGCAATGGTCTCTGTTCGCAGCTCAGTATTTTGAAGATCCGGCTTTAAGTTCAAAGTATTTTAATGCTCGGTTCTAATGAAATTGTTAAAAAAAAAAAAGACACCTGACTAAGGTACATACTAAATTACTCATCTGTGAGTCTGGCTGTATTCTGTCTAAGGGGGGGCCGTCCAGTGCCTGCTCTTCTGCCGTCAGCCAATTGTTCTCACGGGCCCATCCGTGTCCTCATCACAGTTTTAAGGGAAACCTCCGAGAACCATTAGCATCTCTTCCCCGGATGCCCGCTTCTGTTTGTATTATTCATGCTCTCTTGGTCACTTCCTTTCTGACAGGACTGGTTTCGAAGCCACAAGTTCATTTCTTTAAGGTTAATTTAGTGGAAACAAACCATAAATCCATTTAGCCTGGCCTGCTGCACTCTGGAAGGGCAGGAAGGCCTGATGTCCAATTGCTCCCGTTCCACGCTGCACCCGGGGCTCCCGGGTCTGGCCTGCCCCTGCCCTCAGCTTGTGACCTGGGACAGCGCGAGACCAGTGAGCAGAGAGCCCCCCACCCACCCCAAGCCCCCCTTACCATCCATCGAGGAGCTGCTGGCAAGGCCTGCGGTCTCCCGTGTTTGAACATTGCCATTCTAGTACGTTCTGTGTTTGGACCAGAGCATGGTCCTGAACAGAACCACGAGCCTGCAGACCCCCATTTCTGAGGGGAAGGCGATGCAGATCCTGGCACAGGCAGATGAGATGAAACAAGACAGTGTGGGGGCAGGCAGGGTGCAGACCACGGGGAGCTGGGGGGATGGGCACCCAGTTTTCAGCTGGGACAGCAGGTGGCGGTCAGTCCCTCACAGGCAGCATATCCCAGGAGCTCCATGCTGGGAAGCCAGACGCCTCCAGGGCCTCCTCAGACCCTGGCCTCCCCAGGTACCCCGGGACCTCGGTCCTGGGACAGTTCCAGGCCTTGAGGCTCTCTCTTGCCACCACGTGGCCCTGGAGGTTTCCCGGCCTGCCATGGGAGTGCTGTCCACACCCCAGAGACCAGGCTCGACAGAGGCCGTGCGGAGGCGGGAGGCGGCGAGGGACTTGTGGCCAGCAATGACCTGTGTGACTGTTCCCGATCGGGCCTGCGTGTGCCAAGCTTTGGGGGACACATGCCAGCGGGGCATGAGGCCGGGATGGACTCTGGGTGGAATAACCGCCGTCGGAAACGTCCCTGACACCTGGCATCCAGAGCCCCAAGCCCTGCCTGGAGATGGGGGTGCTGAGACGAGCAGAGGCTTTGGGGGCCTGGGGGGTGACCAGCACCCCCCATAGAGAACTGCCCCCCTCCATGAATTCCTTCCTGAGAAGAGCGTGCTGCTGGCCGAAGTGTGCGGAGCTGGGGAACAAGCCCCTTGGCTTGCCCGTTGCTGAGCCTTCTCGGGGGAGGGGGCTGGGCCGGCCCCATTGTCATTCTTCTTCTGGGAAGAGATACACGCGGGGGGAGGAGGGGGGAGGATAGAGGAATAGATAAGCACCGACCCCTTACCCTTGGGTGCACAGAGACCCCAAGAGGCCCCAAGGAGACAGAAGGAAGGGCGCAGGTGTGGGGCTGAGGCGGACAGCGGGAGCAGCCCAGACTCGCAGCACGAGGAGATGTTCATGACACAGGGTAAGAGACCGAGGCCACGGGGAAGGCACTTGCCAGGCCAGACCCTGGCACCACACGACCCCAAGCACTGCCCAGGGCCACTCTGGAGAACAGAGCTAGAAATAAGCCCTGCCTGGTGTGGCTCCAATACTGCCCACCCCAGAGCAACGAGTGGTGTCCCCACAGCACGCAGGACGGCTGGCCACACACCTGTCTTTGCTGAGCCACTGCAGTGTGACCAGTCAGAGGAGTAAGCGGGGGGGGGGGGGTCCAGAGCCCCAAGGGGTCACCACCAGCCACCCTGAGTCCTTCCCCGCTGTCTCCCAGCTCCCGGCGGCCCATCCACTGTGACTTCCCAGCATTCGTTTTGTGTGAGAAAGTCTTAGAAGCTCCAAGGAAAGTCCCAAACCACTTCCCATTCTGGGGCAAGCAGAGCCTCGCAGGCTGCTTGGGTCTGGGGGAGGGGGGGTGCACACAGGACGGTGGGGGGGCGGGATCTGCTTGGCAGTGATCAAAGGACTGCTGCCCCCTCCAGACTGCCAGCCTGCCCTGGCGTGTTTGCCGCTCTGGCCAGGCTCCAGGGACACCCAAAGAAGCTGGTTGGTGGCCAAAGGCATCTCCGGAGAGGTGTGTGTATGTGTGTGTGTGTGTGTGTGCGCGACGAGCACCCCCCACCCCCACCCTGTGCCTGTCCCCTCCCCGGCCCTGCCTGCCCCCTGCCCACCGCCAGGACAGCTGGTGAGCTCAGCGCCCACGCTGCCTTTTCCCGGGTCTCTCTGACCGCTCCCCTCCCTGCTTTCCAGCCTCCAGGGAATTCCTGGGGCTTCCCACGGGGCTGGAGCCCAGAGTGAGTTTCGGGGCCACTGGCGATGGGGCTGGGCGGGCTGTGAGGCGGCTCTGTTAGAGGCTCCCGGCGTGGGAGGAGGCAGGAGAGGGTTTGCAAGCGGGATGCAGGGAGAAGGGGTGTGTGTGTGTGTGTGTGTGTGTGTGTGTGTGTGTGTGTGTGTGTGTGTGTGTGTGTAGAGGTGGGGCAGCTAACATGGGGGGCGTGTTCTTCCAGAGCCCCCACCTGCCCCTGGGCGCATCTGCTCAGCCCTCCCCTTCCATGCCCAGGTCGCGGCCACTGGGCTCTCCCAGGCGGAGGACTGGAACCCTCTGTGCCCCCCACAGCCGTCTGAGCACACCCGAGCCAGGGCTGAGCGCCGGCAACAGCGAAAACGCACAAGCCCTGCATGCAGGTGACCAGAGTTCAGTCCTGGCACCGCACGGTCCCCAGAGCACTGCAAGAGGGAGCAGAACCAGGGAGTACCCGACCCAGCAGCACTGGGCGGGGAAGGGGGGGGCATCTCCCCAGAACAAAAGGCCCCAGCGGGGATCTGAATGGGAGGCATGTCCCTGCGGTGTGGCTCCTGCCCCGCCCTCACCCAGACTTGTGTGTGGTGGGCGGGTCACCCTCAGGCCCTCAGAGCTTTTCTGGTTCAGCACCAGCAGGGTTTGGCTGCAAGGAAGAGGGTGGGGGAGGTTGGAGGGGCTCAGCTTACACCCCCACTGGGGTCCAGACTCCCGCTGCTGGCCTGGCCTGGGTCAGGCCCCGCCCAGGGGAGGGGCTCCGGGAGGCCCCGCCCACCGCCCGGCTAGCTGGCCTGTCTAGCTGGCCCCGCCAGTCCTCCCTGCAGACCAGACGGTCCAGAGGCAGAGAGAGCATGGGGGTAGGCTGGGGACCCAGGGGAGCAGGCCTTGTGTGAGAGCTCCCCCCACAGCCCTCAAGAACCTGTTCTAACTCATCCCCCGCTGGGCGCCTGCCAGGTAAGGGAGGGGCCTGGGGTTCTCTGAGCACCCTCTTGGTGGGGGCAGGGGGCGGTCTCTCCATCGTCCTGGGGGGCACCTAGCCGGCAGTGGAGGAATCCAGGGCTGGGGACGCAGAACCTCTGCAGAGGTGCTAGAGCAGGTGGGGGGCGGGGGTCTCTGTTCATCACCATTGCCCCATGATCCTGTCCTCATCACCGGGACGCCCAGGTGGGGGCTTCGCAGTGCCTGTGGGATGGATCCATCCCATCCTGTGAGTCCAGGGACATCTGTCCGTCCCACGGCGAGGCAGAGCGGCACCCCATTCCCCCCCCCCCCCCGTGACACGCAGGGCTGCGGGAGAGGCTCCAGTGGTGGGTCCCCCAGGACCCTCCCCAAGACACGGAGGGAAGAGAAGACAGAATGGGTGGGTGTCGGCTGGACGCGGCCTGCTCCCTTCTGTGGGAAGGGGGTCATGACCAGGGCAAGCCCGAACACGACGTTCAAGCTCTGTGTGCAGAGGGAGGAGGGGGTGCTGGTGAGAGCCCCCCTCCATGCGTGCCCATGCAGCCCTCAGGCCAGCAGGCGGCCCTCTCGGCCCCACTCCCCAGGGCGAACCTGCCCGGGAGCTGGCTCAGAACTGGGGGCCCAGCCCCCCCAAACCCCCTGACTCACCAGGGCTGCTCTGCCGCGTGGGGCGAGGCCACAGCTGCCTTCCCCCCTTAGACATGCGGGGCCCTGGGGATGCGCCCATGGCTCACAGCGTTCCTTCCCTTTGGTCCTGTTTGGGGGACATGCCTGACGGGGCTTGGGGCTTACTCCTGGGTAGGCGAGAATCAAAGCCGGGACCGCCCTGTGCCAAGCAAGGACCAGCGATCCTGCTGTCGTGGTAACTCTGTACATATGTCTGGTTTGCGTTTCTGCAAGGTCCATGTGAGTGTGTCTAAGGGTGCCACTTGCCCAACCAAACCCCAAGCCCCTGGACAGGCTCACAGAGTGGCCCGGCTCACAGAGGCTACCCGCCCCCCCCCCCCCCCCGTCAGCCTGCGGGATGTGCCTGACCCCCTCCCGGCCTGACTCTGCCGTGTCCAGCCCCGGGAAGGTGGGGGCAGGGCTACCCAGGGCTGGACACTGAGGCTAAGTCAGCACAGGACAGTCCCTGGGGCCATGACCTTTCCTGCTAACGTGGGGACCGTCCGTACCCCAAGGCCACTGCGAGCTGGGAGGGGTTGGTGGGAACGGCAGAGCCAGTCCCCACTGCTGGAAGGTGCTGGAAGCTTTAATCTCCAGTCTATGCAGCCCCCTGGCTCACCGGCACAGAAATGTTAGGGGGGAGGGCACAGGTGTGTGTCCACCCTGCAGAGTCAGGGCAGGGTGGGGCATGGACAGTCGGGGGGTCCAAGCTGGGTGCTGGGGAGTCCCTGGAGTCTATCACGTGCTCCCCGGGGCCGCGGGGGTGAGGGCGCAGGTCCTGCGGTGGCTGACCCTGCTGCAGTGGCCCCCCAGAAGCCCCCAGGGCGCCGTGGCCAGTCCTGGGGATGGCTGGGCCTGAGCTCCTCCCTGCCCTGCGGGCTGCGGTTCTAGGGAGGAGACGCCGGGGAGTACTGAGCACTGTTTGGGAGTCAGGTAGAAAGCAGGAAATTCAATCAGGAAGACGTGAGAGGCTCGAAGGCCGGTGGGGAGCGGAGGCTGGTGACACAGAGTCCTCCGTGCCCCCCAGCACAGAAGCACGCACGGAGCCCTGGGGCGGGAGGGGAACCGGGCCGTCTCAGCGTCTCTCTGACCCACAGGGCCTCGTGTTCAGGATGACGGCTGCCCTGCAGTGCTGGCTGCTGTGTCTGAGCCTCCTTGCGGCTGGGTGAGCTGGGGTGGGGCACCCAGGGAGGGGGGGACCAGCCCGCATCTGGCCTTACTGCAGGCCCGTGGCATCTGGGGTGTCCCTTGAAGGGCTCCCCAAGGATTGGGGTTCCTGGAGCAAGACCACGGGGCAGTAAGGTGGTGGAGGGCGGGGCACGAGGCGTGGGCACGGTGCCCCTGGGAGCGGGTTCAGGCAGCCCCGTGTGTGTGTGTGTGTGTGTGTGTGTGTGTGTGTGTGTGTGCATGCGTGTGTGGGTGTGTGTGTGTGGTTGCGGCTAGGGCTCCCTCCAGACCAGCCCGTCTCCGTTCCAGGATGTGCGCCCGGGGCGGCCACCTCGGGAGCGAGGTCGGCAGGCGGGACAAGCTCTCCCTGCCGGGCTTCGAGAACCTCACGGCGGGGTACAACAAGTTTCTCAGGCCCAACTTTGGCGGTAGGTCACCCTGTTCTGTGGGAGACCCCGGCCCCGGGCGAGCCAGGGGGCAGCGGTGGTGGGGGTGGGGGAGTGAGGAGGGCCCCCACTTACACACGCACTGAGGAAGCTCCGCCTCCCGGTGTGGGACAAGGACACGTCTAGGGTGGGGTCAGGGGTCCGACATCTGAGCTGTCTGGGGGGAACCCGCAGTCGGGGGGTGGGCGGGTTCTGATGCACACACAGGAGAGCAGTAGCTTCCAGCCCTGGGAGCCTGGGAGTGAGTCAGCACCCAAACCTCCCCCCACTACCCCCCAAGGCATTCCCGGGGACGGGGGCCCCCTGCTCTCCTGACAACCAGTTCCCCTTCCTGCGTTGTTCTCTGTCACCTTCCTGGGCCATGCTCCCCCAGTCTGCTCAGAGTACCTGCTTACGCCGACACCCCATGCCCTGGCCACATACTTCCAGACCCTTCCCCATTTGGAACTCCTCTCTCCGACTCCCACCCCTCCCGCCACACACCCCGCGGGAGGCCCATCCCCCCTCCCGTCTCAGAGCCAAGAGGTCCTCTTGAGGCCCCCCGGAACTCAGTGCCCAGAGACGATGCCTCTGCCAGGGCCCCGGGCTCAGGCAAGGCACCGGGGGCTGGAGCTGTGCAGTCTCCCAGGGTCGAGGGTAAGCATCCCCCCCCTCAGCCAGTGCATCGGGGACCCTCCACCTTGGGCAGGGCATGTGAGACCCAGGCCCCTGGGACAAGACAGGATGCCTCAGTGAAAATGAGGCAAAGGGGCTGGAGCAATAGCACAGCGGGTAGGGTGTTTGCCTTGCACACCGCTGACCCAGGTTCTATTCCCAGCATCCTATATGGTCCCCTGGAGCACTGCCAGGAGTAGTTCCTGAGTGCAGAGACAGGAGTGACCCCTGTGCAACACCGGGAGTGACTCAAAAATTAAATTAAAATAAATAAATTCTAAAAAAGAAAGAAAGAAAAAGAAAATGAGGTGAATCCAGGTCCTCTGGGGACTCCTCTGCTCCTAAAGGAACCAGCAGTGTGGGCCACCCTGTGGGCTTTGCTGCAATGCCTGCCCCCACCCTCCCACGCCAGCCAGACAGCGTGAGGCCGCCAGCAGCTCTTTCCTGGGTGGAAGCTGCCCTCTGCTGGCGCGGCTGGTCCCGACCACACACCAAAGAAAGCAAGACGTGGCCACGGAGGAGAAGGTGGGAGGCCTGGCGGGATCGCAGCACGGCCAGGAATGAGCCCCCATCCATCCCCATCCTCCCAGTAAAAGATGAGCCCCCTGAGGCCCGGCCTACAGCGACGGAGTGACCCCTGAAGAGCGGACGGGGGCTAAAGCTGTCTCCTCCCTGCCGCCAGCTGCCCTCCGGCCCAGGCCAGACCCCAACACACCCACAGCGCCCTCACCCGGCCTTGATGGAGGCACAGGGAGGCCAAGCCACTGGCTCAGGACACACAGCTTCCGAGACAGCTAGGCGCACTGGTCACCCCCACCGCCTTAGCACTTCCCGTGGGGCTGTGATGTTCTCCCCCCCTTTGCACACCAGAGAACTGCAGCTTTCTCAGGGTGTAAAGGCAGCCTTGGGGAGCCGAGATCGCCGGACATCAAGACCTTGGTGTCCACAGCTGATGGGCATGGCCAGAGGCTCACCAGACGGGAGCCCGCAGGCCTGCGGCGAGGCGGTCAGTGCTGAGGAGGGAGGGGTTTCCGGCCGGTAACGCATTAAGAGGCGCACAGGGGCTCACCATGGGGGTCTCCAACGGCACCTGGTGCGCTGACCCCACGGACCCCCAGGTCTCCAGCTTCCGGACAGTGAGTGGACAGGCAGAGCCTCCGGGTAAGATGCGGTGACCACGTGGATGGCCAGGGCATGGTCTCGTCCACAGGACGCTGAGCACGAGTCCCGTGGCTGCGTGCTGCCCGCCAGCCACGACCCCCTGGCCACTTTGTCTGAAGCCCCCTGGTTTCCTTTCCCCTCCCAGGGGAGGCCGTGAAGATCGCCCTGAACCTGGACATCGCGAGTATCTCCAGCATCTCAGAGAGCAACATGGTAAGCGCAGCCATGGCCACCCCGTCCCCGAGCACAGACCCGGGGTCCTCCTGGGGTGGGAGGGGGTGTGGGGGACCAACCCCAGGAAAATGGCGGGTGGGGGGGACGTACCTTCCCCTAAACCAGCCCTGCGGAGGGCCCAGGGAAAATGTAGAGATTCAGAGGTGGGGCCCGTGGACACCGGGAGTGGGGGGAGGGGAGGCAGGTCGACCAGAGCCCAAGTCATGCCACTGCGTCCCCGGTGTCAGAGACAAGCCCACCCATACTCTGGCCTTCCTGAGGGCCCCGGAGAAGGGGCCACATGCTTCTGTTTGACCCAAGGCCCCGGACCCAAGCCTCTGGGTCCCGGGGTCTCTGAGGGTCAGAGAGAGAGGGATGGTCCATCCAGCCCAGCCCCGCCGCCACCCCACTGGCTCTCCCTCTCGTGCCGCAGGACTACACGGCCACCATCTATCTCCGGCAGCGCTGGACAGACGAGCGGCTGGTGTTTGAGGGCAACCAGAGCTTCACGCTGGACGCGCGCCTGGTGGAGTTCCTGTGGGTGCCAGACACCTACATTGTGGAGTCCAAGACGTCCTTCCTGCACGACGTTACCGTGGGCAACAGGCTCATCCGCCTCTTCGCCAATGGCACCGTCCTGTACGCGCTCCGGTAAGGGCCGAGAGCCCCACTCCCGGGGCTGAGCGCCGGGCGGAGGGCACAGACAGACAGACAGACGGACAGACAGACAGATGAGAGAGCAAAGGCAGGCCCGCGTCTGGGGGATGCTCTGGAGACACCCAGTTACAAGAGGAACGAGTGAGCTACTCAGGGAGGAGGTTGGGGCGGGGGTCCTGCCTCCAGCGCTGGGGGGCGTCTCTTGGTGGTGTGGGCTGGTGATGGGCGCTGGCCTGCAGCCAGGGGCTCACCAGGGCCCGTCCCTGAGCCTGGCAGCTGCTCCCAGCTTGTGGTCAGACAGCGGGACAGGACAGGGGCCACCCAGGCAAAGCGTCGAGGACAGGCAGGGTCCAGGCAGGGGGGACACTTCTCCGGTCCCAGATGGGGTGGCCACTGCGAGACAGAGACCATGCAAGCCAGAAACTGGGTCTGGGTGCTGACCCGGCCCCTCCCGTGACCCACCTGGCCCAACTCCAGGCTCTATGAGTACCACCCCCTTCTCCGGGATGCCCCCAGCCCCTGTGTGTCCACTGAACGGCTGCCTGTGTCCATGTGCTGGCCCATACACTGCCATACGTAGGCAGGCCCCTGTGCCTTGCCAGGCTCCCCTCAGGCCCTGCGAACCTACCTCCTTTCAGGGAACCAAGTCCCCAGGCCGCTACTTCCCCCATATCGGTGGCCCCAGAGCCATGAGGGCGTGGGAGGAGGTGTTGCCCACCCCGGGGACTCTGTGGCTCACAGGTCAAGGGTCTGTGAACAAGTCCTGCTCTGTCCCACGCGCTGACCCTCAACTCGCCTCACAGCCTGAACCTCGGGCACTCGTCAGGGAAGGGGACACCGGCAGGGGTGAGAGAAGGGATAATGACGCCCGGGCACCTGGCCTGGGGTCTCCCCTTCCCAAAGGAGCCGGGGGCAGCCTCCAAGCAGGCCTGTCCTGTCCACTGCCCCAAGCAACCCGCCCCATGCCCACATGGAGGCGGGGCCTTGCCTGGGACAGCCTGCTCTGAGTCTAACTAAGCAAGCCCCCAGGTCTGGCCCAAAGGGGACGCGGGGACGGTGGGGACAGAAGGGTGGACGCGGCCTCAGCTCTAGTGCCCACCAAGACCGCGGAGGCGCCTCTTTGTAGCGCCTGCCCTCTACGGAGCCCCTGGCTTCCCGTGTTCCCTTGTCCCCCACTACTCAGGGGCCCCGCTGCTGTCACCGAGTCTCAGGGGCTGGCTGAGTGCAGCAGAATTCAGGGACTCTCTCAGGCAGGCTCCAGGCCACCCCTGCATTGCAGGACTTGGGTGCAGTGCTCCCGGCATGGCCGCTTTTTCTGGTTTCTCGTTTGGGCTCCCCTTAGAGCTCAGGGGACCCCTCTCCGTGCAGTCCAGTGGACTTGAGGGTACCCAGGACACCCGGTGGTGCTCAGGGGCCTCCAGGCCGTGCCCGGTACAGCTCCGGGGCCCGTATGGCGCCGTCCCATCTCCCCCACCCCTGCTGTGGCCCTTTAAAGCAGAGCAGTACCAGATCTGGGCATCTACCCCCTCCAAAATACAAGAGCCCCCAGTCGAAGACGCAGCCCGTGGTCCACTGCACACCCAGTACGACAGCCGGGATGAAACTGCCCCGACGCCCAGCTGCGGCTGTGCCCTGTCTGCACGACGGGACCTTTGCAGCCTTGAGACTCACCCGAGCGGGCGGGAGGTGGTCGTGCCAGGCACGGTCAGCTGGAAGGAGGGGGACGGGCACGGAACGAGCTCTTGTGCATAGCAGGGGTCTGAGGGAGGGGCCCCGGGGAGGGCCAGAACCATGAGTGAGAAGCAGCTAACGGTACTGGCGTGAACTTCCTCAAATGAAACACGAAGGCCAGGGAACTCTTCATGCCACTCGGCCTGACCCTCGCACCGACCCTTCCTCCCCTCCCCAGAATCACGACGACTGTGGCCTGCAACATGGACCTGTCCAAGTACCCCATGGACACGCAGACCTGCAAGCTGCAGCTGGAGAGCTGTGAGTACCCACCCCAGGCCCCAGGGGGCTTCCGGGCACGCAGCCGAGTGGTCCCTCACGGTGCCCACATGGGTGGCCTTCTCCTGTTCACTCTGCCGAGCCCGGACATGGCTCAGAGACAAGCCTGCGCCCAAGAGCTGCCTGCAAGCGTGGACAAGGCGGCCAAGCAAATAGGCCAAGGCACAGTGACCAGAGAGAACAATGAGGTAGGGTCAGCAGAGGCACTGGCCAGTGGTGACCATCCCTCGCAGAGTTTCCAGCTCCGAAAGCAAACATCCAGTTCTCTACCTAGCCAAGGCGCCAAGTGTCCAGAAATGCATGTAGATGTCACAGAGCAGGGCAGTTCCAGCAGTGCCCCAAGGCGGCACAGAGGCCAAGGCGCTCGCCGGGCCCGCAGCTGACCTGTCTGAGTCCCCAGCAATGCTGACCACTACTAGGTGTGATCCCTGAGCACCACTGAGGCTCAACCCTCCCCCAGCCCTGCAAATTAAAAAAAAAATACCACAATAATGCCAGGAAGTGAGTAACAAAGACTGGGCTCTTGCTCTGTGCTCACGTGTCCCGATCAAATCCCGGCACGGAGGCGTCCAGGCCCCCGCTCCTTAGTCCCCTCCTCCTTAGTCCCATGTACCCTCAAACCCTTTTTATTTTTTTTTTGCTTTTTGGGTCACACTTGACAATGCACAGGGGTTCCTCCTTGCTCATGCACTCAGGAATTACTCCTGGCAGTGCTCAGGGGACCATATGGGATGCTGGGAATCGAACCTGGGTCGGCCACATGCAAGGCAAATGTCCTACCCGCTGTGCTATCGCCCCAGCCCCGCCCTCAAACCCTTGGCTGGGGACTATTTGGTAGCCAGGGCACAGGGGCCCTCCCCAAGGTGTCATGTGAGAAAGCTTGTCCTGGGGTTGCCTGCCTGAGTCGTTCCCAGCAGGCCTGCCCCCTGGAGAGCTGGGCCTGGTGACAGGGGCCTTGGGAAGACCACCCCTGAGGCAGGAACTGGGAGGAGGAGAACCCTAGCGGGGCCGCCAGAGGCAGTGGCCCCATCCGAGCCATGTGACCGTTGCCAGGCAGGAAAGACCGGGCCAGGCAAATGAACCGAGCGCAGAACCCCCGTGAGGTGATGCAGGGGCCTTGGCTCCTCGACAGTGCTTCAGGGAACGAGTGATTGCTCTCCGGGCTGTGCTAAGCTCAGCCCCATGGGCCTGGTACTCCTGGAAACCGCAGGGCCCCAACTGCACGGCCCACTCCCCAGGGGAGCAAGAGCCACTTACAATGTTTATTGGTGGTTATTTTGGGTCCTGAAACCTCAGCAAGGTTTCGCTCTTCCCGCCCGCCACCGCTAGAAAAGAACGGGCACTGTCCGCAAGCTGCCGGGGCCAACGGTGTCTAGTGGCCAAAGCGGGGGCTTGGGGCCTGCGGGGACAGGCGGCAGGTCTGAGTTTAGTTGCCGGCACCTCGGGGGGGACCACAGGCTCCACCAGGAGGGGTCCCTGAGTGCAGAGCCAGGAGGACGCCCTGAGCGCTGCCGGGCGTGGCCCCCAGACCCAAGTACTAAGTCGGGGCTTTTATGACTCGACTTTGCACACGTGTGTGTTACTTCTGGGGGATGCTCTGCCCGTGTCGAGAGCTCCAGTATATTCCGGGCGCTTCCAAAGGTGACCATGTTCTCCAGGAACCTTCGGGAAGACTGTTCCCTCCCTCAGCTCCCCGGCCTGGCCTGAGCAGCGGGTGGCACCAGAGTCGGGCCTGATCTCAGGGGGACACGCTGGACTCTGTGTGTGAGAGCACAGGCCCACCCCGGGCCTCAGTTTCTTCCCAGTAAAGTGGGGAGAGGGATGCTGGCCCCGCAGTTCTGTGAGATGCGGTCATCAGCCACCCCAGAGGCAGACTTCCCGGCCAGCGGGCCACAGCGCCCAGCCGGCACCCAGCGGGCAGGCAGTGCCTGAGAGCCCCTCGTCCCTGTTCACAATCGCTCGCCACCCCCTGACCCTGGGGAACCCACTGCCTGCTCTGTCCCCCGGCCCTGCCGGACATTCCTTGGAAAGGGGATGCAAAGACACGGGCGGCAGACTCTTTCCCTGAGGGGTCTTTTCCCAAGCAGGACGTGTCCGTCAGTCCCCCGGTCCCCCTGGGTCGGGGCTTAACTCCCGGCCCTGCACCCAGGGAGGTCTGGGACACGGCACTTACATGCGTTGCGGGAGAGCCGGGAAGGGCCTGGTCCCAGCTTGGCGCCAGCGAGGGCAGAATGGGAGTGGGAGCGGGCGGGTGGCTGCTTTGGGTTTTGAGGGCGCGTAGACGGGAGTTAGCACAGATCCCGGGTGTATACACGTGAGTTCCACACAACATGGGGTGAGCACGGGGCAGGGTCTCAGCCGACAGCCCGAGGGGGACAGAGCATGGTTGAGGGTCTCAGCGGACAGCCCTAGGGGGGCAGAGCACGGGGCCGGGCCTCAGTGGACAGCCCAGGGTCTGCTGGACTGGCCGGAGCCTGCAATACCTGGGGAGGCGTGCCTTCGTGCTGGGACTCTCGGGGCGGGTTCCCAGGCCCCCACAGCTGTCCCACGGGGCAGGCGCAGTGCTGACCCGAGGGGCGCCCCCTGCAGGGGGCTACGACGGGAAGGACGTGGAGCTGAGCTGGCTGCGAGGCAACGACTCAGTGCGCGGACTGGAGGACCTGCGGCTGGCGCAGTACACGGTCCAGCAGTACTTCACGCTGGTCACCGCATCCCCGCAGGAGACAGGTGACGGGCGCACCCAGGGGGCCTCTTGCGCTTCTCCCTTGGGGACCCTCTTCGGGGGGGTGCACGCTGGTGGGGGCAGGGTTCAGCCTTGGTGCTTCCACCTGACCCGCGCCTAGGACCGGAACGGGCCCCCACAAGGCTGGCGGCCTCTGCAGGGACCGGCCGCTGTCCCAAGGCAGGCCGCGTCCCCCGCCGGCAGACACTCTCTCCCCTCCAGGCGTCTACACGCGCCTCGTCCTGCAGTTCGAGCTCCGCAGGAACGTCCTGTACTTCATACTGGAGACCTACGTCCCCTCCACGTTCCTGGTGGTGCTGTCCTGGATCTCCTTCTGGATCTCCCTGGACTCGGTCCCCGCGAGAACCTGCATTGGTACACGGCCACAAGGGCGGGGCGGGGGTGGTCTTCTAAGATAGGGGTTATGGGGGGAAGAGAGAGAGAGAGAGAGAGAGAGAGAGAGAGAGAGAGAGAGAGAGAGAGAGAGAGAGAGAGAGAGGCCGGCCACTTAGGATAGTGATTATTTATTTCCTGACTTACTTGTTCTGGCCATATACCTGGCGGTGCCCGGGGCCACCCCTGGCTCTCTGCTCAGGGGACCACAGGCCATGAACACTGAGCAAGAGCTGGGGACGCACAGGCAACACCCTCACCCCCCACCCTCTCTGCAACACTGGTTTTCGCTGGGTTGTTTTGTTTATTTTTTCATTGAAGGGGAAAATGCCAGGGATTGAGTTCATACATGCAAAAACGTCCACATTCCAGGGCCGGAGCGATAGCACAGTGGGGAGGGCGTTTGCCTTGCATGCGGCTGACCCGGGTTCAATCCCTGGTATCCCCTATGGTCCCCTGAGCACCGCCAGGAATAATTCCTGAGTGCAGAGCCAGCAGTAACCCCTGAGCATCACCAGTTGTGACCCAAAAAGAAAAAAGGTAAAGGTAAAGGTAAAGGTAAAGGCCCTCCCGTTGATCGTCGATTTGCTCGAGCGGGCCCAGTAACGTCTCCATTGGAGACTTTGTTGTTACTGTGTCTGGCATATCCAATACTCTCGGTAGCTTGCCGGGCTCTCCGAGAGGGGCGGAGGAATCGAACTCGGGTCGGCCATGTTGGCCGCTTGTAAGGCGAACGCCCTACCCGCTGTGCTATTGCATTCCACAGCTGATCTCTCCTCCAGGCCCCTATGAAGACTGAATTTGTTGTTTGGGGACCAGCCTGGCAGTGCTCAGGGCTGACTCCTGGCGCCACGCTCAGGCATCACTCCTGATGGGGCTGGGGGCCTTCGGGGGCTCTGGGGACTGGCCCGGCTAGTCGGTATCGAGGTGTGAACCCTGCCTGCTGTGCTACCTGCCCCGAGTGCGTTTTCAAGTTTCTGCTTTTGCACACAGTCCAAAAGCTTAGTCCAGCGGGCTGTGGGTACTCATGTTGTCCCTTCAAATCACTGCGGCCACCATGTTGGGGACTTAGGCCATACCCCCTCCCAACCCGGCTACTTCTGGGGGAATCAGCCCTGTCCCCGCCAGCGCAGCCTGCTCCTCTGACCCCACCCCCCCAGGCGTGACCACGGTGCTGTCCATGACCACACTGATGATCGGGTCCCGGGCCTCCCTGCCCAACACCAATTGCTTCATCAAGGCCATCGACGTGTACTTGGGCATCTGCTTCAGCTTCGTGTTCGGGGCCCTGCTGGAGTACGCCGTGGCCCACTACAGCTCGCTGCAGCAGATGGCAGCCAAAGAGCGGGTGAGAGCCGAAGACCTACCCGCACCCCCGGGGAGGGCGTTTGCCTTGCATGCAGCCGGCCCAGGTTCAATCCCCAGCATCCCGGAGGGTCCCTCAAGCACTGCCAGGAGTAATTCCTGCATGCAGAGCCAGGAGTAACCCCTGAGCATTGCCGGGTGTGAAACCAACACCCCCAAAAAAGCCAAAAATATCCCCAAACAGAATCCCCACCATGTAGGTCACTTAACTCTCCCTCCTGTCCTCCGCTGCTCCCACCCCCATTCTGGGGGAGGGGGGCAGCTTCACATCACGAGGCCGCTCCGTGAGGAGATCTCAAGAGATAGAATTTTCTAGCAGAAATAGTTGTTACTTGTCTGCCACGTAAAACCCCAACCATGAGGGCAAACCGCCATGAGGACACTGACATCAAACTAAACAGGACCGGGTCGCTGACACGCGTCAGGATAATTATGACTTTGCTCCTTGGTTCTCGCGGGGCGATCCTGCCTTCCCTGGGCGTGCGGTAGGCTGGCCGTGGACAGTGGGCACAGGAGGAGGGACAGAGCTTCCTGCTGAGACTCTGTCCAACTGAGCAAGGGGTGAGAGCAGGCAGGGCGCTTGGCTCGCACAGACAGGGCTGACACACACAGTGCCCTGAGCCCCACCACGAGTGAGTCCTGAGCAGAGAGCCAGGAGTCAGCCCCGAGCACCCCTGGGGTGGTCAAAGAAACCCAAACCAGGAATCGTTATTATCCATGGATACGCTCATGTCCCAGAGACGGATACAGACTCTTGGCAAATATTATGTCTTTCAAAATGCTCTATGAACCCAGGAAGGCTATCCCCACTTTACTTTTGGAATGGGCAAAGAGAAGCATATGCCTGGGGATGCCCCGGGGTTCCTCCTAGCTCTGCACTCAGGAATAACTCCTGGCGGTGCTCGGAGGACCATACAGGATGCCAAGAATAGCATCGGGGGGAGCCACAGTCAAGGCGGGTGCCCTCCCTGCTTTATCCTGGCCCCTCTGGCCCCTTCACTTAATTTTTTAACAGGTACCACCGCCAGTGTAAACCTCATTCATGCCTCTTTTTCAATTTATTTTTTCTTTTTGGGTCACACGCCGAGATGCACAGGGGTTCCTCCTGGCTCTGCACTCAGGAATTACTCCTGGTGGTGCTTGGGGGACCCTATGGGATGGATGCTGGGAATCGAGCCCGGGTCGGCCGCGTGCAAGGCAAACGCCCTCCCCGCTGTGCTATCATTCCAGCCCCTCGGTCATGCCTCTGTCCCTTCCCAGTCCCATCCATGGGTACTGCTGTGACTCACAGGTACAGAGAGGGAAAGGGAGTGATCCGGGAACATTTGAGCCCAGGCCCACCTGATCTTTCTCTGCTTCTCCCCCTTGCCATGGACAATCAGCTGTGCTCTTTTTTTAAAAAAAAATTTTTTTTTAAATATTTTAATTGAATAGCTGTGTGATAGCCCATTACAAAGCTGTCCATAATTGAGTTTCAGTCATACAATGATCCAGCACCCATCCCTCCACCAGTGCACATCTCCCACCACCAATGTCCCCCGTTTCCCTACCACCACCCCCCAACAACCCCCCACCCCCAGCCTCCCAGCTGTGCTCTGAACTCTCAGTCTCCCCCGAACCAATTCAGTCCTCTGCCCTTCGGAATTCCATGATCCCGTGGAACTCCGGGATTCTTTGGAAGTCCAGTACGATAGACATTTGCTTACCAAAGTGCAGGATAATGAGCAAAATGATAGAGAAGAGGGTGCCCGGCCCTCCCAGGGTCTAGTGGTGAGGAAACGAGAGACTGGAGCCATCCGGGGACCTACTGCCCTCTCCTCGTGTCCCCATGGACACAGTCTCACATGCTCACGCGGGCCAGGAACCAAGCACAATGGGCTCAGTCTACCTGCTAGGAAGATGAGTCACGTGCCTTCCTCTCACTAGAGTTAGCAAAGCCCTGGAACCAGCTGTGTGGTCCCTGGCTGGAGCTGTGCCTCCATGTGGGATGACCACACCCCCTGGTCACACTCAGGAGCCCTAACCTTGCAGTACCCGTGCCTCTGACTCTAAGCTTGCTGCCCTCCCCCGCGACATGGAGGCTTCCGGCACTCGGCCACCGCCCGCATATCTGGCCGGGTCTCTCAGGCTCACGGCGCTGTCTGTCTCCCAGGGGGCGGCCAAGGAGGAGGAGGAGGTACATATCAGCAACATCATCAGCAGCTCCATCTCCAGCCTCAAGCGCAAGATCAGCCTGGCCAGCATCGAGATCTCGGGGACCAACAGCGACTACCGCGATCTCACCATGAAGACCAGCGACAAGTTCAAGTTCGTCTTCCGGGACAAGGTGGGCAGGATCGCGGATTACTTCACCATTCAAAACCCCAGCAACGCCGACCGCTACTCCAAGCTGCTCTTCCCGCTGATGTTTATGCTGACCAATGTCTTCTACTGGGCCTACTACCTGCATTTCTGAGTGGGGCTCGCGTGGCGGCAGAACGGCGGCCCACGGCCCTGATGTCTCCCAGGCCTCGGCCATGCACGCGCCCGGGCTGATGGGCAGCTGGGCGTCGCTCCCCAGAGAAGGGACCTCCCACCACGAGCAAAGCTGCCAGGAAGCCTTCAGCATCGCGGCCTTCTCACAGAAAAATCAGCCCCTTCCTTTTTTCGACTTTACCAAAGATATGCCAGGAACCCCAAGAGCACAGACCAACCCACCTGGCCTGCCTTTCCCTGCAGTGAGAATTGAGGAGACCCCCGCCCCGACTGGCTGGCAGGGCTTCCCTCTGGAAGAATCCCGCATGCAAGCCTCCCCCTGGAGAGAGGGGATTCAGCCCACGGGGTGCCTGGGTGCTGCCACTGTGCAGGGTGCCTGTTTAGGGGACTGTGGCTGCCAGGCGGAAGGCGGGCTGGACTCTACTCACTGGCTGCCACTGCGCCAATGATGCCCAGAGAAGTTCCTGCTAGATTCTTTAACCATAGCAGGACTGTCCCCAAATTCTAGTCAGTGCATCCCCCTGGGAAATGAAATAGAGAAACGAGCAGATGAGTGATGCCAAACCCCAACCTCATCTTTCTCGGATGCAGAGGGCCCTCCAGGTGGGAAGGACCCTGGAACTGGGCCCTGCCCCTGATCAGGCCTATGGGCATGCCTCTTAGCAGATGCTGGGGCTTGTCCCCACGTGGGGGGGGAGTCAGGGAGCATCTTTAAAGGATCCCCATGTCACCAGTGCTGGCAGCCCCGAGTCCACCACTGGGCGCTGCCCCGAGCAGCAGATCCCGGCCTCTGCTGAGAAGAGCTTCTGTGGCCAGACCCTCCTGGCCAGGAGAGTAGCTTTCCACATGAGCAGCAGGACCGGCTGCAGTGAGGACTGCCGGGGAGCGGTCATTCCCCAGCCCCAGCCCCGGCCCCCACGTCCACCCAGATGCAGGAGACCCAGCGCACGCTCTCCCCAGGTATGTGTCACTCTCAGCCGTGGAGTGACCACCAGCAGCTAGAGTGACCACCAGCAATGCGCCCCAAAACTGGTCCCATTGGGTCTAGCATCAGGAACGCTCTGGACCCCTGTCCTGGTGACCGGAGCAGTCGGCCATGCCTATGGAAAGTCACGTCCCTTCTCTCTCGCCCCTCACTCTCGGTTCTCATTCTCCCTCCCATCATGTGGATGTGGTCAGCTGGGCTTTTAACGGACTGCTCCTAAGGGGGACGGCGGAATTAAAAGATCTTGGCTGTGGCCGGTGGGTCAGTCGGAGTTGTGATTTTATTTGTGATGACTCCCAAGGTGCCAGCCTGTTCTGCTTGCCCGTGGCCGGGGCCCCCACCCCTCACCCGTGGTCGATGTCCGGCGGAGACCCGCCCTTCTCAGTTCTCCAGTGGATTTTCAGCCTTCCCTCCCCACCTGAGAATCCCCCCTTCTTCGTGAGTGGGGGGTTTCCTTGTTTCCTTGTCCACCTTTCTGCTCATGGGATGCTGCCTTTTCTAGCCTCGCCGTGAGCTTCTCTGCTAATATTCGTAGCAGGGAGGAGCCCAGCCCGGGGTCCGGGTGACTGCGGGCAGGCTCAGTCATCAGGTGCCTATGGCAGGAGCGCCGGAAGCCTCGACCTCCCACCCACAGGGCACATACACAGGCATGGGTGCCCACACGGCACCCCGGACTGCTTCTTCCCTGGGGTGGGGGGTGGGGGGGGCACAATGCATCCACTTGGAAGGAGAGAGAGAAGCAAGAAATAGTCCAGGCAAAATCTACAGAAAAGAGCCAAGTCTTGGGGGAAGAGGGAGGCTAAGGAGGAGGTTTTGCGCCTTGGAAAGTGAGGCTGGCTGATGAAGGCGTCAGGATTTCAGAGTCTCCGTGAGGGTCTTACACTGACCAGGCTGCTCCAGCCTCAGTGCCACCCTGAGCAGACACAAACACTCTCACAGGAAGTCCGACTGTTGGAAGGAAGCAAATGCCAAGCCGAATAACAAAGTGCTCCGCTAAGGCTTCTAGTCCCTGTCTAGAAAGTTCCCATGGAAGCAAGCCTCTGCCCCTTTCATACAGGGGGCCCCGCTGACCCAAGCAGGGACATGCCCCTGACTGGGCGAATGAAAGCCCCACCCCTGAGTACCAGTCACGGAGAATATGGTGGCGCCCAGGGATGCTCCGAAATGGGGCAGCTGGGAGGCTCCCGGCTCTCACCACTCCGGCTCCTCTCGCAGACTCTGAGAGGAGCAGCAACTCCTTGGGGGTCGGGAAAGAGCAGGGGGGACCCGTGGGGGTCACTGCAGCTTGAAACCACCAGCTCAGCGTGAGGATGGAGCAGAAATGACGCCCACGATGGCCGGCTATGGGGAGAGGGGACAGTGACCAGTTAGGTTCCTGGCATCCCACCGTCCACCCTGAGCAACGCCAGGAACAGCCCAAGAGGCCGGTGGACACTGCTGAGTGTGGACACCCACAGGATGGCCTGGGCGCCCCTGGCAGGGTACTGGCACGCTGGCCCAGTCACTCAAGCATGTCCGGGAGCGGGCTTGGGCAGGGTCCCACAGGAAGCAGTAATAACCTGCACCGCAGACAGGAAGTGGCGCCTTTCAGGTCTTACAGACCCTTCTAAAGGTGCCCAGTGATAAATAGGGGTGAAGCAGGGGTTTGGGGGGCTAGTTATTCACTGCAACTCCCAGACTCTGTGTCACTTAATCTTACCAGTCACACCAATAAACTGCACACCTGCCCCGGGGACCCAGCAGGCTGGTGTGAGCAAAATAGAGTTTGGTGTGTGTGTGCGTGCGTGTGTGTGTGTGTGTGTGTGTGTGTGTATGTGTGTGTGTGGAGGGGGGAGCAAGGGGGGTGGCTGGCAGAGGGATGCCATGGAGCTGGCTCTCTAGAAGGTTAGCAGAGTGACCGCAGAGTCTCATTCCGAGCTCCCAGGGGGACAAAGGGAAAGGAACTCCGTCAGAAATATGAGGTCGCCCAGTCTGTGACCTCCAAGGGCACCTCCAGACTCTAATTCCTTTCTCATTTCTGGGGCCTCCTTCAGCCTGACCTGCCAGCTCATTTCCTGAGCCCGGCCCAGCGTCCTGCGGGGGCCTCTGGGCTCCCGAGTCCAGGCCTGGCCGGCGTTCCTCGCAGCAGGCCGGGGCTGGCTCTGGAGGGGGGAAACTTCCACAGACGTTCTCAGGGAAACGGTTTCCCTGGCCCCTCGCGTGCCAGAACACGGCGGGGCAGCCCCCGAGGAGGGCCTTCTCTTCAGGGGAGTCGGCAAAGTCGTCCCGGAGGGAGTCTGCTTTTCAATAACAAGTCACTGGACCGATTCACCAAAAGGCATCTTGAAGAACCAAAGAGCCCCTCACTCATAAATCAAACAGCGGCCGTGGAGGAAGACAAAGGAGAAGGAAGGGAGAGGTTGTCGGGGAAAGTGACAAGCACGAATGTCACCCACGGAAAGTCAGGCAGATGCCGTGGCCTTTAAAGCCACGGACGCCGGGATGTGATAATAAAGTGCATTTCCAGAGTGTAAAGAAGTCCCGGAAGAAATCGTTCAACTTAAAAGAATACGAGGTAGACCTTTGCTGGGAATGCACGTCTCTTAAAGCCTAACAAAAATATTCTCATGATTCTAAGATTTCACGGAGGAATTCAAAGGCAAATAGTCACCAGAGGAAAAAGAACTTTGTTGCGTCTACCCCGGCATAAATTTAACATCCCTTATTCTTATTTTTTCTCCATAAGGAATCCAGCTGCAAACCCTTTTTCACACAGAGCCCAGAGGACTGATCCAGTTTCACTTAGGGCAGGAGACGGGGGGGGGGGGGGGGGGGGGGGGGGGTGAGTGGAGGGCCGGGCCCGGGAATCAGCATATAGGCTCCCCATGCCCAAGTTTATTCATGTCACACTGGGCAAAAATACGTTGCCTTCCTCTGTGATAACGGTGAGATTTGAAATGGGAAAGTATTTTACATGTGTGTGAGAGAAGAGGGTCCCAGGTGGGTTTGCTACCCGATTACACACGTACCTCTCTTTTCCCCTAGAAACATCAGAAGTAGCTGCGGCTTCCTGAACGCCAGCCAGCTCTAAGGGGCAACGTGAACAAAAGAGGGTCAAAGATGGGAGAGAGAGACACAGAGAGATAGACAAGAGAGAGGGAGAGAAGAGAGAAAAGAGGAAAAAGGAGAGATGGGAGGCCGAGAGAGCAAGAGAGGGAGAGAGAGGAAGAGGAAGAAGGAGAGAGGGGAGGGAGAGGGAGGTAGGGAGAGAGAGAGGGAGGAGAAAGAGAGGAGAGGTGGGGGAGACAGAAGGGAGAGAGGTGGGGGGTGAGAGAGGGAGAGGGAGAGGAAGGGGGATGAAGGACCTCACGGAACCCGCTAGAAGAATGTCGGGCCCAGGACGTGACTGCCTGGCCTGGCTGTGTCCCCAGTGTCTCATCTCAAATGCACACTCATTCTGCCTTTGATCCTTTGCTTGTTGGTTTTGGGGCCATACCTGGGGGTCCGCCGGGGTTGCTCCTGGCTCTGTGCTCACAGATACCGGGCATGCAGCAACAGAACTCAGGACTCACGGGCAAAGCCTGTCTCCCCCAATCCAAGGGTGCCCCAATGGCACGGACCCTTCCACCAGCAACCCCTGCCTCCTGCTGAGCACTGCTACCCGCCCTGGTGCCCCCCAGCCCCAGACCCACAACCCTCAGGTCCCCAAACACATAAGCCCCACAGACGCAGGGCCAAGCAGGAGTCCCTGGGGGTCAGGGATGTGCCTTGCATGCCGCTGACCCTGGTTTGAGCCCCGGCACCTCAGACGATGGCCCTACCAGAAGGGATCCCTGAGCACAGAGCCAGGAGTAAGGCCTGAGCACTGCTGGACGTGGTCTCCAAAGCCAATCAAGCAACTAAGTAAAAATCCACAGACTCTAAGGGCTGTGTCCCGGGGGTGAAGCTGAGGACGCTGGGGCCGGGACTGGAGGGGGGCCTGGACTTGCTGTCACCTCGTCACCTCGGCGCTTGGCTGGCTGGAGGGCATGCAGGCCACCAGCTTCATAATGGAGGGCAGGCGACTTTTTCTCTTTTTAATTACCCTGTGATGTGACAGGAGTCAGAAGGTGCAGGGAAAGTATGAAAAGTTGCTTTTGTGTGTGTGTGACTGACCTCCTGCTCGCCCCTGTGTTTTAGGGACAGATAACTTCCTAATGAGACTTTTCATAATAAAGCTTTCATTGCTTGGGAAAAAATATTAACTTCCCCGGTTCTTCCGGGTCCCAACCGGGCGGACGACGCAGTTAGAGTCACAATATCCTAAAGATTTAGCTGTTCGGTAATAATGGCGACGCGTCTTAGCATTGCCATGGGCCAAAACGATATTATTTGAAATGAAACCTCTCATAAATATCCAACGATGAAGTCACTACCCATCAACTGCTGTTATATAAACAGGACAGGGCTGCACCTGCCGGCTGCCAATATCGCAGGGGCCACAAAGGGTGACGTGTGCGGCCAGAAAACTCGCAAGTGAAGCCGTCTCTTGCTCCGTCAGCCAATTCTGGGGAGGCAAGTCAGGTCTGGAGAGCCCCAGGGATGGAGGGTCGGAGGGAGGAGGCCTAAGGGGGGAGGGGGGTCTTGATTCTTCCCGCATTTCCTTTCTCCTGGAGCTCAGCCCACCCCACTGGCCAGCTCCAGAGATCTCTCCTGGTCGGGGTCCTTAGCAGGCAGCCCACGCTCCCAGGGTCCCACTGCTATTTCCCCCCACACCTTCCTGCATCCCCTTGTGACTTGGCAGGGCCAAGTGGGAGCCCCTCTGCTCCTGAGAAGGGCCCCTCTCGCCCCTGTGACCCTCACTCTGCTCAGGGCACCAACGCACAGGGCTCCCCCTCCTTCCGGGAGGCGCTCCAAGGGCTGACAGGGCTCTGGAGACTTTGCTTCCGGCTGTCAGCCCACGTCTCCTCTCGTCTCTCCGTTCCAGAGATGGGGCGTGACTGTGACATAACCCACACCGTGAGCTGAGTGAGCTTAAGTCAAGATTCCTCAAAACGGGGTTGGAGCGATAGCACAGCGGGTAGGGCGTTTGCCTTGCACGCGGATGATTCAGGTTTGACTCCCAGCATCCCATATGGTCCCCCGAGCACCGCCAGGCCAGGAGTAATTCCTGAGTGCATAAGGCAGGAGGGCATAAGCCCTGAGCACCACCAGTGTGACCCAAAAAGAAAAAAATAAAAGATTCCTCAAACCCAATCATCAGAATCAGACTGGCTGAGAGATTCAGCACAAACCGAGCACAGGCTCGAAGAACGACGGTCCTGGAAGGGGGCAGCATGCCACTCACCACCGTCCTGGCCCTGGTGTCACAATGGACATCAGTTATCGACTCGCCATATGGTACCCAATACTTCCCCAGTGCCGTGTGTCAGACGCGGTTCAGTTAGAAGCAGGAAGCAGGGGCAGCTCAGAAGCCGGGGGCCGGGAACGGGCAGAGGGCAGCAGTGAGGGACCAATCTGCCTCCACTAATTAAAATTTTAGAAGCACGTTAGAATCATCGCAGCCAAGACTGGCGTCCCTCCTCCGAGGTGCCAGACTTTTCCCTGTGAACTGGCCGGAGCCTCGCCACCACCTCCAGCGCAGGAACTGGATAACCAGGGGCCCTGGGGAGCGGGCGGGGAGGATGTGTGATTCCCGCAGCTCCACGACCCACCGTGCAAGTCACTTCCGCAGAACACGGTGCCCAGAAGTGTGGCGGGGGCCAGGGCGCTGGCCAACCTCACCCAGCTCCGGCCTCCACCCCCTGTCACTACCCGAACCTTCCTACCCTTGATCTTCCCCAGGGCTCCAGGCGGCTTATTGTTTTTGGGAGCCTCACAGGAACTTCATGCCGGCAGCACTCTCTCACGGGCACCTGCTGTATCCTCTGGCGGGTCCTCTGGGTCTGCCGAGTAAAGGGCAAACCCACGGCACGACTCTGCAGGCCTTCCCAGGTTGGCCTCGTGCCCAGCCTCAGACCCAATACACTGCGAACCCTTCTCACCTCACAGTTATACTACGAGCTGCCTCCAGCCCTGCCCACTTTGATCTTAGGCTTCCATCCTCCAGAATTATGAAAATAAGTAAGTAAGTAAATAAATAAATAAAATTCATGTCTGTTGCTTAACCCAGCCAGCCGAAGCAAACGGCGCCGTGAGCATCCAGGGTCAACCTCAATGCCATCCTTGCTATCTGGTCCAGACTCAAGAAGCCTCCCCGGCACAGCCTCGTGGCAACCCTGGGCTCACACTCAGGACTGGACACAGGGTGGAGTGGCCGTAAGCGTCACGGCATCCATCGAGGAGGGCACGGACCGGCTGACCACTCACTGCCTGCGCTAGGGCAGCTTCCAAGGACATTCCCTCTGGAAACTGGAAGGAGGAGGTGTCATGGGGCCACAGGGCGCAACTGGCCCACTCCGGTGGGGAGCAAGGAGCCAACTTCCGCCGTCCCTGTGGCGAGTGGATTAGCAGGGAGGGTGCCGGGGGAAACGGGACAGAGACGACCCCCTCCCCCAACCCCCGTGGCCCTGATCAGTAATATTTCCCAGGTCTAAATGCACACAAGGAAAAAAAATGGCATCATTATTTAATCCAAAAGACACTAACAGCAGCAAATTGCTCACAGAGTCACAGGGCCCCCACCGAGAGGCTGATGTGCACGGCCCGTTCCCCGCACACACAGGCCAGGCTGGGGAACTGGGGGCGCCCGCTCTCATGGCCCGGAACACACACCGAGCACACCCGTGGCCATTGCCACAGCCCAGGGGGGGCGGAAAACAAAAGCCAGCCCAAGGGTGCAGTTGTGATTCCACTTAAGACGAATGCGCGGTTCCCTCTTCGTCTCCGGCAATAACCCAAAGAAATATCTGATCCGCTGAAAGACTGCTGTCATCCGTGCAGCCCCTCATCGATTATTATTAAGTATTGCACGGTTCAGGTCAAGATATAATATGTCTGAGAAAAACCATGGCACCTCCTTTTAATCTTGCGTAGAAAACAATTAAAGTATATAAAGCACATTATTAAAATATGTAAAATTTATAATTTAATTATAAGATTGCATGGCTTTATGATCTAATAGTTCTGCTGTATTTTGCATATTAGTGAACAATTGCTTTCTTAAAGCACACAGTAGAATCATTTACTTGATGCCGGAGAATAAGTTAATTATGGATTCCCTGTATATGACTAATGGATTTAATAATCACTTTACTGTAGAATTAACTTATACTTCCCTGTGCTTATAGCGCTAATGATGATATTCATAAAAGTTATATTTTTTAAAAAATGTAAGATTGGCACAAAAAGAGGAAGCCACGGACAAGTTGGTTTTCCAGCCGTTACAGACAGAGTCCGGGCGTCAAGGGCGTCTCTGCACCCGCAATAAATCACACGCGCCCTCCCTCCCCCCCCCACCCGCCCACCCCACCACCACCACCCTGCCTCCGTTGGCTTTATTAAGGGAATTTATTTTATTTAAGGGAAGACGAAACGCTTGCCAGATGCACTTAGGGAAGCTCCTGATTTTTTTCACCTCGGTTGTGGGTTACAGTGAGGATTATTCACTAACATCCACTTTGTGGAGCTCTGGGAAGCCCCCGACATGCTGGGATCACCTTGGGACGCCCAAACCCCTCTCTTGGACCCCGGCTCCAGGCCCTGTGAGCCACTCATTTTTCTCCTTCAGCCAGAGCAAAGAACCCGGGTAGAAAGAGCAGCAGAAAGGTCCTTTGTCTAAAGCTGAGGCCCCTGGCACACTGGGCTCACCCCCTCCTCGCCTCCCCACCGACCTCATCCCCAACACTCCAGTGCCCACCAGACTGTCCCTGCCGCCGTCAGAGCACCAGCAGCCTTGCCTAGACTATCGCTTCTTGAGAAAAGAAGAAACGGAGAACTGGATTTTCTTTCAGGTGGTGCAGTTTCTGAGCGGGGATGACCTAGGACAGGTCACTGCACCTCTCCGGGTCAGTTTCAATAAACTGGTTTGCCTGGTCCACTGTCAAATTCCAAATATGGGTTGTGCATGACTAGAGTGTGATCTGCGTGGACGTCGCTTACTCCTTCATGAATTACTCTCACACTACAAGTCCAGAGATTGTGTGTGTGTGTGCGTGTGTGTGCGTGAGTGCGTGCGTGCGTGCATGCGCGTATGTGTGTGTGTGAGTGTGTGCGTGCGTGAATGCGTGTGTGTGTGTGTGTGTGTGTGTGTGTGTGTGTGTGTGTACTATATATTCCAGAGAGAAAGAAGTAGGGCTCACACTTTGATCTGCTGCATGAAACTATACACAGATGAACTAAAGTCCTGTCAATAAACTGAACGAAAGAGAATTCCACTGTTTTTTGTTTGTTTGTTTTTGTTTGAGGTTGGTCTTTGTTTGCAGGCTACACCTGGTGGTGCTCAGGGCTTACTCCTGGCTCTGTGCTCAGAGATCACTCCTCAAGGATCCTGGGTACCCTATCTGGTGCTGGGGATGGAATCCAGGTTGGCAGCAAGTAAGGCCAGCACCCGACCGGATGTACTATTGAGGCAGGCAGGTAGACAGGAGAGGGCTCATGGCAATGGAATTTCTGAGAAGCAATGAATCCGAGAACGCTGAAGCTGCCAGACCTAAGGCCTAGGCCTGATAAGATCTTCCTGGCTCCAGTGATGACCCTGAGGAGGCTGGACCCCATAGAGACACAACTTTAGCAGAGACAGAGACAGGACCTGAAGGAGATTTACGATACCTGACTGGCCCCTACCTCTGCAGGAGAAACTCCAGACCAAGGCAGCCCCCTCTTGGCAACCACCCTAGCAACGAACTCTTACCTCGCTAGAAAGCCCCACATGGGGGGCAGGTTGAAGAAATCCTATAAACGCCACCTGGAACAAAGGAAGGGCGTGCTTATGCTGCCCGGGTCCATGTGCTGCCTGTGCCCACATGGCCAGGCAGACGTGGTACCCGAGCACATGTGTCACCCGCATCTCCCCTCTTGAGATGTGCACTGAGCAAAGGCCCTGCTTCTTCCTTGGAGCGCATTACTCTCTCACGTCCTCTCCCTCCATCCCCTTCCGAAACACACCTCCAAATAAAATCTGTTTTTATTCCACCACTGCTCATCTACTCCTGAAATTCCTTTTTGTGGGGAGCATAAGAGCCACCAAACCCTGGGTGAGGTTGGGGGACTGACCGTCCTGCAAAGAGCAAATCCCTGCTCCATCCCCAGTCCTCATCTTCCCAGCCGGTCCCCAGGCTGCAGACGTGACTCGGGAGAGAGTGACCGTCTCTCTCCTGGTCCTTCCGCCCTTCAGCTCCTGCTCTCAGGTGCTGGCGAAGCACCATCCAGTGACCAGACGTGGCAGCCAGACACCTCCCGGGAAACGACACAGGCCCTTCCAGGGAGACCCGGACCCTCCCAGCCCAGCCCCCGTCCCCACGCCTCCTTCCCGGAGGGCCCCCGAGACCCCAGTTCTCTCCTCTCTCATGCTTCGACAGGGATCCCGTGGAAATTATTGTTTCTCAGGCCAAGGGAGAGAGCATGGTGCTGCTTGACTGTTCTGAAAGGCCTTCTTCCGGCCACGGTTGCTACTGATCACCCTGAGCTAATCAAGGGAAACAAAAAAAGAAAGCAAGGCTGCTCTTCATCCAGAACCTGCGGTCCCCAGGAGGCTGACCCCACCTTCCCGCAGCCCCCTTAGGGTGTCCTGTTCGAAGGAACGCCTGCCCACTCAAGGGTCGGCAGGGGCAGCTGCTGAAGGCACGGCCCTCAGGCAGGAGGTGCTGCTCACTGGAGGCGCCTCTGCTCTGGGTTAAAGGCGGGGCTGGGAGCGGGCTGGCTTCACGCTGGGCGCCCGCCCTGGTGTGCTCTCGGCACCACAAAAACAAATACAAACAAATAAACAAAATAAATGTGGAACCCAGCATGTCAAGCAGAGCGTGGCGCCCCTCAGGAGACCCCCGTGGGTGCTGGCTCAGCTGCTGCGCTGACACGCTCCTTCACACACGCTAGCGCTCTGCGGCCTGAGCTCCGCTTCGCTCTGCATGTGGAGGCCCGGCCCAAGCCCGGTACACCATGGAGCACAGCCAGAAACAGCCCTGAGTACCGTGTGCGTATGTGTGTGTGTGTGAGTGTGTTGTGTGTGTTTTGTTGTGTATAGTGTGGTGTGTGTGTGATGTGTGATGTATGTGGTGTTGTGTGTGGTGTGTGGATATGTGTGAATGTGTGTATGTATATGTGGTGTGTATGTGTGTGATGTGTCTATATGTGTGTGTGTATGGTGTGTATGGTGTGTGTGTGTGTGGTGTATATGTGTGTGGTGTGTGTGTATGTGCATGTGTGTGTGGTATGTGTATGTGTGTATGGTGTATGTGCGGTGTGTATGGTGTGTGTATGTATGTGCGGTGTGTGTGGTGTGTGTGTGTGGTGTGTGGTGTATGTGTGTGTAGTGTATGTGTATATGTGTGTGGTGTGTGTGCATCTATATGCCTGTGTGTGTATGTTTGTGTTTGTGTTTGGTATGTGTAGTGTATGTGTGTGTGGTGTATGTGTGTGTATGTGTGTGTGGTGTGTATATGGTGTGTGAGAGTGTGTGTGCGTGTGCGTGTGTGTGCATGTGCATGTGTGTGTAGGGAGCCGGGGAGCACTGGGCTTGGCGATTCCTGGCTCTGTGCTCGGGAGTGACCCCTGGTGGTGCCGCAGAGGACCACAGGTGGTGCTGGGGGCCCCCGGCATAGGTGAGCACAGGACCAGGCGAGCTGCCTGGCTCTACCTTTCTGGCTCTTACAACCAAGATGCTTTAAACATTTAGTCCAACCATTGCGACTTTCACAAGTGGAACGGAAGGGAGGAGGGAGGAGCGGGGGTGGGGGCGGGGAGAATGCAAAGTCTCTCCCTAACTGCTTTGTTTAAATCACATCTGATAATAAATCTATCTTTGACATAAGTTCTCTTCATTAATCCTCTGGGCTCACTGCGAGGTGGTATAAAGCAATTCTATTTCTATGTTATGACTGTCTTGGGATTTGGCGCCTAGGACCAAAAAGAGACCCAAACGACATTTCGGTGCCAAGAATGCAGTGTGTCTGAAACTCAGGCGCTGTCCTTAGGAAAACTGCATCCCAGAGGAGAATTTGCAGCTTTTTAAATCTCCCACTTATCTTCTCTAAACTTGGAACCTGATGTCAACACTGGCTTGCATATCAACTACAGCAGATTTGCGACTTTGGTGGGGGGGAGGGGCTGGGGGGAGAGGAGGGAAGGGAAAAAGAAAAGGAAAAAGGGACTTCCCTCTCCCTCAGGTTTTAAGCCGAAAGATAGCCCCACCTGATGTGGAGGGAACCCTCCCACGCCCCCGCAGGACACACTTGAGTGCCCCAGGAAGTGGCTTTGGACCCGCGGGGTCACGGAAAATGCAGTGGCTACCCGGAGCACAAAGGCTGCTCAGACTAGGGTGGACACTGACGCCCCTGGTCCTGCCCACAGGACAGGGCTCCTCACCATGTTCCTGCTTTGACACTTGCCCAGTGGACAGACATGTAACCCCTGGCAGCTGTCTGTGTTTGTATTATCCGACCTCTAGTACATCCACAACACAGACTTGGGAATAATTCGGGATTATCTGTCCGGGGCTTGGCCTGATGCAACATTGGCAAAATTAAACAAGAATTAGAAAAGGTAACCAATAAAGCCACTGCACACAAGAGGTCAGAAGGTCTGGCAGGCATCGGGAGCCTGTAGATTTTGCCCGAGCCGGGGTGAGTCCTGAACATCGCTGGCCGTGGCCCAAACACCAAACCAATAAATAAAATTCAACCATGCAACTTCACCAAGTAACAGCAAATGTTTCTGTTAATGTATTTTCTAACAATAATAAGGATATTTTCTTTATTTCTTCTGTAGTTATGCAAAAATCGACATTTTCACTTAGTAATATGTATAGGGAATTTAAAATGAATCAGAATCGGTAAAAGACAAGTGTCTGATAAATATGAATTAGGGCTGGAGTGATAGCACAGCGGGTAGGGTGTTCGCCTTACAAGCGGCCAACATGGCCGATCCGAGTTCGATTCCTCCGCCCCTCCCGGAGAGCCCGGCAAGCTACCGAGAGTATTCGATATGCCAGACACAGTAACAACAAAGTCTCCAATGGAGACGTTACTGGGCCCGCTCGAGCAAATCGACGATTAACGGGAGGGCCTTTACCTTTACCTTTACCTGGACTCAAGACTTTTTCAGAAGTGTAGACGTGGCATATAATCAGTTGGATGAAATTCGGTTTTGTGTGAGAGTTGAAACTTAAATCATTTGGAAAACCAGACACAGATTATAAATTTACATTACTCCATAAGAGGCCAGAAATCCTCTTCCGCCACTGGGAAATCATTCGCATTACTTTGGTGCACTTTGGAGCCATAACCAGACAGAATAAAGTTCTTCGAGGTGGCACTTTCCTTGAGAGGCCAGAAAAGCTGTGCGGTAGCTGTGAACTGCCACGCTCACGGGGAAAAGTGAAGAAAAATAAAGCAGCGGCCACAGCGACTGCCACAGAGATAGTTTTACCCCGCATTAATATCACCCATTCTTCCAAAACGAGCGGCTCCAGTTTCTCGTGTCCGAGCGCAGGCTCTCCAGAGCGCCCGGCCTCTCTTAAACGCTTCGAGGCTGAGGTCTGGAGGCAGCTGGTCACGGCCACGGCAAGTGCCAAGACTCCGTGCCACTGAATCACCTGCTCGCATCAGCGCGTAAACACACGCACTTCCCAACAGGAACCACCCCACGTAGTTTGCACAGGTCCAGAGGTGCCTGCCCCAGCGCCAACATTTCTGATAACACGGGCAAGGTCAAGGAGCCGACTGGCAGGGTGAAAGAAGCTTGGCCCACAGTGCCCGCTGGGAGTGCCCGAGAGCCTGTGTCCAAATGCTGTGCCCGACGTTGTAGGATAACATGTACTGAAATGCAACACTCCTGGGAATCACAGTTTATCAAAAACGGTCTTTTTTTCCCTCAGATCAAAATAATATTTTTGGGCAGAGCAATAGCACAGTGGTAAGGCGCTTGCTTGCCTCGCATGCAGCTGACCAGGGGTCGACCCCGGTTCGATTCCTCCACCCCTCTCGGAGAGCCTGGCAAGCTACCAAGAGTATTGCGCCGGCGCGGTAAAAGCCTGGCAAGCTGTGACATTTTTGATATGCCAAAAACAGTAACAAGACTCACAGTGGAGACGTTACTGGTGCCCACTCGAGCACATCGATGAACAGCGGGAGGACAGTGCTACACAGGATCAGCCCTAGCCTCTGATTTTGAAGCTATTCCTCGTGATGGGAAGTAAGAGTCCTTCTCTCCAAGTCATCGGAACATGGCTACACTAGAAGTCCAGGGACCCTGCTTTCACAGCAAATTTTTCTTTTTTTCTTTTTGGGTCACACCCGGCGATGCACAGGGGTTCCTCCTAGCTCTGCACTCAGGAATTACTCCTGGCGGTACTCAGGGGACCCTATGGGATGCTGGGAATCAAACCCGGGTCGGCCATGTGCAAGGCAAATGCCCTCCCCTCTGTGCTATCGCTCCCAACCCCAGCGAATTTATTTTTAATGAGCATTCCTAAGACTTGGTTTTCCAGAGTCCCCTTTACAGAACATCTCAAACTAGCGAGGCAGCTCCTCTCCTGCCACTGGTGAGGCCATCAAAACTAGTCTTGAGACATTGTTTTTGCCCTTTGGACTCACTGCTCCACAATTTCCTGGTGTCACTTGTGAGTCTCAGAGCCCAGAAGAAGCCGCTGTGAACATGTTTGCCCTCTCCCCACTCTAATTCCACTCTCAGAAAAGGAATTCAGCAAGGAAAAGCCTTTCAGAACCTTGGGACAGGTCTTAAAAAGTTCACCACATTTACCAAAACATTGTGAACCGTTACTCTGTTAATAGCACAGTGGATAGGGCGTTTGCCTTGCACGTGGCGGACCCAGGTTCAATTCCTCCATCCCTCTCGAAGAGCCCGGCAAGCTACCAAGAGTATCCTGCCCACACGGCAGAGCCTGGCAAGCTCCCCATGGCGTATTCGATATGCCAAAAATAGTAACGACAAGTCTCACAATGGAGAAGTTACTGGTGCCCGCTCAAGCAAATCGATGAAAAACGGGAGGACAGTGTTACAGTGCTACCTTCCCGTCATGCTTCTGAATTCTGGTCATGGCAAAGTAACCAATTTTCTAAGATATAATAGAATGCCTACACTGGTCATTTTAACATTTAGACATATGCACATAGACACGCGTGTATATATGTGAACAACACCATGTATGCCTGAAAGACTTTGAAGATGGCATTTTATTTAGCAGACTCCATGCTCTGGAGCCAAACCCAATGTGGTTTAACCGTCCATTTGAGCATGGTTTGCTTTGTGATTTGGGCAGATAATATGAGGAATCGAGTTTGAACTTCGAGCACGCGAGGGCTGTAGAAAGTCTGTAAGACCTTTTGCGGGCAAGACAGGTAAATTTTTCACGTGTGATAATAGCATAGGTTACTGCGAGTATACGAAGTTTGTAATATGCAGCAAGATGAAAGGGCCCGATTCCCTGACTAACCAGAGGCTGTAGCTCGAATGTAGTCTCCCTGTTTCCTTTCGTCACTGACATAGTGACCTGTAGGATTAAAACTAAATGCGTTTGATTCATCTAAGTCCGAGGAAAGGTCGCTATTGTTAGCTATCGAGAGAGACTCCCCAAAGAGAGAAAACAAAAAGAAAAGTATTACAAAACACCAGGGGCTTTCAGCACAAGCCAGGACAAAAAAACTTGGTGGGTAGGAAAGCTAAACTAAATCATCTATTCTTTATGAGTTTCTTGATATAAAATGTATTCCCTGATGCTGAAGAGCGGCAATTTAACACCGGTCCACTTTTTGTTTTATTTCTTATCCCATTTATTTTTGATTGGATGTTCACAACCTAATACTTCCAAGGGCCACGTAGAGTAGTTTTGCCCTTGAAAAGGGGATTTATGTGATTTCTGGGTTTTTTATTTCGTGCCCCTGGCATCACTTCTCTCTTTCCCGGGACCAAAAAAAAAAAAAAAGAAAAATTACTTTAATGTTAAACTGACTGATGGCCCATTCTTATTTCCTGAGATTACTACTAATGAAAAAATACTTAATATTAAAAAATGGAAGCTATAGAATATAAAATTTAGAAGAAGCTATGTACCCTGAAAGAACCCTCTCCGCAATTAAGGAACCATGCGGTGCCGGCTTACATCAGCTACTCTGTGAACCTCGACAAATAGTTAAATAACCGGGCACGGAAATTTACATAGCTGGGTTAAAGACGCCTTGGTTTTCCTTTCACCCTGGGCTATAGCAAAGTTAATTTCCAAGATGTTGTATCACTTAAGATAAAAACGAGCCATGCAACAATGATATTGCATTAGTTTTTCAGAAAGAATTTTTAGTGTACATAATTAAATATTAATTAAATATATGCATATGCATACATCTTGAATTTTATCCTCTAAATGAATAAAAATGTCCTCTGAGGCAACTCATACAAGTTTAGAATATTTTTATGTGAGTTTTACAAATAAAAACAACACCAAAATAGAATTTACCATATTCTCAGTCGCGATATTTCATTTCGGAATAAAAGGTCTATTTTAGATGTAGCTCCATTATTGAACAAAACTATAAACCTAGTGATAGTATAATGAGGGAGAGGGTGTAATGGGGAAAATATTTACTTGGTAGGGAGATAAATCGTAGCTGAATCTGGGCTCTGCTACTTAATGGTGCGACTGTCCTGGGCTGAGGTGCTGAACTTCTCCTCAGACACCTGGCAAATACAAAACTCCTCCCTTGCCAGTGCGTTGTGTCCGGGGAGACTTGTACTTGTTTTTTATCCTTTGTATTATAAAGAACATATTTTTTTTTCTTTTTGGGGTCACACCTGGCGATGCCCAGGGTTTCCTCCTGGCTCTGCACTCAGGAGTCACTCCTGGCGGTGCTCAGGGGACCATATGGGATGCTGGGAATCGAACCTGGGTCGGCCGCGTGCAAGGCAAACGCCCTACCCACTGTGCTATATCTCCAACCCCATGAAGAACATATTTTATCATGTCTAGTTTGAAAAAGCCAAACTTTCTCGATCTATAAATTACAGACCGCACAGCCCACCCCTGTGAAGGAAAGGACATACGCCAGGGAAGGACGCAGTCCTGGCACGCTCCTTGGGTTGATTCCCAGCTTTGCCGGCAAGTATCAATGCCCACCCTGTCCAGAACCTGTCGGGGTGGTCCTGGCGGCCCCCGATACTCACACAAGTGCCCCCAAATCAATCGATAAACAAAATGGACCAGGGACTAGCTTGTCCATCACTGGCCCGTCAACACCGTCAGGCTTAGAGCATCTTCGATCTCCCCAAAGGAACCCGCCTCACTGAAGCCATCACCCTCTAATCCCACCCAGTCCGGCCGATGTCTTCTCATCCTCTGCAGCTTTCTCTCTGGCTGTGTCGCAGGAGGATCCCACAAGCAGTCCCGAATCCTTGGGGACTTCCGGTGGCAGGGCAGGGCCTCCTGCAACGTGGCCAATCCCCTGAGCCCGTGTCGTGTCGTGAGGGTGCTGAGTGTGGGCTCATGCTGACACAAGGTTTCTTTGTCAAAGTCCTTCTCTTCTCACTCCTCCTAAACACCACACATACTATTGTAGCAACTTGGCTCCAGTCTACTGATTATTTTTGTGAGTACTTCGGCAAGCTACCGAGAGTATTCGATATGCCAAACACAGTAACAACAAAGTCTCCAATGGAGACGTTACTGGGCCCGCTCGAGCAAATCGATGATCAATGGGAGGGCCTTTACTTTACTTTTACTTAGAAAAAATAACCCTGGGGCTGAAGCGATAACACAAGTGGGTAGGGTGTTTGCCTTGCACGCGGCTGATCTGGGTTCGATTCCCAGCATCCCTTATTGTCCCCCAAGCAATGCCAGGAGTTAATTCCTGAGTGCAAAGCCAGGAGTAACCCCTGTGCATTACTGGGAAAGCAATGACCCAAAAAGCAAATAAATAAATAACCCCAAACCCACCAAACCCTCAATTAGTTATGTCAATCAAATGTAAACATGGGTGCAATATTTCCAAAGCCATTTCTTCACACGCTAGAGCCATTTTCCACAAAAAAAAAAAAGTTTCCTCATTAATTTTCTTATAGCTCCTTCCGTTCCCTTTGGAGGCAGTTTTTTATTTTTTTTTTTTCACACTTCAAAATCCAAAGACCCTCACTAGAGATTCCTCCATCTTTTCGCTAGAAATTCTGAAGTTTCGGCTTACTCTAAATCACGCCCGATGGGAGAGTAGGGTGGAAGGGAAGGCAAAGAAAGAACACAGCCGGGTGACGGTGGGTGCACTTCCCTGCGGGCATGCAAATTATTTGCACAGAACACACCGAAAATCAATATATTGGTTGACGGCACTAATGAAGGCTCTCCTCCAGGTCACGCTTTTATTTCAGCCCTTTGACCTGACTCTCTGGCACCCCCCAGAACACATTTTCAGGGTGCAAGTTTGAGATATTAAAATGCTTTTGTGTCGGGCTGGAGCGATAGCACAGCGGGTAGGGCGTTTGCCTTTGCACGCAGCCAACATGGCCAACCCGGGTTCGATTCCCAGCATCCCATATGGTCCCCCGAGCACCGCCAGGAATAATTTCTGAGTGCACAAGCCAGGAGGAACCCCTGAGCATCGTCGGGTGTGACCCAAAAAAAGCAAAATAAATAAATAAATAAAAATGCTTTTGTGATATGCACATGAGGAAATATAACATCGTCCTACACTGGTGGTTAAAAGAGCTGTGGAACTGTTCAGAGAACCATGACCCGGGCCTTCCTGAGATCACAGGAGGGGAGACGGTGACTGCTCGCCAAAGGTGCCTCCCTCCCAAGTCGCCACAGACTCTCCCGCGCAGCCCTGAGGAGTGGCCACCTGCAGGACCCGTCACGGGTGGAATGGGCCGGAGGCCATAAATCTTTATTTCACCATAATTGTTCCACACGACCCCAATTCACTCCAAAGTTTAACAACCGCTGGGAGAGTTAAATAAATCGCATAATATGCTTCCGAGTAAAAAAGACTGAACAAATTACCTCATCTCTTGGATCGTGTTGCCTCACCTTCCAGGAATCTCCCAGGATTGGGGAATAATGAATCTATGTCAATCACCCTGCACATTGCCTGGCTGGGAATAGGGACTCAATAAATAGCAGTTATTATTATTCATTTTTAAGCGCCTCTCTGGGGCTCTCTCTCAGAACGGCGGGTCGGGACGCCTCTGAGTGGAGGGGATGAGGCAGGCAGAGTGGCGAGGACGAGAGCCACAACCCTGCACACACCTGTACCGAGCACTGCCGCAGGAGGGCCCTTGGGACTTCGGGAAGGTGGGAAGGCGCACAGGGACTCTGAGCTCAGCTAGCAGGATGACCCTAAACTTGGGGACCACAGGGGGTGGGGGCTTTCACAGTAGGCCACGACATTATTCAAGGGTTATTGTTGTTTTGTTTTGCTTCTGATCATTACAAGTTTCCAAGCATTCTTAAAAATAGAAGGGTATACAGCACCCAAAAGGAGAGAGAGAACAAAAGGGAATGCCCTGCCACAGAGGCAGGGTGGGATGGGTGGATGGGGGTGGGAGGGATACTGGGATCCGTGGTGGTGGGAAATGGGCACTGGTGGAGGGATGGGAATTTGATCATTGTATAATTGAAACCCAAGCACAAAAATGTGTAAGTCCATTACTGTACCTCATGGTGTTTCACTAATAAAAATTTTAAAAATAAAATAAAATGATAATGCATAAAAAAATAGAAGGGTATAATCAGACTCTCTCAATACGCCACCAAGATGCAGTGACTGCCAACACTTTGTCCATATCTGCTCTTGTGATTTCCCCCGAGCCCTGTGTGACCAAACTACAGCTGACATCGTATTCAAAGCGAGAAGAGCTTTTCCCCTTTTCCCCTCGGATCAGGAGGAAGACAAGGGGACTTACTCTGACCTTTGTCCAGCGCAGAGCTGGGGGGAGTCCTGGTCAAAACCATGAGGCAAGACCAAGAAGAAAAACGGGTCCAACTCAGAAGGAAGATTTGAAACTGCTGCTCTTGAAGTCAACCTGATACACAGGAAACTCCTGTGGGCCTTACAAGGAAACAGCCGCAAAGCTGCAGGATTCAAAATAAATAACACAAAAATCCATTGATTTCCATATGTTAATTGCAAATGTTGGGAAAACTATGAAAAGTTAAGGAAACAATTTCATTTATAATAGCATCAGAAGGGAGAAGCGCTCAGTAGCGTCACTGCAGGGTTATGCTAACAACAAAAGACAAGCAAAAATTTAAACCCAGGGGCTGGAGCAATAGCACAACGGGTAGGGAGTTTGCCTTGCACGCAGCCAACATGGCCGACACAGGTTCGATTCCCAGCATCCCATATGGTCCCCCGAGCACTGCCAGGAGCAATTCCTGAGTGCATGAGCCAGGAGTAACCCCTGAGCATCGCCGGGTGGGACCCAAAAAGCAAAAAATAAATAAATAAATTAAACCCAACAAACTCCTCTGGGCACTAACCGCTGAGCAATCTCATTAGATTACCACTGTTAACCTAGCATGGGAACTTGTTCCATTTTCCCTTATCTTGTCCTCCCCCTGTAGTGTAACCAAGGGAAATGACATGGAGGCAGACCCCTAACTGGACTCAGTCAGCCTGAGAGGACAGACCTGTCAGAGAGAGCAGCGGAGGACCCGTCCACGACACAACATTTCACCCGCCTGCCTCCACCAGCCTGCAACACTCCCTGTCTGCAAAGAAATTCCCTGTTCTCTCCCAGAAGAAGCTCTAAGCGCTTCTTGTGACAGTCCGGCCAGATGCCCTGCTGGGACTTGAGCCTGCTGTTTTCTAACTTGCTGGCTTTTTGTTGGTAAAGTCTTTCTCCACCCGTTTCTCTGTGTCTCTGTTGATTCATCCCACGGATCAGCAGTGGATCCAGGCATTCAACCCCCAAAGGTCCCGGGCTGCCAAGGAAAGCGTCAGCAAAATACAGGGCGGGCAGAAAACATCCACGTCATGTCAGGTATCTGCTAAGGGGTGCGTAATACATGAAGAAGCAACAGACTTCAACGGCAAAGAATGACGTGTAATCCAGCTGAAAACGGGAAAAGGAACCGCACAGACGTTTCCCCAAAGCAGACCAGGCACACGGATAGGCGCTCAACTCCACACACCAAATCGGGCATGTGCAAATCTAAAACCCAAATTAGATCCCAACTCACCTCTGTGTGAGTGGCTGTCATTGAAAGGTTTCTCCTGTGTTGGCGGGGTCACAGGGGAAGCTTGTGCGCCGTTGGTGAGAGTGAGTCAACGCGGCCATGACAGAGAGGAGTGAGGGTCTTCCTCGAATGATCAGAGACGGAACATCTCTATGTGGCAGCACCCCTCCACGGGGTACAGACCTGAGGACAGAGATCTTGAGGCTGTGAAGAGGTCCCTGCCAGCCATGCTCGCTCTGGCTTAGTCCAGCAGCGTCGAGGGACACAGCTGAGTGTCCACCAGCATCAGCCCCGAGCACAGACCCTCCCAATGGTATAAGCCCGACAGAAAAGGACACACATGCACGGGATTACTTCTATGTGGAGTCCGGGGGTACAAAAACCAAAGGGTGGAAAGTGTTTGCAGGGAAGGGCTGAGGGTAGAGAAATGGGTGGAGGTCGGTCAAACGACATGAACAACCAACCATAAGGTGAATAAAGTCTTGAGGAGATTCTAAATTTGAAAAGCGAGGGCAATACTTGGCCACTTACGAACAAATTGGTCAGACTTTAGGTTCTTTGTATGTTAACTAGGGCTGGAGTGATAGCACAGCGGTAGGGCTGTTGCCTTGCACGCAGCCAACATGGCCGACCCGAGTTCGATTCCTCCGCCCCTCTCGGAGAGCCTGGCAAGCTACTGAGAATATCTCGCCCGCACGGCAAAGCCTGGCAAGCTCTCCGTGGCGTATTGGATATGCCAAACACAGTAACAACAAGTCTCACGATGGAGACGTTACTGGGCCCGCTCGAGCAAATCGATGAACAATGGGAGGACAGTGACAGTATGTTAACTAGAGATAAATTGGGGTATACTGAATTCAAATACTTTACAATAGCGTCTCTTAAATTTTCTTCGTTGGTGATCCCTTTCCCACTGAAGAACTTCATGAACAAATTTGCTAGACTTTAGTTTCTTTGTATGTCAACTGGGCTGGAGTGATAGCACAGCGGTTAGGGCGTTTGCTTTGCACATGGCCGTCCCGGGTTTGATTGCTCCGTCCCTCTCGGAGAGCCTGGCAAGCTACTGAGAGAATCCCACCAGCACGGCAGAGCCTGACAAGCTCCCCGTGGCATTTTCGATATGCCAAAAACAGTAACCACAAATCTCACAATGGAGATGTTACTGGTGCCCACTCGAGCAAATCGACGAACAATGGGAGGACAGTGCTACAGTGCTCCGGTTAACTAGAGATAACCTGGGATATACTGAATTCAAATACTTTACGATAGCGTTTCTTAAATTTTCTTCATTGGTGATCCCTTTTCCATCGAAGAATATTTTGTGTGACCCCGGGTATAGGAAACAGGAATACAAATCTAACATCTACCTATAATAAATCTCAAAGAATTTTACTTTAAAACATAATACCTCTGGGGTCCATCACCCAGAGCATGGGAACTCAGCTGTATGAGATGTCACAGCCAAGGGAGAAGGAATTCAAGCAAAGGTCTCGTTGCACTGACCGTTACGGAGGGGAGCATGGGCTGGGTGCGGGCAGCCGGGCCTGGATAGCAGGACTCTGTCTACTCACAGTTCTGGAGGCTGGACAGGCTGAGGTGGGGCTGGGGCGTGGGCTCTGGGTTCTCATCCCAGTTTGCAGGTGGCGTCTGTCTTCCTGAGTGGGAGGAAGAGCCCTCTGGGATTTGTGCTTTTTCCTGGAAGGGGACGCCCACACCCCCACCATCCTTGTGAGCTCCTGCTCAGGTGACCGTTCTCACCTGCTTCATGGCTCGCTCTGCAAATACAGATATATGGGCACAAAAGCCTCAACACAGGAAGGAGGGAGGGGACACATGCTCCGTCCCCAACGAGGGTAGGGCATGCGGACAGGGGCGCGTGCAGGACACTGGGGACTCGATCCAGGGCCTTTCCATCTGTAGCTTCGGGCTGTCTCGAGGGGCCCTTTGCTCTCATACCAAATAAAGCAGACAACTGACTCACAAAGAGAAAGACAGGCTGCAGAGATGAAAAGGAAGGACGAGAAGAAGCCAGTGACGAAACAAAGATGACAGGCCAGCCACTCTGCTGAACGACCCATCACTGGAATCTGACGAATGCTTCCTCGCGATTAGACTCGGGACATGCACGTCTGGGTCCCTTCTGTCCAATGGCATGTGATCTCCATGGCATCAATACAGGCCCTGTCAGGACGGGAAAGACTTTGGCACTGGCAAGTCACCCTTTGGCTTCGCAATTCATAAATATTTCGTAGGACTCTAGTGTGAGATTATGCCAAGATTCCATCTGCCTCCAACCCTTCTCTCTGCCCACTTACCTCTGTTTCTATTGATGTTAGAGTAAGGGCTCCTATCTGTTACTAGATACAATCTGTTCCTAGCATCACCCATTTCACCCCTGAAGCCTCCCGAGATTTGGCAGGCAAGGGTCCTTCAAGCTGGTTCCAGGGTCCTTTTGCCCTTGGAATGTTCGCAGGGGGCTTCCTGGTTCTCCGGTACCCTGAGATGTTCCACATTCAGCTAGTCCCTCTGTGCCCCAACCTGGCTCCTCTAAGGAGCACTAGAGAAAAACAGCCAAGAAGTCACGTCCCGGCTGACGGGGGCACTGCCAGCTCTCGGGGGTGCCACTGAGCTCAGACACTCAATAAGAGAACTCACACCACTCCATTCATTTTTTTTTTTTGCTTTTTGGGTTACACCTGGTGATGCACAGGGGTTATCCCAGCTCATGCACTCAGGAATTACTCCTGGCAGTGCTTGGGGGACCATATAGGATGCTGGGAATCGAACCCGGGTCGGCCACATGCAAGGCAAATGCCCTACTCGCTGTACTATTGTTCCAGCCCCACCCTTCATTTTTGTACCTGAAAACCATGCATTTCCCTCCACATGGACCCCCCACTCCAACCCCGTCCCACAGCCTTTATTCTGGATTTCTGCATGATCCCATACTGGAACGTCCTTCTCCCTCACTGAGAAAGCTGGCCTCCATTATCCAAACACCTTCGTTTCTTTCATATATAAGTAAATTTCCAACGCCTTCCCTGCATGGGTCTCCTCTGGCCCGTGTCTGGCTCTGGGCGCCTCGTCAGGGAACTCCGCCGAGTGTTCCCTGGCTCCGGCTCTGGCTCCCGCGTCACCAGCCCCCGCCTTAGCCCTTGCAAACGACCCGAAGAGGCCCTGAGCTCCAGAATCCTGCACTGGGCCTTCCTTGGTGCTGTGGCCCTCGGTAAACCAGCTGCACTTCAGAACTTTACAAGAGGCAGGGAGCTTCTCCTCCCTGGCTTGTCCCCAGCACACTGAAGGATCCTCCTCACGGCGGCTCTCCTCACTCCGTGAGGGGCCTGGCAACTTTGCCAAGAAGCCCAGAAGTCCTTTTCCTCCACTTTCTCCACAGCAGGCCTGGCCCCGCCCTGCCCTCTGGGATGGCCTTCAGACTGGCCACTGGAGCCTCTCAGGTCCCCATTTCATGCTAAAATAGGGCTGAAAGTAGACTATAGACCAAACATGATTGCCACCCATTGCCTCTTTTGCAAACCACAACACCCAAAAGGAGAGAGAGAACAAAAGGGAATGCCCTGCCACAGAGGCAGGGTGGGATGGGGGGGATGGGGGGTGGGAGGGATACTGGGATCCCTGGTGGTGGGAAATGGGCACTGGTGGAGGGATGGGTATTTGATCATTGTATAATTGAAACCCAAGCACAAAAAATTGTAAGTCTACAACTGTACCTCATGGTGTCTCATTAATAAAAATTTAAAAAATAAAAAATAAAAAAATAAAACAGGGCTGGTCAAGTAGACAGAGAGTATGAGGGAAACTGTCTGCCACACAGGCAAGGGGAGGATTGGCATGGGGAGGATACTGGGAATTTTGGTGGTGGAGAATGTGCACTGGTGGAGGGATGGGTATTTGATCACTGTATGACCGAAACTCAAACATGAAAGTTTTGTAACTGTATCTGATGGTGATTCAATTTAAAAAAAAAAACAAAAACGAAACAGGGTTAGTTAGCCTATGTGTGGGTCTGTCTGGGAAAATGTTTCTAGGGGCAGGTTTTAATTTTTAAATTTTTTTGGTTTTGGGGCCACAAACCAGCAGTGCTCAGGGCTTACTTCTGGCTCTGAGCTCAGGAATCACTCCTGGTGGGGTGCGGGTTACCAAGAGGGGTACTGGGGATTGATCCCGCGTGTAGGCAACCCTCCCTGCGGAACTATTGCTCCAGCCCCAGGGAGGTTTCTAAAGAATGCCCAAGGGCACAGAATTGGTCTTTTCTGCCTTTCCAGCTTATAGTCAATATGGACAGTCCACTTAGCATTACTCCTGTATATTTTAGTTATAATAGTGAAATGAATGAGAAACAGTGATACCGTCCTCAACAAAAGGTGGATTGAATACATTTGAGGAAATGCAGAGAGCGGGACAGGAGGCAGGCCCATCAGACTGACGGGCAAGGCACTTCGTCCTGTCAATTAGAACGGGCCTGGTACCAAACAGCACTGATGTGGAAGAAAACACTGCTGCCGACGTACGGCTGGTGTAGATAGCTTGGGTGCTCTGGTTGGCTGGGTGCACCAGGCCAAGCCATTCTAGTGACGCTTCCTTTTGGTTTTTAAGTAATTCTGCACTATTAAATCAACACCCAGATCACGGGGCTCCTCAGAACGCAGGAGACAAACAGCAGAAACACTCTCTGTGGAAACAAGTCACTGTGATGGGGAAGGACTCCGGTGCTTGCCCTTCCAGGTCCCCTCCCCCGAAGTCCTCCAGGGGAGGCCCAATCTTGGGGCCAGTGTGAGGGCAGCCGAGAATTCCCTGGTGAGTCGGGTTCCCTCCCTGTAAATTGAAACCTCTCAGTGAGAGGAAGACTTGGAGCCTCAGGAGAAGGACGAAGGACGTCCAGCTGCAGCGATGGCCTGCCGAGAGGACCACCAGCACGCGGGGACTGTCCAGCCCAATTCATCTCACTCTCAAGGGAACGGGCAGTGTTGCTCTCCTCGAGATGGCCTCGAAGTACTGTATTAGGATTTTTCCAAGAAGGCACTCACCTTTTTGGGGCCGCGGGGGAGAAAGGACCTGGGCGGGTGTGGGCTCACTGCTCGGCCCGCCCCCAGCGCGTAGGCCTCTTCTACTCCCCATTTCAACTGACCAACACCCCCCTGCCCAACATTACAGCTTGTCTAACTGTTCCTCTCCCCCACAGAGCAATCATTAGTACTTCCTTAATAAATACCACTTTGCGGGGGGCCGAAGAGATAATACAATGAACAGGGCACTTGCCTTGCCTGGGACCAATTCGGGTTTAATTCCCAGCACCCCACAGGGTCCCCTGATCTCCACCAGAAGTGAGCACAAAGCCAAGAGTGTCCGCCTGGTGTGAGCCCCAAATAAATAAATACCACTTATGAAGGAGCCTTAAAAATAATCTGCTTAGCTCTATTTTCATCCTTATAATCGTAAGTTTTTCTGGTTACAAAAACAAAGAATGTGTATTTTAGAAAATCCTGTAAAGAACCGAAGTGTCGTGGAGAAAAATGAGCAGCTGTCCATTTCCTTCCTCCTAAAGCAGTCCTGTTAGCATAAGGAGTCTGCTCCGTGTAGCCCCTCCTAAGCCTTTTCTCCATTAGACTGAATTGATATACTGATTTATTTCCTGCCGGCACTTAATCTCATAACATAGCATTCTCCCATGTTCTTACAAAACTCTCCATAAATGGAATTCTTCATGACTATGTAGGATTCTTCTGCCAGTTCTTATTTACTTAGCCTTTTCAGTGTTTTCCCATTATCCATCATGCTTTAAAGCCATCTCCTCATACCAAACTTTTGCTTTTTGCACCTTAAGTTATTTTTTTAGTGCCTCTTTCTAGAAATTGGGTAAAGATGATGAACATTTCACAGAGCCTGATATAAAGGAGTTAAGAGTTGTTTTTTTCAGAAAGTTTGTGCTGCCTTATTTATCAAGTAGCATTATAGCACGTCAGGCTATCTCTGGTCAAAGTCCTCCTGCTTAGAGTAGGCACTAAATGTGCAAATGATGTAAGTAAAAAAAGGATGAGAGGGGGCTGGAGTGATAGCACAGTGGGTAGGGCATTTGCCTTGCACGCGGCCCACCCTGGGTTCAATTCCCAGCATCTCAGATGGTCCCCCGAGCATGACCAGGAGTAATTCCTGAGTGCATGAACCAGGAGTAACTCCTGTGCATCGCTGGGTGTGACCCCCCCACAAAAAAAGCAAAAAAAATTTTTTAAAAAAAGAATGAGAAATGTTATTTAATTTTTATATGTCAAAATGCTAGCATACCCACTGATAGCAGTATCATTGTTAGGGAACGTGTGCTAAATGTGTTGAGATCATCTGGAGAGGGCCAGAGAGATTGTGTAGAGGGTTAGGGCTCTGGCCTTGCATGCGCACATTGATCCCTGGTATCACACGTTTCTCCAAGGACCGCCAGGAATGAGCACCGCCAGCTCTGGCCAAACACCAAACCAAACCAAACCAAAAGCGCAATAAAAAACTAAAACCAAAACAAAACCTCCAAGCCAGCTAAAGAAACAGAATGCATACTTTTCAGTATTATGCAGTCATCAAGATTGTGAAATAACTCATATTCGTACGAACCATGGGAAGCAATAAATAATTTTTTGTCACTCTATTTTCACATGCAACATTTAATTAAGTGACTAGACCTTAATCTTATTGCTATGACCAGAGAGAAATATAGGTGAAATCAACTTTCTGGGATTGTTGTGCTTCAGAAGGACTTTATGTCAAATTGAATTTGGGGATGTGTTTCCCTATTTTCCTGTTCTCAGATGGAGTCCCCAAACTCACGAAGGTGTTCAGTAATCTCCCAGCATGTATGTAATAAACCACATTTATGGAGTAAGCTAAGGGGCATGTGTCCTAATGTTTCCTGTGCCCTGTTTATATGTTCTACTAAAGTAAATGGTTGATCATGGCTTTCACATCCTAAATATTGAAAAAGTGGAGATTTAAGATATTTTGATATTAAGTATCACCATTTTTAAAAAAACGTTTTGGGGCCACACCCTGTGGTGGTCCGGGCTGACTTCTGGCTGGCTTCGCACCCAGACATCACCCCTGGCAGTGTCCGGGGGGATGTGGAAAGATAGGGATTGAAATTGGGTTGGGTGCGTACTGCCCGACCCCCCCCCCCCCATTTATTTTTCTAAATGAAGCAGAAATACTGTGAATGGAGGAAACTGCACAGCCCTCCAAAACTCGCCAGAACTGAGGTGGATCAGGAAGGACAATGAGGAAATAAAAGCTTAACAGTAAGTTTACGAAACAGGGAAGCTTACACTCATTTTCTATGTTTGGTTAAAGTTGTCATACCATTCCATTAAAATATCATTTTAAATACGCGATTCAGAGAATGATATAGGCCTGATTAGTCTAGCTAATATTTATGGAGAATTGACTCGTAAGACACTTTATTAGTACTCCAGACACTATGCATGGCCGGGTTTGTACTGTACTTGCCTTACAAGTGTGAGGCCTTGAGTTTAATACACACACACACACACACACACACATGACCACTCGACTTATATATTATGTACAAATGATATCACAGCAACTATGAAACTGTTATGATTCGTCTCCATTTTACAGATGAAGAAACTGAGGCATGCAGAGGCTGAGAGACGCCAGTTTGCCAGCTGACACGGGCACAGGGACTGTGTGTCTGCCCACGTGTTTCTAGAATACTGGGCTTACGACCCGAGCTGGTGTCACTTCTTATAAATCCCTCCTGCCATCCTCACTGCCATCCTGATTTCAGAAACAACAAATCAAGGCTCAGAGATGTGAGGAGGATTTCCCGAGGTTCCGGAATGACAAATGCTAATTGAATCTCTTGGAAGGGTACGAAGACCCAGGACGCGCCTGTCCTTCTCAGAAGGCTAGCTGCCATCAAGGAAGATCATCTTGCAGCTCCTAAGGCTTTAAATGTCCCTCCTTTAATTGAGTTTCACGATAGAAATGAATTATTTGACATCCTGGAGCATCTTCGGTGCTAATGTTAATAGCTGTAGTGACACAATTCTGTCTTAAATTTTATTAATTGGCAAAAAAAGAAGATATGGAGTCGTATGCATATTTTCTTGAGAGAAAATCATGGAAGGGAAAGTTAACTGAAGTGGATTGGCTGGGGCTTGGGGCCCACACCAGGGCTCACTCCAGGCTCTGTGCTCAGGGGTTGCTGCGAGCCAGCTCAGGGGACCACATGAGGTGTTAGGACCAGGTTCAAATCGATGCGGGTGAGGCAGATGCCCTACCCTCTCTACTCTCTGGTCCCTGAACAGAACTCTGAAGTGATAAGCTTATTTATTTTGATCATCAAATTTAAATGGAAATTAAAATGGCCCAGAATGTCTAGAACTATCCCCAGACTAGCTTTGGTTCTTCTCACAGCCTTGTTTTCATGACAAAGATACGCTGGAGTTGGGGGTGAGGGGCGGGGAGCCCAATAATGAGATGACAATCACTGAGCTAAGTTCTGAGGTGACAAATACTGTTTTCTAAAGCTGAATCAATAGCTTTCCGTTATGGTTGGGATCTAGAAATTGGGCCAAACGTAAGGGACGTCCAGGTGATGGGGCCTCGTGTGGCCGGCAGGGCTGAGAGGTGAGAAGCCAGTTCTGCTCCTTGAATGGGGGGCGGGGTCAGAAACCGAGGTGTGACTGGGGGGGGGCAGTCCTGGGATGTGGAAACAGGGGTTAGACTAGTGCAGCAAGAGACTTTGGGATGCAAGAATTCAGACTGGCAGGAAGCGCTTAGGAGTTAAGCTGGGGGGCTGGGGTTGAGCTATGAAAACAAAGGGGCAAACAGACGATAGAAACGCTCATGTGGGATTAGAGCACCCTCCAGTTACATGACAGGACACACATATAACATATGAACATATGTATGTTATATGCATAGCAACTACAAATAGATAGAGTAGTTTGACATATATGAACTACATACTGGGCTGGAGCAATAGCACAGAGGTAGGGCGTTTGCCTTGCGCGCGGCCAGCCCAGCCGAGCCAGGTTCGATTCCTCCGCCCCTCTTGGAGAGCCGGGCAAGTTACTGAGAGTATCTCACCCACACGGCAAAGCCTGGCAAGCTACCCGTGACGTATTCGGTATGCCAAACACAGTAACAATGGAGACGTTACCGGGCCTGCTCGAGCAAAATCGATGAACAACAGGAGGACAGTGTTTGTTTTGTGTGTTTGTACTATATATGTTAACTTTGGGGGAAAGCGCGGATTTGGGGCCACGCCCTGCAGTGCTCAGGTGTTCTCCCTACCCCGACTCAGGGATCACTCCTGGTGGGCTTGGGGGACCATATATGGTGCCGGGGATGGAACCCAGGTGGGCAGTATGCAAGGCCAGTGCCCTCCCCCTGGTGCTCTCACTCCGGCCTCTGGATGTTAACTTAAAGGCACGCACTCAGAGCAACGAACCAAGCAGGACGTCATTGGTGTTGGTCCTTAGGACTCGAAAGTCCCCAGGGTCAGACCATATCCCCGCAGCTCCTCTCACTACCCGGTCATCCCCCAACTGACCGTGAGTGGCCACAGACTGCAGGACATGGAGGCAGTGTCAGCAGGCCGGGAGCAGGGACGGAGACGGGGGCCTGGGAAGGCAAGTGGCTGGGGTACGGGGACACCAGGGACGAGTGGGTCCCCATGTTTGTGCTGGTAGCACCTGCCCCCACTCCCAGCACCACCTGCAGGGCCGCCCCTCACCCCCAAATCTGTGGACAAATTCCCCTTGGACCACCTGTCCGTTTTTGAAAACGGACCTGTACAGGAGGAAATTCTAAGAAACAGAACAGCACCTAAATTGTCGTTTTTAGAAACTCCACGTTGCTGGGGAGACAGGGATTCTAGTTCAGCCCGACAAGCTGGGGTCTCAGTTAACTAAAGAACTGAAACTCTGGAGATTTATTTGGGGGCGGGGCAAGGGGAGGTGTTGGGTGTGTGTGTGGGGGGGCGGGGGCAGACTCAGTGGTGCCCAGGCTCTGTGCTCAGGAGTGACCTCTGGTGGTGCTCAGGGGAACCACATGTAGCGCGGGGCATTCAAACCCCAGCTGAGTGGCGAAGCTGGAAGTATAGGGTCCCACCTCTTGTACCATCTCTCGGGCCCCCAAGCCTCTCGTTTTAAGATTTACTAGTAACAACCACCTAGGAATAATGTCTAAACCGAAACAAAGTGGGAGCAGGCCTAAAAGCAAGCCACAATCAAGGTTGGAGGAACTACTGGCATTCTGCCTGCCCCATACAATAAGCACAGAGAACGCTCTTTCGAGCTAAGCTGTGATCTACTCAGAGCCTCTGCAGTTTTTCTTCCACACTGGCTGACACTCAATAAGACATCAGGCACTCTTGGAAATACAGGGCCAGGGAGAAACAGCTCCAAGAGCTAGTAAGCATGTTCTGTTCTATCTCTGGCATGCGTGGTCCCCTGAGCACTGCCAGGAGCAACCCGGGAGTCCTGAGTGGGGAGTGCCTGAGCACCACTGGGTAGGGACCCCTAATTTTTTTTTAAATGGACCTACTGCGAAAATCTAGAAAAATTGACAGGTGATTCAGATATTGGAGTCTCATATAGGATTTTAAAATAATTTAACTTAGATATTCAGGAAAGAGGAATTTTAGGGGGTGGTGGAGTGATAGTACAGCAAGGTGTTTGCCTTGCATGCAGCCGACCCAGGTTTGATCCCCCAGTATCCCATATGGTCCCCCAAGAATTATTCAGATCCTTTGTGGTTCATAAGTAATCATAAGTTCAGTAGTAATTCCTGAGTGCAGAGTCAGGAGCAACCCCTGAGCATCACTGGGTGTGACTCAAAAAAAAAGCTAAATAAATAAATAAAGATGAATGAGGAATTTTAGGTAAAATATTTCATCAGAACCCTGGAATCTGTTTAAAGAATGGAAAAGTTAGGGTATCTGAAGATTCTGGAGCTGGAAATATTCTAACTAAAACGAAGAAATTACTGACTGGGGTTGTGTCTCAATGGTGGAGCACATGCCTTCTATGTGTAAGGTCCTGGGTTCAATCTCTGTGAAATAAAGAATTATTCAGAGCCTTTGTGGTTCATAAGCATGCAGACTAGGCGGTCACACACTCCTGAGACGTGTGCCTCCCTCAAGACTTGTTATCAGATCAACACTCTACTCATCTGATATAAAAATAAAATAAAATTCAATAGAGGGATTAGATAACAGCCCAGACATCGCAGAATGGGATTTCTATTGGATGGGCCTCAGCAACAAACTGTCTAAGGTCTCTGCAGCTGCAGTCACCCATGGAGAACAGAGGAGAGGCTGACAGAAATAATCCAACATAGAAAACAGAGTTTTCACATGCTGGGGCTGGAGCGATAGCACAGCAGGTAGGGTGTTTGCCTTGCACGCAGCTGTCCCAGGTTTGATTCCCAACATCCCATATGGTACGTGAGCACCGCCAGGAGTAATTCCTGAGTGCAGAGCCAGGAATAACCCCTGTGCATCGCCAGGTGTGACCCTCCCCCCCAAAAAAAGAATTTTCACATCCTGCTGAAAAGTACCAGATTCATATTGTCCCCTACCCCACAGCAGTGGTGGGTCTCCTGAGTTCCAAGCCACACACATAGACATATTTAGTTACTCAAATTAACTAATATATTTTATAGTATTTGATAGTATCCACTAGAGGGAACAGACACATACCCCTCAACCAAGCAACATTCAGACTGATGAGTCCTTCCCAATGGCAATAATCCTAACCAGAAATCAAGGCAGGACTATTTTTCAAATGCTGGGGCTGGAGGTGGGGCAAAAAAGTGACTCTACACCCACAAAAACTATCATCATAAAAACGCAGGGAGACCTGGGAGATGGCACTGGGGCCAAGGGGGTGTGATTTGCAAGTGGAGGGCCCCGGATTGCACCCTGGGATTGCATGGCCCCCTGAGCATTGCCACCTGTGGCCTTGGCGACCTCGGAGAACTGTTGTGTGGGAGAAAGAGGGTGCCCTGGTGGCCCCAGGCAACACTGGGCCACAGGCCAGAGCAGAATGAAACACTCAAGCCCAGCGATGAACTGTACAGCCCAGTTAGCCACAGATCCTGGGGAGGCATGAGCACTTGTTGGGAAGCCCCTCCACAAACGCATGTCAAACAAAGGTGTTTTTCTGCTGGCAAAGGTGGAGCGAGGCGGGTCTGGAGAGACAGTACAGTGGTTCGGGTCTTGCATGACATACGTACATATGGTTGGTTCCTTAAGACTGAAGCCTGAGTGCAGAGCCAGGAGTGGGCCCTGAGTACAGCTGGGTACAGCCCCCAAACTGGAAAACAAAACACAAAAACAAAACAAACTGGTGGAGAGTTTGCGCCTCGCAGGCCAGAACTTGAACAACTATCCGAGGAATCTTTCTCCCCAGAGCAGATGAGCCCAAGCAGAAGAACAAACTGTCCATGGGACATGAGGAGCCCCTGAAAGCAGGGGCCCTGGTTCCAGGGGTCATCTGGGCAAAGTGCAAGTCGCTATCAAGATACCTGAGAGCGGAAGCTAGAATGTGGGTATGTACCGGCACATACGCAGCTGTCAGCTTAACTAGAGCCAAATAAAGTTTAAAGCAAACGGTCCTGGGGGCGTGGGGGTATACGGGTGTAGCACGGGACCTGCGTGTTTGGATTCTCCCCATCCCCAGCGTGGCCCTGGTGGCCCCCAAACACCCGGAGTGGTCACCCTGGTCCCCAGGACAGCTCAGGCTGCCCGTGGCACTCAGAACTGTGGGGGACTGTCCCTGGACCCCGGAACACCACGAGGCGCGGTTCTGAGCCCCAGAACACAGCTGGGATGCGCGGTGACACGGCGGGGAGGGGTGTTGGCCCCCACACCAGCAACGCTGCCCACCACTGCTGACCCAAACGGAGGCTGGGTTCTGGGGGTCAGACAGGGACTGGAGGAAGCGACGAGGCCTAGAGGGCCAGTTGTGCTAGGGGGCGGGAGAGTGGAGAAACTGGGGCCCAGAGGGTGGTCCCTGCTGCGGTGGGGGGCAGGGAGACACCGCGTGACTGTTGGGGTGGAAGGAAGAAAGCAGGGGTCAGAAGTCGAGGCACACCGGGGGTCAGCGGGCACAGAGGTTGGAACTCGGGGCAGCAGGGCGGCTGGGAGGCCCCGCCCCCGAGAGCAGGCCACGCCCAGGCGCCTCGTGGCCACGCCTTTCATCCCGTTCCCTGCCCCATAAGAGCCCGCCTTTCCCCCAGTTCCCGCCCCTCCTGCCAGGCCCCGCCCCTACAGCAGGGCCCCGCCCCCTAGGACCCGCCTCTTCCCCGAGGCCCCGCCCCGTTGGGGGCCGCCCGCCCCGTTCCCCCTTGTCGCCCCGCCCCTCCGCTCCAGGCCCCGCCCATGGAGAGAGCCTCTTCCTCCGTTCGGGGCCCCGCCCCGTTGGGGGTCGCCCCTCCCCATCGCTTATGTCGCCCTGCCCCTCCACCTCAGGCCCCGCCCATGGATCCCGCCCCTCCCCGCCCCTTCCCCAGGCCCCGCCAGGTTGGGGCTGTTCCACTGAATCACCTATGTTGCCCCGCCCCTCCGTTTCAGGCCACGCCCCTTCACTCCAGGCCCCGCCCATAAAGAGCCTGCCCCTCTGTTCGGGCCCCGCCCCACTCCTTCCCCAGGCCCCGCCCCGTTGGGGGCCGCCCCTCCCGATCTCCCATGTCGCCCCGCCCCCCACTCCAGGCCCCGCCCGTGGAGCCCGCTCCTCCATTCGGGCCCCGCCCCGCCCCTTCTCCAGGCCCCGCCAGGTTGGGGCCGTCCCTCGGAATCGCCTATGTTGCTCCGCCCCTCCGCCCCAGGCCCCGCCCCTCTTGGCCCCGCCCACTCACTAGGCCCCGCCCCTCCGCCCCTCCGTCGGGCCCCGCCCCGCCGAGCGCTGGGGACGCCGGGGCCGCGCGGGCGCCAGTGGCCGGGAACGATCGAGGGCGCGAGGCGGCAGCCAGCGGCGCCGGGACCCCGAGATCGGCCGGGGCTTCCCCGACCGCCGCCTCCGCCGCCCCCAGCCCCGCCGCTCCAGCTCGCGGCCCGGGAAGATGGCGCTGCACTTCCAGGTCGGTGCGCGGCGGGGCGCGGGGGCGCGGGAGGCCGGGCGGGGGCGGGGGCGGGGGCGGGGGCGGCGCCCCTTCCCTCTCGCGGCTCTGGGGGTCCCCGGGGCGGGCCGGCGGGGGCGGGCGGGGCGCGCTCGCGCTCGGGACGGCGCGGACGGGGTGGGGGGACCAGAGGGGACCCGCGAGGGCTGGGCGGGGAGCCGGCGCGGGGACGGGTCGCAGGGATGGGGCGTCGGCTGCGTCCACGGTATGTCCTGCACCGCACCGGCATGGACATCCGGCTGGTCACTGCACGGACATTTCTGGAGCCCCCTCCCCCTCCTCGTCGCCCCGGCCCTGCGGGGTCTCCAGCCCTGTGCAAAGTTCTGGGATAAAGGATGACATCATCCGACTCCCCCCCAGCCCTCCCGGGATTCGCAGATAATTGCACAGTGCACGTGAAAACGGATAGAACAGGAGCAATCGCAGGATACAGCCACGGCAGGCAGCCAAGTGCGTGTGCATGCGTGAGTGCGCGAGGGTGTGTGTGTGTGTGTGCGTGCACGCGCGTGTATGTGTGTGTGCATGGGTGCCTGCATGCTGGGAGGCGGACAAGCCGGACTCCCAGGCTTTCTCACACTGGCACTGCTGTGGGCTGCCTTGGTCTTTATAGAGCCCTTGGACTGCCCGGCACCGAAGACACAGTCCCTGCCTCCCCACCCCCCTGCAGAACTTTGCAGTGATGTCTTCTCGCAGGGAGTGTGCAGTCTCCCAAGGCTCTCCAGGGAGCTGGAGGAGTTGGCCGGGTGGAGCTCGCCATGGGCACGTGTTTCCGGGCAAAAGGACAGTGTGAGCCTAGGCCAAGAATTGTGGAAGGACAACTTAAGGGCCCCAAGCTTGGGCTGGACCAGAGGGAAGGGGACAGGGGAGGCTGTGAGGGCAGGGACTGTGGTTTCCTAGTTTGGTGACGTGTGCTCTAGTGTCCCACCCTCTCTGGAGACTCTCTGGTCCCCCAATACCTCAGAACTCATTGCTGCCTTATCCGGCTCCCCAGAAGCTTTCCCAACTGCCCTGACCTCTCCTTGCTGTTTCTAAGAGTCCCCTGGGACACTCTTACCGGAAAGAGTAGCATAGGTACAGAGTCCAGGTGTAAATCTTCACTTGGGGACCACACTGAGCAGAGCTCAGGGATTCCTCCTGGTTGTGCTGGGGACCCTGTGCAGTTCTGGGATGATGGATTTGGGGTTCGCCAGGTGCAAGGCAGGCAACCCAACCCCCGGAGGGATGCTCCAGCACCCTGTGTGAATCTTAGGAGTCAGTTTACTCTTTAAGAGTCATTGCAAATGAAAGCAAAACAAAACTCCCCTTCTTGGTAGGAACGCTTGTCACAGCAGTGGTGGACAGCCTAAGTTAGGTTGGTCTGATGAAAGACCCACTGGAGACCAGGCAGACCAGATCTGTGGGCCGAGGGGTGCACACGGCTTTCAGGGGCCCACCATCTCCCTCCTCCTGCCCAACATAGAAAAGGGCTCTCCGGGGCTCCCTGACACGTGCTGCCCGCAGCCTAAGCCTGCCTGCTGGTGGGGCGGGGTGGGTGGACTTTCGAGAGAGCCACGGGCAGTCTGACTGGGAGTCTGAGCTCAGGTTCTCCGTCCCACTGGAGTCAGGGTCTGTGTTATCTGGGCGGAAGTAGGGCAAGAGTGGGGAAGACAAGGAGCTGGGACCAGGTGAGCTGAAGGCTGTTTGGGCAGAAAAGATGAGAAATGGGGAGAAATATCAGGAGCATGGCAGAGGCCCCGGTCGGCCTGTGACTTGCTCTCAGGCTTCCTTTGGTTCCCAAAGCCAGGCCACTCTTTACTGCCCCTCCAGGGCGCCTGGTGTGATCTGGCAGTGGTTGGTGCGTTGGAAGGCGCTGGTGGTGGAGAGAGGGTTTGGGGAGGGATCACCCAGGCCATGTTTGCTGAGTGGGAGGAAGGAGGGAAGCAGGATGAACCCGGGCAGAAGAGGCTGTGCTCGCCTGCCTGTGGCGGGTCCCAGACTGCCTCCTCCCCCCCCCCCCCCCCGTCTTCACAGTGCTCCCCGCGGGAGGATTTTACCCCCTGAAGTTTCAAAAGCGAGACGGAGAATGAGCCGTGCTCAGGGCTGTTCCTCCTGGCTCTGCACGTAGGAAGGACCCAGGGGCGGTAGGTACATGGGGGACTGTACCAGCTACACGGGCCGGCCACGTGAAAGGCAGGCGCCCTGCCCCTGGGCCATCTCTCTAGCCTGGATTCCAGTGCTCTTGCTCTCACTGCCCAGTAAACTCTGAAGAAAACTAAAGCCCTGGGGGTGCAGGGGTCACTGCTTGGAAACACTTCGGAGCTGCTCCGCTGTCCTGGGCCGCCGGGGAGAGGCGTGAGTCTAGGCCTTTACAGAGTACCGGTGGCCCTTCAGGATACATAGCAGGTGTGTCTGGATTTAGCACGGCAGAACTCGGACACTCTGAAGGCCCACCCTCTGTTTGGGCAAAGCCAAACAGTAGAGGCAGGACTAAGGACAGGAGCCAGAGGAACTATCTCAAGATTCAAGGCCCGGACTGTGGCGTGGACCCCGAGACAACGAGAGCAGAGAGCGGGGAATCCGTGGGAAAGATGTGGAATTTCTAGCACTCAGAGATGGTTTTCAGCATCTTTCTGAATTTCCAAGAGGAATTTGTAGATGAAGAGAAAAGGGGTGCAGAGAGGAGGCTGAAAGTAGGGGTGAGGCTGACGGGGCTGGAGTAAAGGCTGCCTGGGTGGCCGGATGGCGAGCGAGAGGGGATGGAGTGCGCTCGGGGCAAACGGATACGGTTCGACATGTTGTTTTCCTGCCTCCACCTCATATGGGGGTTCTGTAAAATGGGTATGCTGGACTTAAGGCTTTGTAGGAGTCAGGGTTTTGGTGACGTGGAAGGCTCTTGAGCAAACCCTGTCTAGTTCACAGTGGAAGGTGGTGTTCCCGGGAGCCCAGGAGAGAGCCTGAGGCACGCAGAGGAGACGAGGAAACGGTGGGAAAGGGAGGAAGAAGAAGGGTTTGTGGGAAACGAAGTGCTTCATGGTGAGGATATATTTCCTTTTCCTATCAACATTTTGCTCCTGGCCTTCATTTGCTCGAGCGGGCCCAGTAACGTCTCCATTGGAGACTTTGTTGTTACTGTGTCTGGCATATCGAATACTCTCGGTAGCTTGCCGGGCTCTCCGAGAGGGGCGGAGGAATCGAACTCGGGTCGGCCATGTTGGCCGCTTGTAAGGCGAACGCCCTACCCGCTGTGCTATCACTCCAGCCTCAGTGATACGAGACGAGACGAGAACAGTGCAGTCTCTGCCCCCGCGCCTGGGTGTTCCTTCCCGGAGTCCCTTGGAGGGGAGCGGGTTGAGCTTTCCTCCCCGCCCCGACCAGGACTACGGCAGCCGAAGACCTCCAGGACCAGCCACCACCATGCTGAGACCACTCTCCGCACACCTGAAGGTACTGGCAGAGGGACAAAGCCACGCGGGTTCCGGGGCCGAGACCTCCAAGCCTACTCGAATTGGAGTCGAGCATCTTCCACCCAGATCCGCGCGACATCTTAACAGAACTTTTTTTTATGACATCTTATTGTCTTATTCCTACTTTGGACAAACCTGCAGGCTATCGAATGTAGCCTGCCCACAGGGCAGAGTCTGGCAAACTCCCCGTGGCGTACCAAATATGCCAAATACCAGTAACAATGATGGGTCTCATTCTCCTAAAGAGCCGTGAATATAATCTCAGGGCTAGGATGAAAGAGACGTTACTGGGGCCTGCTCGAAGCAATCGATGAATAACAGGATGATGAAATGAAAAATGAAATCAACATTGAAATTGGCTGAATTCCAGAAGGCAGGAAGGTAGAGGGAACATTTGCAACGGAGGGGGATTCCTTGGGGTTCATCTGTTTTTGTTGTTTTTAGGGGACCTTTCCCCTAGGATGGAAGCCTCCACTCTGAAGAAGACTTGGAACTTACCTGCAATGGACAAGCTGGAATGGGGTGTGTGTGTGTGTGTGTGTGTGTGTGTGTGTGTGTGTGTGACTCACCTGCAGTAAATGAGCTGGTGTGTGTGTGTGTGTATGTCTGTGTGTGTGTGTGAGAGAGAGAGAGAGAGAGAGCACACAAGTGCACACATGCTCGTAAAACTTCCCAGAACCAAGAAAATGCAAGTTTCCTCATGTCCGCTTACCCCCACCCCCCGCTGGTGCTGCCCAGCCTGAGCAGACACCCCTGTGCTGGGCCCGCCGACTGCCCTCTCGCCCCCAACTTCTGTCCCTTTTACCTTCTGAGACGTGCGGGTGGATGGACGCCGTGTGGGAAGAATCCCAGCAGCTCTTGTCACTGCCGAGACCAGCAAGCTGTCCAGAAACGCTGGGATGCGCTCTCAGACCCGAGGGTTTGCTCCGTCTGGTTCCTTCTGTTGAGGGCCTGGGTCTCCGAGGGGGGCAGCAGGCCTGGGGGAGAGGTGCCCTGGCACTCGACCCTGGGTTGTGGGCAGACCCGGGAGGAATCCGTTGCTCTGGGACGTTTCCTTCGACGTCAGCACCTGCAGAAACGAGAGTGCGTGCGTTTGGGGTCACTGGGGCAGATGGAAAGTCAAGTGCGAGTCAGCAGAGGGCTGGCCGGTCGGCGGTCACCCCCTGTGAGTCTGACTCGTTCAGCTCCGACCTGGATCAGGAAGTAGAAAAAATGACATAAAGGAGCTCAGAAGGAGAGAGAAGTGAGAAGAGTTAAGCTGCCTTTAGTGTTTCTTGACGATTTCAAGAGGATATTTGGTCTCATGCAAAAAAGGCAGCCACAAGTCTGAGAGGACAGACACTCACATTTCGTTAGAAACAGCCCTTCCCTTCAGATACGCTCGCCTGCAACTGAAGTCTGTGCCAATTTTCCTGTCCTCTAAGTAGTGATTATCTAATTCAAGTTCTGACCACGTGAAATTTTCGATACAATGCCCTGCACAAAAACTCTTCCCAGCTGAAATTCTGCACTCACTTTGCAGGATTCCTTTAGATGATGTCCACATGTCCACTCTCTTGAGACGAGATTGTTAGAAATGGAATGATTGTGTGTGTGTGTGTGTGTGTGTGTGTGTGTGTGTGTGTGTGGCGTCAAAATAGGACCCTGCTACATGTTGGGTAGCTGGAGCACTGGGTCAGGCAGAGTTCCTGAGAAGTCTGGCAGCATCCACCCACAGCGGTTAAAAAAAAAAATGGTCAGTTTAGAAGCCCCAAACCAGCACGTATTTATATATTCCAGACTGGTTGTGTTTTTCCTTTTTTTTTTTTTTTTTTAATAGATTGAGCTATTGAAGTCCTAACGCTTCTTGAGACAGCTGTGAGGTAGTGGAGTGGCTTGTTCTGCATCCAGCTCTCTGAGCTCGCCGGCACGTCCTCGCTGACCTGTGCAGAGACGTATCTCACCCAGACCCTGGAAACGCTCTTTCTTGCCTCGCCTGCTGGCTAATCCTTTTCTCTTCCCATTCTCCCTTGGAGATTGGAATGAGCGTCACAACTTCAAGCGAGCCTGGGCTGACCCCCTACCTCTTGTTCATGCTGACTTGTTTTCGCTGTAGTTCAGGGAGCATGGTCGGAATAGTCTTCCTCTTGCTAAACTCTGGCTTCCCATCCTGGACCCATCCCCTTATTCCTGAACCATCGGGAGGCCAGGGAACGCGCGTTGCAGTGACCCAGAGTCCGCCGAGGCCTCGACTGAATCTCTGGAGAACAGTCTCCGGCCCCGCCACCCCGAACGTGCCCGATCTCGTCTGACTCGATGGGGACAGGCTTGGTGTTCGTGTCCCGCGTCCCGTTCATGGATCGGCCTTGTCTGCGTTCATGCCGGTCACACGCACGTCTCTTGCTGCTTCTCCCGCAGAGTCTGACGGAGCTGGAGGCACTGTGCACTCACCTCTACATCGGGACTGATCCGACGCAGAGAGTCGGGGCGGAGAAAGCGCTCCTGGAACTCATCGATAGCCCAGAATGTCTCAGCAAGTGCCAGCTGCTGTTAGAGCAAGGGACAGTAAGTGTCGGGCCGGCGGGCTCGCCGTGGGTGGTCGACGGGTGCTGCTAGCGCACGAGCCCACCCTGGGCCTGGGTGAAAGCCCCGGGTCCTGCCACCGCCCCCTACTGTAGTTCATTTCTTTCTTCTTCTTCTTTTTTTTTTCTTTTTGGGCCACACCCGGCGATGCTCAGGGGTTACTCCTGGCTTTGCACTCAGGCATCACTCCTGGTGGTGCTCAGGGGACCATATGGGATGCTGGGAATCGAACCCGGGTCGGTGGCATGCAAGGCAAACGCCCTCCTCGCTATGCTATCATTCTGGCCCCGTAGTTCACTGCACTGGCAAAGAGATTCCAGGAGAGATGGGAAAAGCCCCAGTAGCCGATGTGGGGAGGGGCCCCCAGTGGGGAACAGGGGCAAATGAAATCCTTTCTGGATTCCTCTCTATGTCTGTGGGTGGGCAGATGTTTCATGTTGGTTTTATAGGGCCACACTCAGTGGTGGGACCTGGGCGGGGGGTCACAGACCTGAAGGTAGGGTCGGGTGGGGGGTGTGCTCAGGCCTTTCAGTACTTGGGGTTACATGTGGCCCTATGTGGTGGCCACGCAGTACCAGGACTCAAGATCAGGACCTCAGTCACGTGTCAACTTGTGCCATTTCCCTGACTCCAAAAATGGTGCATTTTTAGAAAGTTGATTCAGAGCTTTAAAAAAAAAACACAACTCGGGGTTCAGGGTTGTAGCTTGGAGGCGGTGAGTTCAATCCCAGCGCTGCCCCACATTGCTGAGTGAGACCCTGGAGTCACGCTACGTGTGTAGGCACTCAGTGTGGTGCCTACATCGTGATGACAAAAACAGAAGGACATGGAAGTGGAGGGGAACGGTGAGGAGGGAGAGGCAGGTGGCGGTCAGCTCGGAAGCAGAGAGGGACTGCGAGGAGTCCTGGCTGGCTAGGAGATGCACACACAACCTTGCACCCTCAGCCGGGAGACCGGGCTCGGCCCGCCCGCCCTGTCCATTCTCGCATGCGCCTCCCGGCGTCGCTGGGAAGGCAGGGACGGTTAAGCGCCACGGAGATGTTCGCGTAAGGTTGCTTTGAGGGCTCTGGTGGGCACACTTGGAAAACAGCTGCACCATGAGGCAGAATCGGGGCGGTTCTGTAACTACAGTCACAAGAGAGAGGACAAGTCGTGATGAGGTTTTATTGATGGAATTCAAATTCTAAGGTCTGAATACAGTTTTCTGTAATGCAGGTCTGCTAGTGAAGGGATGACATTTTTCTTTGGGGGAATGACATTTTGCTTGATTGGGGTTCACGTTTAGTCTTTCCCGTCATCGACAGTGATTGCGAACGTTCATATGTTAATCCTGATCCGTAATGAGATTTTGCGTGTTTCACCTTTGAAAGCGTCTTCTCACGCAGGTACTGCCAAATATTGATATCATCCACGAGCATCTGATTTTAATTAAGCATATTCATCACTTGGAAGGCAGTTATAGAATTCTGTTAAAACTTCTCTTGGTATTTGCCTTTTAGAATGCCATTACGTAGCTGATTAATCACTCCAGTTGGAGGTTAGGTAGAAGATCGTCAACTGCTCCGTTAAGTGGATTCTGAAATATGGAAAAGTGCTTTGCTCTGGCATTTTGGTTTGAGAAATGCTGCTGGAGTGAATGGTTTTGAACCAGAAAAGATACTCTGGAATAGAGATCTTGCCACTTGCTTCAACTTTTGGTGGTAGCAGAAATGTCGGAAGCAGCTTGGTGCTATCTGCCATCCTGACGATAGTTGTTATTAAAATGCTTTACTGAGGTTTGTATGTAAGTGCAAAGCATTGTTTGCTTTTTAGACAACTTGGTTACTTGAGGTTGAATTCATTTAGGGTTTTTTCTGTTTTGTTTTGATCTCATTTGTAGAAAGCTAATTTCCAGAGCTCCCAAGTGTTCAACAGTGTTTCAGAGTGGCTCTTCACCTATGAAAAAGATTTCAGTCTTGGCCTTGAGCTTTAAAAATTGCACTAACGGGCCAGAAAGATATAGTACAGGGCGTAAGGTACTTGCCTTGCACACAAACGACCTGGTTCCGTATCCAGCACTACCTGTGGGCTCCCAGTACTAAACTCTGTGTGTGTCCGCGTGGGTGATGTGTGTGTGTGGGGGCTGCGGGGCAAGCCAGGATCCTCACATTTCATTCACGTAGAAATTTGCAAGGACCGAAACTCAGTCACCGAGAGAATGAAGTCCCTAGTTGGTGCTGACTCCTCAATGCAGACAGAGGCAAAGGTTCAGTCACAAATCAACGACGCCTTAGCCTAGAGACTTTCACGATCGATCATTTGCAAGTGCATCCAACTAAGACTTTTTATGCTCCGTTTTTTTTTTTTAATTTTTCGGTGGCGTTGGAAGGGGCCCCTTCCCGAGCAGTGCTCAGAGGACCTGGGGCCACTGCTGTGTGGGCCCGAAGCGCGAGGTTTCACCGTGCTGTGAAGTGCGTGTCCTGGTTTGCCAGAGGCTACCTCAGCCACCTCTGAGGTTTCAGGGGACTGGATGGTACCAGCGAGCAAACCTGGGACGGGCCGGCCCACGCTCTAGCCTCGGACCCTCCTCCTGACCTCTGCTGCTGCAGTTTTACCACCAATTGTGACCCATTTTAGCAGATACTACTTATAGGATTCGTTTTCTCGGTTTCTCTGGGAATATCCTGGCGTGTGTGTGTGTGAGTGTGTGTGTGTGGCTCCACCCAACTTTTCATGTGGTGAGTTCTTTAGTCATTTCAGATTCACTGTGGCCTTCTGGAATACACAGTATCAGTGTCCATCTGAGCAGCACTAAATAACGTCTCAGCTCGGGCTAGAGTGATAGCACAGCGGGTAGGGCATTTGCCTTGCATGTAGCCGACCCAGGTTCGATTCCCAACATCCCATATGGTCCCCCGAGCACTGCCAGGAGAAATTCCTGTGTATTGCTGGGTGTGACCCAAAAAGCAAAAATAAATAAATTTTAAAAATTTGAAAAAGTAACAGCTCATCAAAAATGAAGCAGACACTCTCCAAATATCTGCCTGCTCCAAATTATTACTATGAGTATTACTACTACTACTATTATTATTATTATTTATGGGATAGCGCAGTGGGTAGGGCGTTTGCCTTTCACACAGCCAACATGGCCAACGCGAGTTCGATTCCTCCGCCCCTCTCAGAGAGCCCAGCAAGCTACCGAGAGGATCTCGCCCTCACGGCAGAGCCTGGCAAGCTACCTGTGATGTATTCAATATGCCAAACACAGTAACAACAAGTCTCATGATAGAGACGTTACTGGGCCCGCTCGAGCAAATCTATGAACAATGGGAGGACCGTGACTGTGACCGTGATTTATGGGCCACACCCGGTGGTGCTCAGGGCTTACTCCTGGCTCTGTGCTCAGGGGTCACACCTGGTGGGCTCGGGACATCCTATGGGATGCTGGGGATTGATGCTGGGTCAGCCGCATGTGAGGCAAACACCTGACCTGGCTGTGTTATCATCACTCTGGACTCTGGCCACCAAGTTATTTTTTTATATTGCTTTGACACTATCAGCTCTTTGAACACTTTTCGGGACTCTGAAGTTTGTTTGTTTGTTTTTTTTTTTCTTGCCTATACTACTTAGACTCCTGCAAGGAAATAATGGTTAAAGAACTCTCTTGGTTTAAGAAGCTTTCTTAAAAAGAAATTAAAACAATAATCAAATTTCAAAATAGTTATTATAAAATGGGCTGGAGCGATAGCACAGCAGTAGGGCGTTTGCCTTGTGTGCAGCCAGCCCGGCTGAGCCGGGTTTGATTCCTTCATCCCTCTCAGAGAGCCCGGCAAGCTACCGAGAGTATCTCTCGCCTGCACGGCAAAGCCTGGCAAGGTACCTGTGACGTATTCAATATGCCAAACACAGTAACAAGAAGTCTCAAAGAAATGGAGACGTTACTGGGCCCGCTCGAGCAAATCGATAAACAACAGGAGGACAGTATTTGTTTTTGTGTTTTCATTATAAAATATTTTATGATTTTATTTCATCTTTTTTTCCCCTCATGTTGTGGCTAAGAAATGAGGCACTTTGTTGAAATTATGTGTGCAGCCTTATGGGTGTGTGTGTGTGTGTGTGTGTGTGTGTGTGTGTGTAAAAATTCTGCTGTGATGAGATTTTCTGGGTGATGCCTTTGACATACTCTGTTGATTTCCATCCTCTTTGTTGATTTCCTGTCGATGTGAATTGTATTTTTTTTAGCGCCGCTGTGACTCCATGCTACTGAAAGCGCTGGTTACACACTGGAAGGTCTCTTCTCTCCTGTGTTGGCCCGATGTTCTAATGACTGTATGAGCCTCAGATCATGACCCAGAGGTGGTGTTGCTGCCCGGGTGCTAGGGGGTCACTCACTGCCATTTCTGAGCAGACAGTCCGCTGTGCCCTTGGATGTATGGCCGTGAGCCTGTGGCCAGTTCAGCGCTATTAACGGATGCCGCTATTGGAACTTGATATCCTGGGGTTTGTTTTTTGGTTCTTTTCAACCGTTTAGAGCAGTACAAACTATCCATGTGATCTGGGATCGAAGGCAGGTGGTGGTCTGTTTGCTGGCCTGTCATCGTGAGGCAGAGAAAAGGGGGGCTGTGCTCACGGCAAGTGGGCAGAGCGTACGAGGGGATGACCTGGAAGGATCGAGTCTGTGGTGAAGGGAAGCCTGTGGGTGGCCAGAGGCCGGGACTGAAGGCATGGGGAAGGCCTGGAATGGCAATTGCCCTGGCCAGAGGAGTGTCCAGGTGGAGCGGGGTGCGTGGGGTGGTCACGGAGGCAGAACACTCTAGGGCTGTGTAGGGACGGGGCCGTGTTTCATCAGGGCTCGCTGGGGCGGCTTCTTCCCTCTCGCTCTCCTTCCTGTTGCTCGAGGAGACGGCTTCTCCCTCCCTCGCTCCGTGGCCGCGTGTGCGTTTGGCGTGGTCTCACGGCGGGTCTCCTTCTTCTCCCCAGACCTCCTATGCGCAGCTGCTCGCTGCCACCTGCCTCTCAAAGCTTGTCGGTCGACTCAGCCCTTTGCCCGTCGAACAGAGGATCGATATCAGTAAGTGGCTTATTATACTTCAAAAAAAAAAATCAAATTGCACTTGGAAAAAGATTGCTCCCTTTTTGATGGAGAAAGGAACACAAAGTAAATGATGCTTGGAGGGCTCGCTCGGGATGGAAGATGCGAGCTGGAAGTAGACTATGGACCAAACCTGATGGCCGCTTAGTACCTGTATTGCAAACCATAACACCCAAAAGGAGAGAGTAAGAGGGAATGTGCCGGCCACAGAGGCAGCAGGTGGGAAGGGCTTGCGGTAGGGGTACAGATACTGGGAACATTGGTGGTGGAGAATGGGCACTGATGGGTACTTGAACACTGACTGGAACACAATCATGAAAGTTTGTAAGTCTGTAACTGCACCTCACGGTAATTCATTAAAGTAAAAAAAAAATTAAAAAAAAAGAAAAAAACAAAAGATTGCTCCCTTTTAAATATGTTAAACCAAAACAAAAGAGAATTATTTGATTCTGTAGTTGGTGGTGGGTTTTTTTTGGGGGGGGCGGGGTGGAGGGTGTGTGTATCGAGTAAACTTTGGGCCCCACTCAGCAGGATTCAGGGGCTGAGTCCCAGCCTCTTACACTAACACATCCCCGGGGCCACCTGTGTTTCCCCTGAGTGCTGCCGGGCAGAGTGTGACTGCATTCCAAACAAGTGCAGAGTGGCTCATCACCCCACGCCATCAGCTCTGCTGCCGTTTCTGCCTCCACCTCCCGACCGTCCACTTCACTTTGTATCGTCAACCACGGCGTCCTGCCGGCAAGCAGCCGGGTAACTGCTTCCTCCCGTAAGCTCGTCCTGGATGGACCTTCATGCCCTCCCTCTTCAGCAGTACCACTGTGCGCTCTGCCCAGGAGTGTTTTCCTGCTGCCTTGCCGTTTCAGCCGTGGGCCTCTCTCTTGGTTTGCCCAGGCAGTGCTTTTTGTCTAAGATGAACAGGAAAGTGTCGCTTAAGTTGGGCTACCTCCGATAACCTCTTCTGTCCGACTCACAGTTCTGCCAATATAATTCTTCCAGTGATAGCACAGCGATAGGGCGTTTGCCTTGCGTGCAGCCAGCCCGGCTGAGCCGGGTTCGATTCCTCTGCCCCTCTCGGAGAGCCCGGCAAGCTACCGAGAGTATCTCGCCCGCACGGCAGAGCCTGGCAAGCTCCCCGTGGCGTGTTCAATATGCCAAACACAGTAACAACAAGTCTCACGATGGAGACGTTACTGGGCCCGCTTGAGCAAATCGATGAACAACGGGAGGACAGTGTTTGTTTTGTTATGTTATTTGCATACCAAAACTTTCACTTGTTTTGGGTATGAGCTTTTTTTAACCATTTTTACAGAATTGCACCAACTTCCTCACATTTCCATCACTCCCTGCCACTGTCCTGCTATCAGCTCCATCCCTGTTCGCCTTTCGTGGGTAGCTGATAGCATAGCGCCACACCCTGTGTCATTTTTGGCATCGGGCTTCTGAGCGTGACGTTTCTGAGGCTCATCCTCTCTGCGTGTTCATCCTTATTTTGCCCCTTTTTAAATGAGAGAAGAAACGCCCTGGCCTCGATAGGACGTTTGGAAACTGCTTGCCACTTGTTGGACATGTGATGTTTGGGGGCAATTGGTGTGTTTGGTATTTTTGATGGCTCCGAGTGATATTGCTGTGACTTTGTCAGGCACATCCTTAGGTGGGTGTGGTTTCCTGGGAGTGGGACTCCGGTCGTAAGGGAAGACGGCTTTCCTGGGAAGGAGACTCCTACAGCATGTTCCCGACCCATTACTTTTCTTAGCATATTTTATCCTATTTTCATTTGCCGAACTCCAGTTCATGAGAAGCTGCAGTGCATTCGTTACGAGAACTTCCCTTCCCAGGTGTCACAGCAGTCTCACTGGATGTCGTCACAAACGACTGTTCAGCGTGTGTTCGGATTTTTTTTTTTTTGTGTGTGTGTGTGTGCTCGGATTTTCACATTTTTCACTTGTTAAGTTGTGAGGCATTTACCTTTTCTTACTCTTTCCCCAAATGTCATGCTGTCCTTTGAGGCCAAAGCGGAAGTGTAATCCTTTCCCTTTACATTTTTTGTTTCTTACGTTTTTTTTTTTCCTGGTAGATTTTGTGGCATATTTGTCAGCTGACCTCATTTTCTCAGTCTGTAGGGAAGTTGGCGGCTAAGTTTGCTTTGAACCCACTTTTAATGATTCTGGTACATTAACTTCAGTCCCAGCTTTTCTTTGTGATCTGGTTCCTGTTTCCTTTACCGCACATGCTTTGTTATGTGTTTCTGTACACACTTCCGCCACTGAAACAGGGTACAGACCTGCCCCCTGGGACGTGCGATTCTGACAGTGCTGCAGATTGTTAGGCAGCCACACTGCGGCACTTGGGAGAGGAGGAATAATCCAAAACAAGAAATTCAGAGGCTTTGTCGGTGACACGTTAAAAAAGAGACAGGTTTCTAACAGAAGACTGAGTAGAGGTTTGCATGCACCGATTAAATGGCCAAGAGATGCGTACATGGCTTAGTTGATGAGGCATTTTATCCTGAAAAATATCTGAGGTTTGACTGTCGACGTGGGGTCCAGAAGGGCTGCAGCTTGTCCGTTATCATGGAATGGGTGAAGGAGGAGGGTCTGAGACAGTAGAAAGGGCTGCGTCTGGTCGGGGCTGGCGAGGCCACAGAGTTTTGCACGTCCCTTGACATGATGACAGTTTCCTGCATCTGCCTTGCTTGCTTTTCAGCGTGAAGCCTTGCAGAAACACTCGCATTATATTCGGGTGATCTCAGTTGCTCCGGAACGGATTTGTTTTTCAGAAGTCTGGTATGGTCCTGCATCACCACTTCCGGGAGAAAGAGGCTGATGTTCTATCATCAAGCACGCCTGCCTGCCTCCACGCCCCTCTCCTTTACGTGACTCACTCCGTACCACTCGATAGCCCCAGTGATCTCGGACTGTCTTCTTTGCAGGGAACTACATCCTCAACTACCTGGCCTCGCAGCCCAAGCTGGCTCCCTTTGTTATCCAAGCTCTAACTCAAACCATCGCGAAAATCACGAAGCTGGGCTGGTTTGAGGTTCAGAAAGACCAGTTTGTCTTCAGAGAGCTTATTGCTGATGTGAAGAAGTTTCTTCAGGTAAGAAGGAGTTATGAGGAAAATATCGTGGTATTTTTTTTTTTGAAATGTTTGTTCGTTTAGAATGCTGCTTTCCTTAAAGCTGTAATACAGCGGGTAGGGCCCTTGCCTGGCACGTTGACAACCCGGGATTTGATCCCCGGCACCGCGATGGTCCGAGCTCCATCAGGAGGGACACCTGAGCACAGAGCCCTGAATAAGCCCTGCGTGTGGCCCCCCATCCCCAAATAGTGAAAGTCAGTGTCAGACAGAAGTGGCTTCACTTAGCCTACAGTCATCGGGAGGGACGCCTGACTTGACCCAGGGACGTGTAGTTCCTTTGGGGAGGCAGCTGCCACCCCTTCCGTCCCGGGAGAGCCGGCCTTCTCGTCCAGGGCAGTGCAGTTAGAGTGCTGGGCCCAGAAGCCGTGCACAGCTCTGACAGATGGTGAATCTTCTCCGTGTTTCGCAGGATGTGGAGAAGAGGCCACCTGGACTCCACAGCGTAGTTGCTTCCCGGCTGTTTCCGAGGCTTACAAAAATGCCCTTATTTTTGTCTTGGGATGAAAATGGGCTCAGCAGTCCCCATTCCCTGGATGTGGTGGCCACAGCGTGAGCCTGGTGGCCTCAGAGCAAGGATGCTCGGCCACAGGAAACCAGGAGCTCAGCTCACACACTCCAGATGGTCCATGCGAGCCAGAGGAATTAAAATGCAGACTTTCTTCGTGGTCTCTTTGGCTTGTTTTGAGACTATCTGAACTTCATTACATGTACGGATCCGATAGTAGTATTAGTGATAGGCAGGAATGACCAATGGTAAAATCAAGACTTGAAAAGAATGTTTCGGGGCCAGTACTATCACTATAGTACAGTGGGGGAAGGGTTTGCCTTGCACACGGCTGACCTGAGTTTGATCCCCAGCATCCCATATGGTTCACTGTGCACCACGAGGAGTAATTCCTGAGTGCAGAGTCAGGAGTAAGCCCTGAGCATTGCTGGGTGTGACACAGAAAAAAAGAAAAGAAAAGAAAAGAATGTCTCATGTATCCATGCCTTTCTAAAGTGAACACATCATAACTGAATGTGACATTTAGTATATTCATGCTTTTCACGCGATTTGGGAATAGGGTATAATTTGTTAGTAATGTGCTAATAAAATCTGGATTTTTATTCGAAGGGAGTTTTTGAGATTAAATTGGAAGCAGATTAAAGCTTAAGTGTGAGGGGCTGGAGCGCTCGCACAGTGAGTAGGGCGTTTGCCTTGCACGTGGCCAAGCCGGGTTCGATTCCCAGCATCCCATATGGTCCCCTGAGATACCACCAGGATTAATTCCTGAGTGCAGAGCCAGGAGTAACCCCTGTGCATCGCCAGGTGTGACCCAAAAAGCCAGAAAAAGAAACCTTAAGTGTGATGGGGTATGAACTGTTCCCGCCGATGGTCACATTCCCCCACTCCACTGGGCACTCTAGGTTACATCAGAGCACATGTCCCGGCACTGTTACATAATTTTGAAAGGTCCTGAGTGATCTCTGATCTGGGTTGAGCATGGTTCATGAATCTAGTTTCTTGACTTCAGCTCTCTTAATAGCTCTGAAATTTCTGAAGTCGAAAAGTGCTTCTTCAGTTTACGCTGACACTTGTTCTATGAAGAGTAGCAAATTCAGCCCTTGGACTTCCGGGCTGGTGAGTGCCGTGCGGTTTCAAGGTAGGTGGGCTCTTTGCCCACCTAACCTTCACACCGAAATTTATCCTTCAAGACGTGTCGAAATTCTTATTTGTCGATCTCAGTGGGGATTTTCTCCACCTTTTAACATGCGATCGGGAGAATGTGATGCTTCAGCATTTCGTGACTATATCATTGTGGCTTACACGTTAAGCACCAGTCTCGTGTCTGCACGTGCTAAACTTGGTTCTTTTCTCCAAAGGGGACCGTGGAACACTGCGTTATAGGCGTGATCATCCTTTCAGAACTGACTCAGGAAATGAATCTGGTGAGTCCTTCCACCTCACAGGACCTGCTGCTCCATAAATCATGCCGTTCCCTTGATAGAAAATCTTTGTGAGACCCGAAACTCTGAAGATGCAAGTCTTTTATTTATTTATTTTGTCTGTTGGTGTAAGTATTGGGACGCTTGCGCTTTTATCGAAAATAACATTCTGATAGACTACACAAAACAAGGAATTGTTGATGACCCTGGCTTCTTAGCAAAGGGAGCATTGCCTTTAATTCTCTGTCTGTGTAGTAATATATTGTAGCACTGTAGCACTGTCCTTTCTTTGGTCATCAATTTGCTAGAGCGGCACCAGTAATGTCTCCATTGTGAGACTTGTTGTTACTGTTTTTGGCATATCGAATATGTCATGGGGAGCTTGCCAGGCTTTTCCGTGCAGGTTAGATACTCTGGGTAGCTTGCTGGGCTCTCTGAGAGGGTGGAGGAATTGAACCTGGGTCAGCCATGTCGGCCGCGTGCAAAGCAAACGCCTTACCCACTGTGCTATATACTAAGCCTAAGAAATAAATTATATGCAAAAAACAAAAGAGCCTAGCACTTCTGTAACTTGGTTCTCCTGGCGGACACAGTCCCACAGGACACCACAGCACAGGGCCCTGGGCGCTTGGCACCCGCTGGCATGGGGTTCCCCTGCTAGGGCCATGCCTCTGCCCCAGTGCTGACACGGACCCATATCTCCTACTCTTGCTCTCTTCTGAGCTTAACCACGGGTCAGCACAGCACAAGTGCAGAGCTGGGCTTTTGGTGGAATGACTTGATAACACAGCAGCCCTCCGGGACCCCACTTCTACAGTCAGACCTCAGGTATTTTTCAGGATAAAATGCCTCATCAACTATACTACGTACACATTTCTTGACCACCTAACTGGTGCAGACCTCGGCCGTGTCTTCCGCTAGATGCCTCTCTGAAAGCATCTGAACTTTTCATTCTGGATTACTCCTTCCCCGCTGAGCTCCACGGTGTGGTTGCCTCATAAGGTGCAGCACATCACAGAGGGCGGAGCTGTCCCCAGCCCTGATTAGGTGGTACCTATGTCCAGGTACACGGCAGCACCTAACGTGCACACCCAGGGCTACTTGCTGGCCAGAGGGCCACTCTGCAGCGGCATTTTATAGTTTCTTTGCATAAAAATAGCATCGAAACCATGATTTTCATTTTGTGTTTAATTGGGATGTAGAAAATATTTCTACCTGTACTGGACGGATTCCTAAAATTTAAGGTGACTTTTAATCGACTGACCCTGAGTTCCCTGGCGCCTCTGCCCCTGAGTATGCATTGCTTCTGTTTGTAGTTTTGCTGCTGCTCATTGATAAATGGAAATATTGTGGTATTCATAGCACTAAGTTCCTAATATGTGCCATAATGTATTCTAGAAGCTTAAGAACTATCTTAGTAAATTATTCTTTGCTGCTGCTCATTGATAAATGGAAATATTGTGGTATTCGTAGCACTAAAATCCTAATATATGCCATAATCTATTCTAGAAGCTTAAGAACTATCTTAGTAAATTATTCTTTACAATTATTTATCATTAGTAAAATACTGAGAGCAGACTGTAGCTTTTACAGAAAAGCAGACTTCTGATTATTACTTATCGCTTGGCTTTTTTTAGGATAGCAAGTGTGTATTAACCCCTGGCATATTTGATATATACCTAAAAATCACTTTCATTTGAAAGAATTTTCCTGTTACTGGTTCAATTTGCTGATTCACAGAAAGTTAGACGCTAAAATTTATCTTAAGAGATATCTCATTTTACACATGGAGTTCTGGGACAGGGAATTGTTGCTTTCCTGGTGTGTGGTTCAGGAGTTAAAAATGTGTTTCTGTTGCCTCCGGAAGTACATCAGTTCTGATTTATAATTTGGGATCAATATGGTCTATAGAAAGAGCTCTGAATGGAAACATTCCTGAAACTCTTTTTAACTGTGACTCTGCCATGAACTCTTCAAGTAACCTTAAATAAGTCGATTCTCCCACTAGGATTTTTTTTTTAATTGTTCAATTTTTGTTTGTTTTGTGGCCACATCCGGCAGTGCTCAGGGCTTACTCCTGGTCTTGTGCTCAGGAATCTCTCCTGGCGGGCTCTGGGCACCAAAAGGGATGCCAGGGATCAAATCCAAGTTGCCGTGAGCCAGGCAAACACCCTACCTGCTGTACTATCGCGCTGGCCCCATCCTGGTAGATTTTTTTTTTTAAAAACTTTATTTTTGCTCTATATTTATTTATTTATTTTTCTTTTTGGGTCACACCCAGCGATGCACAGGGGTTATTCCTGGCTCTGCACTCAGGAGTTACTCCTGGCGGTGCTCAGGGGACCATATGGGATGCTGGGAATCAAACCCGGGTTGGCCGCGTGCAAGGTAAACGCCCTACCCGCTGTGCTATCGCTCCAGCCCCAATGCTCTATACTTTATGATCCTTAAATTATTTCCATTTCTTTTCTTACTCAGGAAATTTGGTTCTGGTTAGATGAATTTATTCTTTTGTAGGTTGACTACTCAAGACCTTCAGCAAAACACAGGAAAGTAGCTGCCTCATTTCGTGACTCTTCTCTCAGAGACATTTTCGTGCTCACATGCTCTCTCCTCAAAGAGGTAACTTAGTTCAGAAATGGCACAGTTCTCCTCTTCACGCCCTTTTTATTGTAACTGAGCATGGTAGGTTTGCGCAGTTACCTTAGAAGTCCAGAAACTCAGCTTTCTGGTGCCTGCGAGGTGAGTGGGAATGAGCCCTTGTCTCTGAGGCCCTGGGTCACCGTCTCCGCCTGCCCGGATGCACTCCAGAAGCTGACCGACACTCCTGTGTCTGCCTGGCCCCTGTTGGCTGGCTTGCCGGTGAACGGCGAGGCGACGGCGAACCTCCTTTGTGTCTCTGCCCTCCATGTTATCCTTCCTAGTGGCGCCTGGACACTTGACTCTCTCAGTCCCTAGGGAGCAGGGGCCCCTGGAGCCCCGTGAGTGACAGAGGTGGCAGCGTTTCTGCCTCACTGCACGGTTTCTCTGCTGCCAGAACGTTCCCTTTCTCTGGGTGTGTCCCTCGGGGCTCTGGGCCCCCGGGGTTTCTGTTCAGGGGAAGAGGAGTGTGAGGACTCCCATTCCACGTGAGTCTGGGACGCCCTCTCTCAGTTCACATTTTTTTCTTTGAGGATGGAAAATACAGGAGAATAGGGGCAAGAAAGTGTCCTGCCAAGGGGAAAGAGGGGTGCTGGCACCTGCGTGCTACCTGCAGGGTGGGGGGACATTTTGGCCCTAATACACACACACAGACACAGACACAGACAAACACACAGACACATACACACACAGACACACAGACACACACATAGACACATATACACACACACACATACACAGACACAGACACACAGACACATACACACACAAGACACACAGACACATACACACACACACAGTTACGCTCTTGGGGATCAGGGCATCACTGACAGCTTATAACAGATCCTCATTCTCCAGCTCCTGCCCAAGTTTTTCACAGCGTGTCACTGAGAGTTTTCTGGTTGGCCCGAAGGGACCTTTCGGGGTGGTATGTATGTTTAGGATTGTCCTTCAGAAGCCGGGGCGTCCTTGGTGGTCCACAGAGCTCTGAACCCCAAGACAGTTGTGTGCACGTCTTTCTATATGGCATGACCCCGCTGGTAAGATTTCTGCCTTCTCAGCTTAGCCAACGTCACTTGGTCCCAAAGAGACTCATACCTTGAAGTGTCTGTGTTGTATGTCCTAAGTTACAGCTTTAGAACAGAGGTGCCCAAACCTATCTGGCCTGCTTCCCCTTTCTCAGGAAAAAAAATCCCGCAGTACCCCACCGGAAATCTCCTTTCTTTAAAAGAACAAAACAGAAAACGCCCCAGTTGTAGCCAGGCTATTGCTGCCCTCCCCTGAACCTTTCCCGTGCCCCCAGGGCTGGGGAGGTGTCACCCTCTTTGGCAAATGCTGCTCTAGAAGGCGACCTGTGATTTGCAGCTAAGGGTAAAGAAACCATTTTACAAAAAGAATTTGAAAATAATCTATTTTTATATGCTTTTGCCGACGGTGATTTTACAGTTTCAAAATCTAGACCGCATGATATATAACGTTGCAACCTCGTTTTTAGGTTTATTATCTTTCTGCTAGTACTAGTCACGTGGGTAACTGCCATGCTCAGAGACCACCAGCCCATCCCCCATGGTGATGAAGGGGCCACGTGGCTCTGGGGATGGAACCCAGGGCCTGGCACCCCAGGCGCTCACTGGAGCCATACCCCCAGCACTGGGCTGACGTGGAGAAATGTCTCGATTAGTGAAGTGAGAGTTTGTTGACTGACTTACCGCACAATGCTCCATCCGGCTTTGGATATCTTTCAGGTGCTGGCTAAACCTTTGAATCTGCAGGACGAAGGTCAGCAAAATCTAGTCATGCAGGTCCTGAAGCTGGTCCTCCACTGCCTGAGTTTTGACTTCATAGGCAGTTCAGCAGACGAATCTGCTGATGAGCTTTGCACGGTGCAGATCCCGACAACCTGGAAAACAAGTAAGAAACGCTTTGCAGAGAGCAGGGGCATGCATCCTCCTGCAGGGTGGAGCGGGGGCCTTTGCTTCTGTGTCACCTCGCGTTCTTGCTGGGCTGTCGGAAGTCCCAAGGGTTTGCACAGGGTTTTCTGGGACAGGAAAGACGAGGAGAGAACAGGTCTGAGAGGGAAAGGAAGGGTTGTGTTCTGAGACCTCGAAGGACAAGAGTGAGAGAAGCTACAACTCCGGCAGGAAGTCTGAGCATCTTCTCACGGCTCTCCAGAGAATGACCGAGCGGAGTAGAACAACTTCCTCTTGCAGAGAGGGATGCTGAGGGGTGTGAACCCTTCCCGGAAGAGGGCGGCTGGCAGGTTTGGTGAAGCATCTGCGTCCTCTACAGATGCTCAGGACTATCAGCTGTCTTTGCCGGACCCGCCCTACCCTCGAGACCGGGGGACTCAAGCCGGAGAGGTTTCACAGTCCAGGGTACCACATGCAGCACTAGAGGAAAACAGATTTTGCAGAAATGTAGCGTATAGGAACCGGAGCAAGGAGCACACTGACAAGGGGCTTAGGGGACAAGGGGACTGTGGGAACTGGACTGTGTAATGGTTATCACAGGCACCAATCCACGTAATAGAACCTGACCAGATTAAACATAATACCTGTGTGTGCATGCATGTATGAGCCTACACGCATACACACACATGCACACATGTTTGTGCCTATTGGGAAATCTGAGTGAAAGGTTGGTGGGCTGTTTCAGCATGGTTTGCCAACTGTGAGGGGGCGCTGGGGTGGGGCCCAAAGTCAGGGCTTTCCTGCATGAGGCCTGTGGTGCCTCCTGAGCCCGACCCAGCGTGGGTGCTGGAGTTTGGTAGGGGCTTGGTGCAAGGAAACTGGGCTCGGGGTTCGTGGGGTTTCTCTGGCCTTCCTGGTCACTGCAGGTGAATAAAATGCCCTCCAGTTTCAGGGAAAGGGAAAGCTAGTAGACTCAGAAAGAAAGGGAGGGACTGGAGAGATAACACAGCAGGTAGGGCGTTTGCCTTGTACGTGGCCAACCCAGGTTCGATTCCCAGCATCCCATATGGTCCCCTGAGCACCGCCAGGAGTAATTCCTGAGTGCAGAGCCAGGAGTAACGCCAGTGCATCACCAGGTGTGACCCAAAAAGCAAAAAAAAAAAAAAAAAAAAAGCCAGAACTACAAATTCTAAAAAAAGTGTGATTAATATCCCAGAGAGATTTTTTAAAAAGGCGATGCATATTTAAGGCAAGAATAGGGTATTGTTTTTAAAAAAGGAAAAGGCTGGAGTGATAGGACAGCAGGGAGGACACTTGCTGTGCATGTGACTGGCCCAGTGTTCTGTCCTCAGCATCCCACACTATTCCCTGAGCCCTATCAGGAGTAATTCCCGAGTGCAGAGCCAGGAGTAACCCCTGAACATTGCCGAGTGTGGTCCCAAAACAAAATAAGTAAATTAAAAAGGAAGTTTGAAGACCGTCCCTGATACAAAAGCTAACGTTTGCCAAAGTAAAGCCACTCAGTAGAGAGCTGGAAGATAAAGCTAGGGAAATATCCCAGAACATAGAAGAGAAAAGCAAGGCAAGGTTTGGCAGGTGGAAAGTGCAAGGATATTGAAGAAAGGAACAGGGTATCAGACGCGTGTCTGCCCGGGGCGGGGAGCAGCAGGGACCAGGGAGATGCAGGCAAGTAACACCAGTGAGGCAGCGTCCCCGCATGAAGTAATTCTCCTGGTGGTGTGCCCCGTGCCCAGCAGAAGGAGTGAAAAGATGCTTACTGAGCTCCCCAGCTCTGACCGTCCCCTAAGGACGAGGATGGAAAGAAGATGTTAGAATCTGCCAGAAAGAAAAACAAGACACTTCCTCGGGACTGGTACCCGGAGTGAGGCTCGTTTCTCCACGGCTGCATGAGCAGCGGGAAGGTGATGGAGTGACAGCTCAGGGGTCTGCTGGGGAGAGGGAGATTGGGGTCACTCCCAGCCCGTGCTCAGGGGCCACTCCTGGTGTGCATGTGGGGTGCTCAGGGTTTGCTCCCTGCAGTGCGGTGCTTAAGGACCCGTGCCTGCGGGGGTATTTCCAACCCTCTGAGCCATCTCTCTGGCCCCCTTGCCCCAGAGGGGGTTTGTTTGCCCAACTGAGACAGGAGAAAGACATTTGCATGAGGACCGGCAAATCCTCCTGAAGTGTTGCCCCCGTGGACTTGGTATGTACGAAAGGGGGGTGTACATGGTCTACTTGCAAATCTGGCAAGTAGATCGAGGGATCCGGAAGAGCAAGTTTCAATACAAGAAAGGCACACCGTGGCATTCAAACCTAGAGACAGACAGACGGGTTGAAGGCTCCCGGAGGGAGGGGTGGGAGAAGGAACGCGGGTTATTTGCCACTGCTGACCGCTGGAGAAGGGCAAGAGGAGCGACCCGCGGGACCGCCAGGGCACGGGAAAGAGTCTGCAATGGAGAGAAGCACAGCACCACGCGGGCGTCGGAACTGCCAGGCGCCTGGCTGTCTGGCCGGGGTGAAGGGAAGTACTTCGACTTCATCCCAGTGTGCTAGAGCGGTGGGTGGAATTTAAAAGGATGGGACTGTGCAGAAGGGTGGGGTTGGGGTGAGTGAGTGCCGAGCTGAAAGCCTCTGAAAGCATCCGCCAGTGAAACAGTCCAATGTGGAAAGCAGACCCGGGGTGTTTGGAAGTAGGTTTGAAGCTAAGCCCAGAGCTGAACGGGGTCGGTCCACACGCTCCGCTCCGTTCGCCTGCTTGCTTTGGGATGCTCTTGGAGCCTTTTAAACATACGACTTCAGTAGGAATGGGAGTCGGGACGAGAGTCTCCTAGGGAGACCTAGACGAGTAAGGGACATCCGAGTTAGCTAAGTTCTAGCATGATTTCATCTTTCGAGGGGAATCGGCTAGGAATCTGAAAGGAGTTTAGTCCTCCCGGGCAGGTGCGGGAAGGCAGCCGCGGACGTCTTGGTGTGGCACAGCCTGGCTGTGTGAAGATTGTGGAAATGAAAGTAATGGTATTAGAAAATGATTTTTTCCCCCAGTTTTCCTGGAGCCCGAAACATTGGACCTTTTCTTCAATTTGTATCATTCACTACCTCCACTACTATCTCAATTAGTAAGTAAAAAAAAAAAAAGAAATTGTTATTCTTTTATTGGAAGCCAGCGGGGATCTGAATCTGAGGGCAGACTCTGTATTTCCTTAAAAAGCCCAGTGGATGGACGCTCGGGTCCCCCTTTCCCAAGACGCGCGTTCTCCTTCTTTCCTCTGGCCCGGGCTCTTGGCCAGCTGTCCCTGCCCGCGGCGTGCGCTGTTCCGCAGGGCATCTCCCCTCGACCCGGCTCCCTACCTGCTGCCCGGGGGTTCTCGGGTCTGACTGCTCTCGCTCGCTCTCACCCCCTGTGTGGGCTCTCTGTGTCAGCTTTGCCGGGCTGTGCGGTCAGGTGTCTGGGGGTGGAGGACAGGAATCCGGCTCGGCCGATCCAGGCTTGTTACCCCAGTTACCCACAAGGTCTTTCCTGGCCTGCATTCTGCTGGGTGCATCATACATTAAAAACAAAAAAAAAACAAAAAAAACAAACAAAAAACCCTGTGAGGCTCTGTAGAACTTAAACACGGTTGAGCCTCTCTTTGCAGAATCCAGAACAGACCAGGCAAGATCAAAAGAAGGGAAGGGGGTGGGGGGGGGGTTGCAAATAGTTGTCTGTTTAATATATAAGCTTACAGAAGTAAAGTTGGGGGATTCTAACGTTGCCGTTTTTCTGGAGGTGGCGGGGATGGAGGGGAGATGCTGGGATTTAAAGTACGGATCGGAGGTGTGTTGGTTTAAACACACTAACGGCTGTTAAAGGGAGGAATGAGCCATGGGAATTGCTTCCCTGAGGTTTGAATCTCAGGCTTAAAGGTGGCTCTGATGAAATGGGCTCACGGCGGCATCACGGGGCACCAGCCTGCCAGTCTTGCACCCAGTCTTCACTTCCGCTGCTTCCGTTTCCCATGCAGTTACGGTCTGGGGTGTGAAGGAGAAGAGCTCCTGGACCCTGGGGAGCCAAGGGGAACGCACAGGCCTTAGGGCAGAGTCAGTGGCGGGTGCTGGGCCTGCCCTGTGCAAGGTGCGCACCCCCTCGCCTCGTCCTCAAAGAGGTCTGCAAAGCAGTACCCCGATGCCTACACTGTGGGCCAGAGCGCGCCCAGGGCCGGGGGGAGGCCTCTCAGTTTGGAGAGCCAGCACCCCGCATCGCTGACCTGCACACCCTATAGCATCAGAACTCCGGTGCATCCACACCCTCGCTGCAGAACTGCATGAGATGGGTTTTGCTTGTGGGTTGCGCTTCTTGGTTGGTTTGGGGGCTGTACCCAGCTGTGCTCAGGGCTCACGCCTGTGTGTGCTCAGGGGACCCTATTCAAAGCAGGGGTGGAACCCGGGTGGGCTGTGTGCGAGGCAAGCTCCTCACCCACTGTCCTATCCCTTTGGCCCGGTTTTGGTTTTCGGCAGTAAGAACGCTGGCACACTGGAGAATATCTTAAAGGGCATCTTCTGATTTGGGGTCCTGTTCTCACCCTTGCCAAGAGAGCTGACATCTTCATAGTGAAATACTGTAAATGTTGGCAGTTCAGTCTAAAAGTGTCTTTCCTCCGTGCTTTCTAAAGGGCAAATAAAACATGTGCCCCCACCCCCCCAACAAAACTTCTGTGGGCCAGTTTGATGGGAAAGTTGCCAGCTCAGGGCTTCTGCCTCCATGAGCAAACAGACTTCGGCAGGACCGTTGAGTTCAGTAGTGGAATTTTGAGCCAAAGTCGTGAAATGGTCCGGTAAGATATTTCAAACACTAGCAGGAGAACCAGGCCGCAAAGAAGCCCGGGGACTTTTTTTTGCACGGAGTGGATACGGTACCCAGGCTTGCCTTGGCATACTTAATAAACGGACAGATATCCGAGAAGGCACACCAGTGGAATTTCAGTGATGGAGTCGAAGGGCTGTGGAGAGTGGTGATGGTTTAGGATGTTTCGCTTTAATTATTCTTGGATGCTAGAATGCTTTCTTTAAAAACAAAACTTTAAACTTTAAAATAAATTGTGAAGGTAAAGAATAATTGTTCCTTATGTGTGGCCACTGTCACTTTTAACACTGAGATGAATTTTGTTGTTCCTGCTTTCAGGCGCTCTCATGTCTAGTTCAGTTTGCTTCCACGAGAAGGTCCTTATTTAGCAGTCTCGAACGTGCCAAGTACCTTGGGAATTTAATTAAGGGAGTAAAAAGGATTCTTGAAAACCCTCAGGTATTTATGAAGCAATCTCATTACTAATTAGCATATAGAAATACAGTTTGTTTGCCTAGAGTTGTTTTATATCTTGTGTTTTTTATTTTTAACCATTGTTCTGCCTTTTTTTTTTTGCTTGTTTTTCCTGAATTTCTGAAGTGATTTGGTTGTAAGCTGCATGCTGAACTACGAGACAGATTTGAACGTGGCTGAATTATGAGATAATGTGATTTTGCCCTCTTGTGGACATATAAGAGTTTGTTCGTTTTAAAATAAACTCCGAATTAACTGCAAAGCTTCGATGGCAGTGTTTATGTTTGTGAGCTGCAAGGACATTAATAGTGATTTCCGGTGCTGGGATGAATTTTTGGTTTTATTCTTATCTTGGGCTGGAGCGATAGCACAGCGGTAGGGCGTTTGCCTTGCACGCAGCCAACATGGCCGACCCGAGTTCGATTCCTCCGCCCCTCTCGGAGAGCCCGGCAAGCTACCGAGAGTATTCGATATGCCAGACACAGTAACAACAAAGTCTCCAATGGAGACATTACTGGGCCCGCTCGAGCAAATCGACGATCAACGGGAGGGCCTTTACCTTTACCTTTACCTTTATTTTTATCTTGATTTAAAATACATATCATGAAAGTATCGATTTTGGGAAGGTGAATGAACTAATGATTAAAGGTTTACTGAAAACTCTAGTTATTAATAACTTTTATGTTGGGAGGGGGGTCGTAGGTCTGTAAGTAAAGAGAATTTTCCTGAAGGTCATTCTAGAAGAGTTTATATGTTTTTGTTTCAAATTTTTTCATTGTTAGCATAACTGAACGGAGGGTTTTCTGTTAAATGGGGTTTTACCAACATATTTTAAAAGTTTTTGTTGTTTTTTTGATAGACAAGATGGTAACATCATACCGCCAGTAGACTATATGGTAATGTCAGATTGTTCCTCAAATTAATTTCCTCACATTCTCATGTTGCAGTTTCCTAATTATATAAAAGTTAGTCTGAATTTTGTATTATTTTGAGACATATTATTGAAAACTCTATAGATACTAAGTATTTTTTTGTAATTTGTCCTGAATACTTGGATGCTATTTTTCATTCTTTCGTGGAACTTTCATGGAAAGTCTTAGCACAGTGGGTAGGGCGTTTGCCTTGCACGCGGCCAACCCGGGTTCGATTCCCAGCATCCCATATGGTTCCCTGAGCACCGCCAGGAGTAACTCTTTAGTGGAGAGCCAGGAGTAACCTCTCTACATCACTGGGTGTGACCCAAAAGAGCAAAAAAAAAAAAAAAAAAAGAAAAGAAAAGAAAAAAGAAAGTCTTTCGGATGACGCCTAGTTTTGGAATTCCGTTCCATGCCCCTCTAGTGCAGACTGCTCGAACACTGGATGTCCGCCGCAGGCCCTGCCCACAGGGAGCTCGAGCCCCAGGGGGCCTCTGCAGCTGCCCTGCACGAAGGTGGCCGACCCCAGTAACTGCCCTCAGTGACGTGGGCTTATTTGAGACTTGCTGCTGGAGCTGAATTAGGAAAAGCTGCCATTACTTCCAGGAGTAATTCCTGAGTATAGAACCAAGAGACCAAGAGTCACCCCTGAGCATCACTGGGTACGACCCAGAGAGCAAAAAAAAAAAAAAAAAAGAAAAAAAACAAAGTGCCTTTTTCTGAGGCCTTGGGCTTCGGAGCTCAAGTCCTGTTCCTACTGCTCTCTTTAAGGGCTTCCGGAACTTTCCCCTCATCTTCACATTGTCCAAATCCTCTGTTGACGCAAGGCAGACACTTGTGCACAGAGAAATGCACAATGATGTGAGGGGCTGCCCACCTGGTCACCAGTCAGGGCGCCGAGCCTCCCCGGCCTGGCTTGGCTGAAGTTGGTTTATTAGTCATGACGAGCACTGGGAGTGGAGTCCAGCGGCCGTGGTGCATCACTCATCATTGGTGGTTGCCCCGGGGAGCACCATCGGCAGGGGCACATGGGGGCTGGGGGACACTCTGAGTACTGGATCGATCAGATAACAGGTCATTGAACTGATTGGTTTTCTGGCATTTAAAAAAAAAAAGACAAACCAACCTTTCTTTTTTGTCTCATAATTAGGGTTTGTCTGATCCGGGAAATTATCATGAATTTTGTCGACTTTTGGCTCGTTTAAAGACAAACTATCAGCTGGGAGAATTAGTTATGGTGGAGGAGTATCCTGAGGTCATCAGGTTGATCGCTAACTTTACCATCACTAGCCTGCAGGTAAATAAAAAAATAATGTATTCAATGCTAAACAATGTAAAAACTATATCTTGATAGGATTTGCTGGGAATTTTTTTTAAAAAACAAGCACGTGTGTGTGTGTGTGTGTGTGTGTGTGTGGTGTGGTGCTGTGCCGGGAATTCAGCTCAGGGCCTCAAGCATGTGACCTGCATTCTGCTACTGAGTCACATCACCTAATTTTTTACACGTGTTTAGAACTCTCCATTTAAAATGTTCATTGCAAGATTTTACATAAGTTTTGTTTTATCACACTTAACGTGCGTGGGTGTGGGGTGTGGGGGGAGGCAGGCCCTGTACTGCTCGAGTGCTTCTCCTGGGAATGTGCTCAGGAGTTGCTTGCATCGGGGTTTGGGGTCCCATGCAGTGCCGCAGGGCGCGTGCTGCAACCCTTGGGACCTCGCCCGGACCCTTCACTGCATTTTCTCACTGAAAGCTGGATGCCTCCGTCTCCGAGAGTGAACAGACGCACTCAGAGGTTGTAGTAACATCTGAAGAAGGAAGGACTATTTTTGCAGACTGGTTTATGGGAAGATTCTTTCCCTGAGTTTGGGAGGAAAGCCTAAAACCATACTGTCCACAGGATAATCAACTCTGGAAATACAGTCACAGACAGTTCACAGGGAGGTACACAGCTCTGCTAACAGTAGAATAATGAGGTTGTTGATTTCTTCTTTATACTTTTTGGGGTTTACCCCGCCCCCACCCTGCACCAAAAGTCATCTTAAACATTCATTGGTTATATAGTCAGAATCCAAGTTAACTTAGAAATGCAATTTTAAAAATTAATTTGTAAAATTGCAAAATGTAAAAAATTTTTCCCATGTAACTCTTATCCCGGGCAGGAGTGATAGCACAGCGGGTAGGGCGTTTGCCTTACACACAGCCAACATGGCCGACCCGAGTTCGATTCCTCCGCCCCTCTCGGAGAGCCTGGCAAGCTACCGAGAGTATCTCGCCCGCACGGCAGAGCCTGGCAAGCTCCCCGTGACGTATTCGATATGCCAAACACAGTAACAACAAAGTCTCCAATGGAGATGTTACTGGGCCCGCTTGAGCAAATCGATGAACAACGGGAGGACCGTGACCATGAACTCTTATCCTAAGTAGAGCTCATGTTGTTGAAATAACTTCTCTTCCTTTTCTTTCTTTGCAGCACTGGGAATTTGCCCCCAACAGCGTCCATTACTTACTGACCCTTTGGCAAAGGATGGTGGCGTCGGTGCCCTTCATGAAATCCACGGAACCACACTTACTAGACACTTACGCACCAGAAATCACCAAGGCCTTTATCACCTCTCGGTTGGAGTCTGTTGCCATCGTTGTGAGGTATCGGAAGACTTAAGTGCTTCTCTTTGATTCTCGTCTTCTCATTTGGGGAGCTAAAAAAAATCGAGGTACCATTTAGTTACTCTGAAATTCACCCCTTCTTCATGTACAGTTCTGCCCGTTGAATTCTGCCGAGTGGATACTTGGCAAAATTACTATCACAGTCGAGACCTAGAATAGTTCCTTTACCCCGAGAAGTTTTGTGGGTCCCTCTGCCAGCTCTTCTCCCTGGCACTTACAGCTACTTAAAAAAAAATCGATTTGCTCGAGCGGGCCCAGTAACGTCTCCATTGGAGACTTTGTTGTTACTGTGTCTGGCATATCGAATACTCTCGGTAGCTTGCCGGGCTCTCCGAGAGGGGCGGAGGAATCGAACTCGGGTCGGCCATGTTGGCCGCTTGTAAGGCGAATGCCCTACCGCTGTGCTATAGCTCCAAAAAAAAAAAAAAATAAGTGGCGCTTTTCCCAGAATGTCAGTGAACAGTCTGGAGCCGTTCGCAGGCTCCCTTCACTGCTCCCCGCCCTTCCCCTCTTCCCTCCTGCCTGCCCAGGAGTTCCCGATTCTGTGCATGGCTGCGTGCAGCTTACTGACCCGCTGGTAGACGTGTGGGTGGTTTGCGTTTGTGTCCCGTGTGAGTAAAGCAACGGCACGTATTCCCGAGCGCAGGTCACAAGGATGTGGCTTTTATTTCTCCTGGGCAGTAAATGCCGAAGTGTGGGGCTTCTGGGTCACACGAGAAGCTGCTGCCCTCCATGGGGGTGGCCAGGTCACCTCCCAGTGTGACCGTCACTTGGCCTGCAGTGGGGCCCCTTGCCCTGCGTCCTCCTCAGCACTTGCTGGTGCCAGTTGGAGACACCTTCGTCGCCCACTGTGGCTTTGTTCTGCATTGTCCAGGAGACTACTGACGCCGCGTGTCTCTGCACGCCCCGATGAACTGTCCCTCTGGGATCCTTAGCAGAGTGCCTGTCCCATCTGCCACCCCGCACTTCATAGCTTGCCTTCCCAGTACCGAGGGCTTTGAATCAGAGCGGCCGGGGTGATGCTTCGATGAAGCCCAGTTTACCCGTTATCTTTTTTTTCTTGTCGTTTTTTTTCCCTTAAATTTTTATTAGTGAAACACCATGAGGTACAGTTGTAGACTTACAAATTTTTGTGCTTGGGTTTCAGTTATACAATGATCGAATACCCATCCCTCCACCAGTGCCCATTCTCCACCACCACCAGTCCCAGTATCCCTCCCACCCCCCTTCCCTCCATCCCACCCTACCTCTGTGGCAGGACGTTCCCTTTTGTTATCTCTCTCCTTTTGAGTGCTGTGGTTTGCAAAAGAGACATTGAGTGGCAGTCTTGTTCGGTCTATAGTCTACTCTCATCACGTGTTTCCCATCCTGAGAGGAACCTCCCAACACCCTTTATTTGGTGCTCCCTTCTCTATCTGAGCTGCCTTTTTCCCTAGTGTGTGCGGCTGTCCTCAAAGCCATGGAGTAATCCTCCTGGTACTTATCTCGGCTATTCTTGGGTGTTAGTCTCCTATTTTGTTACTTTATGTTCCCCAGATGAATGCAATCTTTCTATGTCTATCCCTCTCTTTCTGACTCATTTCACTTAGCACGATACTTTCCATGTAGTACCACTTGTATGTAAATTTCATGACTTCATCTTTTCTGACAGCTACATAGTATTCCATTGTGTAGATGTACCAAAGCTTCTTTAACCAGTCATCTGTTCTTGGGCACTCAGGTTTTTTCCAGATTCTAGCTATTGTAAACAGTGCTGCAATGAACAGACAACTGCAGATGTCGCTTTGACTATACTTTTTTGTCTCTCCGGGGTTTATTACCCGTTATCTTTTTTCCTCTCTGGGTTTCCTGGTTCTGGAGACTCCCAGGGTGGTGAGGCCAGGCTCTGTGGGCAGGCCATTTGGACAGGGTCTGAGTTAACAAGGTAGACTTCCCCCCCCCCCGAAACACACATAATCATTTTCCCCCCAAACCATTTGTCCCAACTCTCCTCCACGGAATGGCCTTTCTTCTGTTTCTAAAATTAATCGGCCCGCAGACACAAGGTTCCTTTTCCGAACTTCATTCTCAGTCTGCGTTTCTCTGTCAGTGCCTTGTCCTGCTCCGGCGTCTTACGATCCGCACCGCAGGGAGCACTGCCAGTCGCCACCCTGGGCTTCCTCTCAAGGGTCACCGGGCTCTTACCCTTCCCCGTCACTGTGGAATCAGCATGTCATCCTCACGTTCCAGGAGGCAGCAGCCACAACAGCGCGCTTGTTTGGACTTGGACGGGGATTGTGCTGGCGGTGCGGATTGTCCAGGAGCGCTGTGATCCGTCTGTTTTTCCTTCACGCATCCAGGGTCTTTCCCCACAGCCTTCCAGAACATTCACACCGTCCACCTTGCCCATGCTCAGCGGCCCCTCACTGTCTCACGGTTTTTCCTGTGCCTTTTGAGATGGGGCGTTTGTGCCTCATTGTCACCCACAGCCGTGTGCGTTGGCCTTTGCTGGGGCCCGTTAGCGGGGCGCAGGGCATTCTCCGGCGTTGCTGACGTCTGGAATCACGCTGTTGGCAGGCGTGCGTGTTTCATTTCTCACCTTCCCGTCTCTCTCTCATTTCTCTCTTCATCACGGAAGTTTTCTCCAAGGTAGGGGGCGTCAGCGTTACCCAGCAGGTGCAGGGACCCTGACTGGGGCTCTCGGCCAACCCGGCTGTTCTACCGATATCGGAGTCTGAGAACTCCGATGGTGAGGGGCCTCGGGGCTACACCCGGCCGTGCTGGGAAGGGAGTGGAGGGGAGGGCATGTGGTGCCAGGGATGAACCAGGTTCAGGCACCTACAAGGCCTGTCCCCTGGCCCACCCCAGACCATCTCCCCGACCCTCCTGCTGGGAATTGTCTTGACCCTGGAACTCGGGTGCCCACGTGCTGAGCCCGACCCCGCCCAACGTTGCCTGTTCTTCTCCATGTGCAGAGACCACCTGGATGACCCCCTGGATGACACGGCCACCGTGTTCCAGCAGCTGGAGCAGCTGTGCACCGTCAGCCGGTGTGAGTACGAGAAGACTTGCGCCCTACTGGTGCGGCTCTTCGACCAGAATGCACAGAACTACCAGGAGCTGCTGGGCGCCCCATCACAGAGCCAGGCCGGCCTGGCCGTGCAGGAAGGTGGGTGCCTGCTCCCTGCCTCTCCCGGGAGGCGCGGGGCTCGGGGCAGCGTCCCGACCCCGGCCGGACCCTCTCTCTGCAAATTAGTTTTGTTCCATCCCCCAGTCCCCGGTCCCCCAACCTGCCGTTGATCGTGTGAACCCTCCGCGTGTTCTGCAGGTTGGAGGCTTCATTGTTCAGTTCTTGGGGTCCGCAGGAAACGGTTCCCCCTAGAACCCCACCAGGAGGAGCCGGTCTCTGGGTGGGAAGCTCGTCAGCGTGACTCTGCTCTGTTCCCCTCTGCGCTGGCTCCAACCAGAGCCCGTGAGCGGCGACTCTGGGCCCTGCCTCCCCGCGGACGGCGCCCTCGCCAACATTTCCTTTTGCTGTTCTTTCTGTTTCGCTTCCTCACTTTCCTAGGTATTTTGCTCTGAGCCTTTAGTGAAAGATTTGTTTCTGTACGTTCCTGTAGATCCCTTCAGGAACACAGGCGTGAAAATGAATATTTCTCGGATATCCAGAATGAGATCACTTAAGACAGCGGCACTGGCCTCCTGCACTGGTCATAGCTGCAGATGGGTCACTTTTCCACCTTGAGTCACAGCCCAAAATGTTTCGCTTTTCATCCTTCTCTGGCATTGCCGCCGGCCACAGAAAAAAAAAGAAATACTCCTGGCAGTGCTCGGGATACCATATGGGATGCTGGCAATTGAACCTGGGTCGCCCACATGCAAAGCAAACGCCCTACCCGTTGTGCTATCGCTCCAGCCCCCAACAAAAAATTTCTTTGGCAGCTTTAAATGGAGCTGGAGAGGAAGAGTGGGGGCTAAAGCGCTTGCCTGGTATGTGGCCAACTCTGGTTTGACCCCTGGAAGCATGTGGTCTCATGGGCGCTTCTGGGAGTGACCCTGAGCACAGCCTCAAACCCCAAAAATAAATGAATTTTTTTAATGTTTTGCTTATCTATTTTATATTTAAGTGCATACTACAGCGGATGATCTGGGTAGTGTAGTGGTTAACCTTTATCATCTTAAGGGTTTTCTTAGATTAGAATCTCATTATTTGTAAATTAAGAGGGAGAACTAATGTGTTTGTCGCATTTGGTTCTTTCATGATTGGTTTCTTTAGAGTTTTGAAACAAACATTACATACACAGAGCAGGAAATATATAAATATATAGAGAGAGACAGTGACTAGCCATGACACGCCCCGTCACAGAGCTCCAAGGACAGGACAATAATAATAATAATAATAATAATAATATCTTTGCTGGTTTCACCTTTCCTCTGTCCAAATCTAGTCTTATTCTTTGCATTTATCATTGGGTGCTTTTGGTTCAGTTTTACCTTCTGAAAAGAATGCCTGATTTTGTATACTTCTGAACTTAGTGCAAATATGCTTGCCCAACTGCAGTTGACTGTTGGCAACTGTTCTCGGGTTGGCATATGTGAGTGTTCGCAATGGTGCCGTTACAGTTCTTTCATTTGCTCTTGGCTGTGTGGTTGTCTGAACATGCCGCGACTTCACTCGAGCAATTTCCTCTCTCTGGGCACGTGTTTTCTCTGGTTTCCCTAACACGGTCAATCATGGTGTAAAAGCGTTGGTATCATCATTGCACAGTCCGTTGTAGGTGATGATGCCAAACTAGTGCCTAACCGGTCAGTTAATTTTCAGCAAGGGAGCCAAGAAAATACAGTGAGGGGAAGGACCATCTCCTCACTCGCTGCCGTGAGAATGCTGGACAGCCCAGAGCCCAGGAGGGAGACTGCACACATCATCTTTTTTTTTTTTTTGCTTTTTGGGTCACACCCAGTGATGCTCAGGGGTTACTCCTGGCGGTGCTCAGGGGACCATATGGATGCTGGGAATTGAACCCTGGTCGGCAGCGTGCAAGGCAAATGCCCTACCCGCTGTGGTATGACTCCCGCCCCTGCACACACTATCTAACACCATGCACAAACAGTTACTCAAAATGGACAGAAAACTCGAACTTACGACAGGAAACCATAAGCCTAAGAGAAAACGTAGGTGCTAAAGGCTCTAACATTGAGCTGGGTGATAATGTTTTTAGATTTGCTGCCCAAAGGAGAGTTAACAAAAGCCAGAGTAAACAAGTGGAACAGCATGAAACCAAAAAAAAGTTTTTCTACAGTAAAGAACCCCCCCCCCCCCCACTCAGGGTGAAAAAGCAACCTTCAGAACAGGAAAACAATATTTGCAAAAACATATCTCTGACAGTTAATTTGAAAAATACACAGAGAACTCATACAACTCAACAACAGAAAAACCCAAAACAAAGAAAAACCAACCAAAATGGACAGAAGTTCTGAATGGCTATTTTTTTTTCCCAAAGAAGACAGATTCCCATAGGTTCATGAGAAGGCACTCAATATCACTTATCATTAGGGAAATACAAGTTAAAACCCTGGTGAAATATCACCTCCGTGTTAGAAAGGGCATTGTCCGAAAGACTTAACGCGGGTCCAGCGAGGGCTCCTTGTTGACCGTTGGTGAAAAGGACCAGTTGGTGCAGCCAATGGAAACCAGGCTCAAGGTCTCTCAGATTTCAAACAGAACTCTCAGGTGATCCTGAAGTCTCAGTTCTGGTCTTCACATGAAGGAAATGAAAACACTCCGAAGATCCACGCACCCCATATTCACAGGCAGTGCTGTTTACAGATCCCAGGCATGACTGCACTCGAGTCTCTGGACGGACAGAGAGACACAGACAGACAGAACCACGGTGTTTATCCACACGGTGGGATATTATTCCTAAAGATGGAAGGAGTCTTGCCATTTGCAACATCATGGATGGACCTTAGGGACATCGAGCTCAGTGAAACGAGGGAGGCAGGGAAAGACAAGACCCATGCCATCCCATTCACAGGGGCATCTGAAAAAACTCTCTGAACTCTGAATTCATAGCGGTAGAGAATGTGTTCAGGTTGGAGCTGGGGGTGGGGGAGGGTGGGGGAGTAGATAAGGGGGTGAAAAAGATGAGAAGTATGTGCAGAGTTAGGAATATGCCATGGGGAGAGGACGCACATGGCACATCAGGACTAGAGTTTGCAGTCCTGTAGCGTGAAATTGAGAGGTTCCACGGAGCAGATCTTACCAATTCTCACCACGAGGAAAGAAATGACAGCGGTGGCAATGGGGTATTAACTGGACTTATCAGAGTCCTCTCACAGTCTCAGTGTCGTGTTTTTATTTTTATTTATTTTATTTGCTTTTTTGTCCCCCCACCCCCAGGCGTTGCATGGGGTTACTCCTGGCTCAAGCGCTCAGGAATTACTCCTGGCGGTGCTTGGGGGACCATATGGGATGCTGGGAATCGAATCCGAGTCGGCTGCATACAAGGCAAATGCCCTACCCGCTGTGCTATCGCTTCAGCCCCTATGTTGTATTTTTATAACCTGACATGTTGCAGTCACGTTAGAAAGAGCCGAAATACTGTTTTTTTTCCTTTCCGGGTCACACCTGGTGATGCACAGGTGTTACTCCTGGCTCTGCACTCAGGAGATACTCCTGGCGGTGCTCGGGGACCATATGGGATGCCGGGAATCGAACCTAGGTTGGCTGCATCCAAGGCAAACGCTTTCTCCACTGTGCTATCACTCCAGCCCCAGAAAGCGCCAATATATTGTCGTTGGGATTGTTTCCCTGAGGTTCAGGTAGTCCCATGATTCTAATATTGTTCCTCTTGGAATCATCTGCTAGGACTCTGATTCTCTGTAGAGCCATTTTGAGGTCCCTTGCCACTGTTTGTTGTTGCGTGTTGGCTTGTTGCAGCTGATCTTCCAGCTCACTGATTTTCTCTTCAGCTGTGGTCATTCTATTTTTAAGAGAAGAAACTGAGTTTCTCATTTCATCTATGGAATCTTTTAATCGTGACATTTCTGCCCTCATTTCTTCTCGTAATTTGTCGATTTTTTCTGTGGTGTTACTGGCTGTCTGTCTGACTATTTCATTGAGTTGATTGAACATCTTCATGACTTCGTATCTGAATTCTGTGTCAGAGAGGTCCCTTAGGTGAGCTGTATTGACAGAATGGTCTAGATTGTTTTCGTTGTTCTCCCCTTGTGTTGGAGATTTTCTTTGTTTCTTCATATTGCTGAGTAGGTTGGGAACTAGATTCCTTGGGGACTAGGTTCCTTAGTATGGGAAAACAACCTGCGGCCGCGTGAGCGTTGACCCGCCGGAAATTAAGCCACGCCCACTTTGAGGCCACGCCCACTTTTGAGGAGGCCACGCCCCTACAGAACCCTGGGTTTGGGATGAGATGGGCGCCTCGGTCAGGAGTGAAGAGGGCAGGGCAGACGCTCAAAACTGCTTCTCTTCAGGCATCTCCACGAGCAACTTATTTGTAGTCCAATTCTCTGGTCCTGCTGCCTTTGGTTATTTCTTATTTTCTTATTCTGTTTCTTTATGTCCTGGATCAGCAGTTTACCAAAGGAGTCTACAGTTTCTTGAGGTTCAGTGACTTTGGCTGATAGGAATATTCACCTGAATGCAGGCAGGATAAGGAAGGCCCCCTTCCAAGGCAATGCACAGGAAAAACAGGAGCGCCAATATATTGTGACATAATCAAGTTTAGCATTCTTTGTCAATTATATCTCAATCAAAAATCGACTAGGTATTAAATGACAACGAGTTTTAATGACCGTGCCAGAGACTGTGCTGCGTCTTACCGGTTTGCGATTAAATTAAAACTCTGTTCTTGGGAATTTAAAAAAACATGTAGTTATAAAGCAAAAGATGATTTCTTTTGTTGTTGTTGTTGCTGGGGGGTATTTGGGCCACACACCTGGCTGTGCTCAGGGCTTACTCTTGGTGGGGTTGGGGGAACCCTCTGTGGTAAGTGGGACTGAACCCAGGTCACCTGTGTGCAAGGCCAGGGTCCTGCCCAACTCTCCAACCAAGAGTGTTGGAGAGTTGGCCGCTCTCCAACCCAAGCAAAAGTAAGTAAAGTAAAGTAAAGGCCCTCCCGTTGATCATCGATTTGCTCGAGCGGGCCCAGTAACGTCTGTCTCCATTGGAGACTTTGTTGTTACTGTGTCTGGCATATTGAATACGTCAGGGGAACTTGCCAGGCTCTGCCGTGCAGGCGAGATACTCTTGGTAGCTTGCTGGGCTCTCCGAGAGGGGCGGAGGAATCAAGCAAAAGAAGAATTCTATTTTTTTTTTTTGATGTAGGAGTACTGCTATTTATTCAGCCACTGATTAGGCTGATTGAATTGGGCATGAACTCCACAAAAAAAGACTTCTTGAGAAGAATTAGAACTAGTGGTACAATAGAGAAATTACATTTTTGGAATGTATTAAGAAACGCATCACATGAAATGCTTATATTAAAAATTATGAGTAAAGACTGAAATGTGATTTACCTCCAGCCTGAGAAGTTAGAAAGAAAGGAACAGAGGCAAGCCATAAATGAAGACACCAATGAGCAGATATTTGATGATGCAAAAGAAAAAATTCAGTAGAATCAAAATCGGAAGTCCTTAAAATGTTATAAAATTGAACATACTTTTCATGAGATAAGAAAAGAGAATTCACAGATAGTGTGAACAAAGCCCTGAGTTTTGGGGGTGCAGGAAAGTGGGGGGACAGGTGGGGTGCCTCTGGAGGCTGCCGGTGGCCAGTACTAGGGACGGCCCGGGTCACAGTTCAGCTGGACCAGACACAGCCATTTTATCACGCTTCACAAACCTATATATCAAGTATTACATTGCAATGTAAAAAGATTCCATTATAGAATGAAAAAACAATTTTTACAAAAAGGCCACCAGAAATGTAGCCTTTTTACACTTCATAGCAACATATTAACTAAAATGTAACAATTTGTTGGTATTAGATACTAATACAATAATTGAGTAAGTCTTACCTTACTCTTAGGTTAATAACTAGGAGTTGGGTATGCTGCGTAGTTTTGAAATGGCATTTCAACGTCTTTAAATCAGGCCAGAGAGCTAGCACAGTGGGAAAGCGCTTGCCTTGCGTGGGGCTGCCCTGGTTCAGTCCCCGACACCCCACGGGGCCCCCCAAGTGAGCCCTGAGAATTGCTGGATGTGCCAAAAAACAATAACAACAAAGACCCAAAATACAAATAAAAGGCAGTGTCTTTAATACACTGAAAAATTTAATATCCGTTTCCTTCGAGTCAAAAGGTCAGTGAGAAGTAATGTGTCTGCCTATTGAAGCTATCTGTTCTACTCAGTAATTATTATTTTTTAATTATGGAAAAGCCTAAAGTTGTAGTTTGTACTACAGTGTGTCGAAGTATTCCATTTCTTTTGTGCAAGCTAAACACTTCAGCTAGTGTTGAACAAAGAAAATTATATGCTCTTGTTATGTGTGCTTTAATTTAGATGCTTAATGGCTTTTAATGTTACAGAATAAGTTTATTATTATATTATGATCTCATTTGTATTATATTGTCTTGCTCTTCCATATTTGTGGTGATATGGTCATGGTTTACAAAAACAATAATCCCTAAGAAATAGGTCATTAACAGTAGTTAACGATTACTTGTGATCTATGGTAATGACTGATTTCTTTGGGATTATTGCAGTTATAAACCATAATTACAGATTATTACAGCAATAATTATTTTGTTAAAGGAAAAAATGTTCTTGCTTGAACAGCTGCTAAAACTAGTGCACTGAACACTTCAGAATAAATAGAAAAAATGGGAAATTATAGTGAAAGTTCAATCTTACTATAAGAAGAGATTTTAAAGAAATTTATAAAGATGACACACATGTATTGGATATTTAAATTCTAAACACGATTTTGATTTATAGATTTATATAGTTCTTTAAATTTTGCGGGTACAGTCTGTAACCAGGGTAACTTTTTAACTTTTATTCTTTTGAACTCCTCAGTCTAAAATTGTTAGAAGTTTAGGGGACGGTTTAAAGTTTGTGAAAATACTGTTCATTTGGTTAAGTATAAAAATTGTACTTGAGGAGTCAGAGTAATAGTATAGTGAGTAGGGCATTTGCCTTGCATGCTGCCAACCCAGATTCGAGCCCAGGCATCCCATATGCTCCCCTGAGCCCTGCCAGGAGTAATTTCTGAGTGCAGAGCCAAGAATGACCCCTGAGCATCATCAAGTGTTACCCCAAAAGCAATAAATATGTAAATAAATAAACATCATGTTTGATGATTTAGTAACACCTTTAAAGCTCATTTGCAACACTAACAGGACTCCACTCAATTCTTGCTTAGTTGGCAAGGTTGTGCACCACCTGTTTTTTCTTCTTTCTTACATTCTGGCAACTACTACTTCTTAAAAGGCCAGAGTAAATGCGCCCTTTTATTTTTCTTTCAAATATACTTCCACTCGAAATTTACCCAGAATTCAGGAAAAGGTGATACATTTATCACACGCTCTCTTTAAAGGCCTGTGATTCTTTTTTTTTTTTATTAGTGAAACACCATGAGATACAGTTGTAGATTTACAATTTTTTGTGCTTGGGTTTCGATTATACAATGATCAGATACCCATCCCTCCACCAGTGCCCATTTTCCACCACCATGGATAATATCCCCCCACCCCCATCCCCCCATCCCCCCCTGCCTCTGTGGCAGGGCAATCCCCTGTGTTCTCTCTCTCCTTTTGGGTGTTGTGGTCTGCAAAAGAGGCATTGAGTGGCAAACATGTTCAGTCCATAGTCTACTTTCGACATGCATCTCCCCTCCTGGGAGGATCCTCCCAACACCCTTTATTTGGTGCTCCCTTCTCTATCTGAACTGCCCTTTCCTCTAGGATACCCGGCTGAAAGGCCTGTGATTCTTTAAGTAAGAAAAACCTTAATTTCCAGACCACAGAATAAAGTGACTCAAAGAGTGAAAAAAAATTTTAACTTGAGAAACTCTTGCCCCATACTTATTTCCCGTAGTCTTTCTGTTACACTGTACACACCGCGTTGAAAAGAAATCATTTGCTCCTTTCCCTGTTTCTCTCAGGTTCGGCCCCTTGGATGTGGGGTCTGTCTGCCTTCTCAGTCTACGTGCAGAGACTCAGTCACACCCTGTGGCACACGTGACATCACGGGAGTGTTTGAGAGGGAGGTCGCCCCCAGCTGTGCTCAGGCTCTGCACTCAGGGGTCACTCTGGGGTCTTGGGGGACCATATGGGGTGCAGGAGATTGAAACTGGGCCAGCCAAGTGCAAGGCAAGCACCTTAATATTTCTGTCTCTCTAACTCCTCAGCATACTTAAAAAAAAAAATATATATATATATATATATAGGGGCTGGAGCAGTAGCATAGCGGGGAGGGTGTTTGCCTTGCACGCGGCCGACTCGGGTTCTATTCCTAGCATCCCATGTGGTCCCGAGCACCGCCAGGAGTAGTTCCTGAATGCTTGAGCCAGGAGTAAACCCTGTGCATCGTCGGGTGTGACCAAATATATATATATATATATATATATATATAGAACATGGGAGTTTTTTTTTCTGTTTAGGGTTTTTTGTTTGTTTTACACACAGCATGAAAAGAAAGAATACTTTCTAGTACTGTGAGTTGGCTGTATATGGCTCAGTTATATTATGTAACTAGATTTATTTGCAACACGCCTCTTTGGGAAGGCAGAGAGAACTTAAACATCCTTAAAAATTGAGTGCTGTGATTTCATTGAGCAACTTACAAAATAAGTCTTGGAATAAATATATAAATGTTACGTATTGAGATGTTTTGTGGTTTTTGTAGGGATAGCATAGCAGAGCGGGTAGGGCGTTTGATTTGCACGCGGCCGACCTGGGTTCGATTCCTCTGTTCCTCTCAGAGAGCCTGGCAAGCTACTGAGAGTGTCCCGCCCACACGGCAGAGCCTGGCAAGCTCCCCGTGGCATATTCGATATGCCAAAAACAGTAACAACAAGTTTCACAATGGAGACGTTACTGGTGCCCGCTTGAGCAAATCGATGAACAACGGGACGGGACTACAGTGCTATAGCAGTTAGTTCTGTATGGGGTGGTCATTTAATAATTACAATAATCATTTGCATTTTAAGCTCTTAGTGTAGACTTTTTCCTTATTCACTTCATTACAGAAATGAACTGGTTAGGAAATCCTTACACAATTTTCATCTTAAACTTTGATGCTTTTTTCATCGTTTCGGTATTTTATCATGTAATCTATTTTGTGAATCAATTAACAAAATTACCTTTATACTACCCCTGCCCACATCCTAAGACAAGGATTTAAAAATTGTCAAGTCACTGTCACGATAGTAATAAAAGTTTTTTTTTAAATCTGATACTCCTAAATGAAATTCTATGGAAAGACAAATGGTAAGAATCCTACCTACACAACAGTAGGATTTATGAGTGAGCGCTTAATGTGCAGAGCAGTTCTCAGTGACTGTCACAACCTGTCTGCACTGAGTGTGATTTTCATCCTCATATTTATGAATGAGGAAATTAAAGTCAAGAGAGTAAATAACTCTCACGGTAAGTAGTAGAAGCAAATTTGAATCGAGGCTGAATTGTACTGCCTCCCGCTTTTAAAATACTGATTTTCCAATAGAGCAATATAAAATTTACTTGCATGATGCATTTCCACATCCTCCCCCTCCCCTCCCTGCCTTATTTTCAAATAGGCTTGTTTTCTCAAGAGCCAGTAGGCAAATATTTCTGTATGTACGTGAAGGCTGCACCTCTAAGTAAGTTTTCATGCTTTAAATTCAACTATAGGACACAGATTCATTTCATTTGTCACATTAGTTGATTTTCTACTGAGTGGATGGACAGAAATCCGAAATGTGAAACTCCCTAGAATCACCTCAAAGGCATTTTCCGTGTTATCTATCTACGGGCCTGAGTGATAGCATAGTAGGTGGGGCCTTTGCCTTGCATGCGGCCGTCCTGGGTTTGATCCCTCCCTCCCTCCTGGAGAGTCCGGCAAGCTACCGAGAGTATCCCGCCTGCACAGCAGAGTCTGGCAAGCTCCCCGTGGCATATTCGATATGCCAAACACAGTAACAACAAGTCTCACAGTGAAGACGTTAGTAGTGCCCGCTCGAGCAAATCGATGAACAGCGGGAGGACAGTGCTACAGTGCTGTCTATGGTCTAGACTGAGGACACAGCAGGGGACAGTAAAGGGTTAGGAGCTGGGACAGGCTCATGGAAACATAGGCGGGGTAGCTGGAGTCTTGCTTTGTTGACAGTCTGCCCCTCGCCCCGAGAGGCGCTGTATTGTAGTGCTTGGTGATGGGATGTGCAGGCACCTTAGCCGTCTTTGTATTTGAATCCCATCTCTGCTTTCCCTTGCACCTGCGACCTTCAGTGCATAGGTGCTCAGTTTGGTTTGTGCCTGGAAGGTACAGTATAGACTTTAGCCTTTTCTTTCCGTGGAGCCAGATCTCCATACTGGTGCTCAGGAAGCCGGGAACCCTCCTGGCAGTAGGGGGCCAGCTGGGCAGCAGTTCAAGGCGAGGGCTTGGGGGCACGTTGCTACCGGGGCTCGTGGTACTGGGCACCAGGACCAGCCCAGCAGTGCTAAGGGGCCCCAGGGCTATACCCACGGTGCTCAGGAGACCATCGGGTGCTGGGCATTGAGCCGATACACCCCTGACCACTCTAAATCACAGCCCCAAGCATTCCTTTTTTTTTTAATTTTCAATTTTATTTTTTTTAAATTTTATAAAGTAGCTCACAATATTTCATTCCATTTAATATTCAAACACCAATCCCACCACCATTACATCTTCCCCCCAACCGTATTTCAGGTGTTTCCATCCCAAACCCCAATCCCTGCCCCAAAGCAGAACTGAAATAATGTATTTTGCATTGTCTGTTATGAAAAAACATTGAAAATGCTACCAAAAAAAAGTATCTTTAGAGGAAAGAGGGTGAAGATTGTTGTATTTCACCCAGGGTCCATTAAGCCCTTCTATAAGAGAACACTAACATGTGGTTAGAGGTTAGCTTTGTGAAGCAGTCCTATTTTAAAGCCTGTTTTGTTAAAAAAAAATTCTAAACTGACACAAGGTATAAATATAAGGTCAATTTAATATTTGAATATTTTTAAAACAATGACTCCTATAAAGCAGATAGTTTTAAAATTTTTTACCCAAAAAAATGGGGGCTGGCAAAATCTGGAAACAACCCAGGTGCCCTAGAACAGATGATTGGTTAAAGAAACTTTGGTACATCTACACTATGCAGCTGTCAGGAGAGATGAAGTCATGAACTTCGCTTATAAATGGATAGACATGGAGAGTATCATGCTAAGTGAAATGAGTCAGAAAGAGAGGGACAGACATAGAAGGACTGCACACATTTGTGAAGGATAAAAACAACATAACATGAGGCTGACACCTAAGGATAGTAGGTACACGGGACAGATAGATTGCCCCATAGCTGGAAGCCTGCCTCATGAGCTGGGGGAGAAGGCAGCTGGGATAGAGAAGGGATCACTAAGAAAATGATGGCTGGAGGAATCAATTGGGATGAGAGATGTGTGCCGGAAGTAGATAATGGACCAAACATGATGACCTCTCAGGGTCTGTATTGCAAGCCATAATGCCCAAAAGTAGAGAGAGATTGTGGGGAATCATGTCTGCCATGGAGGCAGGGGGAGGGTGGGAAAGGTGGGGGGTATATTGGGGCTATTAGTGGTGGGGAATGTGCACTGGTGGAGGGATGGGTGTTTGATCATTGTATGATTGTAACCCAAACATGAAAGCTTGTAACTGCCTCACAGTGATTCAACAAATTTTTTTTTTAAATGTGGGCTGGGTTGGGGCTGGAGCGATGGTACAGTAGGTAGGGCGTTTGCCTTACATGCGGCCCACCTGGGTTTGACCCCCAGCCTCCCATATGGTCTCCAGAGCACTGCCAGGAGTAAGCCCTGAGCATCACCGGGCATTGGGCACAAAACAAAAACAAACCAAAAACTGTGGGTTGGTTTGGATTTTTGATTTTTGGACCACACCTGGCCGTGCTCAGGGATTACTCCTGGCTCTGTGCTCAGGGATCACTCCTGGTGGTCCCAGGGACCAAATTCTGGGCAGCTGTGTATAGGAAGGTTATCTACTGTACACTATATTGTTTCTAGCCCCCTAAAATGATGCCCCTGATGTTTCAAGTCCATTGTATGGACGTGTGAATCCAATACAACGTGAACGCACAGTCTTAATGAAAACCTCCGTAAGCGTTTGGGAATATAGTAGATTCTCATATGGTTGTTAGAACGCAAGTATTAAACTATTGCTGCTGGGGAAAATCTGGGCTAGATTCCTTGACGATTCTGGTCATTTTATTTTTATTTTTTTGCTTTGGTGTTTTTACTTGATCTTGGTTTTGGGTGATGTTCAGAGGTTACTCCTGGCTCTGCACTCAGGAATTATTCCTGATGATGCTCGGGGGGACCATGTGGGATGCCAGGGATCGAAACCGGGGTGGTTATGTGCGAGGCAAGCACCCTACCCATTGTTCTGTCACTCCATCCCGTACATGAACCTTGTTTTTTTTTGTTTGTTTCTGTTTAAAGATACCTAATTTTTTTGGTTTGGTTTTGTTTTGGGGTCACACCCGGCGATGCGCAAGGGTTACTCCTGGCTCTGCATTCAGGAGTTACTCCAGGCGGTGCTCAGGGATGGGATCCCATATGGGATGCTGGGAATCGAACCCGGGTCGGCCGTGTGCAAGGTAAACGCCCTACCCGCTGTGCTATCTCTCCAGCCCCAAGATACCTAATTTAATAACTTGTTGTTGATGTGCTAACACTGAACTCACAGCCAACCGCAGCATTTCTGCTCATGTTTGGATGAAAGCTTGTCTGTGTGTCTGTTTTCTTCTGAAGGTGCAGTGACTTCTTTTTCACTTAGCACCACCAGCAGCACTTTATGACTCTGGGAAACAGTTCCAACAGTAACAGTAACCACACAAAGCAGAAAAAATGCAAAAAAGAAAATGTGACAAAAAAACCCACGAGAAAACGTTCAAATTCATTTGACAGTTTGGCCTCGAAGCACCTCAATGATATTTTCTCCCAAGCCTGGGATCAGAATTGACAAGGATCCCAGGAACAGAGAAAGAACGTGTTCTTTTCTATATGTCCTTCCTAAGTTTTCTTTAACTACTCATGGTTTCCTGCATGACTGTCTGATTGTAAAAAAAAAAAAAAAACACTTGAGTTCACACTTGCAGAGACTCCTCGGCGAAGAAGAATAATTGCTTTCCTACTATGAAAGAACCTGCTCATCTTTGGAAAATCAGCCCCCAAAAGGAACACAACATTTCTTTTTTTAGCAAGGTAATTGGTGTGTTTGTTATTCAAAGAGGTCTCAAAAGAATCTTACATTTTTGAGTATAAGAGGAAAATCTGATGTTTCAGTTGATGAAGATTTCCAGATCCACATCGAGAAATGGAGAAGAATAGACCTAAAGAATAGACCGAAAGCGGAAGCACTCACGGATGAGCACACGAAGAGCTGGGAGGAACGATACCACTCAGCGAGAAGGAGAAAGGCAGTCCCGCAGCTGAGCGATGTGGATCGAGGAGAGGGTTCCTGCATCTCTGGTCCAGCGACGCCAGCCAGAGGGAAGGGCAGACACAGAAGGGTCTTCCCCCTTCACAGATTAGAGGAGACCAGCCCAGAGCAGCCCAGAGACTCAGCCAGCAGGACTGAATGTGCTGAAGGGGTGAGGCGGAGAGAATGGGTGACGATTCACGCACCGGTGGAGCAATGCTGATGGGGAGTGAGCTCTTGGAAGGGGAGTGAGCTCTTGGAACACTGTATACTATTTTCTTTTAAATCTTTTGGTTTGGGAGTCAAACCCTGAGTACCAAACCCTGAGTACCAATGGTACTGAGGGCTGACTTCCTGGCTCTCTGTTGGGGCTCAGGGGACCCTTGGGGGTGCAAGGGATCGGGTCAGTCACGTTTAAGGAATGCATCGTCCCTGCTGTCCAGGCCGGTTCTCGAGCCCCATGCTTGCAACACCGTCATCGGTATTCTAAGTCACAGTGTCTAAATTTTTAAAGTATGTAGGGAAATGAAATAGAAACAAAACCCAAAGACGTTCAGTAGATACCTGCATTTCTTTTTTTTTTTTTTTTTTTTTTTTTTTGCTTTTTGGGTCACACCCGGCGATGCTTAGGGGTTACTCCTGGCTCATGTACTCAGGAATTACTCCTGGCGGTGCTCGGGGAACCATATGGGATGCTGGGAATAGAACCCGGGTAGGCCATGTTGGCTGCGTGCAAGGCAAACGCCCCACCCGCTGTGCTATCGCTCCAGCCCCCAATACCTGCATTTCTAGACTCATCCATGCTGCTGACCCAAAGCAAATTCTTACCATAAATACTCACAGTAGGTATCATTTTCTCCATTTTCTAAGTGAAAAGCCTTAGCTTTAGACTGTAGCACTGTGACACTGTCCTCCCATTGTTCATCCATTTGCTCAAGCGGGCCCGGTAACGTCTCCGTTGTGAGACTTATTGTTAGTGTGTTTGGCATATCGAATACGTCACGGGGAGCTTGCCAGGCTTTGCCATGCGGGCGAGGTACTCTCGGTAGCTTGCTGGGCTCTCCAAGAGGGCTGGAGGAATCGAACTCAGGTCAGCCAAGTTGGCTGTGTGCAAGGCAAACGCCCTACTCTGTCGCTCCAGCTCATCTTAGGGAGTCAAGTAATTTTGGTTTTGCTTTTGGGCCACCCCAGCGGTGCCTGGGTTTGTTCCTGGCTTTCTGTGCTCAGGGATCACTCGTGGCGGGGGCTCTGAGTGCAGGGGATGGAACCCAGGTGGGGCCTGTGGAAGGCACGCACCGGCCTGCTACCGGCCCAGGAGCTAAGTGATTTGCGTGATAGGACACGGCACGCTGATGGAGTTGGGACTTGGGCATAGTTCCCAGGCTCTAAAGTCTGTCGTTTTCATGCCTGCTACCCTGGTAAATCCAAAATCCACTCTGTTCTGCCAGGAAGGGATTCCATGCTATTTTATCATGTGTTTGGGAGAATAGATCCTTTTTTCACTAATCTGGGACTTTTCTGAAAGGAAAAAATAATATTTGAACTCTTGCTAGCAGTGCTTCCTAAGTGTTTTTTTTTTCTTGTTCATGTCAGGACGTCTCGCGTGGCTGGTCTACTTGGTTGGAACAGTTGTTGGAGGAAGATTAACTTACACTAGCACAGACGAACATGACGCGATGGATGGAGAATTGTCCTGCCGGTAAGGATTGGGCGGACAATTCAGAGGGTCACGAAGGAGTCAGGGAATTTTGTCACTGGGGCCAGAGTGATAACTCAGTGGCTTGGAATACATACTTAGCACGCAGGGGGCCTGGGGTTGATCTCTGGGCACCTCCATTGTGGCCCCAAAATTTAAAAAAAGAAGAAAAAGAAAAAGAAATGTGTCACTGAGATGATACTATGACATCAAGTATTTTGTACTTTTTTTTTTTTTGCTTTTTGCTTTTTTGGGGTCACACCCAGAAAAAGTGCACAGGGGTTACTCCTGGCTCATACACACAGGAGTTACTCCTGGCAGTGCTCAGGTGACCCTATGAGATGCTGGGAATCGAAATCGGGTCAGCTGCGTACCAGGCAAATGCCCTACCCACTGTGCTATTACTCCAGCCCTGTATTTTGTACTTTTGGGGAAGGTTTGTTATTTTTTATTTCACTGATGAGAAAAACCACAGGTCTACAGGTTAAGTGATTTCTATAAGCCCGTTTGATAGACGGCACATTTCTGTTTTAAACTCTGGTTTGAGAGTATGGTGAGGTAAGGTTTGAGTTGCGGTTTAACTCCCAAGACCTGGTAAAGGAAGTAAAATTGACACTGGGTTGCTGGCAAAACTGGGACGGCATATATCTATTCAAAAAGCAATGGGTAGACAGTTTCCCAATACAGGCCTTAATTAGAAACAAGTAATTATTTGCTTGTTTTATTCAAAACATAGTACAAAACGATGACGTGCGAGTTGGTTCTCCACATGCTGAAATTTTTTGCAGCATCTTTTTTTATAACAAAGTAATAAGTTGTTTCATGGAGCACATCAAAGCTCAAATGAGGGCCCGAGCCAGCCGAGCGGCCGAGCACCTGCTGTGTGTGGGGAAGGCCCAGATGTCAGCCCTGGAGCCAGGAGCGACCCCCGAGCACCACCCGATATGACCCCCAAAAGCAATTTTTTTTAAAAAAAGCCTCAAATAAAAAGCTTATATTAATTTGAAGGTAACTACTACTGTCATTTTGCTGAAGACATCTGAGTTCCCTAAATTCCCGCTTGAAGGTATGGATTCGTAGCTTACATTTAAAAAAAAAAATCTTCTTAAAGCGAAAGGTAAACTGTATTGTTATGTTTTATAAACTAAAATAATAAATTACAAGATGTGTAATCACAAAATAAAATGAGTGAGTGGCGGCAGCGTGGTCCCTCTCGCCCGCCACATGTGTTCAGAGGCCATGCGCCGCTTCCGCATCCCGGCTCGCAACGGCTGCCAGCAGACACATGAAGGGAACAGGGCCACGAGGCGGGTTGGTGATCAGCTGCCATTTATTCCATTCGCCCCATGTGCCTGTTCCAGTCTCACCGAGCTCCCCATCCCCTGTTCCTCATTCCCGTCTCCTCCTGTCCCCCATGCTGGTCTCTCCATGCTCAGTCTTGGGGCAGCCTTGGTCTAGCTCCCAACCTCCAAGCATCCCCAGTAGCAAACACCCAGGTGAGGTGGCACAGTCAACATATGAAAGCCCTTTCTTCTGAGGGAGGCTCTTCTAAAATAGGACAGAGATCTCCTATAGCTATACCACTCTACCACTTTACCACCAACTCAGGGCGTTTGCCTTGCGCATGACCTGCCGACCCGGGTTCAATTCCTTTGCCCCTCTTGGAGAACCCCGCAAGCTACTGAGAGAATCTTGCCCGCATGGCAAAGCCTGGCAAGCTACCCATGATGTATTCAATATGTCAAGCATGGTAACAACAAGTCTCACAATGGAGATGTTACTGGGCCCACTTGAGCAAATTGATGAACAACTGGAGGACAGTGACAGTGACAGTAACTCCTGTAGCTAGGTCTGATCAAGGGCGAAATACCATCTAGGGGTATGTTTCTCCTTTCCTTAGTCCAACAACCATTTAAACATTCATCTTAATTCTACTTCTTAATCACTTGATCACTTGATATCCCGTTACTCATCGATTTGCTCGAGCGGGCGCCAGTAACATCTCCATTCATCCCTGTTGCGTGCTAGCATAGCCCAATGGCATCTGCTCGTTCTACGAACATGAGGAGCCTCAAACCGATCATTCAGGGTCTTGACAAAGAAGTCTAACCATCTCGTAGGTGGGCGTCCACGCGATCTTTTGACATCCCATAGAATCCAGTCGGTAATGGCTCTAGTCCAGCGGTCATCTCTAAATCTCATTACGTGTCCAGCCCATCTGATTTTTGATGCCTTGGCAAATGAGACAGCGTCCCTGATTCTTGAGCGTTGATGGAGGTCGGAACTCCAGATTCTTTCTCTCATTTGAGTGAAGCATGATACTCCAAGCATAGCTCTTTTGATTCCACTTTGAGAGACCCCAATAGCGTTCTCATCCTGTTTTCGTAGGGCCCAGGTCTCTGAGGCATATATTAATGCAGGAAGAACAGTGGAATCGAAGAGATGTGCTCGGAGCTGGAAGTTCTTCATCCTCTTAGTTATTTCTTCGACGCTCTTGAATATTAATATGCTACTTCTTAATATTAGTCATTTTGTATGGACACAGTAAAAGGTAAGGTAAAGGTAAAGGCCCTCCCGTTGATCATCGATTTGCTCGGGCGGGCCCAGTAACGCCTCCATTGGAGACTTTGTTGTTACTGTGTCTGGCATGTCGAATACGTCACGGGGAGCTTGCCAGGCTCTGCCGTGCGGGCGAGATACTCTCGGTAACTTGCCGGGCTCTCCGAGAGGGGCGGAGGAATCGAACTCGGGTCGGCCATAAGAGATGCATTAAGCTTGTAGGGTGGCTCTCCTGGGGACATCTCACTATAGATCCCAGACTACAGTGCTCAGGCCAGATTAGTCTTTCCTAACCCTAAACAGGGTCCTTGTCCAGTTGTTTTCTTTGGATCATGACAGAATTTGTCCATGACCATGCTCTTAACTTATAGTTAAATATTATGGTGCTTTGTTCGATGCCAGGGTAACTCACAGCTTGTCCTGGGTCCATCCAGTCCCTCACTGGAACCCTGCTTTTGGGGTGCTAGGAACTAAGGGCAACTGAGGCTTAACTCGGGTAAACAGATGCCCAGGAGTGAATATTACTTGGAATCATTTAACTCCCTCTCAGAGAGCCCGGCAAGCTACCGAGAGTATCTCGCCCGCATGGCAGAGCCTGGCAAGCTCACCGTGAAGTATTCGATATGCCAAACACAGTAACAACAGAGTCTCCAATGGAGACGTTACTGGGCCCGCTCGAGCAAATCGATGAACAACGGGAGGACAGTGACAGTGACAGTGACATTTAAATCCCAAGTTACAAAAGCACAGCATTAAACTGTCTTCCTGTGTCTATACAAAAAAGACATTGCTCTAAAATAAACTATGCAAAAGGACATAAGGGAAGGAGAAAAGCAATATTTCAAATACAAAATCAGAGATTTCTGAGGAATTTAACTTTACAAGTCACGAGTACTGCTTAGGGGAAATGAGTGATTAACTGGTAGAGAAAGCAGAGTACAGAAAGTTAAAGATGAATACTGAGGAAATGGGAGTGTTTCCTGAGCATTGTTCTGGGTATTACTCAGTAAACCTAAGCTTCTTGTGGCAGAGAGAAAAGACTAGCTAGACAAGCCAGTGTTATCCTACAATAAGAGATGATAGAAAGGATTAAATGAGTTAATGTTTTAAATTCCTGACCGTAAATGTATTACCAAAAATAAAGTCCCAAACCCCACATTTTATCTAAACACGAAATAGTATAAGATGTACTTAAGGCTGATCCTTGTTTTGGAATTTTTGGGGTCGTTTCTCAGCGTTTTCCTTTATGTGACCTACTGTGAGGGTGGGGATTCCTTCCATTCACTGAGCAGAAACCTCCCTCCGAGAGGGTCCACTGTTGCTGTTGAAGGCTTTCAGTATCCAGTGTGCTTCTGGCAAGGCTGATGGGCCAGTTTGTCCACCAGACCCAGTGGGCTACGAGCATCCCCCTGTTTGGTGCCTTTGAGCACCTGATAATATCATTTTGTAGTTTCCAGTGAGAGATAACAAGTGCCTTCATTTGTGTTTCTTGAAGTTCTCAGGGACGGCGGACTTTCTTTTCTATTCCTGACTTTTGCCGCTTTCATTTCACAATGAATCTTGTGTTTACCTACATTTTCTTCCACTTAGAAACGCATCCAACAAGGTTCGGCCTTGATTGGTCGCTGAACGTAGAGCGAGGGGCTTCTGCAGGAGCCCAGTTCTGCGGTCCCTCCAGCACTGCTTTCCTTCTGCATGGGGCTCTCCTGCACGGAACTCCTGGCGGCCAGTCACACCTGCTCCTGGGCTGCTTCGCTTGCCCCTACTCCTTGGTTGTGCTCCTTGGCCGGGCCAGGGTCCTTCATGGAGGAGCTTCTCGGATCTTCCATGGGCTGCAAGGGCAGGGTGGGTGAGCCACGGTGGGGCCGGTGGGTGCGTGAATAGAACCGGGCACATCCACAGTGCCCGTGTGTATACGGCACTCAGGCATTTCATTTCGAAACAGCAGTGTTTTGTTTGTTTGTTTGGTTGGTTGGTTGGTTTTGTGACCTTTGGGGCCACCCCCAGTGGTGCTCAGAGCTTTCTCCTGACTCTGCACTCAAGAGTTATTTATGGTGGTGCTCAAGGGACCATGTGGGATGCTGGGGATTGAACCAGGTCGGCTGCATCTGAGGCAAACGTCCTCCCCGCTGGACTGTCTCTCCAGCCCTGCTTTGACGCGTTGAGGCTTTCAATGATAATGTTTTGGGTAAAATTCCAAACCATCAGTTTCCCATGAAGAAGCCACATACACCGGTGGGGGCTCCAGGCACGCCGCGTTCCGTGGCTCGCTGCTCTGACGATACCTTTCCAACTCCTGGGAGAACACAACCCAATTAGAAAATCGTGAGGTTCCTGCCAAAAAAAAAAAAAAAAACCTCTGCTGTTTTATCAGAAACAGGTTAATATCACAAAAAGCTCCCAGTCTTGTGATAGTGATAATTAAAACGTGTTCTTTAACGTAATTAAAGTCTGCCTTTAACTTAAATACCAGCAAATAAGTACCTTTGTGCTCAGGCCACATGAATTCTAATTCGATGATGAAAATTTATCGTCACTCCCGCTTTGCTCCTCGTGACCAGAATGGGATGCTCTGGAGAAACTCGGGGAGGTGGTCATCCCTGTCCCGTGCCCCCCTCGACTGCGCCTGCCCCAAGGGGCTGCCCCTCTGTCCCCTCATGCCGTCTCTGCTCAGGGTCCTTCTCTCTCCCAAGTCCTGGCCCGTCTTTCCCCGTCCACACTCTTCCCCACCAGCGTCCGGCGGCCCTGCCATTGCCCAGAACACCCCAGCCCCTTCTCCAGCCCCCCTGCCTTGGCCCACCGGCACCCCTGGGTATCACTCGGGGACTCGGCACTTCCCTCTGGTGGCATGTGCTTCCCCCTAGATGTTCGTGCACTTCCCTCCTGTCTCCTGGTCTTCCCCTGCCTTTGTCCTCTCTCCTAGGGGTGGCTCTCAGCTGTGCTTCCAGAGACCCTGTGCTAAGGATGCACCCATGCAACTCAGCACACGAACTATCTTTTCACCTTTGAGTGAGCTCTGTACTCAAATGTGTCTTCCTTTGACCCCCACCCCCCATTCAGATAGCATTCGGGGGTTGGGGGGAGGGTTCTCCCAAGCTTGGCAGACCCAACTGGTAGTTTAATGCAAGTACCCAAGGGTCAGGTGCTGCCCCAGGGCCATGCCCAGTGGTGCTCAGGAACCTCCAGGGTTGACTTGGGGAGGGTTAGGGGGGACCCTGAGCTGCACAGGATGGGACCAGGCTAACCCCTGTACCCTCTCTCCAGCCCAGTATAATATTTTCATCTGAAGTTAGTTTTCTTCAAGGGATTAGTGCTTCTTGTTAAATTCACTGGAAAAAGCAGAAATAAGTTTTATCTGCCACTTCACTGCTGTGTTTGTAGCATAATTTGCCTGTTTGTTTTTGAAACACATCCCGCGATGCTCAGGGGTTACTCCTGGCTCTGCACTCAGGAATTTCTCCTTGTGGTGCATGGGGGACCATATGGGATGCCAGGAATTGAACCCAGGTCTGCATGCAAGGCAAATGCCCTACCCGCTGTGCTATTGCTCCGGCCCCCTGCCTGGCAGAATCTTAACCCTAATAGAATTCAGGAGTTCCTCTAATTTCTTGAATGATATAAAAAGAAATCGCACCTCTCTGTTTATAGGTAGGTACTATTACCAGCTAAAAACAATTCTTTGTTCAATCTCAGCTGATCCCTCCGTATTGCTCAGAGATTGCAAGCTGTCTTGCTGATTTTTGCCTCTGGCTTCGTGCCCCTAAGTGACTGTCCCCTGTCCCCTCTGCCTGCCTTTTTTTTTTTTTTTTTTTTTTTTTTTTTGCTTTTTGGGTCACACCCGGTGATGCACAGGGCTTACTCCTGGCTCATGCACTCAGGAATTACTCCTGGCGGTGCTCAGGGGACCATATGGGATGCTGGGAATTGAACCCATGTCGGCTGCGTGCAAAGCAAACATCCTTCCCGCTGTGCTATCGCTCCAGCCCCACCTCTGCCTGCTTTGCGCTGTTGCGTCCATGTGGGTCAGTGAAAAATTTGAATCTAAACTCCTCATTACAGTAATTTTTTTTGTCTAGGTATCTTTACTTAGCATCTAGGTTATCGTGTACTTTTCTGATCAGAATATTCACGTGCTTGAATCAAAAGTACTTGTTTTTTAAGATCATCTTGTGGTTATTTCGAGTAAGAATTTTATGAATTTATATTGCTAAAAGTAGTCTATAGACCAAACATGATTGCCACTCAATGCCTCTCTGGCAAAACACAGTACCCAAAAGAAGAGAGAGAGAACAAGGGGGAATGCCCTGCCACAGCGGCAGGGTGGGACGGGGGGGGGGGGGAATGGGGGGTGGGAGGGATGCTAGGACCCGTGGTGGGGGAGGATGGGCACTGGTGGAGGGATGGGTACTTGATCATTGTATAACTGAAACCCAAGCACAAAAATTTATAAGTCTATAAGTGTACTTCATGGTGTTTCACTAATAAAAAAAATGATAAAAAAAATTTAAAAAAAAGAATTTTATGAATTTATAGAAGGTGCTATGTAATTTTATAGTTGTGCCTCTTGGCTCCTTTTGTATTTTGAATCATGTGACCCCCCCCCCCCGCCCCAGATACTGAATAACATAAAAATACAGTTGAGGGGCTGGAGCGATAGCACAGCGGGTAGGGCGTTTGCCTTGCACGCAGCCAACATGGCTGACACAGGTTTGATTCCCAGCATCCCATATGGTGCCCCGAGCACCGCCAGGAGTGATTCCTGAGTGCATGAGCCAGGAGTAACCCCTGAGCATCGCCGGGTGTGACCCAAAAAGCAAAAAAATAAAATACAATTGAATGACAATCAGGAGATGTAGTTCAACTGTAGAGCAGTGCCTTGGATTTGTGTGGCCCTTCGTTGATCCCCACCCACTCCCAAATTATATGTGCGTATACATGTATATATAAACGGAAAGTAAAATTAAAATTGTGCATCAGTATCCTCCTTTTACTAAAACGTTGTATCTGCATAGATATATCTGTGTGTGCATATGACTAGATTTTATTCTACATATTTTAATCAAACTAAATCATGCACAATTATGTACACATTTAATCTGTGTAGATATATGATTATATGTTATGTTATGCTTTTTTATACCAACTCGGAGTAAAATAATAAGTCTGTGCACGTATGCAGGCTTATATGTAATGTGAATGTCTCAAGAAGAAACTGCGGAGAAACTTAAGCCAGATGGTAGTATCTCTTCCTGATGGTGGAATTTCAGATGATTGGGAAAATACTGCATTTATTGGCTTTCATATCTTTCCCACATTTTACAGTGATTATATATTGCATTTATATTACATTATATATTACAGTTGTGCGGGACCCGGGGCTGAGATCTCCAGGCCTGCTCGGTTTGGGTCTGGGCCTCCTCCACCAGCTCCCCCACCTGCCAGTAGCTAGACAGTTACACCCACCAACTGCTGTGTAACCCCATCAACGGCCATCCAGAGACTATAAAACCAAGGTCCCGGAAGCTTATACTCTATTATTCTTATTCTTAGACCTCTTATTCTCTAGTTCTCACTCTCAGAGAACTCGGCAGGCTACTGAGAATATCATACCCGCCTATATGCCTGACTAGGAACATCTGTAAAGGTGATTAGAGGCTGCCCCAAAAGCCTCCCTCCATCTCGGAGAGCCTGGCAAGCTACTGAGAGTATCCCGCCCACACGGCAGAGCCTGACAAGCTATCCGTGGCGTGCTCGATATGTCAAATACAGTAACAATGAATGGTCCTCATTCCCCCGACCCTGAAGGAGTCCCCAATATGTCATCGGGCTACACTTGCACTTGACAGGGACGAATGGAGACATTACTGGGCCCGCTCAAGCGAATTGAAGAACAATGGGGTGATAGTGATAGTGATATATTACATTAACAATAAACGCTTATAAATATTATCAGAAAACCATAAATAACCTAAATATTGAGCTAAATTTCCCAAGGCAAAAAAGAAAAGAAAAGGAAAGAAAGAAAGGCCCTCCCGTTGATCATCGATTTGCTCGAGCGGGCCCAGTAACGTCTCCATTGGAGACTTTGTTGTTACTGTGTCTGGCATATTGAATACTCTCGGTAGCTTGCCGGGCTCTCCGAGAGGGGCGGAGGAATCGAACTCGGGTCGGCCAGGTTGGCTGCATGCAAGGCAAACGCCCTACCGCCGTGCTATCGCTCCAGCCAGGCAAAAAAGAAAAGAAGCAGTCCTATATGAGAAGCTTACCCTGTGTATGATAAAATTTAGAGAAATTTTACTGAAATTGTATCTTTTTCCTTCATGAATAGAGTTTTTCAGCTGATCTCGTTAATGGATACCGGGTTACCCCGATGCTCTAACGAGAAGATAGAGTTGGCAGTTCTGTGGTTCCTGGACCAGTTTCGTAAAACGTATGTTGGGGATCAACTTCAAAGAACCTCAAAGGTAGGTTTTCACTGGAGACTTTTAGAAAGGTTATTAAAGATGAAGATATTCATTTATTTATGTAAACTGATTGACATAGTGGACAAATTTCTACGTAAGAAATTTAATTCGTCAATTGAAGTGAATTGATTGATACTGAAGTCAATGTAAGATCAATATGCTTGCTTTATGTCTAGATTCACCATTATTTGAAGACTGACTAGCCGAACTAAGGAATGAATGTTTTATACAACTCGTCATTTAGTCACAATTGTTTTACCTTAATGTTTTTTTCGTCTTATTGTTTTGTATTTTAAAGTGGAAACAGAAGATTTACTCTGTTAGTAACTTTGGGCTTTTAAAAAATTGAAATTTATTTACATGTTTTTCAGTATGTTCCTTCACATACTTTCTGGCACATTTTACATTTTTCATGGTAGGATGAGGATGAGGAGCCAGGAGAGTTATAAATGTCTTTGAGAGATCACAGTGTAGCTTTGATGAGGGTTCAGTCATACCTTCATCTTTGAAAGTTTAGCATCCGTAAGTTTAAATGATTTGAAGGCTGGATGATCAATTTTGGGGGACATTTATGCAAATTCTACTCAGATAATTTGTAAGTACTACAACTCAGTAAGTTTATAAGAATATTTTCTTTTATCTGGAATAGTAGCTCTTTAAACTTAAGAATTTCCAAGAGCATTCGTATCTTCTTTGGATTTATAGTTTGTATTCTCAATAATAAAGAATTTCATAATTCTTGAAAATTCCAGAATAAACTTTTTTTCTTTGCTTTTTGGGTCACACCCGGCAGTGCACAGGGGTTACTCCTGGCTTTGCACTCAAGAATTACTCCTGGCAGGGCCATATGGGATGCTGGAAATCGAACCCGGGTTGGCCGCGTGCAAGGCAAATGCCCTACCCACTGTACTATCACTCCAGCCCCCAGAATAAGCTTTTTATATAGAATTGCATTTCTTTTTTGCCCCTGGGAAATTTACCTCAATATTTAGGTTATTTATGGTTTCCTGATGATGATGATAATAATTATATACTAATGTGAAAAATATTTGATTTTGTTATGGTCACCCTTTAGGTAGAATTTTCTGTTTTTTATAAAAAGGCTATAGCTTGATGCTTCCTTTGTCAAGTGTACTATGATATTTTACTATGTAGGATTACTATAAATATTTTTAGTATTAGTTTTTATTAAATAAGACTACAGGGAAGTCTTAGGGCTGGAGCAATAGCACAGCGGTAGGGCGTTTGCCTTGCACGCAGCCAACATGGCCGACCCCAGTTCGATTCTTCCGCCCCTCTCGGAGAGCCCGGCAAGCTACCGAGAGTATCTCGCCCACACGGCAGAGCCTGGCAAGCTCCCCATGACGTATTCAATATGCCAAACACAGTAACAACAAAGTCTCCAATGGAGACGTTACTGGGCCCGCTCGAGCAAATTGATGATCAACGGAAGGGCCTTTACCTTTTACCTTTACCTTTACAGGGAAGAAAAAAGGAATAGCTAGAAATAAATGGTTCAAGTTGACAATAAGACAAATAAAATTAGGAAATAATTACACGGCACCAAATGTATACGAGGTGCCTCTTTTTATATCTCAAATGTGTTACTCTAAGTTGGGTATCAATCAAATTATGATGAGTTGTTCTATCTTAAATGTAGCCAAATCTTATTTTTTTTGCTTTTACAAAAGTGAATACCTTTGCATCATAATTAACCCAGCATTCGTTTGATCCAAGTGAGGTCAAAACTGTAAAATGGAATAGAAATGCCTTCACACTATCCTGTTGAAAATATTTGGAGAGAAATCTATAAAGCGAGACTAGTTATTTTAGAATGATGGGATTTGGAATTTTTCCTCCAAAATTTAAGACCAGCTTTTCTTTTTTTTGAAAAGTTTACATGCTGGGGGGGTAGGGGGAGGGGAATCACATCACCAGCTAACTTGGTTCTTTTGTTACTATTTTCACATTGTTGCTGTATACATTGTACCCTGGGCCACTGTCTTCCGCCTCAGCAGCATTTGGTGATGTCACTGGTTAATGCCAGTCTGCTATGTGTATAGTGCTAACTTTTGATTTTAATTTGTATTTCGTTAACTGATGATGGACTGGAGCGATAGCACAGCGGTAGGGCATTTGCCTTGCACTCGGCTGACCCGGCCGACCCTAGTTTGAATCCTCCACCCATCTCAGAGAGCCCGGCAAGCTACCGAGAGTACCTTGCCTGCAAGGCAAAGCCTGGCAAGCTCCCTGTGATGTATTCGATATGCCAAACACAGTAACAACAAGTGTCACATTGAAGACATTACTGGACCCGCTCAAGCAAATCAATGAACAGCGGGAGAACAGTACAGTGCAGTGCTACATTGTACCCCGTTTGGAAGCCTGCATTCCTAAAGTCATTTCATTTCTCAAGCATTCCTACCACACAATCCCAGAGTGGAACCCGGTTTTTCCATGTTCCTTTTTCTCTGGCATCTCTGCTGTACAGAAGCAGTTTGGGGTGTCCTTAATGTGTCCCCTGGCACTCGCTGGGAAGCCCACAGACTCCCTGGTCTGCACAGTGAGTCTGAACACTCGGGTTATTGTTCCCATTTTACAAATGAAACAACCCGCTCGCAAACATTAGTAAGTTCCCCTTACGCTCTCTTTCTGGCAACCACCTAAAGACTAGACGGAAACTCGACTTCCGGTGAGGGCGTGCGTCGTTGCATTCCAAACTAGGGCCAAGGGGAGGTGTGCTAGCTGGTCGAGGTCGCTCACACTCAACTTCATTTCTTTAGTGCAGAAGCGGGAGTGGGCTGGCCCCTCACTCTCTCTCTCTCCCCTGTGGGTGCCACATTCCACTCGACCCCCGTGCCCCGTGACCCCTGCGCCCTAACTCCTTGACCAGGCTCAGTTCTGAACCTTGGAACAGGATGTCGCCTCTGCCTGGAGCTCTGTGACTGAGAAATGCCATGTCTCAGCCCCTCGCCTCCTTGGCTGTTCCTCCCGAGCTTCCGTGTGAGCACCCCGTCCTTGTCACACTGGGATCACACTTGCCGATGCTCAGGGATTATTACACCTGGATCACTCCGGGCTAGGCTTAGGGGACCAGGTGGGGTGCCAGGGATCGAATCCAAGTCAGCCTCATCCAAGGCAGTCATCTTACCCACTGCCCCATCCTTCCGGTCCGAGATCTTCTAAACTCTTTAAAAAAAGCCTGTTTCTTTTATTATATATATATGTATGTATATATATATATATGTATGTTATGGTTCCTAGTTCAGCAATCATATTGCCTTGTGAATATCTGTTAATAGAACATTACAGGTTTCTGGCCCGTCATCCTCCTAAATCGGTACCACCCTCGGGGGCCTGGCATATAGCTTGTGAGCTTTCGGGAGTTTCTCTGTGCTGAGTAACTGCCATGAACATGGGCATTCAGTAGATAGCTATTAAGTTCCCCAGCATATATGATGGGCGACATATATGATGGGCAGGGCAGGACTGGAGAAGAGACACAGAAAGGAACAGAAGAAAACATCCCGGCATCAGTGGATTAAAACACACCACACGCGATAAAAAGTATCACACACCAAAGAAATGCAAGAAAAGGGATCTACAGTAAAAGGCCATCGTGGTCAAAGCGATCAGACAAGAGAAACATTTGAAATGAACAAGCAAAAACCACTCGGCACAAGCACGAAGGCAGTTCCAGAAAGGTGGAAGGTTGGTTTCTCTTCCAAACCTGGAGGCCAGAAGGCAGCCGAATGCCATGTTCACAGTGTGGACAGAGCCGGTCACGGGGATTCCCAGAGCCACAAACTGCCCTTCGGAAAGAAAGGAAGCCTTTCAAAATTCCCAGTGTGAACTTGAACAAGTTTGCAACATAATTGGGTGTTTGGGACAACGACTGTGTAAAGAAACAACTTCTTCATGCCTGCACCAATCGCCACCAACATCCTCCTGGTGGAAGAGATTACGCAAGCTGGACTGTCTTCTCTCAAGGGTTAAACCGAAGCTCATCTGAATTATGAAGCCTGCAGAATTATTCTAAGAATAGAGCTGTGGAGTTTTGTCCAAACTTCAAGTGATTATCACAGGAATTTTTTCCCATATGAAACAGAATGCTGGCACCTATCAAACCGAAGTTCTGAAATATAATTACAGTATTTTTAATTGCACTGATATATTCATACAGCAGGCCCTTTTACTCAGAAGGATGTTTTATCTTCAGTGATTAAAAAATACACATGTCCCAAAAAAAATCGTTTCCAGACAGACAGAAACAGGGAGAATACATAGCTAGCCAAGCTACCCAGAGTACTTGAGGATTAAAGGAAGTGACTTCTGACAAAACCGATTCTACTGAAAATTGGAAAATAAGGGACTTGGAATGATAATACAGCGGGGCGAGGCTTGCCTTGCATATGACCTACCTGAGTTTGATCCCCAGCATCCTATATTGTCCCCCAACCCCCCAGTAGGAGTAAATTCCTGAGTGCAGAGCCCGGAGTAAGCCCTGATCACTGCAAGGGTGGCCCACGAACCAAACCAAACCAAAACCTAAAACCCAGAAACATGAATCAACACGTAAGAACGAAAAAGATTTTAACTAGTAATCAACTATCCACAAAGAAGGGTCTAGATAAATTTCCCAAGTGAATTCTTCCAAACATTCCAGTAATATCAGTCGTCCACTAGTGCTTCCGAAAGTCTAAGGGGAGGGAACACTTCCTTCCCCCTGGTTCTGTGAGGCCCGTTTACCCTGCTGGCAGAACCAGGCTGGCAGAGCCGTCACAACTAAAGGCAACTGCATGCCACGCTCGCATGGAGATGGACGGAAAATGCTTCGTTGAGCAAACGGAATCTAGTGACCTACAGATGCTCTCCCTGGTGGTCAGTAGTAGGACAGAGATGTCTTTTGACTTGTATTAAACATTGTACTATTAGAGAGATTAGGCAACACAATGAAATAAAAGGTACCTGAATTGGAAAGGAAAAGGTAAACCGTTTCTGTTGGCGGATGACATGACCTTGTAAACGGAAAATACTAAGAAGATGGTCTTAAAAAAAAAAAGGAAAAAGAAAAACCTACTAACACCAATAATAATAATAAAAGTGCATTCACGGGACAGACGCTCAATATAAAGGCCAATTGGATTTCTATAAATACTTTCAGGAAGCAACCTGAAAATGAAATGAACGAAACCTTCTGTTTATAATAGCATCAGGAAAGAACATCATGGATAGAAGTATAGACATTAAATACCAGAAACTACAAAACATCCATGGAACAAATTTAAAGGGGAAAAAAAGAATCTAACAAATGAAAAGATGATGAAAACGGTGCTGAGCTGGCAGTACTGCCTCCTCACCCGCCTCCCCCCAGCCCGCCACTGACCTGCAGATTCATCGTCCTCCATCAAAGCAGCAGCCATCTCCTTTGCAGGAATTGGCAAGCTTATCCTAAAGTTCACGTGGAAATTTCAGGGAACCGGGTATTCCTCCTTTCTCCTCACTGCCTCCCTGCATCCACGGGACACACACACACACACACACACACACACACACACACACTTTCCAAGTGCTCTGACTTCGCAGATACCCTGCGTCTGTCCGCATTTGGAGCACGCGTGTCCCAGCGAAGGTCCAAGGTGCCTGAGTGAATTCTGGAAAAGACTCCTTTCTCCCGAGAAGATACCCACTAGGCCAGAGGCCTGCCTGTTTGACTGGTTGTTGCTTTGGGGTTGGGGCCCACACCCAGAGGTGCTTGCGGGGGACCCTGTGATATTTGGGAATGGAATCCAGCATGCCCAGGAAGTGTGGCGGCAGCCCAGATGTTCAGGCAGTGGGGAGGGGGCAGCTTGGTGCGGCGTCTGGGCTAGGAGCCCTCCGCCCCACCCCGTTCCTCACTCTTTTGGTCCTGTTCTTCCATTCGGCTCCTAAAAGTTTCCCGATTGCTATGCAGGGAGGGCCATGGGGCACTGTTTGATGGGTCAGGGGGGAAGCTTGCAGCTTCGTGCTTATAGTTCCAGCCCCCTCCCCTTGCATCCTCAGAACTGCCCCTGTGTGGTTGGCCAGCCAGAGCCACATGTGTTGAGGGATGCGTGTTAGGTGTGAGCTTGAGACACCTGCAGAGTGGCCGCTGACGGAGTCCCCCGGGGTCCGGAACAGAAATGGGGATGGGGTCAGCCCACCGGCTCCACGTCGGCCTGTGGAGCTCGGGCTGCGGCTCGTGCCCTGGCTTCCCTGTCCGTGCCGAGTACACTCAGAGAGCAGCAGATGGCATTCTCTCCCTGCACTTCCGCGCCCTCCTGCTCCAGGCTCTCACACTTCCCTGGCAACCCGAGCAGGAGAGCGCGCGCTTGGATAATGAAACCGGAAAACGTGGCCGCGCGGTCACTGGAGTGGATTCTGCGACGGTGTGTGCCGTCCACGGGGGCCTGCCGCGTCTCTGGGACGCTGGCTCTCTTCTCATTGTGGGCAATGTATACCGTTAGCCTCGACAACACATGCAAGGAAAGGCACTTCAGGGAATGCAGTAACAAGAAAACTATCTAGAATATACACTCTGTTGTTTACGTTAGGCCTCGGCTTTAAAACATTAAAAAAGAAAACAAATAAACATTAAAAAACACTAGGGGCTGGAGAGACAGTGCAGCAGGAAGGTCGTTTGCCTTGCGAGCCGCCCACCTGGGTCTGATTCCCGGCATCCACGCACTGCCAGGAGTGATTCCTGAGTGCAGCGCCAGAAGTAACCCCTGAGCATTGCCAGGTGTGGCCCCCCAATAAATAAATAAATAAATAAAACAAAAACACTTAAGTAATCCACTGAAACTATTCTACTATAAAATTATTTTAAAATACTCTACTGGGAAAAGTGTCTCTTGCAGGCTGTAGGGGAAAAGTACTTGTGACAGTTAAAAATTAGCTTTTAAAGTTGGATTGTTAGAGAATGTGATAGTGTTTTGGAATTTTCACTGCTAAGTGTTTTTCAACTTTGCAAACTTAAGTTCTGGGCTCCTTTCACCTTTAATGCATAGATATGTCATAGTCTGTTGCTATGGTAGTATTGTTAGAAATTGTTAGGTTTTTATTATTAAAGAATGGTTAACGCTTTTATTCTAATTCTTCTACTGTTGGGATGTGTCCCTACCCAGAGATGCATTCTTTCAATTCCCATATGTACATTTATAATGTATATGTTTCATATATCAGTGTTCAGATGATATAAGTCGATCTGCCAAGTTATACTTTCCAGTATTAACTCTCTAAGTGTATTAAGTGTTGATTCAGGATCAGATCCCAGACAAGGCAGTGTGGAACAGAGAAACCTAAATTTACGCACTTAGTAGTGAAGATTTTGATGTTAGTTGCAGATGTAAAGGGCTTAAACTGGAAAAATGAGCGCTTCTCTGTGTATGCACGGACTTCAGATCAAATATGCTGTTATTTGGCATCAGATGTCCTGTGGGTCTGGGGCCAGGGATGTAGCTCAGATGTCCTGTGGGTCTGGGGCCAGGAATGTAGCTCAATGGTTGCTCACTTGTCCTGCAGGATGAGGCCCCGGCTCTGATACATAGCACTGCAAAAGATGCAGATCTTTGAGATGTAATGATGCCATTCCTGGAGGGGTGGGGGTTAGGCCACGCCCCGGGTACTCGGTGACTGCTCCTTGTCCCGGGGTCACTGCAGGTGGTATTTACTATGCGGTCCCGGGGATCAAAGTGGGGTTAGCCGTTGAGCCGTGGGTCCAGGCCTTCACCCGGTACTGCATTATTCTTGATGTTGCATTAATTAATCTGGTACCTCTCCCTTGTGCCTGCACTGAATTCAGCCGGGAGAATACAGAGATGAAAGTCCTTATGAGTCCTTGGAAAAGCATGTGCTTCCGCAGAGTATTTTTGATGTGCATCATTTTTTCATTTATTTTTAATGGTTGTAAATTTTAAAGTGATACAGAAGTCACTTGTGCACTTTGATATCCGTTCACAAAACATGCGCAGTCAAGCTCCATGTGTGGATTATAAATGTCGTTTGGGGAGCCTTTCTCTTGATTCATTTTTTTAAAAGATGGAAAGTCATTGTTTCTTTCCGTGATGATTATTTGTATCCCAACTTCTGGCCTTTGAAGTTTTTCTGATTCCGAAAAACTGCTGTGCAAGAGTAATATAGTGCTACGGTAAGGAACTGAGCTTTATCTTTGAAGAGCCTTCACTATTAGAGAACTCGATTGTAAAGAGTTCCTAGTTATTAAATTTTCAGGTTTCTTTTCTGTAGACCCTCACTGGCCTGTGGCCTCCATAGTCACCGTCGGCGCCAGGCATAGATGGTCTTCTCACAAACGGAACTGGAGCCTTACGTATACATCTCTGCAATAAAGAGCACTTGGGGGGCCGGAGCGATAGTACAGCGGGTAGGGCGTTTGCCTTGTGGCCGACCCAGGTTCAATTCCCAGCATCCTATATGGTTCCCCGAGCACCACCAGGAGTAATTCTTGAGTGCAGAGCCAGGAGAGACCCCTGAGCATCGCCAGGTGTGACCCAAAAAGCAAAAAAACAAACAAGAAAAGAAAGCCCATAGTGTCATTATGCCCAGGTCTGTGATGTTGTGCACACGTGCACACCTGTGTGCTGATAAAGATATGGATATAGGTGGGGTGGGGGGGGGTGGCGTATGTGTGCATTCTGCCTGACTCTGATAGTCTGTGCTTCTGGGACCATGATGGATGCCTCCACAGATGTCACAAAACCTGCCAAACCTGTACTGAGGCCTTTCTGTGATGGAGAGGCGAACTCCAATCATGGCAGCCCTAGGGTGGGGTCTGCTCTCTTCGAAAGATGTGAGGTGGAGCTGGAGAGATTGGACAGTGGGCAGGGCGCTTGCCTTGCATGCGGTTGATCTGGGTTCGATCTCTGACACCCCATGGGGTCCCCAGCCCTGAGAGCAGAGCCAGGAATAAGCTCTGAGCACTTCAGGGTGTGGCCCCAAATCAGAAGAAACAAAAGCAAAGAAAGAAAATTGCATGAGTTGCAGCACAAAGACCAGAGGGGCAGGCCAGTGTGGTCCTGAGGCAACAAGGTTGGCGTTTCGGGGCAGGCCAGTGCGGTCCTGAGAGTCAAGGTCGGGGTTTCGGGGTAGTCCGGTCCCAGTTTGGAGCTTCCTGTGGAGTCTTCTCAGTTTCCTGCGTTTACTTGTGATGCTGGTGCTAAAACGGGTTATCTTATTATTTAGTGTCAAAGCAGTTATCAAAGAGAATCCCTGAAAGTTTTTTCTCTCTCTGCTCGTAATTGCTTTAAGTGGCTTGCATGAAGGGAATCCAGATGAGAGGCTGCAGCCTCTGGCTGGGGCTGCAGAAACCCTGGGGCCACTCGCTGTTTGTAAAGAAGCCACTAGCTATCTCTGTCTCCTTTCCCTTCCGGGAATGCTCAGCATCTATTATGTATTAGGGTGACTTGGTGATCAGCCGAAGTAATGAAAACCGGGTAGCTACAAGTTTGTAAATAAATTCGGTGAAATATCTCCAAAAGATTTTTTAGATTCCCAAGACAGTGACTGTAGGTCAAATTTTTTCTTAGAAAATATAATGAGGAATATTGTGGATCATTCTATTTGTAATAATTTTTTTAAATTCTTCTACTGCTGCCGAAGTGATAGTACAGTGGGAGGGCATTTGCCTTGCACGCAGCCAACCCGGGTTCGATTCCCAGCACCCCATATGGTCCCCTGAGCACCGCCAGGAGTAATTCCTGAGTGCAGAGCCAGGAGTAACCCCTGAGAATCTCCGGGTGTGACCTCCCCCCCAAATAAAAGTCTAAAAAAAAACAAAGTTCTCCCATTAATAACTTATGTACTGATACAGTAGCTATTTTTTAGAGTAAATACAAGAAATAATCATAGACTATTACTTCCCGGGCACATGAGTATTTAAAGAAAAGATACATCAAACCTGAGAACGAGTCTGGTACTAATTATTTACATATTAGGTGTATGTGGGTGTTCTCAAATATATAGTGTTCATTACTGACTCATGTTCTTCTCTCATAACTGGGAAGACAAATTAACAAGATAAACTAATTGATAAATATGTACAGACAGCAAACCTGAATTTCAGGCGGTGAGCTTATGTGTATTATTGGAATGATGCAAAACAAGTTAAAAACTGAAATGTCAGAAAAATAATAAAATTAAATTAGGACGAAGAGGCAGTTAAAGCGGCGAAGGCACTTGCCTTGCTCATAGATGAGTCTCGTTCAATCCCCGCACTGCATGAGATTCCCAAAGCCCCGCAGGCGTGAACCCTGAGCACAGACCCAGGAGTAAGCCCTGAGCACCTCCATGTGTGAGCCCCCCCAAACAAACAAAACAAAAAGATGCAGCGATCCTTGGGGCTGAGACGGCAGTGCAAGAGTTCAGGCGCTGACCCTGCGCTGGGTCCCCTAAGCACGTCCAGGAGTTCCCCCGAGCACAGAGCCAGGACTAAACTCTGAGCACCACCAGATGTGGACCCAGCAACCCTCAAATATAGTCATTAAGTGAAATAAGCATATCGGATCCTAGTAAAACACCAGAGTTTTCCGTTATTATGACAGACAGCATTCTCTTCATAATTACTATTTCCAGGTCCTCCCTGCTGGTGATGTTACGGATACTGGGGAAGTCCATTCCGCTCCAGCTAAGAGCACTGGGCTTGGTCTCGATCCGAATGCCACTGCCTTTATTCAGAGCCCGCCTTTCCACAGCCGTTTCACGGGCAGGGCGCAGTTGGCAGTTCACTGACTGCATTTGTTTCCAAATGGATAGGCACAAATCTTTCTCCCACTGGATCCCAGCCTGAGTCCTAGGGATTTCGGTCCCGGGACGCCTCGATGGACCGTGTGCGTGTATGAGAGTACTGCTGATTCCAGCGAGGAGAGTGTGCAGAAAGCTGCTGATTTTTCCCAAACTAGCTGCCTCTCCTTCACGCAACGTGAAACCGCCGGAGGAAGGGAGCGTTCGGTCATGTGGATGGTAATAGCTGATGTTTATATTCTAGTCGGTATAGTTATTTATTTTTTTTTCTCGCCCGTGAAAGGCCAAAAAAAATTTTTTTTTTAGCTCAAACAAAGGATAAATGAGCATTCTCAGTAAGGCTCCTTTACTGTCCTAATGATTAATGATCACTGAGCACTTTTGAAAGATTAGCATTTTTCAGAGCTGCTAAAAAATATACTGTTTTATTTAATTACAAGAAAGTAAAGGCTCTTCACACTGACAGGTGGTGGAAATTAGCAGGCAGTTTTGAAATTGTGCTGTGCACGAGAAATTAGATCTCATTTTAATTCTGCTTTTCCCAACTAGCAAATGAGGTTAATGCCATACATATTCAGCTGATATGGATGAAGAAATTGATATAAAGTAGATCAACATAGCTACGGGGCTGGATTAATTTATAGGTAAAGAGGCAGTGATGAATGAAAGTAATGTAGTGGTGGTCACTAAACTCCCCTGCCATAAGGGATTCAATAGCGTTAGCTGCTCATTAAAGGCATTGTCGGGTGCACCGAATAGAAATTTGAAAAGGAATAGCCAACTAACCCCTAATTATCAAAATACAGAAAATACTAATTATCCCTTAATTAGCTTTTCTTTTAATGTACTGAAATTTGTTACTTTTTGTCTGGCGCAAATGGATAGTTATATCAACAATAAATAGGTTGTTTTAATAACTTTCTTTTACCTCTGGGAAAACTACACTCCAATTTTTAATATGCAATAATGCTTCTCTCTAGCCTGTAGGAGATGAAAATTATTAAGTAGCTTTATTTTTTTGATGATTTTACAGCAGCTTTGGGAAGAATTATTTCACCATGCATCAATTACTTTTAATTGAACTGAATATTTTTCAGATTGTACCAAATGCCTCTCATTTAAGTTCAGCACTTAGAGTTTAAGAAAGCATCCTAATGAGATCTGCATGTAACCTCTGTCACGTGTTATAATAAAGTAAGGATGATGATTTATTTCGAATTTTTGAAAGGCGACCCGAGGCAGACATTGTAAAGGTGCCCCCCTTACTCAGTTCCTGCTTGGACAGTGCTGGAGGAAAAAAAGGAAAAAAAAAAGCCAGATATTTTAGAAAGTTGGCTTGTGGGGTTTTATTCTTCCAAATTAGGTAGGTGTCAGAGATTCCAGAGAAGAAATGATTTGTCCGTTTAGAATCAAGACCCAGAGTGCCCTGGGGAGTAGCGTGGGCTCAAGTGAAAACCCCGCCCCCCCATGCCCACCCTGCCCTCTTCCTCCTCCTCCTCTCTTCCTACCCTTTGGCATAAACCCTGCATATTTTTCTGCTTTGATCAGTTTTCTACCTAATAACAAGAGCAACTTTTATAGAGAGTTAAGAGGTTTAAGTACCAAGAATGACAGGCCCCAGCAGGAAAAAAGTCCAAGTAATCGGCTGTCACCAATGAGAAGACAGAACGAATTTTTTAAAAATTCTTTATACATTTAAATAGGAAAATTCCGCTTGAAACCGTTCTTTTTTTTTTTTAATGTCATCTCTGTAATTCCTGATCTATATTGGAAAAACGAGTTGGTTGCAGGTTCTGTCTTAGGGGTGTTTGTGGGGAATTTGGAAACGGCTCCCCTTGACGTGAACAGCCCATGTTCCCACCGTGTCTGGAGCCAGGTAGAGCCGTTGGCTGAGAACAGTCTGTCCTGGACACGCTCCTGAGAGAGACACGAGCGTGACTGCTGGCCTCCTCAAATCTAGAATTCATTCAGAATATTAATTTTTTCTTCTCTTGCTTTCAGTGCAGATGCGGGACTTGTGTTTTCTCCCTCTGTTTCTTCTCCTCGACTTTTCTTTCCGGGGCTCATAGACTTACTATCGCACATCTGCCTTTTACCTGAGGGTTGGCACCAAACCTCTCCAAGTTCCTTTTCCTTATTTGGTCAAAAAGAAACAAAAAAAAAGTGATTTTGGTGCTGAATTTTATCAGCATATTACGCCAGCATCCCTCATCCATCCGTGTTGTTTCTTCTATCAGAAAACATCAGATCTACAGTTCACAAGTGGGTGAGGAAGGAGGAGGGGAAGAGTTTCCGGTTCACCAAGATCCACAGTCTAGCACTGCCATGAAACATAAGCCTTGCACAAGGGGCTGGGGAAAAAGCTCGGGGGGGTCCCAGGGCCAAGTTCCATCCGCACCGGGAACACCACTGGGCAGGCCCTGGTGACCACCGAGCCTGCGGGGCAGCCCGAGAGGTCCCAGCATTGTTGAGTTTGAGCCACAGTGGCCCTCACTGGGGCCCCTCTTTGAATAGCCTGCCGGGGGTGGCCCCGGGGCCTCGGAGCACTGCCTGGATGGAGAGCACCTCTCCAGACGGGAGCACCCAGCGGCCTACTCATTGTTGGTTACGCGTGCCAATGGAATAAGCTTGTGAAAAAATGACTTAAGATGCTTGCTTCCTTTCTCCGCGTTCCATGAGCGAGTCCCCCTGCGCATGCTGCCCCCAGAGAATCGTTCTAGCAGTGACCCTGGAGAGCCCCAGCAGGGAGCCCTTCCCGCGGGCTCAGAGGGACTCTCACGGGCGGGGCCTTAGAAAGGTTTGGGTGCTGAGCTGGGGCCGGGCCCCGCCTGTCACACTCGGATGCTCTGCCTCCCGATGGGATCATTCCCCTTCTGAGCTTCTGGCCTGGGTGGCGGGAAGGGAAGCGGTGACACTGTCCCCTCTGTGCCCAGTGGCATGTGACCTCTCGTGACCCCCAAGCCTCTGTGTTTCCTGCCCAGATGCAGTTCCAGGGGTCTCGCTCACGAGCCCCCGTTTCCACCTTTCAGGCTCACATTACAGGTAATGAGAAGGTGAACACTTTGGAAGATGTTTTTCTGGCCTGCCTGCCTTCTCTCCTGCCCCCAGACCCCTTCCTTCCTCCTTTCTCTCCTTTAAAAAAAATTTTTTTTTCGCTTTAAGCACCCTGATTTAATGGCAGGTTTCGTGCATAAAACATTCCAGCCCCACCTGCTCACCCAGATTGGGCAGTGGAGAAATGTGTTATTTTAAGGATGAAAATGTTTTTTTTTGACTTTTTGGGTCATACCTGGCAATGGGGTTATCAGGAATTACTCCTGGCAGTACTCAGGGGACCATATGGGATGCTGGGGAATTGAACCCGGGTCGGCCATATGCAAGGCAAACACCCTATTGCTGTGCTATCACTCCAACCCCAAGGATGAAATGTTTTTAAGTCAAACATCTTGTTATGTCAGGGTGTGGGGGGTAGTTTTGTTTTAAAGGAAAACCATAATGTGGACTAAATGCCCTGACTGTAGTTTTCAAAGGACCCCTGTTCCTGATGTTTGTTATACAGCTGGTGATCAAGGAACCCGTTAGCTCTTTCAAATTAATATTTTTTAAGAAACGTTAACATCGGATGCTAGGAAGACTGAGGTAGAAGCCACATTTTTTTTTTTAAATCTGTTTCTAGAAAGAGATTGTTGGGTTTAGTTCCCTGTTTTGTCTCCTTAGTGCCTTGTGATTTTAGGCAAATGAGTGATCCCTCTAAGTCGTTTCTCTCTTTGTCTGGAAAATGAGGATAGTAGGGAAGTTACTATCCTAAGAAAATCATGAGACCCGTGTCCCTTCACCAGCGCCGGCTCTGGGCCTGCTCACTCACCAGTAGCTGCCGGGCCGGCAACGTTGACAGCCATGAGGTCGAGGACACGGAAGGTCATGGGTGACCCTCGATACTCCCCGTCGGCCCCACCAGAATGGCTTTGGGGTGGCAAACTCCTCGACCTGAAATGTGAGAGGCCGCAACTGTAATACACCTGAGCATTTTCTAAGCTCTTTTCTCTAGCAAACCGAGCTTCTGAAAGGAGAATTTAGCACTCTTAAGTTGGTAGCACTTTTTAATAAATTATTTTCCCCCCCCAATAAATGTGGGAAAAGCCCCCCCACACACACAGTATGGAAACAGACACACTCCCTCACTGTCCGGCAGCCTGTGGGGTGAGCCCCCTTGGTTCGGGAAACGTAGGAGCTTGGCGGGTTCAGGGTGTGAGGACGGCCCTGCCCTCAGTGCTCCGAGCACTGATCAGAGTACTTAGAGGAAACCAACTTGGGCCGTACAGGACATACCCCGAGATGCTCGGACAGTTCCGAATCTGAGGACTGACTCAGCCAAACTCACAGGACCACCGCCCCCCCCCCCCCCCCGTCACGCCTGCCTCCCTCTCGAGTCCGCAGGCAGGAGGAAGCGGCTGGACTGTGCAGGGCAGCGGGGAGAGGGGTGGGGGCCGAGGCCGGAGCCGGGTCTGGTCTCTAGAGGACTGTCCGTCAGAGTTCTCACACAGGGACAGAGCCTTCCGCACAGGGGACCCTTCCAGAGTTATAAAAGCGTGTGACGCTAAGCGGCTCGACCCGGTTACGTGGAAGAAGGATGATATTAAAAATCGGCTGGCTGAGAAATGCAGATGAAGGCCCTCCGCCTGCAGTCGCGTCCCCACGCCAGGTGTGTGCGAGTCTCGTATTGACTTATTTGCTCTCCGCCAGCCGCCGCCTGAAGCGGTCACAGAAAGCTGTCTATTAAGGGGACTGCACGTCGTTGAGAGCAGTATATTTTAATCAGCGTAATAGGTTATCAGAAAGCTATATTGTTAGCTTTTTGACTAATTAAGTTCAGTTCTAACTTTTTTTTTTGTCACAGCTCTGTTGGATTCACCTCAAAGGGACAAGATGTCTATGGATTAAACCGAGATTACGAATTTGTACATGACCCAAGGACAGTAGAGGCAAGGGCTAGCAATATTGCTTTATGGTTGGCAGCCTGCCTCCATGAGCTGGGGCAGAAGGCGGCTGGGATAGAGAAGGGATCACTCAGTCAGTTATGGTTGGAGGGATCGCTCGGGATGGGAGATGTGTGCTGAAAGTAGATAAGGGACCAGATGTGATGACCTCTCAGTATCTGTATTGTAAACCATAATGCCCCAAAGTAGAGAGTATGGGGGAAATTGTCTGCCATGGAGGAAGGAGGAGAGTTAGAAATGGGGGTTATAATGGGGACATTGGTGGTGGAGAGAATGTGCACTGGTGGGGGGATGGGTGTTTGATCATGTATGATTGAAACTCAAACATGGAAGTTTGAGTTTGTAACTGTATCTCACAGTGATTCAATTCAAGAAAAAAAAATTTTTAAATGAATTTGTACATGGACAGTTTAGGGGAAGCACCTGGAGTGATGGATAACTCAGCCTTTGCCCGATCCCTTTCAAGCCTATACCGACAAAATACTCCACGAGAATTCATTCTAGTACATAGTAAATATCTGCTTTCCAATAAACATAGCTCATCAGCCGTTTGGGCAAGTCATATACATTAATACTGTCCTCCCATTGTTCATCGATTTGCTCGAGCGGACACCAGTAATGTCTCACAACAAATTGTGAGACTTGTTGTTACTGTTTTTGGCATATCAAATACGTCATGGGTAGCTTGCCAGGCTTTGCCGTGCGGGCGAGATACTCTCGGTAGCTTGCCGGGCTCTCCGAGAGGGGCGGAGGAATCGAACCTGGCTCGGCCATGTCGGCCGTGTGCAAGGCAAATGTCTTACCCACTGTGCTGTTGCTCCAGCCCGTCATATACATTAACTTCATTTGTGTAAACAATCCTTTTTATGATCTCATGTGGAATTTTACAGAACAACTGAAATTTTGTACATCTCTGTTTTCATTAGGGCCTTGCAATTTATGTCCAAGCCAAATACATAGACAGTTTTGCATTTAGCCTTTTTGAAAACAAGTTGTCATAGAATCTATTCTCTAGGTTGGACTGAAGAAGACTATGAAATTTTGACTCTCAAAGTAATGATACCGTTATTTTCTCCCAGGTTATTTTGTATAATCTGTTTCTCCCTCATTTTTTTTTGCTTAAGATTAACCAAATCAAATAAACATACGTCATTCAACTCCTTAAAAATATTTATTTTCAAGAGCCAGGGACTTGGCTCAGCAGTAGAGCATTTGCCTTGTATGGAGGAGGCCCTGGGTTTGATCCACAGCATGAAAGATGAGAAAAAGAGAGAGGGAAAGAGGGGGAGAGGGAGAGAGAGGGAGAAGAGAGAGAGAGAGAGGAAGAGGAAGAGAGGCGACTGGTGATAAACAAAAAATGTCGACTTCCAGTTTGGAAGTGTAGTTAGTGTAAGTAATTTGAAGAGCAGACAGAACTTTGTTTATAAGGCGTTTAACTCCAGGGATATATTTCAGAGTGATCGCTTGATATCCCGTTATCGATTTGCTCAAGTGGGCGCCAGTAATGTCTCCATTCATCCCTGTTGCGTGCTAGCATAGCCCAATGGCATCTGCTCGTTCTAGGAACATGAAGAGCCTCAAACCGATTGTTCAGGGTCTTGATGAAGAAGTCTGACCATCTCGTAGGTGGGCATCCACGCGATCTTTTGACATCCCATGGAATCCAGTCGGTAATGGCTCTCTCTAATCCAGCGGTCCTCTCTAAACCGCATTACGTGTCCAGCCCATCTGATTTTCGACGCCTTGGCAAACGAGACAGCATCCCTGATTCTTGAGCATTGACGGAGGTCGGAACTCCGGATTCTTTCTCTTACTTGAGTGAAGCATGATACTCCAAGCATAGCTCTTTCGATTCCTCTTTGGGAGACCCTAATAGCGTTCTCATCCTGTTTTCGTAGGACCCAGGTCTCTGAGGCGTATGTTAATGCAGGAAGAACAGTGGAATCAAAGAGATGTGCTCAGAGCTGGAGGTTCTTCATCCTCTTAGTTATTTCTTCGATGCTCTTGAAAGCTTTCCAAGCCGCTCTCTTTCTTCTGCGCCTCTCAGGTGCCAGGTCATTCGTCATGTTGACTTCTCGACCTAGGTACACATGTAGCTGTTGCATTCGGAGATGGTCGTTCCATTGAGAGCGAATGGGGCATCAGGAACAAGACTGTTTCTCATGAACATTGTCTTTGTGAGATTCAGCTGTAATCCGACCTTTCCACACTCACGGTCAAAGTCGGTCAGCATTTGTGCCGCTTGGTTGATGTTTGGTGTTATTAGAACGATGTCATCAGCAAAGCGGAGGTGGTGTAGTTGCCAACCATCTATCTTCACTCCCATTCCTTCCCATTCCAGTTGTATTTTAGAGTATAAGATTAATTAAACAAGTTATGATGCTACTGTGTGGTAACTTGTAGTAAACTATCAGTAAAATTTCTTATTCTTCCCCTATTATTATTTTTTCTTCCCCCTTTTTTTCCCCTTATTCTAGGCATAACCACTGTTATGACACATAACGTTTTATTTTAAGACAATTTTTCTTGGCTTAGTTTGAGTTTTTTTGATAGAATGATTCTTTTTAGGATAGCAAATTATAAGTGGCCATGGGGACACTGCCAGAGGTAAGGGCCTCCCATACAACTGCTTCTGATTCAAACTCCTGCACTGCATGGCCTCCCGAGCACGGCCAGCAAATAAATAGCAAATTATAAATATATAAGGTCCCCCAAAGATCGAAGGAGACAAATTAAAATGTGAACGGCGCTTATCTCTGCAACATCCTCAACTAGCCTCCTCTCCTGAAAAGCTCCCATCGCGCTGTAGCACTGTCCTGCCGTTGTTCATCGATTTGCTCGAGCAGGCACCAGGAACGTCTCCATTGTGAGACTTGTGACTGTTTTTGGCATATCGAATAAGCCATGGGGAGCTTGCCCGGCTCTGCCGCGTGGGCAGAATATTCTCGGTAGCTTGCCGGGCTCTCCGAGAGGGATGGAAGAATTGAACCCGGGTCGACCGCGTGGCTAACACCCTACCTGCTGTGCTGTCTATCCCCAAAAGCTCCCATCTAAAGGTAATTTCTCTACATCTGAAGTGCATGGCAGGTAACTGCGTGGACGGGAGGGAAGGCGCTGGCAGGGCCCCTTCTTTCTCACTGCTGAGTTTGAGTTGACTGAAGCTCTTTCCCATGGAAATCAGGGCAGCGCTTGAGAATCCCGTGGCGGGGGATTAAGTGCAGATTCCCAAACCCTCAGAAGTTCTCACACAGGAGACCCGGGGAAGGAGCCAGTAAGAGGTTTTTTAGGAAGTGCTCCAAGTCATAGAGTTTTGTTGCTGGTGATCATTTAAGTTGACTGTGAGGAACCAGGAGGTTCTCCCTTCAACCTGTGCCCTGGAGGGCCTACAGCGGTGGAGAGGGCCTTCTCGGGAAGCCCTCTGCCCTGCAGCTGGGAAATCACACTCAGTACCCCTCCGCCATACTCTTGTCTTTGCAGTACAAGTTAGGAAGTACCCTGGGGGTGGCTGCCCTGCGATCCAGTGACCCATGGATACCTGCTCCTGGGAAGGCAGCCGTCCTTCTGACTCTCTTGTTGCACTGTCCCACTGTCCTATTTTTCATCGATTTGCTCGAGCGGGCCCAGTAACGTCTCCATTGTAAGACTTGTTTCTGTGTTTGGCAAATCGAACACATCACGGGGAGCTTGCCAGGCTTTGTCCTGCGGGCGAGACACTCTCAGTAGCTTCTCACACAGCTTGCTGGGCTCTCCGAGAGGGGCTGAGGAATCGAACCCGGGTCGGCCGCGTGCAAGGCAAACACCCTACCCGCTGTGCTATGGCTCCAGCCTCTTGTTGACCGATGGAAAATTCAGTACAAGCACTCGCCTTCATCACTATGAAATTTGAAGCCGCATGAAAAAGTGCTTCTTTGGTGATGTTAGTAGAAGACCTATACGCAATATTTAATACTGAGTAAGGACTCGACTGTGAAAAGGGGCTATGAGAAAATTAACCAGGATGTTCATTTTCTTTCTCTTAACAGCTAAGAAACCTTTTAAATTCTCCTCTGGTTTTGTGTACTTTGCAGTGTTATTTCTTATCAAAGGAAACACTTTAAAAAACCACCTCTGTTACACAGCTTCACTCTTAACCTGATGATAGATGAAAGTCTAAAGATTTTCACATTATTTTCTGCCGTATTTTTTGCATGTGACAGAGTCTGCTAAATGCATAGACATTTACCGTTTTGAGTCTTAGAGTTTTTCATTTCTTAGGTCCTCGTTGAGTTTTAAGAACTTTAGTGTCATGCATATCTTTTTTGGGTATGGTATTTTGAGCAGAATTGTCAATCTGGAGGGATTGTTCGTCTCTAATAAATTACAAACATTCAGGCCATTCTGAAGACTCGGGAGGTTGTTTATATAAATCTTGGGCCCGAAATATCATTTTATTTTCAGGCATAGCCATATAAAATTCCCAGACGACTGGGTTAGACTTATCTTCATCATAGTAGGTGAATGGTGTGTGTGTTCGTGGATTCTGAAGAATATCTGTACACAGGAAGATGGCATCACTGTTGAAAGCAGCAGAGGACTTTGGTAATGATAATAACTCCTTGGGTCAAGCCTTTCTTGTTCAACCAATTTGGCATCTTGTTGAAGTCCTTGAGGTGTTTTGTTGTTGTCGTTGTTGTATTGTTTCAGCCACACCTGGCTGTGCTCGGGGCTTACTCATGTCTCTGCACTCAGGGATCCCTCCTGGCAGGGCTCTGGGGACCAGGTAGGGTACGGGGATAAATCCAGGTTAGCCAGATGCAAGGCAAGTATACTGTCTTTCCAGGCCCGCATGAGGCTTTCCAAACACTGCTCAGCAACTCTGCCCCCCTTCTCTCTTCTGTTTTCATGTGCTTTTCGTTTTGACCTGGTCTCAATCCAAGACAGATGCTTTTGCTGGTGGAAAATGAAAACATCTGTTACAGTTATTGTCGGGGCCGGGGGGGGGGGGGGGAATGAGGGCCATAGACCTTAGACCGTGGCTCTACTTGGTGTGAAAAAATTTCTGTTTGGAATTTGAATTTCCAGGGTTCACTTTATAGTATTTTTCCTAGATATTTAACTGAGATGCATCATTTGAAAAATACTTTCAAGTTTTTATTTTATATTTATCTTCTATAGTAGAATAAAGTTCAGAACTAGAATAAATCTTGACAGATCTTTTGCTACCTTGAGGTAGCTTCCAAATATTTTTCACCCCATTTTATTAGGAGGTTCTGTGAAAGTCAGTGAGTGGCCCAAGGTCTCCTGGCTGGTGTTGCAGAGAAAATGAAAATGCAGTCTTTGGTTTTCCTAATATAATGATTTTATCGAGCCACTTTTGTGAATTCCTGCATTGGTACTTTTTTCGCAAATACAGTTTATGGCACAGCTCACCATAATTAAGCTTTGGAGTATATTTCAGTAATTGTAAATAAAATGCTGGTATTTGTTACAGGTTTTCTTTTTACCGTTTGATAATATTTTTACAATAAAAATTAAGCAATTATAAAAATAAATAGCTTGTTTTTTCAATTGCTATAAGCTGGCTTTATTTTACACTGCTAATAAAGGCACATTATATTCAAGCATTGCAATTATCACTGAAATGCTCGTCCATTAACTGAAGCATTAGGCTGAGTGTATAATTACTGTCTAGAGCCAACATCTTTGTGAAGCCCCATCTACAGTGCTATTAAGCTATAAGCAATATTTGTAAACTAATATTTAAATGATTCAGAATTGACACCATCTTTTACAAACTTAAAAATGAAGAGCATATACATCCAATTTAATGGTTTCTTATCTGCTTAGAAAAATGGCATGTGAATTCTCAAAGATGAAATACGTGACTTGAGATGGATGTATTTGAACACTGCTGCTGCAGCCTGATACTCATTTTCCCAAAGTCTAACTGTAAAGTCTACACACAACACTTTCTGTCTTAGCCAATCTTTCGGAGATTGGCGAGTTTCAAAAGTTTTATTTTTTCGACCCAGAATACATTTATTCTGGTCTCGTGGCCATATTATGACAAGAAGCGTGGGGGACGGGGACTTGAGATTTTCGGTGGAATTGTCACTACCATTCATCCTAGCAAAACGTTTTCCTGCTTGCAAAACTGAAATGCTGTTTCCACTAGGAAGTGAAAAACAAAATGGACTTTTCTTACCCCTTAGCCCCGGCAGCCACCGCTCTAAACGCAATGATCCTGGCTGCTCCGAGCAGCCCATAGAAATGGAATCAGACAGCTTAGGGCTTTGTGCGGACTTGCTTCTCTTAGCTTCACCTCCTGAGGCTCCCCTAATGGTGTGGCAGGTCAGAATTTCCTTCCTCTTGAAGGCTGAGTAGTATTTCATTGTGTGGGAGACTCATCCTTAAATCTGCGAGCAGCATCCCCACAGTTCAGCTGCTGTGAAGTTAACGCTATGCATGTGGGTGTACAAATTATCTTCCAGGTCCCGCTTCGGTTCTTTTGGGTCGATGCACAGAAGTTCAATCGCTGAATCGCGCTAGTTCTATTTTTGATTTTCTGAGGAGCTGCCGTAGTGTTTCCTGTCAGGACTATAATAGCACCCCACATCCCTACCAACAGCACGCCCGGGTTTCAACTTCTAACTTCACCGGCACTTTTTTTTTTTTTTGGTAATTGACATTTTAAAGATCCATTCAAAATGTAAAAATTGCAAATTCTGTTTGCAGTGAAACTGAAGTGGCTTCCTTGGTGTCAACAGTGACCATTGTGGTTGTGTGGTTTACTAAGTCATTACCTCTCCCTTCCCGCCTCTCCCCTCTCTGCCCAGCACAGTGCAGGGCTGACTCCTACCTCTGCTACTCTGGCTAGTGGTGCTCAGGGGACTGTATGTGTGGCGCTGGGGACTGAACCCAGGCCGGCCGCATGCAGGGACAGCACCTTACCCACTGGGGACTCACTGCTTCTTAAGGGAAGAAGCAGGGCTGACTGAGCCCTTTTGTACCTGGCTTCTCTCAGAGAGAACCTCACAGATTTATGCAGTGCGCAGGAACATAGCTCATAAAGAAAGCAGTGTTTGTATGAATTTGGGGGTTAAAGGGGCTTTTTAGAGGAACTGAAAATTGAGAAGGGCTGTGAGAAGAAGGCACAAATTGTATGCAGGCTTTATAGGTCCTCTTTCTCCTCCTCCTCCTCCTCCTGTTCACCCTCCTCCTCCCCCCTTCCCCTTCCCCATCTTTCTCTTCTTCCTCCTCCCCCTCCCTTCCTCTTCCTCCTCCTCCATCTCTGGGAAGATATCTGACTCTTTCTCGTGTCATTTTCATTTCTCTCAGAATGAAAGTATTTAGTGGTTGAATAGGAGAGTGAGATAACAGTTCTTTCGAAATGGTTGCACTATTTTTTTAATACATTTTTTAATTGGGCTGGAGCGATAGCACGGCGGGTAGGGCGTTTGCCTTGCAAGCGGCCAACATGGCCGACCCGAGTTCGATTCCTCCGTCCCTCTCGGAGACCCTGGCAAGCTACCGAGAGCATCTCGTCCGCACGGCAAAGCCTGGCAAGCTCCCCGTGACGCATTTGATATGCCAAACACAGTAACAGATGTCTCACAATGGAGACGTTACTGGGCACGCTCAAGCAAATCGATGAACAATGGAAGGACAGTGACAGTGACTTTTTAATTGAATAACCGTGAGATACAGTTACAAAGCTGTTTACTATTGGGTTTTAGTCCTATAATGTATCAACACCCATCCCTCCACCTGTGTCCCCAGTTTCCCTTCCATTCCCCACCCCAGCCTGCATCTAGGACAGACACCTCTCTCTCTCTCTCTCTCTCTCTCTCTCTCACTCTCTCTCTTTCTCTCATCATGGTTTGCAGTATAGGTTATCATTTATCATGTTGGTTCCTTTGCCTATTTGCAGCAAACAATTCTTATCCAGAGTGATCATTTCCAGCTATCACTGTCATAGTGGTCCCTTCTCTATCCCCACTGCCTCCCCCACAGCCCTTGAGGCAGGCTTCCAATCATGGACCAGTCCTCCTGGCCCTTGTTTCTACTGTCCTTGGATATTAGTCTCATACTCTGTTTCTTTTTTTATATCCCACAAATGAGTGCAGTCCATTCTGTGTCTTCTATGTCTGTCCCTCTCCTTATGATTCCGTTTTCTCGGCATGATACTTTCCACGTCCATCTGTTTATAAGCAAATTTCATGACTTCATTTTCCCTGGCGGCTGTGTAGTGTTCCATTGCGTAGGTATGTCATAGCTCCTTTATCCAGTCGTCTGTTCTCGGACACTCGGGTTGTTTCCAGATTCTGGTGAATAGTCCTGCAATGAACACAAAAGCGCAGATGGTGTTTCTGCGGTGTCTTTGGACCCCGAGGGTATTTTTCCAGGAGTGGTATTGCTGGGTCGTATGGAAGCTCAATTTCTAGTTTTTTGAGGAATGTCCATATTGTTTTCCAAAAAGGCTGGACCAGTTGGCATTCCCACCAACAATGTTTGAGAGTCCCTTTTTCTCCCCACATCCGCGCCAACACTGGTTGTGTCTTTGCCTTCGGGAGTGATCCCGACTTCACCAAGCCTCTACCTTTCCTCACAGACCATTGTGCTCGCTCTAATGTCTTGAAAATCGTTGTTCCATTTGTTTACATTGTCTGGATTTTTGGGTTATTTCAGGCAAGAAATAACCCTTTGAGAATCCCTTTGATTCTGCAGGAGCGAAACCCGTGGATTTTGTTTTTTCCTTTCCTTCCTTTCCTTTATATTTAAAATATCTGCTTTAAATGATAAAATATTTGTGTCTTCTTAGGGGCAGTGTCTCATCTCTCACTGTGTCATAATTGAAGACAGTTAAAACTAGTCACAATTTACTCAGAGGTGTAGAAACGTAGACATTGAACCAGACCTCGGTGGTTCAGTGGAAGCATTTCCGGTCCTGTGGGCTGTCCAGCACCCGTGACATTGCTCCATCCTCTTAGTGCAGAAGTAGCCCTGTACAGTATGTCCGTGATCTGCTCTGCCTTGTTTTCCAGTCAGATGATATTTATAGGTACTGAAAGTAGAAATTCATATAATTTTCATATGCCATAAAATATTAAAAATGCCTTCCAACCGTTTATAGCTATAGCTCCCAAACTCAGCTCTCAGGCCACAAAGCAGTGGGTGACAGGCCAGCGGGGCCTCTTCTGCAAAGCTGGCCTTTAGTTGAGACCAGCTTCCTGTTCTGAGATTACTGACAGTTCCCTTGCTTTTTGTTTTCCGTTTGTCCCGTCTGTCCGTGGCGTCCTCTCCCCCACTCCCACATGGCCTATGAACTTCAGATTCACTGAGCGTGGTTTTTTTAATTTATATTTTTATTCATTTAATTTTTATTAATGACACACCATGAGGTACAGTTGTACACTTACAAATTTTTGTGCTTGGGTTTCAGTTAGACAATGTCACTGGGCGTGTTTTAATTTAAACTCTCCCACGTTATCTTTCCTGCCGGCTCATTAGTTCCATCGCTTTTATGCGCTGACCATTTTCCTGTGCGTCTTTATTTTATGATCAACCCCGCTAGCTCCCCTGACCTCAAACGAGTTGGGACCCCACGCAGAATGTCAGACCGCTGTGGCTGCCTGCTTCCGCCGCCCCCTTCCAGACTTCGTTTTACTTCTCATTGATTTTACGTCTACGTTTCTACACCTCTTGAGTAAATTGTTACTAGTTTTAACTGTCTATGAATATTTAAAGACTTTGGAGAGTGGAGGGGAGAGTTTTGCGGAAATCGTAGCACGCCCCACCCCGGGGCACTGCACCATTGGCTACAGGGTTCCAGTCGGACGTTCTCTTTGCCTTTATCTCGTTAAAGAGGTGCCTCGTTGTTTTTCGTGTTTCCTTCGTTTCTAGGAGGGGGTTCAGAACATTCTGGAACTCTGTCCTGAGAGCTCAGATTGCCTCCGCACCTGTGCTCTTGTGCGTTCTCCCTGCATCCTTCCTGTGTGCGCCTGCCAGCCGGCTTGTCCCCCTTTTACCCTCTGGGGGATGGGCGGGTGGGCGGGTGCAGTCCTGCTCTGCTGAGGGTCTGGCGGATGTGACCGTATCACTCCACTTAACCCAGCTGCTGGTTGCTCGGTGCAGGAGAGAGTGTGAGTCTGGAGCCTTGAACTGCACCCTGTCCCGGAGCGCGTCTGGCACAGACACGGGAAGGGCAGGCGCAGTCTGAGGATGGAATTTTCCAGAGAAAGCCAAGAGAAACTGTCGGAACTAACCATGGAACCACTGAAGGTGACACTAAGTGCGGTACAGAGAGGAACTCAGGCTGGCCCGAGAGGATGAGCGGAAGAAGAGGATTTATAAGGGAAGGGCAGGAAAGGCCTTTGCTCCCAGACTTAGGGAATCTCCAAACCATCTCTGAGAGTCCGTGAGTGACCATTTTACAAATAAAGTTTTATTGGAAAACAGCCACACTCATTCCTTTCAGATGACACCGTTGGGACAAAAATGACCATAAAAATGAGTGTTTGGCCCGTAAGCTCACAATGTTTGTCATCTCACCTTTTAAGGAAAAGTTTCTTAACCCCTGACATAAAAGAACCACTTGACGACAGTAGTTCTAAGCCGCTTTGCTTTTTCTGTATTTATGCCAGTGTTAATTTTTTTGTGACGGCAGTCTGAAAAACTCTCCCCTACCGATGCAATTTCTCATTTTTTTCCTTCACATCTGAGTCCACACACTCTTGTTCTTTTTTTTTTTTTTTTTTTTTTGCTTTTTGTGTCACACCCGGCGATGCTCAGGGGTTACTCCTGGCTCATGCACTCAGGAATTGCTCCTGGCAGTGCTCAGGGGACCATATGGGATGCTGGGAATTGAACCTGTGTTGGCCATGTTGGCTGCGTGCAAGGCAAACGCCCTACCCGCTGTGCTATCGCTCCAGCCCCTCTTGTTCTTTTCTAGCAGTTCTCTTCCGATAGGTCTCTCTCAGCTCTTTTTTACACTAAGTTTCCTAAATATCGTCTTTAAATGTTGGTATTTCTTATAGCTGGGTTTGGTCATTTTATCTCCCTTTTCTCCTGGTCCTACACTTTCCTGTCTTCAGGTTTTCCTTCATTTCCTGATGATGCCAGGTCCGCCTGGCTCTCACAGGCCCGTCTTCTGAACTTAAGACGCGTATCCGTCTGTAATACGATTACCAGCTTCCCTTAAAGAGGCTCAGCAGAATTCATTACATCTGCTGCCGAAACTGGGTCACCTGTCTCAGTGAGGGACATCCGGTGCTCATGTCAACAACGAGGACCCAGCACTGTCGCCAGTGAGACAGTCCAGTCCTCACTCCTAAGTATGATTCTTTATACTGTGACTCTGTTAACACCTCCCAGGCCCGGGCGACCCCTGCATGACTTCTGCGATGGCTTCCTAGGTACCCAGCGTCAGAGTGGTGTTAGGCTCTGCATCCAGAGAGATGGTTTTAAATAGAAGATCAGGGCCAGAGTGAGTGCGGGGAGGATTGGAGCGCGCGCTTTGCCCGTGGCGGCCTGTCCTCGGTTTCATGCATCATGTGGTTCCCTGACCACTGCCAGAAGTGACCGCAGAGTATGGAAGGAGCCCCTAAGCACCACCAAGTATGTCCCCCTCCACCTGCCCCGCCCCACGAAAAGAGAAGAAATCAGGTCGGTAGGGTCCATTGCTTTGGAGTTACAGACTAAAACCTGTCGCAAGACTCACAGACTCACCAAAGCAGCCGTTCCTCTCCACCACTGCTCTCATTCCTGGTCCTTGGGGTCTCTGCTCTCCTAGGTCCACGGCTGTTCTTTCAGAACCGCCTTCCCCGTGGTTGCCCGGCGAATTCCTGTGCTCTTTCCCCTGAGAGCGGGTCTTCCTGTCGGGGGTCTCCAGCCATGCCACACAGCGTTGGCCTTTCACCTTACAGCATTTCACTACAGTGTCATCACTTCTGACTGTTCTTAGTGTCATTCCTGTCTCTGTCTCACAAAACTATGAACTCTGTGAGAGAGGGACCTGTGGATCTGTGTCTGTCTTATCACCGCTACATCCTCACACCAAAATTGTTGTTATTATTGTTATTGTTATTATTATTAGTGTTTGGGGCCACTCCTTACTCCTGGCTCTGCACTCAGGGATCACCCCTGGCAGGCTTGGAGGGTCACATGGGATCCAACCCAGTCGAGCCGTGTGCAAGGCAAACACCCTTTGTACCATCTCTTTGCCCTCCCCCAACTTATTTTTTTTTTCTGTCAGTAAATACTCATGAAATACAATAACCAATGACCATGTTACATATTTTCATCACAAAGACCCCCCTCACCTCCCACCCATGATTTCTTCGTTTTTTCCTTGGAGACTTTCCAGTTCTTTGGGAGGGAAGTTCAGTGCAGAGTAATAATGGTCACTGCCGTTTATAGAGCAGTTCCGGCCGCTTCCTCTCAAAGGGGCCCGTGCTCCTGACTCAGTTTCCCCTCCTCCTCGGCAGGTACTCAGTCTTCTCCTCATCTCTGTTGGGGAGTGAAGGTCACTCACTGGCCATCGTCGCACAGTAGGTAGAGGGGCTGTGGTCAACCCCAGTTGTTCTACCCCCAGGGGCCAGCTGCTGACCCTGTCCTGTGCTCCCCCATGGGCCATGCGGTCCCTGTGTATCCCGAGTCACAGAGGCCCTGGGGGCCATCACCCTAAGCCGTGGCACCACACCCCTGTGCTCCGATCAGGGGAGCCATGAACTGCATCCACCTGTTTTGTGCCATTGGAAACCAGACCTAGAAGAGCCAGGCAGAACCCTACCCAGGTATGAAGAGCCGGTGCCCTTGGATAGTCTTTTCTTGGTCATCATTTCCACGGTTTTGACCCTCCGTCACAAAATGACTTGGCACTCAGTCGTCTGCATTTTCCCGATGTCTGAACACGTAGTCAACCTAGAAGGCATCACTGCTTCGGCTGTTTGCCATGTGAGGCGAGGGGTAGCTTGGAGACCCCCTTGCCTGGGCCCTTCCCGTCAGCATGGCGAGGCTGAGTCTCCAAATAAGATTCAGTTATGTGCTGAGGAATTTGGAATTGTCTTTTCTTTCGGCTGACACACTGGTGTACCCGGACCACGGGGCCGTCTGCGCTGCCCCAGGGCGGGGGGAGGGGGAAGGGGGTAACAGGTTCCCCGGGTGCCCCAGGGGCATCACGGACCTCACCCGTTTGCCACTTCTCCTTGGCAAAGCTCTGCACAGACAGCACAGGAACTCTTTTGATGGAATTTTATATTTGACGACTCCCTTTCATAAAGGCTTCGTCTGCTTGTAGATGCAAGATGAGTTCTGTGAAGCAGTGGAACTAACCCCAGTAGCATCATATTATAATTGATATTAATAATAATATTACTGTCATCAAGCCTTGCTTCATAATAATTTCCCTTCACACTTAATTTACTCCCTAAACTTTGTGGCCGTACGTGGTGAATTCATTATGCACTTCAACTTCAATATTTGCCTCTTGACCTATATAGGTGAGAGACTGCTAGACCTATTAGTTCCTGGTTATTTTGTAGTCTAGGGGAGGTGAGAATTAAAATTGAAGAAAGAATTTGGATTTTATATGAATTTGTCATCTATTAATTAGTTGGCTTATTAGGATTTGATAGTAGCTATTGAACTTTTGCTACCAATTTTATTTGATACTTTATTAAAGTATCATTTATTAAGCTTCCATATTATCTCATTTATGTGAAATAAGATTTTTTATTGATTTTTCTAAGAAAAAAATAAAAACTGTCTACGCATTCCTGCAGAATGTTGAAATTACAGAATTGCCCATGAAGAGAAGAGTTAACTATTAGATTTATGATGTTTTGCAAACCAAGCTAAATAAACAAAATTAGTTTGTTTTCAGTTGAGTGCAAAGTAGATACTGTAAAATCCTGGTGTTTGTTAATTCTTTAAAATGGAGCACATGTATAAGAACCACATAGTATTTTTACTCTAGAATTAAAGAAAGGAAATCAGTTTTTGAGAAGAACCATATTTTTAAATTCCTTTTTTTTTGGAAGTTTCAATAAGGATGCACAGCAGAACCTGGCAAGCTCCCTGTGGTGTATTCCGTATGCCAAAAACAGTAACAACAAGTCTCACAATGGAGACGTCACTGGTGCCCGCTCGAGCAAATCGATGAACAACGGGAGGACAGTGCTACAGCGCTAATAAGGATAATTTATACCTATGGAAAATCTTGTTGTAACATGTTAAAGACATATCAAGTCTTGACCTTTGGAATGTGAGAAAATGTGTGCCATGGAAAGATTTATTTTTTAAAATCACCACTAGGGTAGGTATACTTTCTGAAAATAGCTCCATTTGGATTTCGGGTTGGTAGATGACTGTCTTCTCTACCGAAACTTAAGCATTTTTTAAGAAACTTTCTAGGACTAATTACTTTCTCCATGAAAGCATTGGATATTAATCTTCTCAACATAAAATTCTAGGGGGCCTTGAAAACTGTCCATTATACTCGGCGTCATTCCTATGGTGATCTCCAGTCCAACATGGTTTCGGACTTCTGATGCCTTGTCTCGCCCACTTCTGCAGAGACTTTCTCCCCTGGCACAGAGGAGAGAGAGCCGATGGGGAATGTGCTCCCGACCTTTTTCCTCTCCTGAAAAGGAGGCCACGTCCACTGCCACTCCACTTTTTTTCCCTTCTTTTTTTTGTCTTGCACAGAAGACTGACATCTTCCCATGAAGGGCTTGTGGTGTGTCTGGCTTGGGTTTCTTCCTCCTTGAGAGAGAGCAGTCTGGCCAGTCCCTCCCTGACAGGCTCCACCCGCAGGGCCAGGTGAGGGCATCTCAGTCTATCCATTAAGCCACTTTCTTTTCTGGCCAGGTAAGTCACACTCAGGCATGGTCATTCAGTCACCAGCCGTCAACCCGACGGGTGTTTTTTTTTTCTTTTCCTTTCTTTTTTTCTTTTCTATTTTTAAGTTTCCCAGCTCTCAGAGCAAAGCACAAGCCACCTGTCCATTAATTTTGGTCCCACCGACACTGTTAATGATGAACAATAGCACTGTAGCACTGTCCTCCCGTTGTTCATCGGTTTGCTCGAGCAGGCCCAGTAACGCCTCCATTGTGAGACTTGTTATTACCGTGTTTGGCATATCGAATACGCCACGGGGAGCTTGCCAGGCTTTACCGTGCGGGTGAGATACTCTCGGTAGCTTGCCGGACTCTCCGAGAGGGTCGGAGGAATCGAATTCAGGTCGGCCAAGTCGGCCTCGTGCAAGGCAAAAATTCTGGATGCTGTATAATGTCATCATTTCCAGGGTATTTACTGTTCCAGAAATCTGAGAGAGACAGAGGGAAACAGAGAGAGAGAGAGAGAGAGAGAGAGAGAGAAAGAGAAAAGAGAGAGAAGTATTTCTAGCTATAGTTTTAGCCCTGATCCTTGATTTCAATTTTAGTGAGTTTGTAAGAGTTTAGAACAAGTTAAGATTAAATTAAGATGTAGGTGCGGGTAGGGCGTTTGTCTTGCACACAGCCGACCTGGGTTCAATCCCCGGCATCCCATCTGGTCCCCCAAGCACTGCTAGGAGTGATTCCTGAGTGCAGAGCCAGGAATGACCCCTGAGCATTGCTGGGTGTGACCCAAAAAGCAAAAAAAAAAAAAAAAAAATTAAAAAAAAAGATGTAGGTTCCTGTACCCTGGTGATTAACACCTTCTAACTGTACTTGTGGTCGTCTTGAACCCAGAGGTAGACTTGGACCCCAGCAGAGCTAAAATTTCTACCCACACTCTTGTGACAGTCTTTGGTAGCTGGCCCTGGATTCTCTCATCTAATGGCAAATGATTAAGGACAGAGAGAGGATTTCCCTGCTCTGATTCCAGCTTCTATAATGATATTTTTAGAAAGAAATTTATGATGCTTCCTCAGGCAAGTGGTTTTTAGTTAAGTGAAGTCTGAATTTGCACCTTGAATGTTGTAAGTCAGGAGGTGAATTAGGACTATGGGTATGGTGGTATTTTCAGGAAATGATAGCACAGCGGGTAGGGCGTTTGCCTTGGACGTGGTTGAGCTGGGTTCAAATCCTCCACCTCTCTCAGAGAGCCCGGCAAGCTACCGAGAATATCCTGCCTGCACTGCAGAACCTGGCAAATTCCCTGTGGCGTATTCGATATGCCAAAAACAGTAACAACAAGTCTCACAATGGAGACGTTACTGGTGCCCGCTCGAGCAAATTGACGAACAACGGGAGGACAGTGCTACAGTGCTACTTTTTAGGAGCTTTCTTTAAACAGGAGAACTTTTGCCTTACAATCTGATATTTGTTGTCTGTCCTTCAAAATGAATTTTTACATTAGTTTGTCGTCCGTTGGATAGGTCACCTTTCCTATGCCATAGTAAATTTGTTGTCAGTCGTATATTATCTGTGCCATTGTGACAGGAGCACTGTGCATTTGAGTATGAGAAAAGAACACATAGTTCTACACTGCTAGGTCTTTGTCATTCATCAACACCAAAAGGAATAAATTGGACTTGAATGTTCTGCTGGGCTGGAGCGATAGCACAGCGGGTAGGGCGTTCGCCTTACAAGCGGCCAACATGGCCGACCCGAGTTCGATTCCTCCGCCCATCTCAGAGAGCCCGGCAAGCTACCGAGAGGATTCGATATGCCAGACACAGTAACAACAAAGTCTCCAATGGAGACGTTACTGGGCCCGCTCGAGCAAATCGACGATCAACGGGAGGGCCTTTACCTTTACCTGTTCTGCTATTGGTTAATTCTCCCAAAGACTCACGAGTTAGGACCTGCAGTTCACATACTCATTGGGTTTGCTGCAGGCCAGAACAGTACCTTGACTCTGGTAAGATTGGACCGTCTTTTTGAAATTCTGCTGGCCATACAGATGAATGGTTGCCTTTTCCCTTTACCATTGCCTTCCTGAAATGTGCTGTTTTCTGCTTGGTATTTTAAAATGTTGGTGCTGGTTTCAAGCTCAAGGATTTTTCACTCTCTGAAACAGCTTTTCCAACCCCGCGGTAATCGGAACTGCTTGGTATTTCACCATTGGAACCCGTTCTATGCCAATACAATTAAATTAATATGCAATTAGACACAGAATCTGTGGGATCCAAGCTCCTGTTTTTCATCCTCTTATGTTTAGTGTACCTGCATGTGCAAAGGACAGAAAATACTTCTTGGGTTCGGAAAGATATTTTCATTGGTATCTCTTATGGAGGAAAGGCATTCAACTCTGCGTCAGATTCTAATACAGAGTTATTTCCCACTAGATCCTAATTGTTTTAAGGTAATTACATTCCTATATGTGCGTTGTATGAATATGCGAACAGATCCTAACCCAATTACAGAAATATATGAAATAACTTAAATATTTAGAAATCTGAATTAAATTACTCGGCCAGGAGTGTCTACACATTGGAACGTTTATTAAATGTTAGACTCTGCTCTGTAAGGGACTCGGTGGGCATGTTCCAGGCGCCGAACGAACGTGGCCCTGGTTCCCCCGGTTGCTCTTGTGCTTGGCGACTCGGCCGGGTAATTGGAGGACTGGAGTTCCGAAGACTTTAGCAACTCATGCATGAACTTGAGGGTTGGGTCGGGTTGGCCCGCTCAGTACCTGCCTATCTCAGAAGTCTCCGAGACTTCAAATGACTTTTCCCACTTTCCTCTGTCTCGTATTCCTTCGTGTTTGTCCTTGGCAGTGTTTGTGCAGCTGCCTGTCCCATAACCACGTGGCCCACAGACATTTCCCCTCGGTGGAACAATGAAATTGTCGCAGCAGGTTGGAGTGAGCAAGTGGCGGACGGAAGTTTAGAGACATAAAGGATTATTTCTGGGCCCTTACAGCGTAAGAGTAGAATTGGCAGTTCTGGATTGCATGCAGTTGTCTGTATTGTGCATAGGTGTGATAGCATTTCTAGGCTATTCCAGTTAACTTCTCTCAGATGCCTCAGATGTGTAATAAGGGACGGTCTAGCTACATGTACCTCAAACACAAATAGGAAGGAACATTTTCTATGAAAGTTAAGGAATTAAAGAGGTCCAGAATTAGACGTGTGACCTGGGAACTTCCCCATCTGTCTCCAGGGCTCGGCTGCCCCTTTGGCGCTAATGCTGCCCTCTGCTGGCTGCCATCAGCTTCCTGAGAGCTTCTGAGTCAAAGAACTGAGCATGGGGTGAAGCGGGGCTCAGACCGGACCCTGCACACGCCACCTGCAGCCCAGGGCTCCTTCCCTCATCCTCCCTCCCAGCCAGGATGGGACTGCATTCGTCTGAGAAACTTCAACATTAAAAATCTTGGTGTGTGTTTCCCCGTATCCATTTCCTATGTTCTCTGTCTGCATGTCGCCGACAACAAAATTTAAACCGAGGAACATCATTCTTCCCAGAGCATCTTTTAATGAATACAGGATGCCGGAAAGCGTCCCTCCCACCGTTCTGAAAAAGTGCCGCTTGCAGCTGGATGGCCCTTGCTCCGCCAAGCCTTTCTTGGGTGGTATCTTGCCATTAACTCAGGGAAATGTGGAGTCTATGGTTATCTTCGCCATACCTTCAAGCCATTGATTAAACTGCCAGACAGCTACTGGTGTGTCTCGAGTTAATAACCATCGACTCTTTCAAAAAGATGGTGCCGGGCTTCATAAAGCGTAGCTGTGGTTGCTAAGATCTTATTTGGCCCGAAACAACTAAATTTAGTAGACTCTAAAATTGTATATTATTTGAATATTATACTTAAAACAAACAAACTATGATTTACTTGCAGTTCTGGAAATATTCAGAAGGATTTGTTATCTCTTGCAGACCTTTCTGCAAACTCCTAATGGGATGAACACAATATATCACTTTTATAATAGTGAGCTATTAAAGGCAAGCATAAAGCAGTCTGAAGCCCATAAGTGCTGCCAACAGCTCCTGCTTTAATGAATTCCCTTTTAGATGTCCATTAAATGCTCGTGGCAAATGTACTCATAATGGAAATGGCAAATCTAAATGGGTAGATATGAATAATCCATGGAGTTTAAATTCTGTTTATGATCATCTTCACATTTAGTTTTCAAGACAACGCAGTTTAGTTTTCATTACAGTTTGGAATAAAGAGGACAGGGAGTAATTGATTGCTTCAAGCAGATTAAAATCAATGGTTTTCTTTTCAAAGAACCAGTTCAATGCAGTAATTCCAACTTTAAACATTGATTTAGGGGACTCAACACAAAATGTTTTGTGCTGTGTGAACTTTTATATAGAGAGACTAATATTAATTTTATTTCCCTATATATCTATATGGTGAAATATAGAGGCGGTTAGTAGCGTGTGCATGACTTAATAGTGATCTATATTAAGTCATTTTGATATTATTGCAGTCATAGAATGAATCAATGAGATTCCCGTCATCACTGTAATACTGTTTGTAACCCATTAGCACAGAGAAATTACAACCCATCATACATCATTACTGTGATTGAAGCTTTATTGCCATATTCTCAAATTGCTTGCTTGCTCGCTATAAAACTAAATAGACACAAGACAACTATAGGTGGATATAGACTGTGCATTATTGTGCTTCAGTAATGAGGGATTGTTGTACCGTAATGGGGGGGAACTTATGAGGAAAATAAACTTGGCAGTAATAGAAAACCAGAGACTCTACATTGGTTTTTATTACTTTAGAGGTCAAATATATTTGTTATGCTCAGGTTATTGTTTATGTATTACATGAATCATGGCCTCTTAATATTTGTAAAGATTTTTTTCCCCCCGAATATAGACTTCCCTTCGAAGTCTATACTCGGATGCACTTTGGAGTGCTCAGTGCTGGACTTGGAATCCACGTTTTGCCACTTAAGAGCTCAGTTATTTTGCCTATTTTCCTATGGCGAGTTTTTGTGGCCGGGTCAGGCCTTTACACTTTGGGCTGATTTTCACTACTCGCTATATCTTATTAATCGTGTGGCTAGGCCGGTCGCCTTCTGGCTCTCCAGTTGAAATAATAAATGTATGAATACAACAATATTCTAGGAACAAATGCCGGGGGCCTGATTATTGTAAAGAGACTTTTTATATTTCAAAGGGAGAAAGGGAAGAAATATATTGCCTCCATATTAAAGGGGCGGGGGGGAATCCCACGACAAACTTGGGCACTAAGCTCATCGCCGCATCAAAGTCGTGCCTTGTGTAGAAGGGCTTCCTGTCTCGCTCTCATCATGACTTGGCATCGTGACAATTCAAATAGCAAATCATACGAGATAAAGAACAGAAGTCGGCGAAAAGCATATTTTTGAATCTAAAGCATTTCACGTAGAAATCCTTCGCCAAAGCAATCGATAAAGTCAAGAATAGCAACATGAGTTGGAAAAAAAACACTATGATTTCAAATCTGGCATCCAAGAGAAGTTCTTGATAAAAGTTCAGCTTGGAGAGTCAGGAGTGCTGAGGAAGAGAGTATAGAGGATAGATAAGGTACTGGCCTTGGATGTGGCCGCCCTCAGTTTGATTCCCTTGGCACTGCATTTGGTCTTTGTTTTTGTTTTGTGTTTTTTGTGTTTTTTTTTTTGGCTTTTTGGCGTTTTGGGTCACACCCAGCGATGCACAGGGGTTACCACTGGCTCTGCGCTCAGGAATTACCTCTGGCGGTGCTCCGGGAACCATATGACATGCTGGTTATCGAACCCAGGGGGGTCACGTGCAAGATAGATGCCCTACCCACTGTGCCATCGCTTCAGCCCCCTGCATTTGGTCTTTGGAGTGACCCCTGATCATAGAGCCAGTGGGGAGCACTGCTGGGTGTGGCCCAAGCTTCCTCCCACAAAAAAAAAAAAAGAACCATAATCTTCAGTGCTCGGGGCTGGGGAGATGAGTTAGATCATACCTTTAATTTTTTTCTACTGGATTAATAAAATTGTTTTATGTTTTGAAAAGCAAGCTAGAAATGGCAACATCTTATTTTAAAAAAAAAAAAGGCAATCTGTTCTTAGGTTATAACACCGCACAGACTCCTCGGACGTGGCTCTCAGGCAGACCACCCTCCCTTCGTAAAAATTCTTATCCATAGAGTACACAGCGCCTGTCATGCCTGTCATGGCAGGTCCTGGGGCATCGGGAAGTGCGGCTTCCAGGAGGGCTGGGGCTGACCGCCCCCCCCACTCTGCTCCTCCCCTCCGATTCACGAGTGGGAGCACTTTCCAGCATGCTGGCTGACTCGTGAACGCTCTCGTCTGTCCAGGGAGCACTTTCCATGTTAACAACACACAAGGGCAATGCAAAGAAAAAGCAGCAGGAAGAGCAGAGGCAGGTGAGAGACACATTTTTAAGTCATTGAAGCCATATCCGACATCTTGTAGACATGATAAAACCACTAGCAGAAATTGAAGGTTTTTTGGTTTGTTTGTTTTTTTTTTAACTTGTCTCAAAATCATTTGGCCAAACCAAGGAGAACATGAATAAGATAGAATATTTTTGTTCTTCTTGAATGGCTAGTGGCAGAGCTATTAGTAAACAAATAACCGAAAGTAAAATGAGCCAAAATGAAACGAGGTATGGAGGTGGTGGGGGGGGCGCGATCGGGGAGGTACGTCCATCTGGAAGGAACCTTAGGCTTAATAGAAGACTTTGAAACTACTGTGTGGCCCAGCCTATGTTACTAGGACTTTTGTGGGGATGTATTTATTACTGAAGGGGTACTATCATTCGGCATGCACTGTGCATGATCTTCCTGTGAGCCTTGTAATCATGGTGCTGGTCAGTTTGGACACTTAGGAGTGCTCCTAACCAGTGCCATAAGCATACCATTGCTTAAATAAATAAATAAATAAATAAATAAATAAATAAATAAAATCTAAGGGTTGGATGAGAGGAATGGCAAGATCTGTAATAAAGCAGCAAAACTTTAAATTCTAAAGTCAAAACAGACATCAGGCTGGAGAGAACCCTCAGAGGGCTGGATGCGTGCTTGACATGTGGGAGACTTGGGTTCAGTCCCTGACACGCTGCAGGGGTGACCCCTGGGCACAGAGTATCCCCACTATGCCAGTCATAGCTCCCTTAGCCCTCAACAAAACAGATAGCTAGATGGCTATTCGCCGTAATTATTGCAACCTTCTTTCTGAGCTCTGGAAAGTCTCATTGGGAAAATCAGATTGACAATGTCACTCGTAGCTGCTGTTCTTCCAAATAAATGCCGATACATTGATTGTGAGTTTTTGGTTTGGTTTGGTTTGGTTGCCAACTGAACAACACAAGTTACTGGTAACAGTTTGCATCTGAAACACTGGGCAGACATCTAGCTCTTTTTGTCCCTGCAGTGTGTTCACAGAATGGGAAAGCATCATTGCCAGTCCAGCCCCCTGCTGTGGGCCCCAGGGGCCCTTTTAGGAGGATGCCGTGGTCTCAGGGTTGGCTGTGACGTGGGGACTTCTGCTACCTCCGACTCCAGTTCTATGCCCCAAACCGAGGAAGAGACTCTATCATCATGCCTGCGTCTCAGTGCAGGTCCTTGGTACACCATGAGAGCGGCCTGGTGTGTGCTGCCCCTCAGCAGGGTCCATGCAGGATGCTGTGATACTGGCCTTGGCTCCCCTGCAGGGGCGCAGGATTTCCCAGGGCTCAGGACAGAGTCCAGCGATAAAGACATCTGTATCTCCCGCGAACATCTCATAAGACCCTCAAGGCCAGGGCTGGAGCAGTAGCACACGTGGCCAACCCGGGTTCGATCCCCAGCATCCCATATGGTCCCCCGAGCACTGCCAGGAGTAATTCCTGAGTGCAAAGCCAGGAGGAACCCCTGTGCATCGCCGGGTGTGACCCAAAAAGCAAAAAAAAAAAAAAAGTGTCAAGGCCATATCAGTAGTATGAGGGAGGATAGGTGTGACTTTCGGGGTTCGCTCTCTTTGCGTCTGTTTGGTAGTTTGAGATTATTTAATAAGGTTTAAAAGTAGAAAGTAGGGGTTGCTCGGTCGTGAGGCACCCGTTTGGCATGTTTGCGGGCTCCCTTGGGTTCTGGCACCTCTCCATGCCCTCTGTGGTGCATAGGAACGGCCAGACGCTGCTGGTTGGGGCCTTCGTCCCCCAGCACCTCACAGCCAAGCGTCCGCAGGCACCGAAACGAAGGGGCGTGACTCCTGGTCATCACCACCGCCACCAGGGGACACGAGGGGGAGACACAGAAGAGAGGAAAGAAACAGTCTAGCCGGGGTGCCTCTGGCCAGGGACGGGAGGAGAGGGGCCGAGAGCGGAGATGGGCATGTGGCGGCTGCCTCCCACGGACTCAAGGCGCAGGGGCCGGCTCAGGGACCAAGTGCCACCACAACCCCTGGTTGAGACCCCATGAGCACTGCGGCCAGAGTCTGAGCGAGCCCCGCCACTCACGCTGGCCCTGCCCCACAGGAAGCACACTGGGGACAGATGTGCGACCACCACAGCCCGCTGTGTGTTGCTGTATGTGCGTGTCCCCCCCCCCCACCCACCCAAGACACGACACTCAGCCCCCAGCCCTAAGTCCCTCCAAGCTTCCCTTCCCTGCAGCGGCCGGAAACGGGCACAGGGGCGCCCCCTGGTGGCAGCTGGCTGTTGCCTGGAGGCTGCTGCGGACTTTCAGGGTCCTGTAGGTGACATTCATGAAGCAGCGAGCCTTGGCGGTCATCGCTCCACCCTTCCCTGTGTTTGTATCTTGTGAATCCTTTCATTAAAATATTTTATATATATATTTATTATATATATTTATTTATTGCGGGGGGCCATCACAGACCACCAGGCAACAGACCTCCCGAGCCAGCCAGCCCGACCGCCGCCCTCCCCTGTCTCCCCGGGACCGGGTCCAGCAGGAGGACAGGTTCCGAGGGGCAGGAACGGCCGTGGGCACGGCACCCTGGGAATCACCGGGACCCTGCGCGGCTGCTAGACTTCAGCTTGTTTCTTGCTTCTCGTGTTGCTATTCGTGGTGAAGAAGAGGATTCATTCATGCCGCTGGGTTGGGACCGTGGAGGAGTCCCCGCTCTAACCCAGGGTGTGGCCGGGAATGTGGGAACGTCTTGTCAGGTCACCCTACCCCACTCCTACACCCCCCCCCCACGATCATCTCTGGACTAAAAGGCCGTAACTCGTGTCCTTTTGGGGGCCACTGTTTTCTTCTTCTCTTCATTGTCGCTATAAATCGAAACCAGGTGAAAAGACAGACGGAGTGCTGAAGTGTCTGCTGATGGCAGCAGGCGGCGGGAGCCACAGACTCGGCTCCTGGGATGCGCCTCAGAGAACACTGTGGGGCTGGAGCGATAGCACAGCAGGGAGGGCTTTTGCCTTGCACGTGGCCGACCCGAGTTCGATTCCCCGCATCCCATAGGGTCCCCCAAGCACCGCCAGGAGTAATTCTTGAGTGCAGAGCCAGGAGGAACCCCTGTACATCGCCGGGTGTGAACCAAAAAGCAAAAAAAATGGTGTCTGCGGCGCCCACTGCAACACTCAAGGGGACCACGGGGTCAGCTGGTCGGCACGTATTAACAAGGGGCAGTTGCTGACAGAGCCACCCTTGGCTTCCCTGTGCCCCCTGGTGGGCCAGATCGGACCTTGTGTGTGCCAGCCACCACCAGGTCCTGTGCAGATAGCCCTGTGGTCACTTCTGCAAGATGTCACACTTTTAAGGTGATCTATCTATAGTGAGTTATTATTATTATTATTATTTAATTATTTTGAAGCCTGAGATGACGCAGACTGTTTTTCTTGCCCGGCCGGGGAGCCAGCTCAAGATCTGGACCAGCACATGCTTTTTGCAAGCTGGCATGCGGGCGGGCTTGATCCCTCACCCTCCCTGAACACCATGCATATGCCACGTCCCAAACTGGAAAATAACGTGTCCTGGCTATGATTGACACTTTCGTGACCCTTGACACAGACTCGCGGCCTGGCTCCGCCACCCACACCTCTGAGGACTGCGTTGAGACCTGCCCGCACGTATGGGGGAACCGGCCATTCACAGGCCACTGGAGGTGTCTGACCTGACCGCGGGTACTGGACGCACAATCGCGTCTGTCCAGGCAGCACTGAGAATCAGGTCGGGACACCCCATTGGCGAGCACCGAGAAAGTTGGGTTAGGTCCGACCTGACCAGCTTGCAGGGGTCTGCCGTGCTGTCTTTTGTCAAGGTCTAGGACTTTCTCTTCATGAGGCAGAGAAAAATACCTTAGCCCTCATCCTTAATCCGGCGTGATCTGCACTCAGTTTGGTACCGTGAAGCTGTAGCACTGTCCTCCCGTTGTTCGTCGATTTGCTCGAGCGGGCCCAGTAACGTCTCCATCGTGAGACTTGTTGTTACTGTGTTTGGCATATCGAATTCGCCACGGGGAGCTTGCTAGGCTTTGCTGTGCGGGCGAGATACTCTCAGTAGCTTGCCGGGCTCTCCAAGAGGGGCGGAGGAATCAAACCTGGCTCGGCCAGGCCAGCCGCGCACAAGGCAAACGCCCTACCGCTGTACTAACCCTCCCGCCCAACCGTGAATCTAATCAGCAGAAAGTAGAAAGGTACAAATTGTTAGCAACTTATTAATAATTGCTTTTTAAGGCAGCTCGGATAGAGAAGGAACCACCAAGTAAAAGGTGCTTGGAGGGCCCGCTCGGGATGGGAGATGCATGCTGAAAGTAGACTATAGACCGAATGATGGCCACTCAGTATCTCTGTTGCAAACCACAACACCCAAAAGGAGAGAGACAGAGCCAAGGGGAATGCCCTGCCACAGAGGCGGGGTGGTGGGAGGTGATACTGGGATCACTGGTGGTGAATGGGCACTGGTGAAGGGATGGGCACTCGATCCTTGTATGACTGAAACATAAACACTAAAGTTTGTAAGGGGCTGGAGCAATAGTACAGCGGGTAGGGCCTTGCACGCAGCCCAATTCCCAGCATCCCAAATGGTCCCCTGAGCACCGCCAAGAGTAATTCCTGAGTGCAGAGCCAGGAATAACCCCTGTGCATCGCGGGGTCTGACCCAAAAGGCAAAAAAAAAAAGAAAGAAAGAAAATTTGCAACTCTGTAACTGTACCTAACGGTGATTCATAATCAAAAAATAATGATTTTTTCATAAAAAAATAATAATTGCTTTTTACTGTATTACAGGAATTATTTTTATGTTGAAATTTTGTTTTAATTTACTCTCCCAAATGATAAATAAGCGTACGGAGAAATTATTTATTTTTTAAACTCCGATTCAGAAAGATCCCTGTGTAAGAGTGATCTAATTTAGGTAAACTAGCAAACATCTATGAATTTCCTATTAAGAAGGTGAAGTCAGTTCTATTGCTATATTGTGATTTTAAATAATGGCCTCTGAGGAGGGTAGTAGTTATATGTTTTTCATGCCGTCTATAAGTAAATACAAATAATGTGATATTTTAACTCTGATACTTCCTGGGAGATCTATTGTCTGGAAATCTAGCGGGTCAAACTATGGTTTATCAATGCACATGAATTCGATGGGAATATATGACTCAGATACAAGTGACATAATTTCCCTAATTGTTCAAGAATACAAATACACAGTTTGATATTTTACTAAATTCATTCCAAAATTAATTTTAATATAAACTTAAGGTTACATTTTGGTATATGAAAGAAACAGTTTAGACATTTTTTAAGTTGAAATTTTGTTTCAACTTACTAGCATTTCATTGTAGTAATTTTAATCCCTTTAGGCTTATTTTTATAACGGTGTTTTTCTAAAGCACTGTAAAATTTGTGGGGAATTTTATATTTCATTTTATATTTGACTGTAATACATATTTCTTTTTAGCTTTGCTCACAAAGGTAAAGAGAAATCCAAATTTACTCATAATAAAAGTATTAGAGAAACTGTCAATAAATTTACGGTTATAATTGAATCATCTGATATCTAAATTGTTGATAATATGATCTGCTCGTTAAACAATAGTGTCTGGAGAAAATGATGGATTAATTGACTGATGGCTAAAGTTTCCCTCAAATATAATGGTTTACCCAGTTTGATTTGATTTGTGTAAAATAACTTTCTCTAATAAACAATTTGCTCAGAGGCAATAGAAGAAATGAATGGTTATCAAACCAAACTTAATTAGTCTATCCTAGATTGATATTACTTGGGGAGTCTTCGTTTTAATTGTGAAGGGCTGAATACAAAGGGTTTGGTTCATTATTTTTTCCTGTATAAACACTATTGTGTAACTACCTATGGAATAATAACATGTGAATTCATTTTAATAAATGCTTGTAAAGTGAATTAGCTAATTATGCCAGGCTAAAAATGATTCCTTTAATTATTTTGGATATTTAACTGGTACTTCAATTTTATTATTGTTAGTCTGTAAATGTGATTTGTATTAGCTCTGCCAAACTAATTATAATATATAACTTAACAAACAATTTGAACAGTTTTGCAGTGCTCATAATGTTCTCTTGTGCAGGAGAAAACATTATTTCTAGTTCACAGGAAGATGAAGGTTTGCCACAAATTCAGATCCAAAGAATTTATGTGTAAATAGAGAACAAAACCCCCCTCCGTACCTAATGCGGTAACTGACATAGTTATGATATATATAAACATACAGATGTGGGAATGGCGATGATAAAACTAGTGACTCATTAGTTTGCTGTAAGATGATATCTGTTGGCATATGAAGGTGTGGTTCGACACCAGAGATTTCATTAATCCTGATTTTACAAACTCGAAGCATTTCCTTTATGCCCTCACTTTAGATAGCAGGAAGACGTCAATCTGCGCTGTCAAACAGGGATATTTATATGAATAACTCATGTGGATGTCAAAAACAATATTCCGTGAAATCACTTTCACTTAGTAGATATTCTAATTTTCTTTGAATGAAAAAAACAAGCACTAAGCCTTTACTTGAAAAATACATAGCACTCTCACAGTCATTCTGGGGGAAAAAAAAAAAGCAAAATAACTTGCAGACCATGTCACCTTTTTTTTTTTTAATTACCGAGTAGTGAAATTCACTTTATGATTTTTGTGCAAGGGGTATTGCTAGGAATTTAACTCAGTTATATGCACATAACTCCCACCATCAGGATATGAAATAATCCCATCACCTGAAAACAAAGCCCCCTCCCTTCTGCTTCTCTTCCCCCTCGCCCCAGCCCCTGGTCACCACGGGTCTGTTCTCTCGCTGTAAATTTGCCTCTCTCCAGACCGTCATGTAAATGCAATCATAAAGTATTTCACTTTTAAAACTGCATCCTTCCACTTCGCATAATACCTCTGAGATTCATCCATGCCTTTGTAATATTGATAATGCCTCCTCCCCAGCCCTCTTCAAACCGAATATAGCCCTGCTAATAGCAGTTTGTCAAGTTAACGTAAATGGTCTGTCCATAAAGGAACTTAGCTCCCTCTTCAAAGCGAGCGTCCCCACACTAGTGACAACTCGGTCTCGCACCAATTCACACCTCTCTCTGCCTGCTACCATCTAAGGTGCTGGTTTTATGGATGCACCCTAAAACCAGTTGTTTTCCCTGTTTTCCCTGCCTTCCCACGGGTGCTGGGTTCTCATAAACACCACACCCCCACGCGCACATGTACGATCTGGGGGTATTTCATTAAGTCATCTCGGGTCGTGTCTTTTTTGCAAACACATCTGCCAGAAATCCTTACAAAAGAAATTGCAGAATTAAAAAAAAAATAGATGCAAAAATATTCGTGTAATGCAGCCTGCCTCCAAATCAACTCATCCTTCACACTCTTGCTTTGACATCGTTATTCTTCTTTGTAATCCTCACAAGTGCAGGAATGGGAAATGTTTCATTTTTGTTTGAAATTATGTTTCCCTAAGTGTTACTACAGTGGAATGTAGTTGTTGTTACGGTGTCAGTCTCGTCTCTACTTGGGCCCACGAATACAGCACAATTCTAATTTCTAAATAATCCCAGTCTGTTTGTTTTGGTTGGGTTTGTTGGGTTTGTTTTGGGTTTCCCGTTGTAATAGGAGTGCAGTGATATCTTGTTGTAGTTTGAGTTTGCACTTTCTTAATGGGTTATGATGTCGAAAGTTGTTTCTTCCACTTAATCGTCATCCAGAAATCCTCTTGGGAAAATTGTTCAGTATCCCTTTTAAAATTAGGTTCTTTGGTTTCACGCTGCTTTGGAGTTTTAAGAATACTTGATGAAGTTTGAACGGAAGTCTTCTGTCAGATACGTGATTGACAGGCGTTTTCTCTAGTCATGCAGCTCTTGTCGTTATTTTCTTAACACCAGTGAGAAAAAAAAAGCTGGGGGCGAGGACGGCCCAGAGGGAGAATACTTAGCCTGCCCATGTAAGGCCCAGGGTTTGATTCCTGCCACTACCATCATCATCATCATGTAATTAAAAAGTTTTGAACTTTGGTGTAACCATAATTTACCGTTTATTTTCTCCTATGGATCATATTTTTAGTGACCTGCTCAGTGACATGAGCAGTCTAAGAACTCTGCCTAATTACGGGACATAAAAATATTCCCCTAGAAATTGTCTGCCATAGAGGCAGGGTGAGGACCGGAATGGGGGTGGAGGATACTGGAGACATTGGTGATGGAGAATGTTGCACTGGTGGAGGAATGAGTGTTCGGTCATTATGTGGCTGGATTTCAAACATGAAAGCTTTGTAACTGTATCTCACGGTGATTCAGTAAAATTTAAAAAAAAATTCCCTAAAGGTTGTATAGTTTTTTGGATGTCTTTGAGAAACTTTCCTCCTCACCATCACCTCTCTTGAAATGCATCTTATATTCACACTTTGCTTCTGACAGTATATCTATCTTGATTTTATTTTAATCCATTCTCATGATCTCCCTCAGTAGTATTGAAACCTTTTCATTTAATTACCATTGATACCGGTTTTTGTTTTTTTTTTAATCTTTATTCCTGTTTGCTCCTTCAGCGTTTGATTTGTTTCTTCTTCCTTGTCTCCTTTCGAATGCGGTGGTCCATCTTCTCTGTCTCTTATTGAGTTTTTAGCTCCATCTCTTCCGATTGTGTTTTGGCTGGTAGTCCTAGGGAGCATAGTGTTCACGCTTCACTTTTTGCAGCTCATTTAAAATAAATGCCTTACCGCTTAAAGTTTCGCGTGGTCCCTTGACCACCTGCCCGTTGTTTGCATGAAGTCTTTATTTATTTATTAATTTTAATCACCGAGAGACACAGTTACAAAGCTTTCATGTTTGAGTTTCAGTCATACAATGATCAAACGCCCATCCCTCCATCAGGGCACATTCTCCACCACCAGTGTCCCCAGTATACCCCCCCCCCTTTCCTACCTTCCTCTCTGCCTCCATGGCAGACAATATTCCCCATACTCTCTCTACTTTGGGGCATTAGTTTGCAATACAGACACTGAGAGGTTATCACGTTTGGTCCCTCATCTATTTTCAGCACACACCACCCATCCCGAGCGATCCCTCCAACCATCACTGACTGAGTGATCCCTTCTCTATTCCAGCTGCCTTCTCCCCCAGTGCATGAGGCAGGCCTCCAGCTATGGGGCAATATTCCTGGTCAATATTTCTGCATCTACTGTCCTTGGGTGTCCGTCTCATTTTATACATAGCATTGAAGTCTGAATCCATGCGCAGCTAAAACCTTCCAGACACTGCAGCCTTGTTCTGAGCTGTCAGACTCTAAGTAAGAGGAAAATGGCACCTGGGACCTCAGGTATCTTCTCTCTCTGTTCATCCCAGGTGCCTCCTCTGGACTCCCTCCTCCTGAGGAGCATCCTTGGACCGTTTTTTGGCGGCAGGTTTTCCTGCCAATGAATTCTCTTCTTCCCATCCTCTTGGCCCTGGGAAGCTCCTTCCGCCAGGCCCCAGGGTTGTCGGCTTTTGTTTCTCTGGGGTGCGTGGGCTGGGCGGGTTTTCTGAGGAGAGCCCCCGGTGTCTGGCTGCTGCTCCCCCTGAGCCCTGCTCTGACACGTCACGATGAACGTCTTCCAAGGGTATGAAACCAGGCCCACGCCACGGTGCCTCTCGTGTGCAGCCGGTGGCCCGGGGCCCACGCCCGGGAGCTCTGCCCCACGACAAGGCTGCCACTGGCTGTCACTCTCGTGTCCTGCAGCCATACCACGTCCACTGCTTCTGTCCACAACGGACTCTCTCCCGAGGAAGAGGCGCCTTCTCCATTTCCTGCCCCGCTCCCCGCCGCCCTGCCCGCCTCCCTGGCAGTCACGCTTCAGGAAGGGCCCCCTCCGCCCTGCAGGGCTTCACTCCGCCCCCCACACTCCGTCCCGGGTGGGCTCTGCGGCGTCTCTGGCCTCGGCCTTCCTTCCTGCACTGCCTCCTTCTCAGGCGAGCGCCTGTCTCCGAGGAGTGAGGGGGCTTCCTCTGCCTCGCAGACTGTGTGTCCTGGTCATTTGCAGGTAGAAGCGATTGTATCGGCTGTTTCAGACTTGCTTGATGTATAAACGGCACTAAAAATACAATCAGTTGGGGCTGGTGCGATAGCACAGCGGGGAGAGCATTATGCCTTGCACACGGCCGACCCGGGTTCGATTCCCAGCATCCCATATGGTTCCGCCCCGAGCACCGCCAGGAGTCGTTCCTGAGTGCAAAGCCAGGAGTAACCCCGGTGCATCATCGGGTGTGACCCCAAAACAAAACAACAACAAAAAATACAATCAGTGAATACTGGGCAGTATTTATTTAGCGAAATGTGCCCCCCAGTTTCCTTTCTTGGCAGCATCCACTTTCTTCCCTCAGTGATGGGGGACGGAGGAGGAGGGGTTGGTCCCAGGGAGCACTTTCAGCTCAGTGCCAGGGGCCACTCCATCCTCCCCCCTGCAAGGTGCGGCTCCTACCCTTGGGCCATCTCCCCACCCATCTTCTGGGATTTTTTGTCTCTGGATGACGCTTCCCTGAAAGACTTGCTCGACAGAAGGGATGTTGGGTGTCTCTTCGTGTCTGTGCGTGAGGGGGCAGTGTCCAAGCTTTCAATCCAGAACCATGTTTTCGTGTGTCAGGACACCGACATCCTTCCCCGTGGCACCCACAGTCATTCTCGTCGCACTGCTGGGCCCTCACGCTCATCTCTGTGGGTGTCGTCCTTGGCAGGGCACTGGCCCCAGGTCATTGGAATGGCGATGCGAGTTTCAGAATTGGCAAAAAAAAAGGTTCAGCCACCAAAGTGCGCAGGTAGACACTTCTGCTTCTTCTGATACGTGGAAGATACTAAAGTGAGATCAATACTTCATTTTCTTCCCTCAAATCTTGCCTGAGCACGGTGAAAGTCAGAAACTGGGCGATTTTGCAGGTGAGCGCTCGGGTGAGGACAGGGGGACGCGTGGGTTGGCTCATCTCCGCGTCTCCTCTCTGAGGAAAGCCAGCACCCAACGTCAGGCAAGAAAGCTGCTCCCTCCCGGCCAGGTACCTCCTCCCCCGCTTTCAGAGACAAAGCATCCCGGGTGCCAAGAAGAAAGCCATTTTCTCAGTGACAACCTGGTGACGCCTGAGTCTCCCTGAACCCCGTCAGAGAGTGAGCAGGTTGGCGGTTCCAGGAAAACAGGTCTCTGTGACGGGACAGCCCCACGCAGTGTCTCGTGGCCGGTCAGCCCCATTTCCCTGTCCCGCTGGCCACCAGGATGGGTGTCGTGAGCACAGAGAGGGACCAGATGGGGTCTGGCTCCCGGAGGGTGACATTGAGACCCGTCTGCAAAGAGACACTCTCTTTCTACCAGAATGGCAGCAGGGGGAGTCTTGAAGGACACAGGGCCATCCTGACCCCAGGGCCGTCTCAAGAGGGAAGGAGCGGCTCTGAGGGCAGGCCAGGGCTTGGTGACGTGCCTTCAGCTCCTGGGTGGGCCTGCCAGGGTGCTGGAGTAGTGGGACCCCACAGCTTCCCTGTCCCCTGGTCGGAGAGGAAAGGCCTGCTAGACACGCAGGGCCCACTGGCTGCCCAAGACAACGTGATGCTGTTCGCTCTCTCGCTCTTGCTCTGTCTCTGTGTCTGTCTGTCTGTCTGTCTGTCTGTCTGTCTCGTCCACCGCAGCCACTCATTCCAGAGCAGGAAACGGAGGGGAAGCGCTCTGACCAGTGGCCCTCGCTTTCCTCCCCTCCCCTCGGTAAGGGTCACTGCAACCCTTTCTCCTGTGAACTGTTTACATGTCTGACTTCTTGTTTGGATTTTACTTGGTGATTTGATATGAATTTTTAATGCGAAAGCACTTAGCATTAGGAGTTTGACATTTTGTCTGACCTTAATCACCAGGAGGACCATGAGAGGTTTATTCAGTGGGAAGAGAACTGTTACCGCCCTGACAGAAATGATGGGAAATAAGTAAACAGCCTTTTAAATCTTCACCAGAAATCAATAGGGTTTAAAGATGATGGACGTTGGTGTTTTTTGCTGCTTAAGGACTTCAACCTTTTACGGGAAAATATCTTCTCAACGTGTCAGCAGTTTTTCCCATGCACGCCATGAATCACTGCTGCAAATAGAACATTCTGCATAGAACACTCTTCATCATTATTATAAGGAAGAGATGCCGGTGACTGCCCATGGTAATATAGAGCCTTTTGGGGCATTTTTGTATGAAAAAAAAGGGCCATTTCTCACAGTTTTGTTTGGGTCTTCTGTGTAATTCATACACCAAACTTTTCCCTCTGCACAGTTAAGAGCCGTCGATACTTACGAAGCACCTCAGTGTCCTGGCATTGGCTGGATGGTGTTAGCGAAGGCCGGTAGTATGGCCCCATTGCACAGATGAGGAAGTTGAGGCCCAGAGACCAGCGTCGGGGGTCTTGCTCCCCCACCCCCCCGCCAGCTGCTTCTCCAGGCGCCCCCAAGCCGCCCTCACCTTTGACTCGTTCTTGGTCCCCTACACATGTTCCTCTTCCCTCCTCCCCCAGTCAGGAAGACTCACTGAAGTGACAGATGTCTGCATCATTTAATCAGGGGAGCAGAGCTCCGCCGTGGTCACCGAATAAAGGGCTCTGGCTGGAGACGCTTCCCAGGGCGCTCTGCGCATCCGTTCCTCATGCATGATTTATAAGATATTAGATGGATATAACATTTAGCAGGATATTCACAATAAGCTGAGTCTGGTGCAAGTGTTCAAAGAGTAACTAAACATGTCATGCCTTGTCCTTCTGGGTTTCGTTGTAAAAGAAACGCTTTAAAACCTAGTCAACTTGCCGCGACAGAACAGCCAACTTTCCAGGTATCCCACTGATCTGTGTTTATCATTGTGCAGCTGTTAGCCTGGAACAAGTCAGATTTATTCTGCCATTTGGAAAATATTCTTTCTAATTCAAACTAAGAATACCAGCTCAGTTTTAAAATAATAAATATACATGAAGGGTAGTCCGGTAGATAAAAATTTCACATACATCTCTCCCGAATCTACATAAATTGAGATCTAGAGAACATATTACATCAGTCATTAATTGAAGTTTTTGAAATAAAAGATGAGAGCTTGATACAAACTGAATCACAATACATGTTAGCTAGGCTGAACGCAAACATTATCAGAGGAAAGATACATTCCCTGCTCTTTTATTTATTTCTGTTGGGGCCGTAGCTTAATTTTTCCTTATATGATCAATGAAATATTGCTGAAGAGATGGATGGCACAGGGGTCGAAAGGCTTTCCTGGCCTCAGAGACTCCGGGAAGCCAGTGAGCGACCCCAGCCACAGGGCCTGGAGTAAGCCAAGCTTCACAAGACACAGCCCCAGAGCAACACCCCACCTGCACCCACCACCTCCCCTCAGCAAACAAAAATAAACGGACCACATCTGCAGACGTCCCTTCTAACTGAACTCTAAAGCTCTGAGACTTCTTCGATTCAGAATTTTGGTTTAACGTCTTTTTTTCCCCCCATCACATTGTTGGAAGTACAACACAGTCTTAAAAGTCATGTTTTGCTGTAGGATGTATAAACGTCCCTCCCCTCGCCCCCAGACCTGGGTTTTATAAGTCTTCTCTGAATTGGCAACACCTGTCCATCTTGCTGGACATATCGCCGACCTGTCCTGTGTCCGGCCCGAATGCAGTGACTTACCTTGTTTCCCAGGTGACACTGACATGGATCCTGGTTCCTGCCACCCGTCCAGGGCACGGGGAACTCTGCCCCAAGGGGAGTACCCGCAGTCTGAGGACTCCCGTTCGCCAGGATTGAGTCTGTATGCGAGCACAGGGAACACAGATGAATTTGATTGGCTGGTAAACAACTGAAAATGTGGGAGATAATTAGGCACCTGATGAAGGGATGGTTCTCAGACAGGCTCCTTGTAGGGGAGATGCTGTCGGGAACACGGGGGCCCACGGGGTCCAGCCGGGGCCCAGTCTGGCCTGTGATCTGGTTTCCAGGACCACGGGGTGAGGGAGTCGAGATAGAAGCCAGGATCGCCACATTCCGGTCAGCTTCTTCCCCGAATTTCCTGCCCGCCCCCATGAAGGGCCCCCGTTTCCCTCCCCTGCAGAGTGGGGCCATGTTACAGTGACCGAGTCGGATTGTGGTATGCCTCGCCGACACGGCAGAATGGGATTCTGCAATCACTCTGCCGAGCCCGGCCAGAATTTAACAGGGAAAGCCAGATAGGACAAGCTCACCTTAGCTGCGTTTGCCGGACACAGTTCTTATACAGCAAGCTTGCGGATAAGCCGGATGCAATTTCTTAATTGAAAAGAAAATTCTGCAGAGTTTATTTGCATACTGTTTCGCCACTTTGTCTCACCTAAATTATCAAATTAATATATCCATGTATAAAAGAAGAGTAATCGGAGCTGGAGAGACGGCACAGCGGGTAGGGTGTTTGCCTTGCACGCGGCCGACCTGGGTTCGATTCCCAGCATCCCATATGGTCCCCTGAGCACCGCCAGGAGTAACTTCTGAGTGCAGAGCCAGGAGTAACCCCTGTGCATCGCCGGGTGTGACCCAAAAATAAAGAAGAGGAATCAAAACCATAACCATTAACACTGATTAACATGTGACCTGAACTATATTTAAAGAGAATTTTAGACAACTTTTTTTTTTTTAAGAAAGAGAACTTCCCGGGGACTGGAGCAATATCACAGTGGGTAGGGCATTTGCCTTGCACGCAGCCGACCCGGGTTCGATTCCCAGGATCCCATATGGTCCCCTAAGCACAGCCAGGGGTAATTCCTGAGTGCAGAGCCAGGAGTAGCAACCCCTGTGCATGGCTGGGTGTGACCCAAAAAGCAAAAAAAAAAGAAAAGAAAAGAAAGACAGAAAGAACTTCCCAATGTGACAGGGATTACGAAACAAAGAACTGAAAATAAAAAGTGAGATTTGTAGTTTAGAGAGTTTTAGTCTTTTTCAACTGGTTCCTACTCTTGCTTGTCTGAGCATTTAATCCTTGTTCAGTATAAAATCATTTCCTACTTCCTTTGTGTTTATATTTTGCAGAGGTTACCATTTAAGTTTTATATAAAAATATTTTACTTGGAAGTCTGGAGAGATAGCACAACAGGTAAGGTGCCTGCTTTGCATGCAGCCAACCTGGGTTTGATCCCTGGCACCAAATACGGCCCCTCAAGCCAAGCCAGGAGTAAGCCCGGAGCACTGCTGGGTGTGGTCCCAAAACCAAAAATATATATACGTATTTTTAAATTTTTTGTTTAAATATTTAATGGTCCACTTTATTCATCTCTGTTTTGGAGACCAAAATTTTCGCCAAAAAAATATGCTTTAAATTTAGCAAAATCAGTGGGAAACTGATTCGATACCTAAAAATTTACAGTAATGCAAGCATTTCCTTTTGCTCAAAAATCTTTCTGAATTTTGTATTAGTTAAGTCGGAATCAGCTCTGATTATATCTGTGTGATTCTCCTTCTCTTGAGGAGTGCAGGGCTTGGGACATGGTTCAAGCTGAGAACTTGCCTTGCACGTTTGAAGCCTGGGTTCAACTCCCAGTACCACGCGGTTCCCTGAGAACCGCCAGGAGTAGACCCCCAAGAAGTGAGCTGGGAATAGCCACTGCTGGTGTGGCCCAAACTCTCCTCCCCCCCCCAAAAAATCATCGACAACAAAGAAGAATATGTATGTTTCCTCTTGGCAGATTCTACATTTCAGTAGTTCCTTCAGTTATGTAGAATAGTTTCCATGCCACATCGACTTCATAGAAGTCATCAGTTCTACCAGAACGATTTATTTTCCCCCAAACTGGCATAACCGTTCTTCTGTTTTCATAGCCCCTTACCCGTTATTTGATCGCGGCAGTTACGCTGCACTTTGACGTACTCGGCCCGCACACCAAGTGTCAGGGCTTTCTTCATTTCCCCTTCATCCCCTCTAGTCTTTCAGCTCCGACTTGGCATTTAGATAATAATATATGGGATGAGCCCTCAAATTATGTTGGCGACCAAAAAACTTCACCCAATTGATCAGTGGCATCATAGACAAACTCTGCCGGAGCGGCTCAGAGCACAGTTGTCCCCAGCTTGTGTCTGACGTCACATGTAATGTCCTATTTACTTTAGCAGACCTAATTAGAGTGTCATCGTAGTAAACTGAGGTTAGAGACACTCACCGAGACTCTTCCTGACCATTTGAAAATACCACCGGCTCGATTTGTTTGTTTTCATGCCCATATCGGTTTGCTATAGAATACTCGCGAACAGAATTTTATTTTTTTTTAAGTTTTTGGGCCACACCCAGCAATGGTCAGGGGTCACTCCTGGCTCTGTGCTCAGGAATCACTCCTGGCGGTGCTTGGGGGACCATATGGGATGCCGGGGATCGAACCCAGGTCAGTTGTGTACAAGGCAAACGCCCTCCCCCTTGTGCTATCTCTTTGGCCCCCAGAATTTTTTTATGTTGGGACTGTGGGGTACAGATGACAAAAGACTGGGGAAACACTGCTGACTGCTGAACCTCGGTCAGGTTATGGTGATATGGTAATAATACTCCATGGCTTGGAGGCCAGACACACACGCTAGGGGAAAAGGCAGCTCAGATAGAGAAGGGAGCACCAAATAAAGGGTTTGGGGAGGATCCGCCCAGGATTGGACATGCATGCTGAAAGTAGACTATAGACCGAATATGATTGCCACTCAATGCCTCTTTTGCAGACCACAGCACCCCAAAGGAGAGAGAGAACAGAAGGAAATGCCCTGCCACAGAGGCAGGGTGGGATGGGGGGGGGGGGGTGATACTGGGATCAGTGGTGGTGGAGAATGGGCACTGGTAGAGGGATGGGTAGTCTATCATTGTATAACTGAAACCCAAGCACAAAAAATTGTAAGTCTACAACTGTACCTCATGGTATTTCACTAATAAAATTTTTTTTAAATAAAAATAGGGGCTGGAGTGATAGCACAGCGGGTAGCGCATTTGCCTTGCACACGGCCAACCCGGGTTCGATTCCCAGCATCCCATATGGTTCCCCAAGCACTGCCAGGAGTAATTCCTGAGTGAAGAGCCAGGAGTAACTCCTGTGCATCGCCGGGTGTGACCCAAAAAGCAAAAAATAAAAAAATAAAAATAATAATACCTATGGTCCTACTGTATCACCATACCTGTACTCGAATACTTCCACAGAAGAAAGATTACAAAGGAGAAGTTTCTCCGAATGATGATACTGATGTCTGGGTGCCCCCACCCTAAGCAGATTAAATCAGAATTTCTTGGGGGGGGGGGCACACGTGTGCTGCTGTCGTGAGTGCTGAAGGCAGCGTTTGGGAGTGAGCAGAGGCTTCCTCGCCTTTCGGAGATGAAGCGGGCAGGTACCAGTGTCCCCAGGCCAGCAGAGAGTCAGCGTCTGAGGCTGAGGAGCAGCCCCCACGGGCCCCCTGCAGCCCACCTCTCTGCTACCCCGAGACCCTGTTGCAGGGAGGGGTGCCACTCCTTGTCGTTGCCATCGGAGGTTCAAAAAAAAAAAAACAACGTTCAAGCATCTTGGTTCAACTCTCGCTTGGCCCGCACTCGGCCCCATCCTCCCTCGAACCAGCCTTGCCCCAGAAGCCGAGAGCCCGGTTTGACTTATGAGTCGGCGCGCATCTCTCAGCCTGCTTTTGCCTTATCCTGACCTGTAACTAAGGCGCCGCCGAAGTACCCCTGGAAAGAAGAGTTGCTGAGACTTCTCTAATACCCTGGGCACGGGGGCCGTAAATCTACATGCCGATTAAAGATTTTGGCGACAGATGGTAACGCTCATCATCACTCTCATCCCTTCTTGACGTCCCTGGGTATTGTTAATTCATAACATAGTTTGGATTGACTCGCCATTATTGATTCCCGTATTCATTAGAATGAGACAGGAAATCTTGCTTTTGCAGAGGGCCTGGGTCTCTACAGGCTCCCTTTCTCAGAGAAGAGGACGAGGACCGGGTGGGGCATAAACCGTGAGCACGACAGTTCTATTGACCTGGAGGAGGTTAATGCGTCCTTGTTGCGTGGACGTCGGAGGTTCTGATCACTTGTCAGTATGCTCCGATAATACATGCCGTACGTCTTCATTAGGAAGGCAGAGAGCAGCCGTTTCGGGCTTCCGGAGAGCCTGTGGCCAGGCCATAATTAACCTTTTGAACCTGGAATTGTAAAAGAATGTTCTATTGGCATAGGTTATCAATTATGGTCAGGGCCAATTGATACTTCTTCAAAGAAGCTTATTGGTGATGGATATCACCATTTACTTGTCCTTCCACTGTGTGATTGAAAAATAAAACTGACGTTTTATTTTCCCACTCATGGAGAGACACCTGGGTTGGAGCCTAGCCTCTAAGTTTAACTTCGCTAATAAGAAAATCCTGTTTTTACAGCGAAATGGAAATTACTGGGCTGGAGCGATAGCACAGCGGTAGGGCGTTTGCCTTGCAAGCCGCCGGTCCGGCCGAGCTGGGTTCGATTCCTCCACCCCTCTCAGAGAGCCCACCAAGCTACCAAGAGTGCCTTGCCCACACGGCAGAGCCTGGCAAGCTCCCCATGGCGTATTCGATATGCCAAACACAGTAACAACAAGTCTCACGATGGAGACGTTACTGGGCCCGCTCGAGCAAATCGATGAACAACGGGAGGACAGTGCCACAGTGGAAATTACTGAGATCTCATACAATGCAAAAAGTATTTTTTTAAGAAAACAATAAGTCAGTGTTCTTTATCTAATCTTCCCCAAGATAAAATGAGATAATGGTGTCTATGTACTGAATGAGGAACGTGTTTGCTGGAAGACAAAATGTGTCTGCCAGAATCGGTTGAGCTGGACATTGCTCATCAGGTAGGGCTAAAATTGTTTCGTAAATTTTCTGTACAGTTGAAGACCATAGAAATGTAAGTTTTGCATCTCCTCCTAGTCTGGTGAATACCCCACTCATGGCGTTGGAAGTGGCTCTGGGCTTCGCTTTTGTCGCTGGGCGTGTTCCCTCTTCTTACTGGGAGCCCGGGTGTGTTCCAGCCAACAGGACGAGCTCACAGTCCCAGGAACTTGGTGCTGGGCGCGTACCATCAGCCTGGAACTCGGGTGACAGTTTGCCCAGGAGCGAGATTTAAATATTTAAGTCCAGCTGGCTTATACTATTACAAAGTGTGTTCTGAAGAAGGAGCTGAACAGCTGGTAGGGTGTTTGCCTTGCACGTGACCAACCCGGGTACGAAAGCTAGCATCCCATATGGTACCCCTGAGCACCGCCAGGAGTGATTCCTGAGTGCAGAGCCAGGAGTAACCCCTGTGCATCGCCGGGTGAGACCCAAAAAGCAAATGAAAGAAAGAAGGAAGGAAGGAAGGAAGGAAGGAAGGAAGGAAGGAAGGTAGGTCGGGCCAGGAGACCCTGATTCTAGCTGCCACCTTAGAGGTTCAGTGTCAGGTTTGTCTCAGAGAGCATATATTTTTTTTCTTTTCCTTTTTTAAAAAATTTTTATTAGTGAAACTCCATGAGGTACAGTTGTAGACTTACAAATTTTGTGCTTGGGTTTCAATTATACAATGATCAAACACCCATCCCTCCACCAGTGCCCATTCTCCATCAACAATGATCCCAGTATCCCTCCCACCCTCCATCCTCCCCACCCCACCCTTCCTCTGTGGCAGGGCATTCCCTTTTGTTCTCTCTTTCCTTTTGGGTGCTGTGGTTTGCAAAAGAGGCATTGAGTGCCAATCATGTTTGGTCTATAGTCTACTTTCAGCATGCATTGCCCATCCTGGGAGGATCCTCTCAGAGAGTATATCTTTAAGCTGTGTTGGTGTTGCTGGGGACCAGTAGAAAATGAGTAGGGACATCATGGAACTTTGAAATGGGGGGCCGGGGGGATTTCAGGCCACACCACTTGTGCCCCAGGGTGCGGAGCCCACAGGCCAAGCACACACACTTGCCCCTGGAGCCGTCTCCCGGGCCCAGCCAGGTTGTTCTTGATGCAGTTGTGGGTTTAATGTGAACCTGTCAGTGTCGGGTGGGTTGGTTAACTGGCCATCTCCAGACAGAGACGATTCAAGGCAAGAACGGTGAGCTTTTACCGGCATGGCGCTACTATCTGTTAGAGGAGGAAGAAAGCAGAGTTAGAAAAATACTCAGCGTGATGCCAAATTTGGGGGAATGAAATCAGAGGACACTTGTGCTGCTGCTTCAGGTGGGAACAAAGCCTTGACTGAAGCAGGTTTTTCCCCCTTCTGTAGGTAGGAAAAGCCCCTTCCTCTCCAGCTGGGCTACTTCTCAGATGTCTAGAGTCACTGTGTTGACCGGGATGATGACGGGGAGTTTAGCCTCTTTCAAAGTCACGAGGTTTCTCTACGAGTGGATGATGTCCGCAGAAGCTGGACACTGCCTCCGTCTCTCCCTGTGTCATAGAGGTTTTAAAAAATCATTGCCCATATGATTGGGGTGAAGCAGAGAAGGAATGGGTAGAGAAAGTTGGGTTTTGTTTGTTTGTTTAAATAAACAACTTTATTTTTTTGCTTTTGTCAGAAATATATGTGTAGCCACGACAGCGCCATAGATCGTGCCGTGGTGGCCTAGCAGGCCTTGTTTCTGAAAATCAATCAAAATGAAATGCAGTTCTATCAATATCACCTCTGAAATTGCGATGTAGGTCAATAGGATCCAATTCTATTGCCACACATTAGTTGCAGAAATGAAATACAGCTGTGCTTGTGCGTGACTCCGACGATATTACAGAGAGACGGGTCACCCCGCGTGGGCTTTTAACATACGGGGCGTCTCTCAGCCTCCCGCCCCCCCAGCTCTGGTCCGGCACTTGGGCCCAGAGCGCCATCTAGGGGCCCGGGGGTGCAGAGCGGTGTGCCCGGAGGCTCTGCCCTGAGCTTCCCCTGCTGGAAGCCTGGCCTGGGACGCCGAGGCAGAGGGGGCCACACAGAGGGCCACACAGCTACCCGTTCCAGCTCACCAGTCGGGAAATTCATGCCGAGGAAATAAATGAGGCTAAAGTTGGCACAATTTTCTTCCCATGTTAACCCTTTTATTTTGCTTCTTTTAGTATGTGTGTGTGTGCTTGTGTGTGCATGTGTTTTTGTGTGTTTGTATGTGTGTCTGTGCATGTGTGTTTGTATGTGTGTATTTTGTGTGTAGTTGTGCTTTTGTGTGTGTGCATGTGTGTGCATGTGTGTTTGTGTTTGTATGTGTGTCTGTGCATGTGTGTTTGTGTGTGTATTTTGTGTGTATTTGTGTGTTTGTGTGTTTTGTGTGTGTGTTTGTGCATGTGTTTGTACGTGTGTGTTTGTGTGTGTTTTTGTGTGTATGTGTGCATGTGTGCTTGTACGTGTATTTGTGTGTTTGTGTATGTGTCTGTGTTGTTTGTGTGTGTTGGTGCCCGTGTGTGCGTGTTTATGTGCGTGTGTTTGTGTGTGTGTATGTGTGGCCGGTGGGGACGGGGAGAGGATCACTCCTGCTGATGCTTGGGGGCTATTCCTAACTCTGTGCTTGGGGGTCACACCTGCCAGTGTCGGGTACCGCGTGGTGTGATCCGGCCCCGGCCATCCTGCGCACGGAGCTTGCGCCCAGCCTTTTGAGCTCAAACTGACCTGGGTACAAATCCCAGCTCTGCCCCTCGGCGTCTTGTAGGATTTTCCCCCTTAATGTGTAAAGTGCTGGGTGCATCGTTTTCCCTTCGGAGTGATTCCTGTTATTTGTGTTTCTGAAGCATGAGTAGCACTCCCTACCGTCTGATGGGGGTCAGATTCTACAAAAAGAATGAAGCTCTTTTTTATGCAACAGGAAGGAAAAAGCGGACAATGACAAGAAATCTCCTTGGTGTCAGGGCTCTCTGCTTTTTAAAAGAACCACAGGTGAACCCGGGGAGACTTAACTTCACGTTAGTTAGTATTCCGGCTATACACAGTGCAACCATGGAATCATCAAAGTGAACGTGAGAGGTTTCAATGTGCAGCTAAGCTGCACATCGTATAAAAGCACTAACACAATCCTGCGTGTCACATCCTCCCCCGCCCCCGAGGGGAGCCTGTGAGGACCACCTCCCCTCCCTCGCACAGAGATACTTTCAGGTGCCTCTTACTACTTCCATGTTCTCTGTAAATTATGCTTTTCCCAGAAAATAGAATTTTTGGCTTCCTTGCATGATTGTGCCCAATTAAAATACTTTCAAGTGTACTTTACCTATAAAAGCATTGTGTTTACTACTTAAGCAGGTCTTGTGCTTCTGAGATAAGAATCAACTCGGGAATGCAGATCCATCATCCTTAACAGTGGTTACGTTGGCATCACATAACAAAATAGGGTTGTGAGGAAGAAAAGGATATTCTACCTTCTGTTTTCATTAGCGAGTGGGGATGAGCAACTTGATACTTTATTTATATTGAAGGGATAATGTACGCATTTTCATTCCTATAACTTTGGGAAGAAATCTGTCCTGTTTCATGTATTCGTATACTTCAAAACCTTCTTTACCGTCTCTCCCGGTGACTGAGACATGTGCCTGGGAGTTCTACAGGTGTAGGTTTAAGTCTGGTTCTACCAGATGACCGTTGGATGAATTTCTCCACGTATAGATCCTTAAATTGTCTGTTCTGGGACAAGAGCGGATAGCACAGCGGGGAGGGTGTTTGCCTTGCACAAGGCTGACCGGGGTTCGATCCCCAGCATCCTCTGTGGTCCCGTGAGCACCGCCAGGGGTAATCCCTGAGTGCAGAGCCAGGAGTAGCCCCTGAGCATCACCAGGTGTGACCCAAAAAGCCAAAACATTAAAAAATATTAATACATTGTCCAGTTGGAATCATGCATAACTTGCATGACTACTGTGAGGATGAAAGGAGGTGACGTCTAACACATTTGGGGGGGGGTGTTTGGGCCACACCTGGCAGTGTTCAGGGCTTCCTCCTGGCTCTGCGTTCAGGGCTCAGTCCTGGTGGGGTTTGAGGGTTCACATGGGGTCTCCTACCACTGTACAGTCTCTCCATTTGTTTCCATTGAAAATGTTAAGATTATGTCTCTTTCTGTCACTCACCGCACCCCCCCACCCCGCACCCCATGTACACTGCCCCTGGCCCGTCCTGGTCAGTTCTCTGTAGCAGTGACATCCGGGGCCTCTGTCTCCTTCCGACTCCACGTCCAGTGCGGTCACTCGGCAGGTCCCGCTGACTCCTCCCAGTACGCACGTCGCCCCCCAGTGGGCTTCGCCGTCCCCCACGGCAGGGCTTCCTGTCTGGTCCCGCCGGGGTGCTCAGCTCCTGGACTCCCGTGGGCAAGGCCGCTCTCTCTCTCCCCCGACGGCCACGATCTGGATCGCGCAGAGGGCGCTTCCGTTGTGGACACGGGGAACCGCGTTCCAGGTGAGCACACCCCAGGACAGGAGTTGCTTCCCTTCCTTGCTCCGCCTCCTCGCAAGCACTGTACTTCCTTGCTAGCAGCCATTCTAACACTTGGGAGGCCACAGTCTCCGTGGTCTTGGTTGGCCTTTCCCAGGCGGTGTCAACTGGGCACGCTTTCATGCCATCTCTGCCTTTCGGCGGCGGGGCCGGGGGAATGTCTGTTCAGGTCTCCTACCATTTTTTTTAAATTTTTTAAAATCAGATTGTTTTGAGATTTGTGTGTGTGTGTTTGTTTTTATTCTTTTGCTGTTGAGTTACGTGAATCGTTTATATATTCGGGAAATAGTGACCCCCTGCCCAGGCATTTGACATGCAGCTATCTTCTCCCGTTTATAGGTTGCCATTTCGTTTGGTGGATGGGCTTTCGCGCGCGGTACTGGGCATCGGACGGGGTCCCAGTTTGCATCCGAGTTCCTTGTTTTCCCTCTCCGGGAAGAGTTTCCAAACACTGACGTTTCTTGAAACGGAATAATGTTCATCTATCTCGCTCACTGCCACGGTATCCTCCAGCTTGGGAGAACGTGCTGCTTTTGCAGTCTGTTCATTCAGTGGGTTTATGAATTAAAAGCAGAGGCCTCTCCCGTTCCGAGATCCTGTAGTTCATTATTGCAGAAATCAAGTCTCCATTTATTAGGGAGGGACCGTCGACAGCGTCTGCCCGAGTAAACAGCCCCACTCCCAAGAATAAGTGTTGCCTTCAAACCGGTCCTGAAGTATGCTGGAACGCGCGCGCGCCGTGGCGGGGCTAATGAGCGGCACAGTAGAGCGGGGTGATTTATGACGGCCGCCGCTGACAGCTCGGGCGCGGAGACTCCCAGGGTGTCTGATCGCGGCATTAGCATGCTGACAGCTCAGCATTTAGGACATTATGGTAATTTATCCTGCCTGGGCTGTCACCTGCACTGTCAGTTTCTTTTTAATGATGGTATAACTATTTTGTTTGTTTGTACTGCATTCTTTTCATTTGGCTAATGCTTTCTCATTAGATTCAACCTAGTAAATGAGAGTAATTAAGTGCTTCCTATAGCTCAGATGCAATGATTAAGTTGCAGAGCTGCTACTGATTATGTTTTATCATTTATCTCTATTAATCTGAGAATAATCCAGATGATAAACACATGTAATTTTTTGCTAATGTTCAATAGATGAAATTTATAGTTTCTCAATGGAGCCAAGCAGTGAGTGTGTATTCATATATAAATAGTAAGTTGTTATGTGTGAGTCTGCTTTAAATAAGCATACAAGTTACAACCACAGTTAACGAAAAGGGAAAGATGCTTTTGTTACGCTGAATCTCCTCTCCCTGAAATGACCTCCTTTATTCTCCCCCGAAAGCGAAAGAAAAAGAGGCGGAAATTCGTGTTGGAATTTTCTAACAAGAGCAAGTTCTCGCTCTTTTTTTTAAAATTTTTTTTTGAGTGACATACAAGGATAAGACTGTGATTTATTTTAATAGATGGATTTGAAGTTTTTTCAGTCATTCCCACAGTCAGTTCTTTGCATATCTTAATTTGTCAGTTCTTTCATTTTCTTGGCTGAGATGACATGATTCTAGACGAAAACATGTTTCAGCTAAATTGTTTATTAAATAACTCGTGCCTTTTGATAAAGTAGTCTAACATGTGGAGATAATAATGTTACGTGAAGATATCTGAAAAATAACAGGCTGTTGACATATGTGTCTAACCTGTGCCTGGCAGTATATGCCACAGAGTATTTCCCTGACTCTGATGATTGTGAATACTATCATTAATGCCGCTGGCCTCTTGAAGATTCTGTAGTGCCAAACCAATTTGTTTGCTTTGTTTGTATTCAAGACTCCATGGACCAAATCCATGCACACTTTGGGGTTTGTTTTTTTGTTTTCTTGGCTACACGGGGCGGTGCTAAGGGGACAGTATGGGATGCCAGGGCTTGAACCCAGGCTGGCCGCCACATGCGAGGCAAACACACGCTTTACCCACTGTACTCTCGTTCTGGCCCCCACGCATTTTAATCCACTTTCAAAAAAGATGTGTTCCCATCTCTGTCCAGTTTATTTACAAAACGATAGGTCTAACAAGCTTTTACTTTATACTAAGAGGGGGAAATAAAGGAATTTTTTTTTTTTTAAGAAATAACATTGTGTGACACTGTTTCCATAAAGACTTGACAAGGTCCTAAAATTGCTCGGTGTGTGAGGGTGTGTGCGTGGACCCCCCGCCCCCCGCCCAGTGTCCTCTCAGGAAAATGGACAGAACACCACCGAGTTGCAGTCACTCGTCTGCATGCCAGCACCTGACCCCAGAGCCTGGCGACTCTTCAGACGGCATTTTGGAAAGGAGCAGGGTGTGATGGGCTGTCTCCGCTTCTTTCGCGCACCACGGTACACCGGGAATTGCTCTTGCTGTTTTGTTTCAGGGAAAGGTCTTTTCAGCCTCTCGCGGGTAAAGCTTTTGCACAGCGAGATCAGTTGCAGCGTTCTGCTCTGTGTACAGATGGCGGTCTCCTGGATTCTTCTTGGAATCTCTAAAATGAAATGCCTACACCACTGATCCAGGCCTACTTCTGTCAGTTCATTCTCATGGAATTTCATTTTTTGAAAATGAAGATACTGCATAAACTTGGAATGGACTTTGAACTTTTAAGAATTATTCATGTATTCTGGGGCTGGAGCGATAGCACAGCGGGGCGGACATTTGCCTTTCACACAGCCGACTGGGGTTCGATTCCCAGCATCCCATATGGTTCCCTGAGCACCACCGGTAGAAACTCCTGAGTGAAGAGCCAGGAGTAACCCTTGTGCATCGCCTGGTGGGACCCAAAAAGCAAATAAATAAATATTCATGTATTCTTTAGAGCCATTACAAAAAAAACCACTTATTTTAAAGCATTAATTTCCTCACCATATAACCTAGATGTCCTTTAAAAATCACTTTGGTGGGGGAGGGGAGCAGAGAGATAGAACAGCAGGTAGGTACTTGTCCCATATACCCCTTTTGATCCCCTGAGCTCTGCCAGGAATGATCCCTGAGCACCGCCAGGTGTGGGCACCCCCCAAAAAAAATTAAAAATAAAATTAGAATTTCTTACCTAGGCTGGAGCAATATCACAGCGGGTAGGGCGTTTGCCTTGCATGCAGCCAACCCGGGTTCGATTCCCAGCATCCCATATGGTCCCCTGAGCACTGCCAGGGGTAATTCCTGAGTACAGAGCCAGGAGTAACCCCTGTGCATCACCGGATGTGACCCAAAAAGCAAATAAAATAAAATAAAATAACTTACCTTTTAAGAGTCAATCCAGCCTCGCAGCAAACTTCTGGTTCTCTGGTTGGTGCAGAAATTCTTCCACTCAGGTGCATGAGAATCTGGGGCTGTCACAAGCTTCTGTCTTCTACTGAAGTTCTCCTTCCTGCCATCAGAAGATGAATATTTTTAGTCTGATTTGCCACTTTTTTTGCATTGTAGCACTGTCACACTGTCCTCCCGTTGTTCAACGATTTGCTCCAGCGGGCACCAGTAACGTCTCCATTGTGAGACTTGTTCCTGTTTTTGGCATCTCGAATACGCCACGGGGAGCTTGCCAGGCTCTGCCATGAGGGCGGGATACTCTCGGTAGCTTGCCGGGCTCTCCGAGAGGGGTGGAGGAATCGAACTCGGGTCGGCGGCGTGCAAGGCAAGTGCCCTACCCACTGTGCTATCGCTCCAGCCACTTGTCTTAGGGATAAAAATTTTTCATCGTTGATAAAGCAGGGTTACAGAAATGTTTTGTGGAAATAATCAGATTATATTGGAATTGATGGTTTGTTAGTGCGAGTAGATGTAAGGACCTGTGGCTTTAGCACTGTGGGGACTGTCTACTGATAGGAGTTGCCAGTTATAGGAAGGACCCAACGCACCGCATCCCAAGTCCTAACTCATTGTTCCCTATCAGATATCAGATCAATCTTCTCTTTCTTCTACCAAGATGCGAGGATGAGTAATGGTGAGTGATAAGCCAACGTGATGCTCTTTGAATTCTAAACTATAAAATAAGAAGCACCCAAAGGAATAAACTTGTAAACTCCTGACAGGTTGCCTATCATCCCATACTGTTGTGTTTTTTTTTAATGCAAAAGCTGAATAATACTTTAAGATGAGATGTTTACTAATCTAGAAGATAAACTTTTCTCGGTAAATACAGGTCTGATGGTTTGGGCACAAAAAAATTATTTTTTTCAGTATTGACTATTTGGTGATTCAGTATCAGTATTACTGGGTAGGTTTCTAAATATCCTTCCTCATGATTCCATTTAAAAAATATAATTCTCCTGGGTTTTTTTTGTTTTGTTTGGGGGCCACACCGGGCAATGCTCAGGGGTAACTCCTGGCTCTGCTCTCAGGAATCACTCCTGGCAGTGCTTAAGCAAGCAGGTGGGATTCAGGGATGGAACCTGGGTCCGCCTCCTGCAAGACAAGCTCCCTGCCCACTATTCTATCTCTCCGGTCCCCTAAATTGTGATTCTTAATTACCACCAACCCCTGCTATCCCTTTCTCCCACAACAAATAAAGAAACAACTATTTGAGTTGCTAAAAACTGAGAACCACAAGTTAGAGCCCGTCCTTTGTCATTGGTTAAAAAGTAATTATGAAAAAAAAACAGAATAAAAATAGAATAAGAGAAATTCTCCCCACCCCTCCTTGCTGGTCAGTCCTATGGAAGTAATTTAAAATGCCGTATATTGAATTCTTTGATCATTTCTCCTGGGTGGATCGGGAGGGAAGTCAAGGCGAGGCAATTGCTTCTGGGCTCTCTGTGTGCCTGGCAAATGCGACACAGGAACCTCACCGAACTACATGACTAATGGCAACCTCCAGTGCCGCCTGCAATCAAAGATTAATTTGCTTTATCAAGTTTAAAGAATACCGGGTGATAAATCATGTCAAAAGGAAATAATCAGTCACAGGCTGGTATTCCTTCCTACATGTGAGGAGGACAGGTGCGATGAGGCAAGCACTTGCCACATACGGTTCATTCTGTTTTTATGTATTTGTGTTCGTCGATTCTCAGAATCAGATAATTCCTCATTAAGAAGACCAGCTTCCCGCCCAACCGGGGGACCATGAGCTGGGGGCCCCATAGTCAGGTTCTTTCCCTCCGGTTGTAGAAGCATATTCTCGTATGAGTATCATTAATAAAGGTTTGCTTTTTTTGTTTAAACATAAGTTAACTTATACCAAATGGGAAGTGATTTTGGGGGGGGGGGGGGGGAGCAGGATGCCAAAGCATTTTAATTGGGTATTCCCATTTTTAGTAGACCTCAAGTATAATATAACTACACATTCATATAAACTTTTCATTTTACTCATCTCTCCATTTTTGAGAGAGAGAGAGAGAGAGAGAGAGAGAGAGAGAGAGAGCGCTGGACCTCCCCCAGGTCCCTTCACAGACTCTTTTGTCGGTAAGAGCATGTTACAAAGCGGGATCCTTCCCCACTTTCTCAGCAGACGCGTCCCGAGCAGCATCCAAAATCCAACCTTGAGTCTCTTTCCGAAGCGACCAGAACACGTAGCTTTTGGTTTCTCGTCAGAGTTGTGTCCAGCTAGAATCTCTGTCCGGGCTTCAGTGCACGTAGATGTGTGTCACCTCTTAGCCCGGTGACACACTTTCTAGCTCACGCTACCTTCAGTGGCTCGACGGAAATTTAGAAATTAGTGAATTTTCAGATTTTGGTGTACCAAATTAAGTGAAAACTACATCCTCATCTCTGTGGTTGGAGGAAATCTCCCTTGAGCGGACTCTTCGTTTTCTTTTCCTTCAGTTCCTCCTAGTCGTATGTCAAGATGCTGACTTGTTTTATTCCAGTCAGTTGGTAGCAGTCTAGGAGAGCTTATTGATGACTTGAATTTGTTATCTTTTGGCTCTGTTTCTGATTCCAAGGAATTTCTAATTTCAAGGAATTCTTAAAATATATATATATACATATATGTGTGTGTGTATATATATATATATATATATATATATGTTGGTGTGTAGACAACAAAGATAGAAACTGCCGGCAGTGAGCCACATCTATTCAAATGTAAATGCTCTATTTGGGTTGTTAGGCATTTGAATGAATCAATGCTCATGGCCAAGTTCGTGTTGACAAGGACACCGAGAGACCTCCGACGCCTCTTTTATCGCATGTTCTGAGGAACAGTTCTCCAGTGTCGAAAACGGCGTGATGTGATTGGTGTCTTCTTGTCTCGGTCAGACCAATGATGTCGTACTTGATCTTTCGTGCTTGTACCGTCAGGTCCTCGATGGATGCATCCGATGCTAGCGTACGTGCATTGAAAATACAGACAATCATTTTTTGTCTTCCTTCGTTTTGGCAGCCTAGATCGGCCTTGAGATTTTATCAGCCTCTCCTTTCTCATCCTTCTCAATGCTGCTATATTGGTGACGCCTTCAGGGTCAGGGGAATGAGACATATATATATATGTATATATATATATATATATATATATATATATATATGCGCTAGTCATGGTCACGGTTCTCCTGTTGTTCATCGATTTGCTCCAGCGGGCCCAGTAACATCTCCATTGTGAGACTTAATTGTTACTGTGTTTGGCATATCGAATACATCACGGGTAGCTTGCCGGGCTTTGCCGTGCAGGCGAGATACTCTCGGTAGTTTGCCAGGCTCTCCGAGAGGGGCGGAGGAATCAAACTCAGGTTGGCCATGTTGGCTGCATGCAAGGCAAATGCCTTACCCGCTGTGCTATCGCTCCAGCCCATATATACTAGTACCAGTATATACATATATATGTATATACCAGTATATACATATATATATGTATATACTGGTACTAGTGGTCTCCTGTCCATTAGTTTTTAAATGGTTCCTTTAGGGCCAGAGCCATAGGTTGGGTGGGTTCAGTGGGTTGGGACTTGCCTTGCACAGGGCCAACCCAGGGCCAACCCAGTCCTCAGCACCCCATATGGTTCCCCAAGCACCACTAGGAGTAACCCCTTGAGCACCGCTGGGTGTGGCCCCCCTTCCCCACACCCTCCAAAAAGAGTCACAATAAAACAGTTCCTTCTAAGGTGAATATGAATTTAATTTGTCGTAATTTCGATTTTTCCGAGTAAAGTACAGAGCATGATCCATCGCCCTCGTTGCTAAAATGAAATGATGGCAAGTTAAGGTTGACGCTGCCATCCGAAAGAGGTCCGTGCCCCAAGACAGGAGCACAAACCAGGAGCTGGATCTCTCATGCCCTTGACTTGTTCGTGGACCAACAGGCTCTCCCAGTGAGCTGCTCTGGTTTCGCTGCGAAGAGTGAACGCTTCCGTGCAAGGCCTAACTCCGCCAGTGATATCCCACCTGACAGTGGGGTGTGTTGCTGGGATGCAGGTGACAGCCCTGACCCAGTGCAGCTCTGAGCGGCCCCCACTGAAGCCCCACAAGGGGAACTTCCAGCCTCGGGCTGGAGAGAGAGTCCAGGGGCTAAGGTGCTGGCCCTGCACACAGCCGACGCAGTTCCTTCCCGTACTGCTTAGTCGTGCCCTGAGCACAGAACCAGGAGTGAGCCCTGAGTAAAGCTAGGTGCGGCCCCAAAGCCAAAATATAAGGTGAAAGTACAACTTAGCACTCGGATATGCTTCTGTTTACTTAAGAAATGCAAATGCTTCTTAGTATATGGACCAGAAGAGCATAATTTCACTTGAAACAACAGGAATGTGGTAGCAAATTAAGACTGAATTGTTTGAAACCTTGTAATCAGCTTTAATTAATTTTTATTGGTCTCTTACCACACTTTGTATTGTACCTAGTCACTGGGTCGCTTTCAGTCATTTAATTGTCCACTGTCCACTGTCCCCCTCTTTGTTCATTGATTTGCTCGAGCGGGCACCAGTAACATCTCCATTGTGAGACTTGTTACTGTGTTTTGCATATCGAATACACCATTGGGGAGCTTGCCAGGCTCTGCTGTGCGGGCGGGATACTCTCAGTAGCTTGCCAGGCTCTCCAAGAGGGGAGGAGAAAATGAACCTGGGTCAGCCGTGTGCAAGGCAAATACCCTACCCGCTGTAGTCATTTAATGAGTCATTTTAATTCCTCTTTTACTTTTTGCTTTTGGGGTCACACCCGGCGATGCACAGGGGTTCCTCCTGGCTTATGCACTCAGGAATTACTCCTGGTGGTGCTCGGGGAACTATAGGGGATGCTGGGAATCGAACCTGGGTTGGCCGCATACAAGGCAAACGCCCTCCCCCGCTGTGCTATCGCTCCAGCCCCTCCTCTTTTACTTTTTCAATGTCCAAGTTTCCTGCATGTCGCCCCAACAGCGAGTCGTGTGAGTCCAAATTGGTAGCATTGCCCTGGCTGAGCCGCCGAATAACCAGAGGGAGTCACTTCTTGTCCTTTAGAGTTTTGGTGTCCCTGTTCATCCACTCGAGAAGCGGGCTCGGCTACACCTGAGACCTTTGGGCTCAAACTGCAGCAGGAAAGGACGGGGCACTTGCTGCGGTGCTAGGGAGAGTGCCACGTCCAGCTGCCCGGCGAGCCTGGGTCACTGCGAGGCTGGCTTTGTCTTGGGGAGGGAAGGAGCTGTCTCGAGGGACAGGCAGGCCCCCTGGGACCCCAGCTCGTCCATCCATCCTGGCACAGAAGCAGGGAGCAGTGCGCGGCTGTGGGCTCCTCTGTAGGGTTCCACGGGGACGCCTCAGCCTAACGCCTCCCAGAGGGTCCTACAGGAGCGACGAGCAAGGAGCGCTTCCCGTCTGCAGCGAGGGTGGGCGGGCTGAGCCAGGCCAGAGGGGCACCGGCCAGGTGGACACTAGGCCTTCTCGTCAGCTCTGTCCACACCCCACCCAAGGCTGTCACTCCTGCCCCTAAAAACACTGGCTGACAGGGAAGCGTCGTCAGGTGTGGGCCCATGTGATGGGCACAGAGGGGCCCACACAGAGCTCCCCCAGAGCCCCCTGCCCACCTGGACAAAAGCATCTATGCCCAGCTGAGCCCCCTGAGCTGAGGAAAGGGGCGGTGGGGGAGCAGGAAGCTGAGTGGGGCGCGGGTGCCGAGGCCAGGAGCCCCGAGCCCCGGGGGAGACCCAGCGCCTAAGGCCTTGCTATGATCGGACACTGCCCCTGAGCTCCAACACTGGACCCACCAGGGCCAGCTAACGGGCGCCGAGAGAAACCGGCTCCCCCGAGGCTCTGCACGGCTGTCACAAACTCGGGGTGACTATACATTGCACTGACAAACAGAACAGCCAAGGGCCAGAATCAGGGCTCGGCCGGCTGAAGGCCCAGCCTCCATCTCCTCTGGAGCCCCTGAGTACTGCCAGGGGTGCCCCAAACCAAAACTCTCAGCCGTCACCCCAGCTCCCAGGGATTAATTCAGAACACCGCCCCCCGCCGACACAGCCGGACAGAACAGACGCCACCAGACCACTTGCCTGTCTCCAGGACCAAAGGCCACCAGAAGCCGGGGTTTCACCAGTCAATTCAAGGGAGGTGAAAAAAGTGAAGCACCCGGCTGCCAAAAGACACAGCGGTGACACGGGGCTAGCCCCGCGTGGGCAGGGCCTTCAGAGAGCTGACTAATGCGTGAAGATGGTGACAGCCATTCTGACAGACACAGCGCGGGAGCAGAGACGCTGTCACCAAGCAGAGGCGAGAACTGTGGGGAGAGAACTTAGGTTTATTCCATCTAAATGTGAAAAATGCTAAAAACTTGAGGCATCCTCTCAAAGCCTTCACCAGCACTCTTGGCACAGTGAAGGGAAGAATCCGGGAGCTCCGGAGTGTATCATCTCCTTCCTGGAGGCTGGACAGGATGCAGCTCGGGGCTGGCCTTTCACACGAGCCTAAGAAAACCCTGAGCACTTGCTAGGCATGTCCCTCAAACAAGGTTATTTCCTAAAAGGAACAACGAGAAAACAAAAAGAATAGCACTGTCTGTCCACTGTCCTCCCATTGTTCATTGATTTGCTCGAGCGGGCACCAGTAACGTCTCCACTGTGAGACTTGTTGTTACTGTGTTTGGCATATCGAATACACCACAGGGAGCTTGCCAGGCTTTGCCGTGCAGGCGGGATACTCTCGGTAGCTTGCCGGGCTCTCCGAGAGGGATGGAGGAATCGAACCTGGGTCGGCCGTGTGCGAGGCAAACACCCTACCCGCTGTGCTACTGTATATATAAACTTTAGTATAAAGTTTTGCATGCAAGGCAAACGCCCTGCCCATACAAACACTAAAAGAACAGATCTTCCGAAACCGGTTGGTCGCTGCAACACAGGCAACATATAATTTTGGGAATTTTTACCTAATATAGAACCCACCCTGGAGAAAGAGGGTTTCAGATAGCACTTCTTTTCTTTTCTTTTTCTTTTTTTTTTTTCTTTTTGGGTCACTCCGGGCAGTGCTCAGGGGTTACTCCTGTGTGGTGCTCAGAGAACCATATGGAATGCCGGGGATCAAACCTGGGTCAGCCCCGTACAAGGCAAACGCCCTCCCCACCGTACTATCACTCCAGCCCCGCAGATGGGACTTTCTGGGCCTCAAAGACAACAGAACAATGGGATTTATCTGCCCAGTCCCTGTACAGGGTGCTTCAAACCTGTAGAATCGTAGATTATAAAATGTGCAGTTTCCTCGGCCTCTTTGGAAAACAATGTGGACATTTCTCCAAAAAACTAAGACTTGAGCTTCCATATAGCCCAACAATTCCACTTTTTTTTTTGGGGGGGGATCACACCCAGCAATGCACAGGGTTTCTCCTGGCTCTACACTCAGGAATTACTCCTGGCAGTGCTCAAGGAACCATATGGGATGCTGGGAATCGAACCCGGGTTAGCCAATTGCAAGGCAAACTCCCTACCCGCTATGCTATCGCTGCAGCCCCAACAGTTCCACTTTTTGGCCCCAAAACACTATTTCGAGGAGACATAAGCACTCGTGGTGCTTGTTCGTGGTAGCCCTCGTCATCTGAACCAATGCAGGTACCTAAGAACAGACGAGAGGATAGAGAAACTGTGGTCTACATACGCAGAGGAGCATTACTCAGCATAAGTCAGCTGTAGGAAGTATTAATAGTAGCAATAATATATTAATAGTAGTAATAATAGCAATAATAGTAGTAATAATAGTAGTAATAGTAGTAATAATATATCCTCCCGTTGATCATCGATTTGCTCGAGCAGGCCCAGTAACGTCTCCATTGGAGACTTTGTTGTTACTGTGTTTGGCATATCGAATACGTCACGGGGAGCTTGCCAGGCTCTGCCCTGCGGGCGAGATACTCTCGGTAGCTTGCCGGGCTCTCCGAGAGGGGTGGAGGAATCTAGTTCGGGTCGGCCGTGTCGGCTGTGTGCAAGGCAAACGCCTTATCCGCTGTGCTATCGCTCCAGCCCCAGTAGTAATAATAGTAGTAGTAATAGTAGTAGTAATAATAATAGTAGTAATGCTGCAGTATTACTCAGCTTGCAGCAAGTGAAACCAGCATTGGCTGCTCTGTGGGTGAAACTAGCAGAGGTCATCCTAGACGGGGAGGGACAGACAGGACGGTCTCTGTCACGAACCACAGCCAGGGGACAACGAACGGCCACAGGCAGTGGAACCTGGTTGCTAATGCAGGCCCCAGGACACTGGTGGAAGCTTCAAGGGTGGCACCTTGCCTGCGCGAATCCCTGTCATGAGCAGGTCGTAAATCTTGGTCCCTCGGGTGACCGTTTCAAAACAGATCCGGAGTTCAGCCATTTTTCGCTGGTTCCGTGGGTTTGGGCCATGGCGGAGAGGCGGGTAAGCTTGAAAGGCCACTATGGGACAGAAGGCTGCCGTCACGCTGACTCTCGTGTCATGCATCTAGCCAGGAGCTTCCTTGCAGAAACAGCTCCAGGCCTTTAATTTTCCCCGTCTCCCGGCTGAACAGGCGGCCCCGGAAGGTCCCAGAAGCAGGCCGCCTCCCCAGGTCCTGTCCCCGGCTAGACCAGGGCATCCTGTGCTCTGGAGTCCTCGGTGCTATCAGCCTGGATTGATTAAATGCCACGTGCCAGCCACTGCCCTGAGAGGCCACGGACCAGCGGCCCAGACAGACGGACGGACACGTAACTGACAGCACTGCACGGCCAGGGAAGTTTACCAAGAAGAAAAACATTCCATGAGAGATGACATGGGCACAGGGTCTGGGAGCTGGAAGAGATTCGGAGGGGGTCGGGGGTGGGCGACAGTGACTGCCCCTCCTTCCCCCGTGAGGGGTGTGGGCCAGTACATAGCAGCGAGGCAGGTAAAGTCCAAGGCGTATTCGGCAGAAGCCAGAACGGTCGTCACTTGCGGGTCACTCAGCCTCGGGTGCGAAGGAGACATGCTAATGAGAACAACATCTTCTTCCCACACCCCCTTCCCTTAGGGGGTTGGGGACCACACCAGCTATGCTCCAGCCTTACTCCTGGCTCTGTGCTCAGGGAACCGTAAGGGATGCTGGTGATCGAAGCCGGCCCGCTGGACTCTCTCTGTCCCCGACAGCCTCTTTTCCAAGCTGGTGCCAAGGAGACTTTGGGTGAGGTGAGGGGGTGATGGACCTGTGGCTGTGGCTATTCCCGCAGACCCGAGCTGCCCCTGCGGCCCCCCCTCAGCCAGACCTCCGCCCTGGGGGCCCCAGGACCTTCCCCGCGGCCGCGGGCACTCACGAGCTGGTCGGCCCCGCGCCGCAGAGATCCGATTTGCCAGATCTCCTGAAACCCCAGTGTGTGACTCGCTGCGAAATCCCTTTTTGTGTTTGGCTTCACTTGAGATGACATTTTGACTTACTGTGAGACAGGGTAATTCGTAGTTTCCTTTGTCATCATCATCTTTGGATGTCACAGACGATGGCGTGCTCGACACCGGCTCCGAGACCCGGGGACGGAAGGACACATGATTTTTATATGATGATTTCTCCCGAGGATTCTCGCCCGTGATGGCTTTTGGCTGCAGGCGTCGGGGCGGATGGAGAAGCTGCCTGCTGGGAGAGGGTTTTATGTTTCACTTGGCTTGTCGGTGACTAAATACAGTATTAAATGATTTGTGTGCCGCCTGCATGCGGGCGAATTGAAAGGGCTATTGTTTTATCAAGAGGGGCTTTAGCATAAACTAGGAACGCTCGGCGTTAAATACGGGGTCTCCGTCTACAGGACAGAGAAGTCCAGCTAGATGTCTTAGCCGGGATAGAGCTGGAGTCGGCCTCCCGCAGACCAAGTGCCTACGTCTCCTGTGCTGTCTCTCTGTGGCCCTGGAATTTACTTAATGGTGGCTCTAGCACCAGCCGAAGGCCACTGTCTTACCACCTGTCTCCCTGGCCGTGTCCCCTCACTCTACCTGTTCTGCAGACAAAGCCTCTCTCTGCCTCACCTTGTCCTGAGAAGGAGCTCTTTGACAGTCCCGAGTGAAACCCGGAAGGGCAGAGACTCTTTGGGGTATGAATCTCTAGTGACGGGGCCAGAGAGAGTGTGTGGGGGTGAAGGTGCCACTTTGCATAGGGCCGATCCCAGTTCAGTCTCCGCAGCACAGCCGGGTGTGGTCTGCAATCCACTGTCTCTAAGTACTGTCCTCCAGTTGTTCGTCGATTAGCTCAAGCGGGCCCAGTGACGTCTCCATTGTGAGACTTGTTGTTACAGTGTGTTGGCATATCGAATGTGTCGCGGGGAGCTTGCCAGGCTTTGCCGTGCGGGCGAGATGCTCTTGGTAGCTTGCCGGGCTCTCCGAGAGGGACGGAGGAATCGAACCTGAGCCGACCAGGTCGGCTGCGTGCAAGGCAAACGCCCTACCAGCTGTGCTATCGCTCCAGCCCATAAGTGAATAGATATGTAAACAAATTCCCAGTGACATTTCCAGCCTAAAGGGCCCCGGGTACCCTTGTCTCAGCACTGAGGGTCAGGGTTGCTTTGGTCCCTGGCCATTCAGAGTTTTAACCCGATAGTCTTTTTAGGGATTTCGAAATGTTTAGAAGTACCAGAATTAAAGAAACCCCCATTTTTTTTTTTATCAAGACAAGTCGGGGGGAAAGTGAGCGAAATAAAAAGCAAAAAACGAAACACACAGCTTCAGGCAGGATCCCTGGCCAGAGTTGCCAGTGGCAGCAGTGAATGGGTCAGTGGGGGTCATCCAGACCATCTCCGGGCAGGCAGCAGACAGCTCATTCCATGAGCTTGTGGCATGTCTCGCTCTCCTTACAACCTAGCGGGCGCGTGGCAGAAAGCCGGACTCTGATCCTGAGGTGAGCTTTGAGGGCCAGTGGGATCCGAACAGGGGTTAAGATGCCTGCCTTGCCTAGGAATAGCCCGGCTGGGTCCCCAGCACCACCAGGAGGGGTCCCTGAGCACAGGGCGAGGAGGAAAGCCCTGAGCACTGCCAGGCGTGGCCCCCAAACCAAACCAAACCCAAAAGACTGAAAAGCATTGCCGCAGAGAGAGTATTCTTTTTTTTTTTCTTTTTGGGTCACACCCAGCAATGCACAGGGGTTACTCCTGGTTCATGCACTCAGGAATTACTCCTGGCCATGCTCAGGGGACCATATGGGATGCTGGGAATCGAACCTGGGTCAGGCCGTGTGCAAGGCAAATGCCCTTCCCGCTGTACTATCACTCCAGCCCCGAGAGGGAGTATTCTTTCCCGCATGTTACAGCGGGTGCAGCCTCTCCCTCAAGGGTGGATTGCTAGCACGGGCCAGGTGGGGGGGGGGGGGGGTCCGCTCAGGCTCTGCATCCGAGGGCCCGTGAGCGTCCGAAAACCAGTGCAGAATACCCTACATGCACGTTTTTCTGGGGGGAAGAGTCGATACCTCTCAAAGATCCCCTGCCAAGTCCCCCTCGGAAGGAACGGGCTCCACACCGTGCCCCGGGAATCAGAACCGTCAGTGAGCCTGCTTCCTCGTCTCCTCTCCAGTGTCCCCCTGGTCACCAGGAGCAGGTCAGACCAGGAGGGAAGTGCCCATTCCGGTTCCTTAAGGCGGAGAGACCTGATGCCCAACACGCACGGAGCACTTGGCACGGCTGAATTGAAGCCTGGCCCTGCCACCCACCTGTCATCCCAGCGGCGCTGGCTGTGAAGCTGGACGAGGACCAGCACCTGCGCACGGTGGTCCAGCAGCGCAGAGAATGGGGTGGCAGCCTGGACAGTGCTCCCTTCGCCATGCCCAGCCATCACCTGTCCAAGGTTTTGAGCTGCCACAGTTTGAGGGAGGGGGTGACTGCCACCTAGTGGCTGGAGGTCAAGAAGGCAGCTAAACATTTCACAAATGCAGTTTCCCACAAGACACGAACTTCCTTCCTAAAACGTCATATATATATATATATATATATATATATATATATATATATACACTTGTACATATAGTATATATCCTAAGATAAAAAGATCGGAGAACAGACAAAACCGTGATAGACTCAGCTTTTCTGAGCAACTAAGTAAAAGTAAAAAAATTTAATCTCTGTTAATTAAACTACTCTCTTTGTTCTGTTTGCTTTTTGCACCACACCGGGTGATGCACAGGGGTTACCCCTGGCTCTGCACTCAGGAATTACTCTTGGCGGGGCTCAGAGAACCATATGGGATGCCGGGGATCGAACCCAGGTCTGCCACATGCAAGGCAGACAGACGTCCTCCCTGCTGTGCTATCTATCTAGTCCCTAAACAACTTGATCGAAGCTACAGTCAGACCTTCAGTATTATCTGGGGGGAAACAAGAGGCCTTTTTTGATCAGACCGATGGCCATGAGCCCACCTGAGGCCCCACCCCCACCCCATCCGCTCTGCGGAAGGGCCCACAGCTCAATTCCTCGGCACGCCAGGCACTCCGACATTGGGACCGTCTGTGATCGGAGATTGGAAAGCTGCTGGTTCGTCTTGGGCACGATTTGACTTGGGCTGAAAACCCTTCTGGCTCACCCATGTGACTCGGCCACTGCACCTGCTCCCTTTTCTCAGCCTCGGTTTCCTGGGTGGTGAAGTTGTGAGGTTCGTATCTGCCGCCTCTTTGGGGCTGCCCTGTCGACGCAGGAAGAGAAGGCGTGTCCGTGGGTAAAGTCCTACGAGCCGGTTGCTGGTGCGGGGGAGGGGGAAAGTGGTCTGTGACGGGACGCTGTCCATCGCTGTCCCTGCCAGTGCCCGGAAGGTGGCATGAGAACTAAAGAGGCAGCTGAGGATGAGGACGGCCCGCCAGACCCGAGCGTGTGTGCCGTGCGGCTGCCGAGTCTGGCATCTGACTTGGCGCGAGCCCTGAGTAATCCCAGAGGTCACCGTTCTCTCCCCGGCCCTCCCGGGGTCCCCGCCCAGCCCCCACAGCCCCGCAGCTGATGAAATGGGCAGAAAGGGAAGAACCCAAGCCCGGTTCTTCCCCGGCCCTCTCACTGCAGGACTGACTCTGACTCAACTACCTGCGCCTTCTGGATTTCTGGCATCGCGTTTTCCCGGCTGACAGTCCTGGCACGGTTTGTTTAGACGCGAAAGCAAAGTGAACCGTTTGGTGGCGGTGTGACTTGGTGCTGTCCCATCAGACGCTGCGTGCTGGCTGATCCCTGGAGTGGATCTGTGACTCCTTGTTCTCTCCTTGTTATCTCCAGGCCTGGCCTCAGCTTTGCGCTGTCCATCGGGCCTGTCCAGGCTGGTGCACTCTATTAGACAGGCTTTATGTCCTGTTAGGATGCGACTGTCTTAGAAGCTAAGGGGTGTGTCCTCAGGCTGGAGAAAGATGCTGTCTCCACCTGCCATTAGAACTTTGAGAGAAATCTGCAACAGAAAGGAGATTCGGTTTTAAGCGACAGACCTCAGCAGGCTGTTGGTTTGCAGGTGTCGAGTCCTTCCTTCCTCTGAGTCCACTGAACGTGTCGTCTGGGCAGGGACGAGCAGATGTAGGGGGCACACGAGTGGGATGTGAGAGCAGGAACAAGCCACGTTGGCAAAGTGGCAAATGCTTGTGTTTTGTGAAACACCTGCTTTTTTTTTTTTTTTGTATTCAGACTGTCCGAACCATCTGCGTTTATATTTTTTTTCTTTTTGGGTCACACCCTGCAATGCACAGGGATTACTACTGGCTCTTCACTCAGGAGTTACTCCTGGCGGTGCTCAGGGGACCATATGGGATGCTGGAATCGAACCCGGGTCGGCCGCGTGCAAGGCAAACACCCTACCCACTGTGCTATCTCTCCAGCCCCGTGCTTTTATATTCTTAACCTACTGTCAGCCATTGGAGAGGTTGATTTTTGTGTTGTTGTTGTTATTTTGTTTTGTTTTAAGCTTTAAAAGTGGTTGGGAGGGAAGGCTTTACAGTAAACTAGAAACCCAGGCCCCATCTTAGAAACCTTCTCCTTTTAGGATATCCCCATTTAATCCTCACGAGAATAGTTACTTTTTAATTTAAGTGCAGGGTTTTTTTTTATGTATTATGTAATTAAGATCACATGACTTATTCTCAGGCATCAAAATTTTAATTCCCTGAATAGATGCTTGACCAGTCTGTGATACGTGAACAGTCGATGCGTGAGGGTTAGATGTAGGTGACGCTTCACTCATCCTTTCTCATTAAAAAATTTGAAGTGCATTGCACAGTTTCAAGAAAATCTTCATTATTTTCTAGCTAGTCAACTGATGATTCTGATAGAAATAGTTTCTCATTAAAATTTTTGAAGTGCGAAAAAAACCAAATTTTGATATGCGGGGGTTGGAGCGATAGTACAGCAGGTAGGGCATTTGCCTTGCATGCGGCCTACCTGGGTTCGATACCCACCATCCCATATGCTCCCCTGAGTACAGCCAGGAGCGATTTCTGAGTGCAGAGCCAGGAGTAACCCCTGTCCATCACCAGGTGTGACCCAAAAAAACACATATTTGAAATGCATTGCAGTTTCAAGAAAAGCTTCATTATTTTCTAGATAGTTAACTGATGATCCTCTTCACTTGACCACTTGACATCCCGTTACTCATCAATTTACTCAAGCAGGCACCAGTAACGTCTCCATTTGTCCCTGTTGCGTGCTAGTGTAGCCCAAGGACGTCTGCTCGCTCTAGGAACACGAACAGCCTCAAACCGATCGTTCACGGTCTTGACGAAGAAGTCTGACCATCTCGTAGGTGGGCGGCCACGCGGTCTTTTGACGTCCGGTGGAATCCAGTCGGTAATGGCTCTAGTCCAGCGGTCATCTCCAAATCTCTACGTGTCCAGCCCATCTGATTTTCGACGCCTTGGCAAAAGAGACAGCATCTCTGATTCTTGATCATCGCTGGAGGTCGGAACTCCAGATTCTTTCTCTCACTTGAGTGAAGCATGATACTCCAAGCATAGCTCTTTCGATTCCTCTTTGGGAGACCCGAATAGCATTCTCATCCTGTTTTCGTAGGGCCCAGGTCTCTGAGGCGTATGTTAATGCAGGAAGAACAGTGGAATCGAAGAGATGTGCCCGGAGTCAGAGGTTCTTCGTCCTCTTGGCTATTTCTTTGGCGCTCATGAAGATCCTGATAGAAATAGTATTTACGGGGCCAGCAAGATAGTACAGGGCTAAAGGCACTTGCCGTGCACTTAGCCAACCCTGGTTCCTTCCCCAGCACTGCACAGAGTTCCCCAAGCACTGCCAGGAGTAAGACCCTGGACCCTGCCAGTGTGCCCCCCCACTCCAACTTCAACTTCAAAAACAGTATTTTTGATATACATCAGCTACCGTGCTAGGTATTTTTTGTGGACCGTTGCTGAAACTCTCTACGGCCACCGAAAGCAGCTGAACTGTCTGTTCCTTGATCATGTGGTCTCAACATTAAGGGTTCCTCCAGTATCCTATTTCACCACGTAATCAGCACAGATGCTGATAAACTACCCACCCACCCACCCACCCCCCAAAATGGGGTGCAGCCATTCTGGTGAAGCTTTTTATTAAATTGTGCTGTATAGCTGGGGAAACAGTGCACCGATTACGTGATGACAGACGGGTGTTCTGTCAGGATGGTGACCACAGCTGAAAGGCTGTTTTGTTCCCTGTTTTCTAACCTCTGACACTGCCCCTCCACACGTGCCCGTGCAAAAGAGAGGCCCCAGAGATGCAGTAATCGAAACGATGTAAAAAAAGAACCGCATGGGTCTGCGTTGACATGTCACACTCAGTTTCAACGATGTGTGGAGAAGTTAAAGGATTTTTTTTTAAGATGAAGTCATGAAACTTACATACATACATGGAAAGTATCATGCTAAGTGAAATGAGTCAGAAAGAGAGGGACAGACATAGAAAGATTGCATTCATCTGGGGAACATAAAGTAACAAAATAGGAGACTAACACCCAAGAATAGCCGAGATAAGTACCAAAACGTTCACTCCATGACTTGGAGGCCAGCTGCACATTCTAGGGGAAAAGGCAGCTCAGATAGAGAAGGGAACACCAAATAAAAGGTGTTGGGAGGATCTTCCCAGGATGGGAGAAGCATGCTGAAAGTAGACTATAGACCAAACATGATTGCCACTCAATGCCTCTTTTGCACCCAAAAGGAGAGAGAGAACAAAAGGGAATGCCCTGCCACAGAGGCAGGGTGGGATGGGGGGGAGGAGGTGGGGAGGAATACTGGGATTAGTGGTGGTGGAGAATGGGCACTGGTGGAGGGATGGGTACTCGATCATTGTATGACTGAAACCCAAGCACAAAAAATTTGTAAGTCTACAACTGTACTTCATGGTGTTTCACTAATAAAAATGTAAACAAAAAAATTTTTTAATGGAAGAATCCAAGAGTCGTTTGGCCACAAAGGTCAGAACCTCAAGGAGGGGGAGCACAGCCCGGGATACAGCTCACCCCGGCGAGAGGAAGCTGACCTCCGCAGGGCCCCTCACGGGCTCTGTGCTCGGACAGCTGTTCCCGTCACGTCCATCTCTGCTCTTGCTGCCACCCCTGAAGTCCTTCGTGAGACATGCTCACTCCTTGCCAACTGTCTTGTTCCCTGCCGCTCCTCCAGACCCGTCAGGATTCTGCAGTGTTTGTGTTGGTGCAACACTAACGTCACGACAGAACTTACGCTGTCTGCCCCAGACCAGGCGCTGTAGCGATAAGGCCCTTGTGTGAATCTTCTCTGGCGTTGGGGGACTGGCCTTGGAAACTGGGCGTGTGGGAGCACCATACTCTGGCAGCTGACCCTGTAAAGCGGGGGCGCCAAGGGAAGGCTGCACCTGATCCGCCTTGGCCGGGCCAGGAGCCACGTTCTCATTCCTGAGAGAGTGCAAGGAACTGCCCGCATACGCAGCTGCAAAGCAGAATAACAGATCACGTAGCCCGCTCGACTTGTAACCCTTGGCTTTCCCACCAAGTGTTCACTCCGTACTATAAAGGAAAATGAGCGTTGGAATAAAGTCGCTGTATGTTTCATCCGGTCCTCCCTCCCCGTCTTCAGCTCTCATTCCCTCTCTCCGGCCGAAGTTCAAGTTGGCTGCGTGGGACACAGCACTCTGGCAGGCTTTGAAATAGCCTTACGTGTTCTTAGCCCGTAGCAGAGCGACTAGACTCCATGCAAGAGCTGCTCCATCTGGGCACAAGCTTCGGCCTTCGGGTTCCTCCGGCTCTTACTCCTGGATGCTGAATCGGCTTCCCAACTTAGCTCCGTCAGTGTTTTCATTCTCAGCGTCGCTGTTTTCTCAGCAAAATTTGAGAGTCTCGTGGGACTGGGTCACTTACAGATGTACCTGTTAAATACAGCTCGTGTTTAAATAGTGCCAGAGCGACACGGTTTCCTCACTGACTTACTGACTGGATGTGGATCAGGTGGGGTGAGATGATCCCGTTTCAGGTGGGAAAAGCTGAGAAACTTTCTTCCTTGTTCCCGTCATTTTTTTCTGAGGGAGCTGTCGTTAATGAGGCCAGCGTTTCATTAGGCAGCATCAGGTTGAAACCAGCCGATGTTCAGATTTTTAAGGATCGTAAATTAGAAAAGGATCTTTATGAGAGTTGAACCGTGTTATTTGGGCCTGGATCAATCCCACTGTTTTATTCTTTCATTCATTATTCAGATACTTAAAATTACTGTGATAATATGATTTATTAGAAGACTATATATTTGGTCTTCGTTCCCTCTCCTAGAACAGGACTCGGAGCTTTTGGAATTTCCCAAATTCTCGGGGCCAAGAAAGGTGTCTTTGAGTATTCTTTTTAGTTTGGGGCGGGGAGAAGCTTTGGATGCTGGGCAGGGCTCCACAGTCCCACTGAGTGCTCAGGGGTCATCCCAGAGGTGCCAGGGCCATGGGGAGACCATGCAGGGCCAGGAACCCCACAATGGCTGCAGCGTGCAAACACGTACTGTAGCTGTTGGAGCTGTCTCCCAGGCCCCAGAATATTCTTTCCAAGCCCCTTTCAGCCATACATGGGCTTCCATGAAGAGGTGACTTTTAGGGGCTGGAGCGACAGCACAGGGGGTAGGGCGTTTGCCTTGCACGCGGCCAACCCGGGTTTGATTCCCAGCATCCCATATGGTCCCCCGAGCACCGTCAGGAGAAATTCCTGAGTGCAGAGCCAGGAGTGACACCAAAAAAGGTAAAGGTAAAGGTAAAGGCCCTCCCGTTGATCGTCGATTTGCTCGAGCGGGCCCAGTAACGTCTCCATTGGAGACTTTGTTGTTACTGTGTCTGGCATATCGAATACTCTCGGTAGCTTGCCGGGCTCTCCGAGAGGGGCGGAGGAATCGAACTCAGGTTGGCCATGTTGGCCGCTTATAAGGCGAACGCCCTACCGCTGTGCTATCGCTCCAGCCCTGACACCAAAAAGCCAAAAAAAAAAAAAAAAGGTGACTTCTAGAAAACACCCACAGAGGGCGCTCCTCATGCCAGGGAGCCAAGCATTTGGTCACAGGTGGGCACTCCCCATGGAGCAGAGAGGACCGAGAGCCTGAGCTCCCTCGGCAGTGGCCAGTGATTTCATCGGCCATCCCTGGACCTTGGCACCTCCATCTGAGGGCAGGCGGAGAGACGCTGGGGAGCACAGAGCCAGCCTGGCCCCGAGAGCTTCCCATTCTCTGCCCAGTGCCTCGCTCCCATCTCACCGTTCCCAGGTCACAGACCGTCAGAGTCAGCCAGCAATCCGCAAGTAAAACGTGCTCTTGGTTCAGCAAGACCCGCTGGAGCGAATTCATCAGAGCCTCCCTCCCTCCGCAGCCCCTCCCAGCAGCACAGGGGACAGCCTGGACTTGGGACTGGGGTTGGACGGGGCCCTGGGTGGAACTTAGCCCTTTACCTGTAATTCATCCCGTAATTGGGTTAAGTGTGTGTGGGACACCCTATCGCTGTCCCCTGACAAGTGGGCTTTTAGTCTCTGGTGGTCTTGGGGCACGGGGGGGGGGGGGAGACACTCTGGAAGTGTAAATGCATCTACTTCTTAACTGTGTGATCAGTGATGGGACGCACATCACCACCAGGCCCACAGGCCTCACCTTCCAGTGTGACCGATGGCTCTGCAAGAGAACAGGGCAAGGGTTAGAGCCGCAGCACAGTGGGTAGGGCTTTTCTACCCAGGTTCGATTCCCAGCATCCCATAGGGTCCCCCGAGTACCACCAGGAGTAATTCCTGAGTGCAGAGCCTGGAGGAACCCCTGGGCATCGTTGGGTGTGACCCAAAAAGAAAAGTAAAAAGAGAACAGGGTGGAAGCACATGGCGGTACGCCTCAGTAACCTCAGGAAGCACTTGGGCTGACCCGACTACAGGCACGGAAAGGGGCACTCCGGGTCCCTCATCATGCCAGCTGGCACCAGACACCCCCCACTTCTGCCAGTCTGCCACACCGGTGCCAGAGAGAGGCCAAGATGATTCAGATAAGGGAGGCGGGGCCGTGGGAGGAGAGAGAGTCAGGCGGAAAGGGACATGGGGGCCGGGCCGGGGGTCAGGCACGTGGGCGGGGGTGGGGGGTGGGGGGGGGAGGATGGTGACTTGAGCACAGAAGTAATCCCATCATGTGAACTAGAGCTTGAAAGGAAACGAGATAGAGGATGCCAAGATTATTTCCCATGGATCATGTGAAGTAGCACACAGTAGCGAGTTTAATTTGGATTTACTAGAATAAATGTCAGTGACTATGTTTCTCTCTTCGTGCCTGGGAAGCAGTTCTGACAAATAGTACAGAGGCTGGGAGCTGGGGTGGCCATTTTACAGGTGGCGGGGAGCAGTCTCCTAACTGTTTTATTTTCCCCGTTTAAAAAAGAATTGGGTCAATAAGACCTGTCCTACCTAAGGAACATTTTTAGTAATCTAAGAAATGATGAAATGCATGAGCCTTCCTCTCCCAGGGGCAGTCATCCTGATCATGAACGGTTTAAAACGTACGTTTTTCTCAGTGAGATATGGGAGGGGAAGAAAGGGCTATCAAAAGAGAAAAGGGAGTTTATATTTTGCCAACTATGTTTGTTGATTGCTAATTGAGAATTTGGCCATCTTTAAAGTCAGTCACAGAGTGGGGAAAGGCTGCGATTTAATACGTGTCAGAATTCACTAAAAAGGAATTTCCAAATCAGCATTCACCAAAAAAAAAAAAAAGAAATTAGGAAAAATGCCAGGACACTCTATATACATTCGGTATGTGGTCTATAGAATTTTATTTTTTATGACAGTAATGACTTCTCTCTTTTTAAAAAAAAGTGTGAAGATGAAATAACCTAGCTTCGTGTCGTCTTGGAAAAAAGATCATCTCTCCTGATTCCTGTTAATCGTGATAGTGAAGCCGGTTTCTCAAAAGGAGAAACGCTCTGTCTAGGTAGAGGGTGGAGAGCCCTAGCATGTGGAATTTTTGTTCATTTGTTGAGTGGCTGTGGTCTTAAAGTGGAGATAGGATGGAACGTTGTTTGTGTCTTGGAAACGGATGCCTTTTCATCATGCGTAATTGAGCAAAGTTGAAATTCTGTAGGTATGAAAGAGACAAACAAACAAAGCCACAGCTATGATAGCTGTTCCAGGAAATGGAGGAAATTAATAATAAAAGACAACACACTACCTCATAAATACCTCATAAATGCTCATCATGAGATTAGACCATGAGAGCATTAAGCAAATACCCTGATTAATTTAACAATTTAATCCGAGAGTGGGAATGTAGAGATTTCAGAATTCATTCGTACATAGGCAAACCAGAGACAAAAATAAATCGCTTAATTCATAAAGTGAAGTTTACAGCCAGTTCTTGTGGAGATCTAGAGATAATATTTTTTAAAAAAAAATTATAACTAAGCAAGACGTTCTTATGTGAATGGCACTTTAAATAACCAAGTTTCTATGTCTTTTTAAAAATACAACATATCTTATGGGACAGATCTGGGCATTTTTGCTTTATATCCAGAGATCTTTTATAATTGGTTCTAAGTCACAGCTAGGAGCAATGGTTTTTTTAAAAGACTGCCTGATTCCAGACACAGAATTTCGGAGGGTGGGGGGAATACTTTCTTCAGCTTCTCTGTTAACTGAGTCAAGTTTAAATTAATCCTGAGGAGGATGTGTTTGGCTACCCTGTCTGTGGATAAAATGATTTATTAAAGCATATTGTCGAACATGTTTTGAAGAATTTTTAGCAAGTGTGAATAGCATAAGAGCATCTGAACAGAAACGCTTTTATATTTCTATCATGTTGATCTGGTAAATTTTTTTTTCCTATCAGTTAGTTGGTAAAAATCCACAATTTAGCAAAACAGCTAATAGGACTCAAATGGAGACATTTCACATAGTGTACCATGTAAATGTAAACCTTTGTAGTTACATGTTTTTGTAGCAAGAGAATTGTTTTAAAAGGCATGTAATTTATTAGCTTTCGGTAGTTTCTTTATTGCCTTGCCACACTGCAGTAATAAATAAAAGAAAGTGAACTGATTTTACAAATGGCACACAAGGTGCACATTTTGTGGGGGGAAAAGTCTTTTTTTAAAGAATTGGCATTAAATCCTTTTTTTGCGATGACAAAGAGGCTAAGAGTGCAAACTGTATTTTCTGTTTATCGAGAACAGTCTTTTTTTCTTGGGGGCATTTTTTCCTATGATCATCAAGGGATTTCAAAAGCAATAAAGTGTGGAATCATTGTTCGACTTGAACAGTATTAAAACTTAGGTTTTAATTTCAGTGAAGTAATAAGATTTGAACCTGTCTCACATTACAGCACTGTAAGGCATTTAGCAATTGTATTTTAAAAGAGGTTTTTAAGATGCAGCTCACTTGTAAGCTAACTGTCTGTCAGTAATTAATAGTTTTTCTTCAGCTTAGGCTGTTGTGATCAGACCAAGAAATATCTGGGTTTTTAGTAACACATTAGGATAATTATGAGTGTTTATTCCTAATTAGTCTAAATGTCTAATAACGTTCAGCTTGCTTCTCTGCTTAAAATGAAAAAGAGACATTAAAAAAAACTACAGCAGGTCTTTGGACCTTCAGAAATATGGATGCATGTGCATTTAGATATTTCAGTAATTTTTAGCCCAGCAAGATTTTACACCAGTTGACTCATCCATTAACTAGGTTGTTTTTTTTTTTTAATCATTGCTTCATTTTCGACGTCAGATCATTCGTTTATGTAAAAAAATGCTACCAGTTCTGGGACTATAATTGCAGCTGAACACGAGCTGACAATCTGAATTCTTCAGTACTCAACCCTGAAACTCACCTTTCCTTCTCAAAAAAGGGCTTTAAAATATGGGCATTTCTATCAGATCAGCGTGGCAACATACTTGCTGATGAAAGATTGTATTTACCATTTTGAATTGCTATTGAAAATAATTGCCTCGACAAAAGGAAACATCTGTATGAGAGCACCCGGCTCAGGCTGCCATCAATTTTTAACATTTGAGGGTTGAGCTATGACCTTTTCTGATGGCTGTGACCAGTAACTGCTTCCATTAGCCATAAGTTTTGTTTCTTTATTTTAGTAGATGGCCCGGACTGTAAATATTAGAGAATCTAAAATAAATCAACATATTATCCTAAGGATACAAAATGTAAGAGCTATTTGCGGTGGGGAACCTTTGACAGATAGTTTGGATGGCGCAGGAGATTGCCTGGCTGAGGCTCTGGTCTGCGCCGCCTGCCCGAGGCGGTTTCGTGCGATGGTTGTGTATTGATGTCAGGGTTAGCACTGAGTGGCGAGCAGTGACAGATGTCTATAATTACAGGCAGTGCTTCCAGGATTTCTGAAAAGCCGGCCTATGTTGAACAATTATCTTATTTCTGCCTTGCCAAAGAGCATGTTCCAATTGCGAGTATTAGCAATGGTGAATACAGCCGCTTCGTCTGCTGCCTTGGGACAAATGTGGGAAAAAAAGCACTTGGTTATGAAACAGAAATGCAAAAAAAAAAAAAATCTTTTTTTTTTTTGAGCATTCTGAATTAGTTAAGTTCAGTGCTTTCCTAATTTGTATCTCCCCAGAACGTTTCTGTTGACGGCGTTTTGAAATATAAAAGCCCATTCGGCAGACTTATTGGGATTTTGTTTTCCCCCTAGGCCTGCGTGGCGCACCCCCCGCCAGTGTCCCTGGCTTTCCGAATAGATGTGTTTAAGCAAAGTTGGCTTTAGAACAAGTTTCTCCTGCGTGGCTCCCATGTCCACGGTGGGGGGTGGGTTTCCCTGGACAGGCTCCTTTTTCCACGGGGCGGCGGAGGGGGGCGCTGTCAGGTGACGGAGCAGGAACTTCCCGTCTGCTGAGAACTGCGTCTCAGTCTCTCTCGGGTGCCCGCTCCCCCCACCCCCCTTGCTTCTTCACCTCCACCCCTCCTCGTCCTCTCGACTCTCCCGAGAATATCCATGGCCACGTCCTTCCACACTCCCTCCCGGTCCACGCTCTTGGTTCATCAGAGATGCTTACACACTCGATGGTCCCCGTCTCCACTGTCCTCCGTCTGTGATGGTTTGCATCGATGAGGCCACGGCTGTCGTCTTCCCAGTGTCTGTCTCTCTCCCACACACCCACCCCTCCCCGTGCAGCCTCCTGCCCCACAAGACACCAGCCGTACCATCACCGTGTCCCTCAGGTCGAGGGCACTAAGTACTCAAGCTTTGCCCCAGTTGCAAAGTTGGCATTTTCAGGTAACAGAATAAGGAAAAAATAGCTAGAAATGTCATTTGAGTTTTTTTTTTCTTTGCCGGCCACCTTTCATCGACATTTTCTCGCTTAGTTGGTCTGGTTGTCTTCGTTTCAAAGAACACGGAATAGATTTCAAGAAGGGCAGAGCCTTGGCTCGGCGTCAGAACCTCGTGTGGGTTTTTGGGCCCCGTCTTCCTTCTCCGAGCCCGAACTTGCTCTTCCGGTGTCACGTGGGCTATGTATGTGTTTTTCGGCGCGAGTCCAGAAGTGATGGATAAGACCAGCGTCCCAGATTCCTACCATATTTGCAGTTTTATTTCCCAAGGGAAGAACTTATCTCGACCAGCCAGCCATCAGTCACAGGGGAGTGAAGCCTGGTCCTCATCCTCCCTACCATTCATCTGAGCACAGAGAGAGAGCAGCTCGGCCCAGACAGGGTCACTGATCAATTCCATATTTGTGCCGAAAAGGCGGCACCTCTCTGTTTGTGTCGGGCACCTGGCATAAAAGCTCTAGCAACGGCGTACGGAACTCCTTATCCCTGAGCACTGGTTGTCGGCGAGGAAAACGTGAAGTCAGTGGGGCCATTTGTCTGACTTGGGGAGACTTTGCATTCTGGGACACAGGGCCGGAACTTGGCAGCGAGGGGGAGAACTCACCTTGTTAGCAGGAAACAGGAACGTGCATCCGAGAAGGAGTGGGGGGCGCTGTGCACTGTGCGGTCTGGAGAGGGGGCTGAGCCGCTGGCACGGAGCATTCTGGTTTCCTCCTGTCTCCTCTGCCATCACTCTTCCTGCTCCTTCTAGAAGATGCAAGTGCTAAGGCAGGAGAGAGACAATCAGGAGGGCGGCTGTTTGCATGGGGGCGCTCTGTCTCTCGCTCGCTCGCTCTCTCCTCTCTCTTCTCCTCTCCTCTCTCCTCTCTCATCTCTCTCGTAATCGTACAAGCGCGACAGCTACTTGCCTGCCAACTTCAAACACAGCTCTTTCCCCCAGAGCCACAGTACCGTGGGACGGGGCAGGGGCGGTCCCCGGCACCACATAGGATCCCCCCGCCCCACGCATTTCTGGGAGTGCCCAACTCCTGGAACGAAACAAAACCAAACCGTAGATATTTCACACACACACACACACACACACACACACACACACACACACACACAATGCTAGTCCAGATCAAGCAGAAAGAAAAAAGGACTCTCGTCTCGGTACCGACCTCAGAATCTTTACGTTTGTCCTATACTACTTGGTACAGCGATGTGCTACCCACCTACTCGTACTGAGTAGCAAATGTTTCTTTGGTGCTTACCAAGACTCAGAACTTTTTAAGAACTCCCAGGGCTGTAGAAGAGACAGCACACCATGACAATAATGACGATAAAGGAGCAGCAAACACATGATAATTTTATTAATGTGCCAGGATGGCTCTAAGTACTTTACATAAATTAACTGTTAACCTCCTCAAAATTCTGTAAATTAGGTGCTGGAGAGAGACCCTCTGGAGCAGGGAAAGCAGTTGCCTTGTGCACAGCTGACCCCGGTTCGATCCCCGGCACCTCACATGGTCCCCAGAGCCCCACTAGGAGTGACCGCCGCGTGCAGAGACAGTGGTCAGCCCTGCGCCTGCCAGGTGTGACCAAATTTTTTTTGAAGTCTGTAGATTAGACCCTATAATCATCTCATGTTGTTTTTGCGGAATCCGAGGTTAGAGGCTTAGTAACTGGTTTTAGATCACTAAGTGGCAGACCCCAGCCAACGCCGAGCTGTGGGGGGTTCTCGCTGGTGAGGTCACGAGACGGAGCTTCTTGAAATGTTTTCCACTCAGGACCCCTTTTTCATCCAAAAAATTTTGTAGACAACCCGGGTAGAATATAAAGATACACAATCACAATCAATCACAACCATCCTGTTATTCGTCGATTGCCTCGAGCAGGCCCCAGTAACGTCTCCTTCGTCCTAGCCCTGAGACTTTTTTTAAAAAAAGTGCCATATTCAAGGTTCTTTCAGAGTTAGGAGAATGAGACCCTTCATTGTTACTGGTATTTGGCATATTGGGTACGCCACGGGGAGTTTGCCAGACTCTGCCCTGAAAGATACACGAATAAAAAAAGATACACAAATTTAAAAACTTGGTTGACAGCAGGCCATGAATTTATCTTAAAACAAGTACTTTGCAATCCCCACATTCAGTCCGGGGTCTCAGCCCCCAGTTGAAGAAGCCAGGGACCAGTCCAGCCTGAAAGAAACGGAAAGCGATGGAGGGGTCTGGAGCAGCATTCTGGGGAAACATCGAGAAGGGGATGGACGCTCAGAGCCCCCGGTGCCGCTGGTGCTGATCTCTCAGGGCACTGCTGTCGGGTGTGTTGGAGGGACTTCCCTGACTTGCTAGATTCTTCAGTGTGTCGGTCCTTGGGAGCAATGCCAGGGTGCTCACAGAGCCACCTGCTCTGCACCAGGCTCTGCTCCGGCCTCCGGAGTAACTCAAAGGGCCCCCAGAGCACTGTCGGCCAAGTCCCCAGCCACATTCCCTCGGCTCCCGAGGGAGGAGAGTCCAGAAACCCAGAGAAGGAGTGGAAAGTGTTCGGGTGAGAGGGGTGTTGTGGGGGCTCGCCAGTCTTGAAGCCCACCTTGCCACAGCCCCAGGTTCTCATCACTGAATGGGCGCCTGCTCGCTGCTGAGTACGGAGCTGCACTGCCTGGGTGCCTTTTCTGTATCACCCTGCTGGGTGTGCGTATCATGACCAAATGCCCGGTGGTCACCTGAGAAGCAGTGGAAACTGCGGAGGGTCTGCAGGCAGCCTCCATTTCCTGCTGAACTGAGAGGAGGCTGTTTCACCCGGCTATTCCAAACTGCATCTGTGATTGAACAGTATTTACAGCACGTGCGTTTCTCGTGCCAGAATCCCAGAATCTCTCTCTCTCTCTCTCTCTCTCTCTCTCTCTCTCTCTCTCTCTCTCTCTCTCTCTCTCTCTCTCATTGTTGGGAAATAGGGGAGATTTTTTTTATTTTTTGCCTCACGCCCGGTGATGCACAAGGGTTATCCTGGCTCATGCACTCAGGAATTACTCCTGGAGGTGCTCAGGGGAACCCTGTGGGATGCTGGGAACTGAACCCGGGTTGGCTGCGTGCAAGGTAGACGCCCTACCCGCTGTGCTATCGCTCCAGCCCCAACAGGGGAGATTTTCACATCTCGTGTTTCCCAGTGTCCCCGCGTCCTCCATCGCCCTCTCGCCGGCTGCATCCGGCCTTGACATTTTTTGCTCCGGAATCTAATCTTGTCGCCTTGCGATATGCTGTTTGTTGCAAAGAATGGTGGATAAAATGCCTCGAGTGCTCCTTCCCGCCATGGTGTCCCAAGACCTCGCAGTGAGGCCTGCTGAGCCTTCCCCCGAGAGCCTGTGTGTGCGGCGGCCTGACAACGCGAAGGGCCAAGGAAGGTTGTGTCTTTGCCCGGGACTTCGCCACGGCCCCCGCCGCAGAAGACTCGGGCAGCAGAAGCTCGGCCCAGACATGGCGTGAGTTGGCAGCACACGCAGGGGAAAGCTGTATGGGGACAAACTGAGCGCTCCCCGTCTCCTCTGGCTGCCTCTCAGCTGGCCGCACCGCGGGGGCCCTGCGAGGGGCTCCGTGTCCCGTGAGCAACAGCGGCTCTGCGCAGCCCGGGTCCCTGTTGGCCGGGGCAGCCTGTCGGGAGGCATTAGGCTCACGCTGGTGCAGATCCTGAGTCAGGGGCTCCCTGAAGGCACCCGGGGCACCCGGCCAGCTTCTGCTGAACAGGTGGCAGTTAGCCCCTGGAAGCGGGCAGGGCAGGGCCGGGCCGAGAACGCGCCTCCGACACGGCCCACGTCGCTGGCCTTCGCTCTACCTGTCCTCACGCTTTCCCAGGGCGTGTGCAGAAACGAATCCAAAACCCTCCCCGGCAGCATCTGGGGCCGTCCCCCGGCCCCCTGGACGCGGGCCCGACGACGGGAGCGGAAGCCCCACTGGGCGTGAGCTAAAGAGGAAGCATGTTCTTAGCCATGCTTCAGCGAGGCCCCCGCCGGGAGAGGGGATTAGCCGGAGGCAGCAGGCAGCCCCGCGCCCGACCCGCTGAGTTCCTGCTCCGTGCCACGGGATGTGGAGCGAAGGAAATGCGAGGCCGCCCTGTGCCCGCTCCAAGTTTTCTGGTCCGACAGCCGAGCCGAGCAGATTGGGAATGAAACCCGGTGGAGGCCCGGTAGGTGTGTCCCCTCGGCGAGATGGCCACCACAGATGGTGGCTTCAGAGACTGTCACTGGGAGGAATCCTTAACGTCCGTGCTCGTCTCGGTGCCCGCCTCCCGCCTCCCCGGCTGGTCTTGCTTTATCGGGGACTGTCCCGTAGGCCAGGGAAACCGCGCAAACAAATTCCTGACTTATAACGCGGCTGCTGGCGCAAATCCGGGCCCGACAATTAAATTCTGGCTAAATAAATAAATAAGGATTTTTTTTAATGTACTTTGTATTTTAACCACGTTGTGGTTTTCTATTTATTTATTTGTTTATTTATTTTTGGTGGTGGTTTTTATTTTAACGGAGGGGTCAGCGCGGGCAGCCCTGATCGCCTTGGGTCCCGTTGGTGTCGCTCAGTTTGCGGGTGTCACATGCCACGGGGAGGTCTGTGCTGTTCTCCCGACGTGGCTGATCGCGACGGCTGCGTCTGGTCCAACACTCACAAACGCACGCACTCAGCCCACCCCCCCGCCGTTTGCACCCACACCAGCTCCCCCTCCTCCGTCCTCACCTTCCTCTGACGCGTCTCATCGACGAGGCGCTTGCCGGCATCAGGGCACCTGCAGGGTGAAACAAAATACTGAAGTTTAGTTTCTTTCTACTAAGAAGTGAGTTCACGCTCCGTTCCAGCATGCTGGTTCCAAGGCACACGTTCCTCAGAAAGAATTCCCTGTGATGCTTCCGTTGGATCCTTTCTGGGGACAGGATTTATTTGGTCCAGTTACGGCCCATTTAAAACCGTGATTGGTTTGTCATTTCAGTAGCCTGAAATAATACTCCGAGTCCACAATTGTGTTGTTTGTTTTTTTAATTTGTTTCCTGATAACTGTTTTTATACTAATGAATGTGTATTTTTTCCGGGAAGGAAAAAAAAAACAGCTCAGGAATAGTATATCATCTGATGACAGAATATTTGTTGTTGATTTTCACAGCACTGCTAATTTTCTGCATCAAGCCAGCTCACAATGTACGAAAGCTCTTTGAGAAGTTATAATGTCTTAAACATTTATAGGAGGCCTAAGGGTATTAACTTACTGTAATTTTCTGAAGATTCATTATCCAAAATCTTAATTCATTATAGCAACTCTTATGAAAAACCTATAGAACCAGTGTTTTCTCTTATTTTCTTATTTGCACAGAATGAGGGATTTATTGTTCTTTTTAATTTGTTTCATGTGGTGCTTTTGAGTACATTTCATAGAGGGCTGTTATTGAATTTCTGTGACTGTCATTATATATCCATACAACCTTTCGGAACTAATATTCTGGGTTTCCCAGTTCTGTAATCTACTTCAAATTTAAGGATTGACATAATTAGTTTCTTCAAAGTTATAACCAGAACGCGTGCGACAACACTGCAGATACCCACCAAGACCAAGGATTAGGATGGGAAACAGAAAACAGTTTTAAAAATGATGGCAGCACATGCTTTTATTCTTTATTAAGTTAGATTTACCACTCGGAATCTTATTGCTCTTTGTATGTTTATTGCCTTGTCTGGTTTTCTTATCTGCCTTTCCCTTTTAAAACCAGATATAAGATCCTTTAGACTACCTGCATATGGACAGTTGCTTGGTAGATAAGAAGACGGAGGGTGTATTGGGTCATCGGAGCATTTATGTACATCACCAAATGCTCTTCTCTAAAAGAGAAGAGCGTCATCGCAGTAAAATAAGGAGAGAAAAAACAAATTATTGTTTCAAAACAAACCGATTAAAGCAGGTTTTTAGGAGCATGCCTATGAAGTCTGTCTACTGCAGCCATTTTATACACTTCTGACAACTTCCTGCATTTCAGGAGTTAGATGGATGGTTAAAAATAATTAACTGAGGGAAGGGGGGTCTTGAGCCACACCCAGTGATGCTCAGGGCTTGCTTACTCCTAGATCTGTGCGCAGGGGTCCCTCCTGACAGGGCTCGGGGGACCATATGCGGTGCTCGGGATTGAACTGGAGTCGGTCACCTGCAAAGCAAGTGCCTTCCTCTCTTTCTGGATTTAAAAACAGGTCAACTTCTCAGTTAACACTATTTAATAGAAATGGAGAGAATTTGCTTTTGTACCGAGAAGTTTTGAATCCTCGTGCCTTTAACGAATGCCTTGTCTGACCATGTTCAGGGTGTATTGATTGAATAATTAGGCAAAGATTTAAAAGTAGATACAGATTCCAAGGTTATACTTCCTTACTTCCTTTGAACTGTCACGGATGAACTAGAATTAACGACAAATGTGCTTTTTTGCTTTCCTCTTTATTCATGGAACAAAGATGGCTGGAAGTCGGGCAGGGGAGAGGAAGCTGAGGGAGTTTGAAGTCCAGTGGAAGAGAAGAAAAAGAAAACTGGCTTCCAGCGTGCGACCTCCAGTCTGGAGAGATGCTGATGCAAGCCCCAAGCATCCATTCCGTTTCTTTGTCCCCTTTGGAGAAGGGCCTGATACTTCTTACACTTCAGCTTATTTTTCACTATGATCAGTTATTTTAATTGACTGTAAACTAAAGGATTAGGGATCTAAGAAGTGAAAAGGAGTTTCATCTCTTCTTGCCTTTGCCTGGGGAGCTGGGGCGGTGGGCGGGGCTGACACGTGGAGGCCTGAGAACAGAACGGGGGCCCTCTGCCCCATCCCCTGCCCGCACCCATTCACGAATGCCTGAGATCCTCCTTAAAACAGGGGGCTGTGCTGTCATTTCTTCTTTCTACCATAAATATGGCTTCCGGCACAATGATTGTTTTAGAGAATATTGAAAACCCCTCAATAGTGTTAGTTTTTCCTCCTTCGGTAGGAGACATTCATGGACCTTTATTTTACGATAAACAATGTGGTAAATACTTCCTCTCCGAACAGACTGTCTCTCTCCTCTCCCCACCCCACCTCCAATTAGGTATGTCTTTGCGATCATTAAATTGCAAATAATTGAAGACATTTTCATATGATCTGCATATTCTCTGAATGATAAGGGTGGCGTGGAAAATGTGAGACTTTTTTTTTTAAATGCAGTAATCATACGTTGATTTTAAATAACCCTGTCACTTGTGAAAACAAATCAGATTGTTGCTCTTAATGAGCTTTTCAATTTACTATTCAGTAGATCAGATAAGTGGATTTAAGAGGTAATGATCCTGTTTAGTACTCAAGCTTGACAGTCCGGATCCTAGTCCGGAGAGAAATCCCTGGGGACAGGCGCGTTGACACAGCCTTGGATGGGATAATGGGAATCAGAGCTAATGGATGATAAAAGGAACGGGGCGAGTTACAAGGCTAAGTGTGGATTAGCGGCCTTCCGTGTGTCCATGTTGACTGTCTCTGCCTGTGCCTTAGTGGCTCAGCGCTGAGGCGCCCAGACACTGTTTTGACAGCCGAGCACAACACTTGGCTTCCTCTTCCCTGGATGTCAGGGACACGGCAGAAAACTTCCTGTCAGAACTGTCACTTGAAATAGAGCAAAATAAGATAATTTTTTTAAATGTTCAAGTGTCTTAAATAAGTTAAAGTCGTGTTTGAGGGGCGGGTGGAATTCTATTTTGAGAACTCCACGTGGTGGGAGTAAGAATCAGATGAATTCTGAGCAGCTCTGCCATTCGAAATACAGTCCCCGTGAAGCCATGAAAGGGGAGAATCCGATCTTACAGGACACCAGCATAAGCAGGGGACGGGACTCCCCCAAGAAATGCAAAGTGAGGGGCTGAAGCGATAGCACAATGGGGAGGGCGTTTGCCTTGCATGCGGTCAACCGGGGTTTGATTCCCAGCATCCCATAGGGTCCCCTGAGCACTGCCAGGAGTAACTCCTGAGTGCATGAGCCAGGAGTAACCCCTGTGCATCACCGGGTGTGACCCAAAAAGCAAAAGAAAAGGAAGGAAGGAAGGAAGGAAGGAAGGAAGGAAGGAAGGAAGGAAGGAAGGAGAAACAGCAGCATCAGGAAGGAAGGAAGGAAGGAAGGAAGGAAGGAAGGAAGGAAGGAAGGAAGGAAGGAAGGAAGGAGAAACAAGAGAAAGAAAGAAAGAAAGAAAGAAAGAAAGAAAGAAAGAAAGAAAGAAAAGAAAGACAGACAGACAACAGCGTCAGCCCGCATTGTTGTCGGGGGGGGGGGGTCTCTCAGGCCCCTTGTGTGAGCCCAGTGAAGGGACAGGTGGACGCAGGGTGGGGCTGGGGTGCCCTGAACCACCCCAGTAGCAGGGAGGAGAGAGGAGAGAGCCATTCCTACCTCCCTCATCCTCCAATGTGGCCTGGGAGACCGGATCCTGGGGGGGCACCTTCCGGAAGATTCTCTCTCCCCAGACGTAGTCGAGATGGGCTCCGAGACCGCGCCGGAAGGGGCAGCTCTCTGGGTTGCTCCAACTCGGCCTTCCTTTCCCTTGCCCTGTCGGCCTGTTCCCTTCCAGCTTCTGTTTCACTTCCCCAGCAGGAGGAGCAAACTGGGATCCTCCAACACACGCTTCTAGTTTTAAGAATTTTTTAAAGAAAAAAAAAGAATTTTTGTTTTTGTTTAGTCCGAATATAAGGCCTCTGGAAGAAGTCGCTTTCTCCCCCTGACCAACCCTCCGACCCCGGGTCTGCCTTTGCCACCTGAACGTCCGCACACCCGTGTCTGTGTGTGACGGGCACGAGGCAGGCAGAGAGCCTCGGGCACGGTCCCAGGGGACGTGGTGGCACAAGAGAAACCCCGGACAGCTGGCGCCTGGCAGGAGAGCCTGGCCCCGCACCAGGGCGTCGGGAGTGTAGTGGTGTCACCTCCCAGCCCCGCCAGGCTACCGGGGAAGAGTCCATTGGCTGCCCGGGCCACTGTCCCACTCCAGTGCGTGTTTATAAGCTCACCGTGGCGGGGGCCAGGCTGAAGCATCGCGCCCCAAACTTTGCGGCCAGCGCTCACCCACTGGAAGCCTGGCGGGCCCCGGGCCGCTGTGTTCAGCACAGGCTCTCCAGGGCCGGGATTTCAGCAGGAAAAGTAAGATTAACCGCTTACTTGAGGTACTCGGGGATCATTTTGAAACATTCTGAACTTCCTTTTAAAAAAAATTTTTTTTTAAATAACTGCCTAATACAACCAGAAATTCTTGGGCGGTGCACCAGAAAGATGGGGCATTTTTAAAATGGAGACTCCCATCTTTGAGGAAGGGATAGTTGACCACTTGGAGGAAAAGGGAAAAACTAACAGCAAAAGATGAGTGTCGGATGTGAGTATATGAGTGTGTCTCTGGGGTGTGGGGGTGCGTGTATTTCAAAATAATAGGTGTTCCTGGGAAGACAGAGAGGGGAGATATTTTTAATTACCATTCAAAATTTAAATTCCCCCCACCACTTAAATTCTTCCTTTACTCGCCCACTCTGTTCTTCATTGTGGAAATAACCGTGCATTTAATCTTACTTTGTTTAATTTGAATGGTGTTTTGAGAATATATGTTCATGGCAAAGGCCTTAACAACTAAATGTTTTCATGCAGGTATATGCCCGTATGTCAGAAGTCTTAGGAATAACAGATGACAACCATGTTCTAGAAACATTCATGACAAAAATGTGAGTTTTTGCTTTAGTTCTCTAGTTTTTCTTCTATTGTCGCTTTAAATCGTAGAGAGCTTTTCTTACTGGCTTGAAATCTCTCCGTGACATCCAATTTAATAAGGGAGCTAAAATCATGCTTTAATTCTCAGAGTAGCGACACTGTTCTTAACTAAAACTTAAACCTGCTTAAAAGCCCCGGCCCCAAAGACATGGGGACTTGAATCTGTACAGCTCCGGTGTGCAGCCCCAAAACACAATTTAAAGAAGTCACTGAATAGTCCCTCAGCTGGGCAGCATTTTCTTAAACCGAACAGAAACTAACTCATTTCAAAAGCCAACTGAAGGGACTATTGCGAACCGAGATCCCTGGGAGAGTTTGGGGTGCCTTTCGGAACCCACATCTGCCTGGAAGGCAGCAAACTGCCCTTCCATCGATTATCCTATGCCGTTTCAGCAGAATCGGCTTGTTTCTGGCTGAAGACCTAAGTTTGCACACAGATTAATGCGCGTGTGTCCCCCTGGCCGCCCACTCCATCTGCCCAAGAAAAGACCACCGTGTCCTGCTCGCAGAGAGCAATGTGGGATAAATAATCAGGCCCCTCAGAAGCAGGCCGGGCAGCTCACATTGGCAGTTCCTGCCTGGGCATGGACCGTGAGCCCGCTCTGACGCCCGGACTCCCGTTGGTGTGCCCTCATCATCCGTTCGCTCCAGCCGCACGCTTGGCAGCTTCTTATTTTCTAAGACGGGATTTATAGGGTTCGATGCCATTGGGAGGGAAGCCTTTCATTGTCCATCGATTGTTTATGATTTGGGAGGTGCCGTGAAAGCAACAGAATGGAAAATATTCTCTTTAAGTTGAACTTACTTTCCACGTCAGGAGGTGTTTGTGATTTGAATCGTCTCTCACACAGATGTGTGTGTATTAACATTCTCCCTACATAAACAGACACTCACGAGAACTTTTTGCTTTTATACGTAGCGTTACAAACCTCAAGTACGGGGCAAGATGTGAGCCTATAATTTCAAGAACTCTGCAGTTCCTAAATGACCTTTCTGTCGGATATCCTTTTAACGATACATCTGACCGTGCATATCAGTAACGTAACCAACACATTCTTTTGGCAGGGTATTTCCTGTATTTATAATTTTTGCAAGTTTTTTTTAAGTCTTTCATTTAGGTCTATCCACAATTGTGTGTTTTTGAAAGACGTATCGCTCCATTCGACGAAGCTCTTATTCACGGTCACAGTTTAATTTATACATCTATCTAAATTCCTAACTAGTTAAAGTTATATTTACGCCCACCCTGGTTAATAAGTGCTTACATAAGAAATGGTGCGACCATGTATTTTTTCCAGTCCATGAGTTTGGGTAACTGTCAGTGAGTTCTTAAAAAAACAAACTTGTAACTAATTTTAAGAGAGGTTCTTAATACCTTAAAGGTGAATCACAAGAATAAATCTCTCCTCCATATTCTTCAGTTGTAGAGAGTATCATTTTCATTCATTAGGAAGCACCGTGCCCCGGTAATAGGAAGAAAACTATACATTTTTTTGACCATTCCATTTGGCTCCACCAAGTCAACATCTATCCTAATTGAAGATTTCCCACATCTATTACATATGTAATGATTGCATCCTTTCGAAGATTCTCCTAAAATCTAAAATGAGGAACCCTATCTTTTGTTAGATTCTATTTGATAACATTCCTACAAGTGAGAGAGAAATATGTATATTATTTTTAAAATGCTAGCCATCAGATACATCGGAGCCAGTGAAAAATAAGTGTTGGCCACATTACCCGTGGGGCTGCGTCATTTCTTTCCAAATGAGGAGACCCTCCCCTGGAAACGGCAGTACCAAATGGCCACCTCCAATGTAGGTTCACTCCAAGAATATGCTTGTATTAGTTAAGTTTAAAATTGTGTTCCTGGGCAAACCATAAAAGATTTCCAAAGTATTAGACACCCACTTTTGTGCTGGAATTTAATATGCAACTTTTTATTGGAAAATAATCGTCCTTGTCTGGCAAAATCCACCATGCAATATTTCTGTTAGTGGGTATAATGCAATAAAGACAGGGAGGGCTATTTATCACTACAAATTTTGAGGATTTCAGGATTCTTTTTATTATTTTAATATATTTCTTTGATATTAAATCAGAAAAATGATAAATTACACCTGTCTAGGCTGTTTTTCCTTTTTACTGGAAAGTGATGTACAACCCAATTCCAGTGGTCATTTTGGCTCTTTAAGATATGTATTTTTTCTTATTAAAAAAAAACCCTCAACCTGTATTTTTTTAATAATAATGCTGAAATACTCTTTATTTCTAACATATGAAGTGGTTTATAAGTACTTCCTAGTATGGCAAACTCTGGCCTTTTCACAAAGAATTACTCCGAGAGCGTTTTACCTGGAAAGAAGCTTATGTTATCTTATAGCACATAGCTATTGTTTAGATTTACCCTATATTTTAGGTTGAAATTGAAACCTAATGTAAGATTAATTTGATCTTTATTCTTTTTGTATAATTTGCATAATGCCTAATTTATTTGTATCTGCTATTTAAGACCCTTTTCCTGTCACCTCATCTCTTTTATATTTTCTTTAATCCTGAAATGGTAATCTTTTATTTTAAGGACTGTTTATTCCTTTTGAGCGCATCCTCTTGAAGTTAATAAGAAAATCATATTTTTAGAAAACTTATTAGATAAAAGTTTTAAAGCTATAATATTTTAAACCGAGGGATACAAATGGTTTCAACTTGAACACATTGATTTATATTTTTTAACAATTATTTCAGGTTTGCATATTTAGAAATATATATTAGCTCAATTTGATTTCAGTGCTCAGTTATTTGAATTATAAATCATTATGTCCCTTCTAGCTGATCAGTCATGAAATATCCTTGAATTCATTTACATAATGGAATATTTGAGTAGTGTATCTATTTTAGTTACCTAATGCATGTTTTGTTGTTTCCAATCGATTTCTTCATTATAATGTTTTTAAATGCTGATTTTAAAGCAATACATTATTTCGACGTTAAAAAATAACATGATACTCTTCAGCAGCATAAACTGTTGTGCAAGATTAAAAGCTAGTATCTGTTGACCCCTAATAATTCACCAGAAGCTCGGGTCCTTACTGAGTGCCACTGTCTTTCTGTAATTAGAAAGTACAAAAATTAAAAAAAAAACATATATTTTTTAAATATATGAGACCCTGCATTTGATTTTTTTTAAGCATGAAAAGGAAAACAGAGCAGATGCCTTGGGCAGCAAAGGCAGGTGCTTCTTGCATGCACCGAGATCTCTCCCCAAGACTATCTCTGTGCAGAGATGTGTCTCTGCGTCGTCCCCTCTGTACGCGTTCGAGGGGAAGGCTGCCTTCGGAGGCCCCGGGTTCTACTCGAGGCCTGTTGCATTTTACTCCCCGATTCCTGTTTGTCAAATTTAGAAGCTTTTTCATCAGGAAGACTATTGTAATTCTAACAGCCAGTGCTGGGAGAAAGTTTCCTTTCCCATCAGGCCCGTTACACAGGACGTTTAGCAAAGACGTCGCAGTAACATTTTAATATACTGTTTAATTTCCAAGGCTGAATCTCAAGGATCCCAGATCCTAAGGAGCCCTTCCTGTCTCACACGCACTCCCGGCCCACTCCCACACACCCCGCATCGTGCTTGGCCATCCTTCCTCCTCCTCTTTGAAATGTTTTCATCAGAAATTGTGGTTTCTCCCTAACTGGGGGAAACGGGGACAGAAGGAAATTGCTGGAAAGATGGGAAAGAGAAGGGAGTGGGGGGGCGGGGGTGGGTGGGCAGGGGACGTTCAGCTAATGACGCAAGCTGGGACGGCACAAGCAAGGGGCGTGTCACCCGGACTTTGTCCTGGGACAGATCATCAGTGGCTTTTCCTGCTGCCTTTTGCTCCTGGGTCAGATCTACAGCAGTGGCCTGCGTCTCCGATACAGGAATGTGAAGGCAGGTCTTACTTCCTGTTATGGAGGTTGCCCTCATCGCAAGATTTTGAGCACCCCCCAAATTCCCTTCTCTTCTAAATTAACTGGACGCCAGGAGAGAGTTCTGTGTTGATCCGTGCATATACCCAAACTCATCTTGCCCTGTGAATGCCGTTAGCATCGGCAATGCTTAGGACCGTTGGGCCCTCTGGTCCCTGGTCTTGCCGACCAGTACATTCACTTCCTCTCGTATTCATCCATTTCTCGGATTGCAGGGACTCGGGCCAGCATGATGGCTCCCAGGGCTGGACATCCTCCAGGCATGCTGTGGCCCCGTCCCCAGGCCCCAGGGGCACTGTTTGAGGAAGGCTGCGTTGCTGATTTTTTAAGCCTAACCCCATGCTCATCTCCCAGGGGTGGAGCTTATCCTCCTCCTGACCTCTTCCAGCCCACCAAATATTAACTGAGCATTTGCTCCATCCGGGGCGAAAGGATGAGCACCTAGTCCCAGACCTGGGTTCTAGACTTCCCTTCCCTCCCAGCTCACTCCTAAAGCATCAGGCCTGGGCCCGTGGCTTCACATGGGAACTCTTGGCTGCAAGTGTGGGGCCCTGGGTTGGCCCCTGGCAACCAAAACCGGTTGGTTAAAAAGGAGGCCGGGTCTAGTGTGTTATTTTCCGTCTCTTTCTGTTTTTGTTTTGTTTTTTGTTTGCTTTTTGGGTCACTCCTGGCGATGCACAGGGGTTACTCCTGACTCTGCACTCAGGAATTACTCCTGGAAGTGCTCAGGGGACCCTATGGGATGCTGGGAATCGAACCCGGGTTGGCCGCATGCAAGCCAAGCGCCCTACCCGCTGTGCTATTGCTCCAGCCTTTCTAACTCCAATGACATATTAATTTTCGGAAATTTGACACATTCACGTGACCAAGGGCGGGTGACACTTGACGTGACGACTGTACGGGTCTCTTCGCTCTGCGTCACTGAGACCCGGCCTAAATACAGACCTGGAAAGGCCATTTTCGACACGACCAAATACGGCGCGACCCAGAGCCCACCCCCCCACCCCCGCCTGGCACCCCGCTTCCCGCCCACTCGGGCTGCGGGTGGTCAGGGACCGGGAGCAACTGAGGGAGGACACAAAGGGAATTAGGGGTGAAGGATGGAAGGGAAATGGGGGATGTCTGTTACAGGAAATACTTAGTAATAAACGCAGTAATTCTGCTTTGGTGAAGCAGTATTAAAACATATTGCTTTATTCCAGGGACTACCGCCATCTCCAGATGGTTTGGAGAATGTTAAATAAAACGAGCTTCAGCACACATCCCTCAGGCGTGCTTCCATTAACATTTCTCATCAGAATATATGTTGATTTATTTCTTTGTTTTCGGTCTTTATCACCCATGGAAAAAGTCGTGCCATAATTTATCTGCTCTGTTTGCTTGTTTTCGTGCTGCAGTCACGTGTGTGAGGATCCTCACGCCAACCCCTCCTGTCTCCTGTTTCTTCAGACCCTCCCCATATTCTTTCTAGAATCTTGTCTGGTGGGGTCACCTACCCAGAGGACGGATCGTTTCTCTCTTTTTTTTCTTTCTCTTTTTTATTTTATTTTTTGGGGGGCGGGGGGGGGGCCTCGCCCAGCAGTGTTCAGGGCTTGCTTCTGGCTCTGTGCTCAGGGATCATTCCTGGTGGGGCTCAGGGCACCACGCGTGGTGCTGGGGATCCAACCCAGGCCAGCCACCTGCAAGGCAAGTGCCCTCCCTGCTGTCCCGTCACCCCGGCCTTCCCTCGTCTGACCGTTTCTGCTTGTCTTCCCTGCAAAGCCAGCCCTGCTCCTCGCTCCTGAGCTCGGAGTCAGATTCCTGGTGGGATCCCGAGTCCCGTAGCAGGACCAAACTTGCTGAGTTGCTGTAACTAATTTCCCGCCCCCCCAGGCGAGCACGGCCCACACCACACACTTGGGCGAGGGGACTCTAGTCCCTGTCCCCCGTTATCTCTCGCGGTTCCACCTCGGCTCTGGTCCCTGGCTCACGTTCCCTCTGGCCCGTAGTTACATCCCTCTCTCAGCCTCAATCTCTTTTGTCGGGAGGGCGGGTCACCTAGCAGGTAGGTCGACCAGGATACCGGGTAAATAGCCACAGCCCTAGCCACGGGCCTCTGCCATCTGGCAGGAGCAGACGAGGCCCCCGCCCACAGCACCTGTTCTCCTTCCTGTTCTGGAACCTTCTTCCTGAGTCCCGCGGCCTGCGTGCCCTCCTGTCCAGTGAGTGTGGCTCTGCCCTACACTTAGCTAAGAAATTACTAGAAGGCTGGAGCGATAGCCCAGCGGGTAGGGCGTTTGCCCTGCTTGCAGTGGTCTTGGGTTCAATTCCCCATATCCCGTATGGTCCCCTGAGCACTAAGGGGTAATTCCTAAGTGCAGAGCCAGGAGTAACCCTGAGCATCGCCGGGTGTGACCCAAAAAACGAAAAAAAAAAAGAAAGAAATTACTAAAGACTAGGACACCTTCCTTCCTTCCTCAACTGAATTTTTGTCGGGGTGACTCTTTGAAACGAGACCGTCGTAATACACTCGCCTGCGTGACTGAATCTTAACAGCTAACCCTCAGTGACCCAGTGTCTCACGCTTGCTGAGATGTGGCACAGGGTAAGGCTAGTGACTGCCAATCGGTGCCAGGCTTGGTGCGTCTGTGCTTCCCGCTGCCAGGCGGGGCTTAACCGCAGAAGCCGGACCATTCTCCCTCAGTCTCCCTCCTCTGCCAGAATCACTGTCCAGAGGACTCGGTGGCCCTCGGGTACAGCGCCTCCCGCTCTGCCCGCGGTCCTGTCAGGCCAGCACCACCACCGCGCTTACAGAGCAGATTACTGGCCCAGGAATTTCGCCCAGAGAACGGAGTTGGGAAAACTCCTCAATGGGTCCCTCCTAAGAGAACGGTTTCCCTGACGCCCAGTTCCCAAGCACCTAGAGCACTGCTGAACCTGCAGGTCTGGGCTGAGCTGGCAGAGGCTTCCTGGCAGTGACCCCACATCAGCCCCCAGCACCCACAGTCCCCAGAGCACTGCCCTGAGCTGCCCCTGGGCACCACTGGGAACGGTCCCCAAACCCGGTAGAACACATACATACATACAATCGATCACTCGCCCTCTGTATCCTCTTAAAGACAGATGGAGGGGCCAGGATTGTACAGCAGGGAGGGCATTTGCCTGGCATGCAGCTGGCCCAGGCTCAACTCCCCGACATCTCGTCACATCCCCCATGCACCGCCAGGAGTGATTCCTGAGCGCAGAGCCAGAAGTGACCCCTGAGCATCGCCAGGTGTAGCCCCCAAACCAAAAAAACTTCTTTAAATTTAAAAAACCAAGTAGCTGTGAGGCAACCTAGTGAAAAGCAGCTCGAGGAACCATTTTCAGGTCCCACGCGCCCCCTGCTAGATTCTCTTCCTCGCTGGGGTAGGCGTCGCCCCGCCAGTGGACCGACGTTACTGCATTGACCGGCGTGCATGGCGCAAGTTGGGTTGGCCTCAGGACTTTAGCGGCGCGGCCTACATAAAGCGCTCACACCCCGGTAAAATGGTGTGACTGATGACGGCCCTCATCTTAGGAAAGAATAAGATGGCAGGACAAAGAGCACAAATACATTTTCCTACCAACCCCCCCAAAAAAATCTCAGACCCTCTCAAGAGCCAAAGCTTGCTTTGGATTGAATTCCTATAAGGGAATATAAATATTCAAATTAAGGCTCATTCGTTTTCCTTATTGAAAAAGAGCAAAATTTCATCCATAATCGCCTTTTTTTTCTCGCTCTCTCTCTCTCTTTAGAATGTAATTAAAAGGCAGAGGACTGGCCTCAATACAAAGTGCACAGATGCACTTCTGCAGAAAATGTGTCTTTGGCAGAAGAGTCTTCCTGCGAATGTTGTGTTTATTGCTGCCATAAATATTCTCTTGTCAACACAGGACTTGCTGTTTATTAGCGGTACTGACAGGAAGGTCCCTATTAATGACAGCATTCTTATCACCCATAGACCCTGTCACTTTTGACATCGCAATTCTAAGAGACGGTCTGTGATAATCACTCAAGGTCCTCCTTCATTTATGGGTCCCCGTCCAACGGGTGGGCGGTGGGTCTGAGCAGGGGCTCCGCTCCCGCCCAGGGATTCCCACTGGCAAAAAGTAAAACAAATGAATGAACGAATCGCCAGATCTGCATCTCTAGGCCAGGGAAGACCAGCCGCCTCCCCACGAGCCCTGCCCAAAGCTCGCGGAGCCCTGGGCGACCGCGTGAGCCAGGGCCCAGGCCCACTACTGGGTGAGTCACGCAGACACCGCCTGGCATGTCGTGGCCGCTCGAGTCCCGGGAGTTCAGTCCGGAGCTGTGGACTGTCTCCCGAAAAGTTGTATTTCCTTCCTTCCTTCCTTCCTTCCTTCCTTCCTCCTTCCTTCCTCCTTCCTCCTTCCTTCCTTCCTTCCTTCATTCCTTCGTCCTTCCTTCCTTCCTTCCTTCCTTCCTCCTTCCTTCCTCTTTCCTCCTTCCTTCCTTTCTTCCTTCCTTCATTCCTTCATCCTTCCTTCCTTCCTTTTTTCCTTCACTCCATCGGTCCCTCCTTCAATCTTCCCTTTCTTTCTTCCTTCTTTCTTTCTCTCCTTATAACCCTTCCTACTTTCTCTCCTTCCTTTCTTCCATCTTTCTCTCCTTTCCTTCCTTCCTGCTCTCCTTCCTTCCTTCCCGTCCCTTTCTCTTCCTTCTTTCCTTCCTTCTTGTCTTTCTTCCATCTTTCTCTCCTTTCCTTCCTTCCTGCTCTCCTTCCTTCCTTCCATCCTTCCTACCTTCCTTTCCTTGCTTTTCCTTCTTCCTTCTTTCTTTCCTCCCTTCCTTCCTTCCTTCCTGTTTTCTTCTCTCCTTCCATTGGTCCTTCTTTCAATCTTCCCTTTCCTTTTTCCTTCTTTCTCTCATTATACCCATATTTCTCTCCTTATATTCTTCCTTCTTTCTCTCCTTCCTTTCTTCCATCATTCTCTCCTTCTTTCCTTCCTTCCTGCTCTCCTTCCTTCCTTCTTTCCTTCCCTTTCTCTTCCTTCTTTCCTTCCTTCCCTTCCCTTTCTCTTCCTTCTTTCCTTCCTTCCTTCTTTCCTCCTTTCCTTCCTTCCTTCCTTCCATTTTTCTTACCTTCCTTTCCTTTCTTTTCCTTCTTTCTTCCTTCCTCCCTCCATCCCTTCCTTCCTTCATTCCTTCCTCCTTCCTCCCTCCCTCCCTTCCTATTCCCCTCCCTCCCTCCCTTCCTTCCTTCCACAATCCTTCCCATATTGTGGGAATGTGAGAATTGTACCTTGCAGAAGGCAAACATTCTGCACATTTTCATCTTCTGCGTCTTTGTGTCCTTCCTTGCTTTTGGGCAGAGCCATTTTCCGTATCTGATCCCCACAGCCCAGCCTGTAGGGTCACTTGGTTTGTGATGTCAGCCTCCGTGGTCAGTAGGGGAGGCCAGGGCTTGGCGTGGCTGACAAGATAACACACTGATGCCTGCGGCTCGTTGCCACGGGCTCTGGTGCATTTTCTACGCTTTTACACTCATACCTGAGTGACTAAAGTTTTAGAATTGAAATTAAGTGCCTCTCTCTTGAGGCCATGTGCAGTCTTAGTTCTCTGGATGATGGGAAGGAAAGGATTTTTTTTTTTTCACAAAAACATGAATAGAACCAGAGATGATTGGGGTGGGGAGGAGGGCTCCCAAACACTTCAGAGACGTTACCCTGGGCCATGCTCAGGGAACCGTGCCGAGCCAGGAACCGAGCTCAGGGTCTCCACATGCATGGGGGAACCTCACTGCAGCCCTCTGAGCTGTCTCGCCACACCACGGGGGAGCAGGACGGCCGGGAGGGAAGGCCTGAGGCGGCTGGTGGGGAGTGGCCGATGAGAGCACGCCCCGGCTCAGGGAGGCCAGCCAGCGGCCAGCCTGGTCTGGTCTCCAGCACCCCACACTGTCCCCCAGTTCCCTCAGGAGTGAGCCCCGAGCACCCGAGCACTGGGTGTGGCCCCCAAACACGCTGACCCCAAATGGGAAGAGATGTCTGCAACAACACAGCTCCCACGGCTGTCTGCGGAGTCCCATCAGCCCCCTCGGGTCTCAGGGGTACCCAGCTCTTCTCCGTCCCCGCAAGTGTCCCCAGGAGCCCTCCCCGTCGTTCCCACACAGCGGGTCGTCAGAGGAACGTAGCCTTCGCCCCGAGCCTCAGTTCCCATCTCAGCTCTGTCAGTCCGTAGTTGCGGACTCCCGGGCCAGTCAGTCCGTTTCTCCAGACTATGAGTGAGTGATGTCTGGTTGCGCATGGGGAGGAGGGGCGGGCTGGCGGTACTGGGCTGTGCGAGCTGCCCTGGACCACGGTGTCTGCAAGCCTGCTGCGCTGTGCATGTCCAGATGCAGTTTTTGTCTTAAAGTTTGCACCGAGCTCACTACTCCTTTAGAGTTGGGATCCTTTCCTCTCTTCCGATCGCCCATTATGGGTCTTTTATAATTATTTTATTATGAAATGATATTAAGTGAAAAGAAGTTCTCCAGTTACACCCCAAAATATAAAAAGGGTCAGTTTTAATTTTCCGCTATCAAGGCTTCAATCGTCAAGAAGTTTTGTCTTAATTATAAGATTCATTCTTCCTTCCCATCACTGGAATATGTAAAAGAGTGGAGAAGTAATTGCATTGGTTAATAATAGATTATCATTCCTTTTTTTTTTGTCTCTTTCTCTCTCTCTTCGTTTTTTGGGCCACACCTGGTGGTGCTCAGGGGCTACTTCCCCGCTGAGGTGTGGGGTTCCCTGGGCCCCTCCCTGGCCTTGATGGCTCTTGTCGGTGGAGTGGGCGCCCTCGGTGCAGAAGCGGTGCGCTGTGTTGGGGACAGCCCACCTCAGACCGCCCCGTGTCCCAAGGTTCCTTAACGCCATCACTTATATCCTCTTAAAAAAGCTGGCCAAGATAGACGCCGCCAAGTTCATGCTGAGAAACCACACAGTAAGTCTCCGCTCCCCCGACCTCAGGGCTGGCGTGCGGGGGCGGGGCGGGGCCGTGACCCAGCTGCTCTTCCCTCCTGTCAGAGCGAACACTTCCCTTTCCTGGGCATCGGTGACAGGGACGGTCTGAGCGACCTGAGATGCCGAACCACCTTCTACACGGCCCTCACCCGCCTCCTGATGGTGGACCTAGGTAAGGAGCCTGAGGGCGGGTCCGGGTACCGCCCGAGGAGAGAGGGTCGGCGAGCACTGTGCCGCGAGCAGCTGCTGCTGCCCGAGTAACAGTGTCCGCACGGATCTGCCGGCAGTTTTCTCGGGCTTCGATTTGCCTTCTCTGTGCGTCTCAGCACCACCCGATATATCTTTGTGTGCAAGGGGGCTGTCTTTCATTTTTAAACAGTAGCAGCACTAATTCCTGGTTTCATTCATTAAGAACTTTACTCCAAAAATATTTTTAAAAAAAAATTTTTTTTTTTGGTCCACACCTGGCAGTGCCCAGGACTGACTCCTGACTGCACTCAGAGATCACTCCTGGGGGGGCCTGGAGGGAGCCTTATGGGGTGCTAGTGATTGAACCCAGGTCAGCGGCGGGCACGGCAAGCAGCCTACCCGCTACACTATCTCTCCAGACCCTCAAGTTTTATTGTCTGGCTGTCCTACAAGCCACTCATTTTACTGCTATGAACCTAAGAAGGATCTTTGATAACTCCGAAACACACAGGTTTCCTTTGGTGTGGCGTTGTAGTCTAGAGAAGGAAAATTAGAAATGGTGGAAATGCCCACCAAAAAGGAATTAATGGGGGCTGGAGTGATAGCACAGTGGGTAGGGCATTTGCCTCGCATGTGGCCGACCCGAGTTCGATTCCCAGCATCCCGTATGGTCCCCTGAGCACTGCCAAGGGTAATTCCTGAGTGCAGAGCCAGGAGTAACCCCTGAGCATCACCAGTTCAACTTAAAAAAAAAAATAGGAAATTAATGGTCTTGTGGTGTCTCTCCTCACCAGGCGGAATAGTCCACAGTCATTAAAAACTGAGACGTGAAGACGATAAGAGGTGTGAGATTTCATGTTGTGTTGTCTGGTGAAATGGCACGGCGTTGAACTGTGCGGGTGGCGGGGACACCGTGCCAGGAGTGGGACGGAGAATGTATCAACAGAGGACTCACCTGAGGGAGTCTGGAGGTGACTTGGTTGTAGGCCACATACCTGGCATGCGTGAGGCCATGGATTCAGTTCTCAGCACTGACTCCCCTTGCCCCTCCTCCCCCAAAAAATAAAGTGTCCAAGGTGTTTTAAATGAAATCCTTCAGAACGTGGGATGTTGCTTTCAGGTAGCGCCTGTAGGCATCGCTCCTGGCTTCTGAGCACCCGTCATTTCATGCCTCACCTCTGCGCAGGGACAGTAACTTCCTCTGACAGGTCACTGAAACGGTGACATCCCCCTCCCCCCACCCCCGCCGCCCCGGACCTCTCCAGGAAGCACGTCCCACAGAAGGGGCCCCGCCACTGCCCCGTGGTGACCGCAACACTCAGAGAAGGGGCCCTGCACCGCCCTGCGGTGACAGTGGCCCTCTAGAGCCTCCCCGTACCCGCAGCGTCTGGATGCTGCGGGCTGAGCTCTCGGCTCACAGACCAGGCCGGGGCCCGCTTGGAGGATTGATCCTCCTCGCAGGGACACGCAGGACCCTGAATCCTCTCGCCCTTTCTCTTACAACGTACCGGCTGATCCACCACCTTAAAAACGCGAAGCTTTTCGACATGATCCTCCAAAAGGGGTGAGGATGATTCTATTTGGCATGTTAGCAGCCTGGCGCCGGGGCGTGGAAAGGGGGACGGAGACCCCTCTTTGCTCCCGACCCCTCCCTCGTTTTCCTCCATTTCCACGGAATACATGATCAGAAAGACAAACCACCGAAAGGAGAGAGCTGTGCAGGTAGAATGATTAAGGAGCTTTGCGGGATTGATTTCTAAGGAAAGATTAAAAGAACCGTGTATGTATAACTTGGCTAAGTGACAACGGGAGCCGGAGGCAAAGAGAACTGTCTATAAATATTTGAAGAGTGTAAACCAGGCATGCAAAGCCCAATCATCTGCTACCTTAGGCGAGTGGGAGATGGCGCGGAGTGACAGCTCGGCGTCACTGGAGAGAGGAGCAGCCGCCGAGCCTGTGTCACGGTCTCACCGCCCGCCAGGAGCATGGCCTCTCCCTCGGCCAGCCAAGAAGACCTAGCTTTGGAGAGCGCCATCAGTGACTGACCCCGTCAGACTCAGTGAAGGAAACGGGGGCAACCAGAGGGTTCGAGAAGGAGCCAGGAAGAGACTTTCATAGGGGAAAAAAGGTCCGTGTCATGCTCGCCTTCAGCCTGGAACAGAATGAACAGGGCAAGATCTTTTCCCGTTCGGCCACTTCGACAGAAGCACCCCGAGCCCAGGATACATTCGGCCACTTGCAAACAGGACCACGCATGCCCTCAGTGCCCAGTGCCTTGCACACGGCCGACCCGGGTTCGATTCCCAGCATCCCGTATGGTTCCTTGAGCACCGCCAGGAGTAATTCCTGAGTGCAAAGCCAGGAGGAATCCCCATGCATCATCGGGTGTGACCCCAAAAAGCAAAAAAAAAAAAGCCGGGTTCGATTCCTCCGCCCCTCTCAAAGAGCCCGGCAAGCTACCGAGAGTATCTCGCCCGCATGGCAAAGCCTGGCAAGCTCCCCGTGACGTATTCGATATGCCAAACATAGTAACAACAAGTCTCACGATGGAGACGTTACTGGGCCCGCTCGAGCAAATCGATGAACGAAGGGAGGACAGTGACATACATATATATATATACATATATTATATATATGATATAAATTATGGGAGTTTCTGGGGGGGCGGTGAGAGGGCCACACCCGGCAGTGCTCAGGACTTCCACCTGGTTCTGCCCTCAGGGGTCACTCCTGGTGGGACCCAGGAGGTCCTCTGTGGAGCTGGGGGCTGAAGGGGTCGGCCGCACGTGAAGCAAATACCCTGCCAGCTGCACTACCACTCCAGCCCTCAATGGGTATAATTTCAGTTCGGAAATTACATTAGCTTTGTTTGAAAAAAAAAGTGGGGGAGGGGGCGGGGAGAAAAGTCCGTACCGGGGGAGACTGCCCAACTAGAAGAGAAGATGGAACCGTGCCAATCGCAGTAGCCTGGGTGGGGTAGGAGAGGGGCACGCAGAGCATAGCCAGTCAGAAGGGGAGAGACAAATACCAGAGCGACGCAGAGGGAGGATGCAGAGGATGGGCTAGCCAGACGCAAACAAAACCCTTGGTCACTGAACGCAGAGACGGGGTCACTCGGAGGACAGAGGTTCAGTGGACGGCGGTGGAGGGACGCTGGTCCCTGGCGGAGGGGAGGGCGTGCTAACACACGTTTGCACCTGTTCTCCTAAAGCGCCTACAGTCTTACAAAACACTCTTAGCTCAGTGAATGACTGGGGGGACGCGGTCAGGTATCTGCGTACTCCCGGGGAAACTGAGGCTTAGGCGGACCTGCCCCGCTCTGTGAGATGCTGCTGCGGTTGTAGAGGGAGACTGGACACAACCCGGGGACAGCCCTGAAGGTGCTCGCCGAGCGCGGGGGTCACGTGTGGACGGCGGACAGAGACCACCACCCAAGCTGGCACCCTCACGGCGCCTGGGGGTCAGCTCTGCCGGCCAGGGTCTCCCTGGGAGCAGCACCGACACTCGGCCTCCCCCAGGCAGAACGCACCAAGTGGCCGGCTGCTTCCAGCAGGGCTCAGGCCAGCCCGACAGCTCCTGGGGTCTCAGTCCCTGGCCGCCTTCACTCCAAGGCCTTACAGCTCTGCGGGGGATGGCTTGTGGCTGGCCGGACTCAGCTCTGTCACCTGAAGCCCGTCTCACAGACCAGAGTGACCGAGACGTGACTCGGATTTCCCTAGAGAGAGTTCAGGCCTCCCAGGGTCCTGGTGTGGGTCCACCGTTGTGGAAACAAGGGAATGAGAGAGAGTGGTACTCTACGCAAGAGCAGGTCCCTATATGACATGGGGGCGGACAGGGGCGGACGGGGGCAGGGGGTTAGAATATTCGTTAACGAGGCTCCTTCTCATTTAACAAACACCAGTTTGACAGGGAAATTTTTGTAGTGCTGCGGGGGAAGGAGGTTGCTCTTTTGTTTTGGGGTTTGTTTGGTTTGGTTTTTGTAAAGACTCAGAAGAAGAGTACACCTGACCAGCTTGCTTGCCGAAGGAAGCACTGGATGGGATTCTTGGATTGAAATATACAGCGTGTTCTAATTGAATCCTACAAAATAAATTGAATATGTTTTGTATATAAGCCATGCACATTGGAATGATTAGAAAAGGGGAAAGAAATTGGGTGTCACATTAATTGGTATTTACTTTGAAAAGCCTTTTGGTCTCTATTCAATAATCTGTACTTTGTATGAATTTAATTAGATGCTCTGTGCCTCAGGTTGTATTCCAGATGAAAATGGGGCCTTTTTTTTGGCAATAAGCAGTTGTACCATTTTATCAAATTGCTCCTTGGCTAAACTAGACACAGCGTTCACTGCAGAAAGAACCGAAGTGGAAGCATTTCCTCATCAGGGCGGTGACTGCTTCCTGCTGGCTGGGGCAGTTCTGTGTCTGAGTCGCAATCGGGCGCACGGCCCCTCACTCTGCGCGGTGGAGACCGCCCCGTCTGTGCGCGCGCCTGGCCTGCTTGTCGGCCCTCCCAAGAATCACTTAAAGTTCCCTACGATAGTTGTAAATTAGCTTTAGTCAATCTAATAAACTAAAGGAAAGATAGCATTACCCTAGCCCGTAAGTCGAGACCCTCCAGGGAGCTGTTCAGTAGGAAATACTTGAATAATATTTTTTAAGCCTTTTTGTTTTATTTTGTTTTGTTTTGTTTAATTTGAGCGGAGAGGCATGCAGTTGGCAAATCTTGGAGAGGGGATGCATGGGACAGAACTAAACATCTTTAGCAGCAAACTCAGTCTTGACCGGCCACAAGGTCGGGATCGTTTGCTCTGCGAGGGCTCTTTCTTGGAGCCGTTGGCCAGCGCCCCTCACACCGGACTCAGGCCAGGGGCATGTGGGCGGCACCGGAGGCCAGGCGGGGCCTTCCTCAGCCGCTCAGACCCTAAGAAGCCATTGTGTCACCTGCCGCTGCCGCCCCTCCCGGGTCACTGCACCCGAGCAGGTCCAGCTGACCTGTGAGGAAGTTCCACAGCAGGTGAACGGCGTGAGCAGAGGGGAGGGTGGAATGGTAACTGCAGTAGGAAGGAGGTTTTCCTTCCCCTTATTAATTCCATCACTGGCTTGCGGACGGACCCTTTGCAGACTGGCTTCTCATTCATCGTCCCCCCAGTGGTCACAAGGGCCCACGCGCCTGTGGTCTCAGGAACCCGGGGATCAGCCTTCCGGGGTCAGCCACGCGCCACGCGTGCTCAGCTCAGGGCTCGCCTTTCACTTCCTCAGCCAGTTGGGAAATGGAACTTTGTGGTCTTCCGTTTTATTTGCACCCAGTGATTTATTTAAGGCTTAGGGGCAGTGAGAAGGAGACAGAAGAAGAAATTACTTTCCAACTGTCTGTGAAATAAACAGATTCACTATTTATCAGGTTTATTACCTGCCCCCTATATGTATATTACGGCTCTCTGGCCAGGGAATCCGGTGTCGTTTTTAAAATCTGTCCTTATGTCTAATCGTTGGCCAGAGCATTTTTTTTTTCTCCTCGTGGATAAGGGAGCCCAGAGTGAAGGTCTCGGGGAGGGTGGGCGAGAGGGAACCTCGGGCAGAGACGGCTAAGGTTCTGGTAGCAGAGAGCACCAATAGATCACCGTGTCCGGGACTTGGCAGAGACGGTCTGGAAAAGAGACATCTGGGGGTGGGGGTGGGCAGGGAGTGGGCAACGGGGGCTTAAGAAGCAGCTGGAAATACTTAGAATCTGTAATGAGATAATTAAGACTAATTAGGCTGGCCCTGTAGGCAGAAAGCAGCCCATTAAGTCCAGATCCAGTTTTTTAATAACTTACCTGGTTTTTTGAGGGTGGAGAGCCGGGCGTACCCCAGGGAAGGAGCCGGCTTTGGGGGTGGAACTCGCGGGGCAGGGTTCCCTGGGGAGGGCGCACGCCCGTCCACCGTGAGCAGGCCAGGGCCTGTTTGTCTTCGCTTTCTGGCAACTAAACTCAATATTCTGGGCCCCTGGGGAGAGGCGTCAAAGGGCTCCTCAATTTTTCGATTAAGTGGAAATATCCCCCCTATCGCTGGAGCGATAGCACAGCGGGCAGGGCGTTCGCCTTACACGCGGCCAACATGGCCGACCCGAGTTCGATTCCTCCGCCCCTCTCAGAGAGCCCGGCAAGCTACCGAGAGTATTGGATATGCCAGACACAGTAACAACAAAGTCTCCAATGGAGACGTTACTGGGCCCGCTCGAGCAAATCGACGATCAACGGGAGGGCCTTTACCTTTTACCTTTACCTTATCCCCCCTTGAAGAGTGGCAGTGTGCTCTGACTCGCGACGTGGATAGGAAAGGGCCTGGAACAAGGCCTCACTCGACAGAGTGACCGAACGAGGACCTAGTAGGTCTCGCGCAAGGCCGGTACAATGCTCCGGCAGATATGAACCCCCCTGCTCCGCCCGGGCCAGGAGTCGCTTCACAGCCGGCCAGAGCCCTGGACAGTCTGGAGGGGACTTTGGAAGCCCCATGCATGGAGGGCCCAGGGAACAAGTGACACGGGCTGAGCCTGCACCGAGCTCCGACTGGAAACCCAGTTTCTGCTGCAGTTCCTGCACCCACAGCCCGGAGCCTCGTGCCTGCCGGCCTGCCTGCCTGTGTGTCCATCTGTCCGTCCATTCGTCTACCTGCACTCCCCAGGGTCCTCTGGAGGAGCAGCACTGCCCCCATCCGACCCCTCTTTTGCTCAGTCTCCCATGACAGCTCTCACCAACCCTGCCACAGTGACACCTGACCTTGCATTTCTAGAGGACACAGTTCCCGAGCCCTACATCCCAGGGGTCGCAGGCACGATACTCTTCCCGGGGAATCTCTGAGCAGAACCTGGTACTTCCCCGGCTCTGGCTGGCCACACCGGCTTTCCCTGCCGCTGGCCCTTCTGGTCCCTGCAGTGGCTCCCCTGGACAACGGGATCGTCGTCTACTTTCAAGATCAGCGGCCTTCACTCCTGCCATAAAGCCTGACGATGTTCATTCTCAGGCCCCCAGATCAGGGCCAAAGCCCTCGCGGGTAGGGGCTTTCTCTGCTACCCACCCTGGTGCTGGCACCGAGGCACGCACGCACAGCCAGCCGCACAGCACAGCCTCAAGACCGCCAACTCTTATCACCATCATCGTTTCTTCTACTTCAGGACCACTCTTCCAAGCCCCCCAAATCCCACCTGCTCTTCGCATTTCATTTTGAGGAAATGAGGGTTACCTTACATGTCAAGAACGAGGGGAGCAAACCCAGGTTTTTGTTTGGGGTGGTGTTTGGGTTTTACTTGAGCTCTGTGTAACATAAAATTTGCCCTTATCGGGATCAGAGACGCAGCTCGGTGGGCTGGAGCGTCTGCTTTGCACGCAGGAGGCCCCAGTCAACCCCCCAGCACTGAATTCCCCCACCAAGAACCACCAGGAGTCACCCTCCCTCCCCCAGCATCGCAGGGGATGGCCCCGACACGGACAAATGCTCCCTTTTGCTGTATTTAGAATATTCACACAGGGGCCAGAGCAATGATACTGCAGGTAGAGCATTTGCCCTGCACATGGCCGACCCGGGTTCAATTCCCTGCATCCCATAGGGTCCCCCGAGCACCGCCAGGAGTAATTCCTGAGTGCAGAGCCAGGAGGAACCCCTGTGCATCGCTGGGTGTGAGTGACCCCAAAAGAAAAAAAATACAACATTCGCATGGTTGTACAATCTCTACCACTAATCCCCAGATATTTCCAACTGGGAAAGAGAGTCTGTGCCCTAAAGTACGTTCCCTCCTTAGATCCCCTCCTACCAGTCCTTGGAAGCCACTAGATCTTCACCCTATCTCTGAATTTCCCTGTTGCTGAGGTCTCGTGGGAAGGGAGTAATATACAGGGCCAGAAAGATAGTACAGTGAGTAGGGCACATGCCTTGCACACTGCCAGCCCAGGTTCCATTCCTAGTGTCCCATGTGGTCCCCTGGGCATCACCAGGAGTCACCCCTGAGCACTAAAGGGTGTAGCCCCCAAACCACAAAAAATGAAAAGGAAAGAAAAGGGGAGGGGGGTGGCTGGTGCGACAATACAGTGGGGAGCGTGTTTGCCTTGCACTTGGCCGACCTGGGTTCAATCCCCAGAATCCCATAGGGTCCCCCAAGCACCGCCAGAGGTAATTCTTGAGTGCAGAGCCAGGAGGAGCCCCTGAGCATCGCCACATGTGACCCGAAAAGAAAAAAAGGGCACTGTGCTCTTTCACATTCACCGCTGGCTGGAGGCGGCCACGGGGCCAGGTACCGAGTGACACGGCCTGTGATGACACGTGAAGGCCCGGTTTCTGACTTTACTATTTGTATCTTCTCCAAAACGGGGGTGCGGGTGGCGCCAAAAAAACCCGGAAACTTCTACCACGAGTCCCCTTCTGTTGAGTCAGCTTCTGAGAAATCCCGTCCCCATAATTAGCTTTGGGTTTTCTCCAAAAGCTGAAGAATTTATCATCCCATCTACACATGACTAAGAACTCACAGTGTTATGTTAATATTTACATTTCCCGATGCCAGCAAAAAGATATTAAAAATATAAATTGGCACTTTGCATTGTTTCGGGGCCTTTATCTTTTTTTTTTTTTACAAAAAAAAAAAAGCCCTGAATTAGCATTTTCCGTTATCTCTACTCAAGTGATCACATGTGTGCTGGCATACAGAATCACTGCTGCCTCCTTGAATACGAAATTGTAGGGAGGGGGAAAGATGTTTTCTCGTGCCTTGCCATTCCTGACTGCCACAGGGGCCCTCCGGGTGGGGGCACGTGTCACAACTGCCGTGTGCCGCTATGGGCAAGGTCTAAAGGGGCTTTGCCGCTCCCTGCTCCCTGGGAATTCCGCACCAGAGCGTCCCTCAGCCTCAAACCCCAGAGGCTGCCGAGGAATCCCTTCCCATGGATGCTTCCTTATTTTACTTTCTGTCGGTTTGGGGGCCACCCCCTGCAGAATGCGGGGGTTACTCCCAGCTCTGTCTGGGCGTCGGGATCACTGCTGCTGATGGCACACTCCAGATTCTGCCCCAGATGACTCGCGCCACAGAGCCTCCGGCAGACCCTAACTGCGGGTCCCAGCCACCGCGGACGTTATCAGCAGGAAGACTCAGTGCAAGCCCCTGAGGTCCTTCCAGCCCCTCTGAAGCTGTCTTCCAACTCCTCAGAGTTGCGGGGGGCCGAGAGTAGCTGTGGCAGCTCCGCAAGACCACCGTCTGCACCCAATCTACCAACATGCATCGGATTCCTTCCCAGAACCAAACCTGGCCCATTGGGTCACAGGGACCCACCAAGTTCCTCCCATCGCTGGAAACTCGAACGGCACCATGTGGGCGGGGCAAATGCACGGCCCCTCACCCGGCCTGCGGGACTCCTCTCTGATGCCCTCCTCACCTGCCCACGCCATGGACCACCAAAGCAGCAAGAACGTGGGCACCGCTGACAGACACTTCAAGTTCACAACCGCCCCAACTCACTTGACCAAGGGAGTCCGGCTCAGATCAGAGATTCCCCAGGCTTACACAGCCCCCTTTTCAGAAAGTTACTCGGCAAGTCCCCCTTCCCTGGAAATCTACCTTGTTTAAGAGAACGGACGAGAGCACCTTCCGGCTGCACCATCAAAGCCCAGGCTGGGGCAGGACCACGCACTCTGGGAAGCACTGGCTTAGGAAACGCGACGACCCGACCCCAAGCACGCAGATTAGAGAAACCGAGCTCAGATCCGACGTAGCACTCTGAAAGCACCCACTCTCGGAGCGACCATCTCCACTGTGGCCGTTCTCGCCGTTTTGAGAACCATCCCACCCCCGGGGAAACGCCTGGTCGTATCTTCCCCCAAAGAGGAGTGTGTCATTTAGGCACGTTCATGCTATTCTGCTCTAGGATTGAGTAGTGTTTTACTTCAGCTGTCCACTGTGTTCATTTCTACAGGAGGGGAGGAGAGGTTAAGAAACAAGCCCTGTACCCGAGGACAGTAGGGCCAGGGCCAGGAAGATTGCTTCACAGTTGGAAGCTGTCTCATGAGTGCGGGGAGAAAGTCGCTAGAAGAGAGAAGGGGTCAGGGAGTCAGTTGGAGGGATCGCTCAGAACGGGAGGTGTGTGCTGAAAGTAGATAAAGGACCAAACAGGATGGCCTCTCAATATATGTATTGCAAACCATAATGCCCAAAAGTAGTGAGAGTGTGTGGGGGGGGGGGGGGGAACTGTCTGACATAGAGGCAGGGGGAGGGGTATGGATACTGGGGACATTGGTGGTTGGAAAGTGTGCACTGGTGGAGGGATGGGTGTTCGATCGTTGTATGACTGAAACTCAATCATGAAAGCTTTGTAAGTGTAGCTCACGGTGATTCCATTTTAAAAAGTAAGATGAATTTAAAAAGAAAAGGGGGAAAAGCCATGTTTAAGATTCACTTTCATGAAGCAAGTGCCTATCATCCAAATGTACTGTCCACTTGCCACTCAATGCAAACCACAGCACCCAAAAGGAGAGAGAGAACAAAGGGGAATGCCCTGCCACAGAGGTGGGATGGGATGGGGGGGTGGAGGGGTGGGAGGGATGCTGGGACCCGTGGTGGTGGAAAATGGGCACTGGTGGAGGGATGGGTACTTGATCATTGTATAATTGAAACCCAAGCACAAAAATTTGTAAGTCTACAACTGTACCTCATGGTGTTTCACTAATAAAAATTATATATAATTTATACACACAGTGTGTATATATACACACTGTCCACCAGGATACCCCGTCCACTATTCCCTACTATCCACCAGGCCCGACCCACAATGCTAGCGCCAGAACCACCACTAGTATTTACTGATTGAGAAGTTTCTGGTCTCTGCATCCTGTAATACCTGGTGTTCGCAGAAACCCTCAAGGAACATTTTCATCTTAGTGGCTTGTAAGTCCCATAGCGAAGCAGTGTGGGAGGCAGACCCACCCGGGCCGGGGGTCTCAACTCGTCCAGGCAAAGCTGGATAGCGGGGGCTAGAGCAATAACACAGTGGATAGGGTTTGTGCCTTGCACACGGCTGACCCGGGTTCGATTCTCAGCATCCCATATGGTCCCCTGAGCACCGCCAGGAGGAATTCCTGAGTGCAGAGCCAGAAGTATCCCCTCTGCATCACTGGATGTGACCCAAAAAGGGGGAAAAAAAGCTGGATAGTGGTGGTATGGGCTGGCGGGGAGGACAAGAGTGAGCCACGCTGGTGCCCCTGCATTCGTGACTGCCAGCCGTGGAATGATGTTGGCGGGGTCCACGGTCCCGTGCCTGCCTCTGCCACTTGTGGCGGCCTGACAGGTGCTTGTTTGTTGCTGAGAGGGAGTTGCTGCCGTGGAGTCCAGAGGAAGACGGAGGCCCCTCCGGATCCCTGGCCAGGATCCCTTGCAGATGGCAGGAGAGCCGTGGGTCGGCCTGGACTCGCAGGAGCAAGAAGGGCTTCTGGTGCCTGCGGGGGACCACGTCACTGGACCCTGACTCCTGTCCACAGCAGGAGACCCCCTGTGGACTCAGGCAGCCCCGGTTCCATTACGTGGGACTCCAGAGACGATGCTGGGGAGGGCGGGAGGCAGAGACGCCTGGCCAGCACTGACCTCGCTGCACAGAGGAGCCCTGAGTCGCTCCTGCTCGGCCCTGGCTGTGTTTTTGGACCCGCCTCCTTTCCTGCTCCGCAGACACCGGTGTGCGTGGGATTTCAGGGCCCCCGTCTCGGCCCCAACTTCCTGTCCCCATGGGTCTGCGGTGCGGCGGGGGTTTGTCTCCAGGAGTTACTAGAAGACACGGATACTCGAGCTCCAGGTCCAGCCGTGGCCAGCCACGGGTCTCTCCTCTGAGATCTTTTCCCTTCCTGTAGCTCTTTTGACAAATAGGCAGCAGAAAAATCAGTCTGAACTGACCCATTCCGCTTCAACGGCCCGTACTCCTTCGAGCAAGCTGCTGACCTGTCCACACCTGTCCCTTAAGTAACAAGGAGCTTCCCAGAGCACAGGCTGGACAAGAGACGCACGTCTCTCATTCTGTGAAGTCCCCTTGGAAACAGAGTATGACACTGTCGCTTTCTCCGCATCCAGGTGTGATGTGACGGATCTGACTGGGACAGAATCCCCAAAGGAAACCACAGTCCGCTTGTGAAAAGGGGGAAAAAAGGGAGAACAGAATGTGTCTTTTCCTGCCTCGTTGTAAAGAAAGGGAAGCGTGTGGTGCCCGAGGAAGTGGACCCATGGAGAATGGACTTACAATCCCAGTGACCCATGAGGGACCCCATTCCCATTTGTAAGATAAAAGATTCCCTGCCAGCTCTTCAACAAATTAATATCAAATAAAGGACATAAATAAAAGAGAGCCACAATTTAGAGCTATCTGAGCACCTGAGTCTGCGAGTCCACTGGTGCCTCCGCACCCAGAGACTGGGGGAAAGCCTCGTCTCTGCAGCTTGGGACCGTCTTTCCCGAGGCGTCGTCGTCGGGGAAGTGATCGCGGCCCCCAGAGCTGAAGGGCTGAGGTGCCCGGGGCGAGAGTCTGTTTGCGCCAATAAAGAGGCAGGGGGAGGAAGAAGGGTGGTGAGTAATTTGGCTATTTCATTTGGTGCGAAAGAGAGGACGGAAGCGCCAGCATATTCAATGAGCCAGGAAATTCTGACCCGGCCCTGGACCGTTTGGAAGGCTGAATGCAGCCCTCGCGGCCACGCTAGTCGGCCGTGGCTTGCTTGCTCAACCATGCTGACCCTTTTGTCTCTCTGATAGGCGAAGACGAGGACGAATTTGAGAACTTCATGCTGCCCCTCACGGTCTGTTTTGAGACCGTATTACAGATATTCAACAACAACTTTAAGCAAGATGATGTAAAGGTGGGTTTGCAAGCAAGCACCAAGGAAGAGGGTTTCGTGTCTCCCACCCTGGAGCGCCAGAACCCGGGAAAGGTGCTGCTGGGGTGTGAGCCCTGGGTGTCTCCTCGGCGGGTTTTTCTGATCACAAACGTGTCTTTTGAGTATTTTTTTTTTCATCTGAGCATTCTTTTGAGTCTTCCTTGAGTGCTTCATACAAGTAGTTCTTTGAGTACTTTTCATATGAGTATTTCTCCTAGTATCTTATTAAAAAAAAAAAAAAAGGCTTTGGAGTCTGCGGAGGGTTCTGGTAGTCAGTTTATGGTGAGGTGGCCCAGACGTCTCTTGTAGCAGTCAAGTCTCTTTAAAAGAAAGTTTCTCGTGGGTTCTCCACTTTCCTCATCCTCCACCCTGCCCCGGATGCCTCGACATCTTTATACAGAAGATTGCACAAACATACAGATGCTAAAATGCAACATCGCTAAATATTTTTTTAAACAAGAATTTATATAAATCAAGACTTTATTAAATGGCTCGGCATATATGTATAAATAGGCACTGGTCTTGAAGTATTGCATTCTTAAACTGAACAAAGTGATTAGGATAACTGATAGCTAAATAAGGTTTTTATGTGCCTGTGGGAGCCATATTAGGATTGATTTGACAAGTCAGTTCAGCTGTGGCAACAGTCATAATATCTAAGACAACATTATGTTTTATTAGTAAAATCCTTAAGTGTAGCAAGCTGTTTGCGACAAAGCAGCCCCATATTTTAATGTGGGGGGCTGGGAGCAGGAGGTCTGCTAAATAGGAATAGCATTCTTCTGAAATTATACTGTTTCGGGGCTATATTAAATAGATTGACACCGATGATTATTTTTAAAAGACTGATAAATGGACTCCAGAGAATGGCTACCTTTGCTAGATGCCCAAGCTGTGTTTTATTGTGATTTGGAGTATGCTTTAAAAAAAAAAAAGTTAACCATCCTTTTGCACAACTCCTCTTCCATAAACAAATAAAGAAGAAAAAATATATATATATAGGATTTAAAAAACAAAAGGAACTTAAGAGTATCTTGGTATTTGTCGTCTTGCTGAAATTCTTCACCAGAATTCTATCTTGTTTCTTCTCAGGTCAGTTATATTTTTCAGCTCTCTTTGCCATGTTTTTTCCCCCATGTCTGGCAAAATCTCTGCAGCCTTCCTGTGGCTACTGGTGCGTTGGAAGCCAACAAGGAGCAGCGAGATTTTAAAACACCATCTTTATAAAAATTGCATTTGTCTCATTCGAAGATTTCATTATGCACCGAGCCCGTTTTGATGGGAGCCCATCTCGTTTGATAGAAACCATCTTCCTAGAGCCATTTTTAATGGAGTTCCAGTGATATATCCCGAAACCAGCAAGTTCTTAACGACCCTGGAAAGTGACTGCTTGATTACACTTTAACGGTATTTGCAAATAAAATCACAAGTAATTAAGGGGAAATCTCCAGGCTTTTGAGCAAGTTTGATGCATGATAACTGCCTGATTCAGCTTCATCTAGAGTAATGCTGTGTAGGCAGCAGCTACGGAGATCGATAGCAACGTAATGATAGTGGCAGAATTAAGTGAGTAACCTGAGAACTGTGCCTCAGAACGCATGCAGCTGCCACGAAGCAAGGCCACACAGTGCACTCCGTGCTTCCGTCCTAAATGTTCATCAAAAGACGCCCTGCAGGAAAATGGAGTTAGATGCTCTTTATTGCAGATCGTGTCTCTTGCCACATTTATCAGGGAAATTGGATTAGCAGTTGGCAGCTGCAGGTAGACAAGATTCTGCAGTGATTAAATATGCAGCTTGGCTGCATTTGTTGTGACAGACCTTTAGTAAATTCTACTGTAAGCACCATCTGTCTAATTTGTATGAAGAAAACTTGGTGCTTTAAGCTACCGATAAAGAACTAAATCTGTTGCTTTATCATAAACAAAACTTTTGCACTAAATGCTTTTAAATGTAATTTATTAGGTTAAGGCTATTTTTCTATCACAATGAATAAATAATACATGCAAAAGTGCTTTCAGGTACTTCATTTTGCAAGTACCAGAGATAAAAACAGTTCTGTTTTGTTCTTCAATAAAGTATTTAGTATTCCAATCCACAGGAGGTGATGCTGTTAAAATATCTCCATGAAAATGCCGCAGGACTGCCAAATTCATTTAATTTGCAGCCCTTACCAGCATTTTCTAACTCCCTGTTTATAGATATTTTTCAAATGCAGATTTCGGGATGAACATAAACATTAAGGACCTGTGTTGCCAAATTGAAATACGGTGGCGAGGAGAGGAAGTGCCGCAAAACTCTTAAATTTATAGCTTTGTTTTCTTACTCAGGCCCAATAAAATTGAAGGGAACATTGAATTTTGCCTCCGTTTTTCCGCTTCCAAGTACAGGGAGGAAGGAAGGAAGGAAGGAAGGAAGGAAGGAAGGAAGGAAGGAAGGAAGGAAGGAAATGCTTGACAAATCCTTGCTCGAAAGCCTCCCATCGGAATCTGTGTTTTTCCCCTGTCCTTGCAGCGATGGTAAAAGAGTCCAATTCTCCCCCCCAACACATGCATCATTTTTGATTTGGCCATGACGTCACCGGCTTTAAGGAAAATGAATGAAAACTTCTCGGAGGAAGAGGAGCAGTTAAATAGGAACCTGCTATCTTTAGTCCCTTCGTAAAAACTCCACGATGTTAAATTATTTAAAATCCTTGATTTTCAGCATGCGCACATTAAAAGTTTTCGCACTAAGTGCCAAATGTTGCAAACAGCACTTTAACAGAATGATTTTGCTTTGATCCCTGTAGCAGTTCCTGAATAATTTATCACAGGTTATTGCCTTAATTCTGGAGAGGGATAGAGCAATAAAGGCAGATGAAAACACTCCAGTTGAAACACCTTGGGGCCTGCTCATTCCTCTGACACGGCTCTTTTGTTGGAACTATTTAGAGGTTATTAAGATGTGTCTCCAGAATTAAGAGTATGCTGTAAGGATGAAGACAGCCATCTTAATTCTAAAGACAAAGCACAATGACCCTTCACCTCCTTTTTCTTTGTTGTTATTATATCGTAGAATTATGAGGATAATATTATAGCTGCCCCCAGTAGTGCCACTACAGGAAAGGGTCTGTCAGACTTTCCATTAGAAACCCCGTTTTGGGGGGTCAGGGTGGAAGGAGCCGCGTTTCAGCTGCCTCCCGGCCCATCCGTCTCACACTTGGCACCCAGACAACCGTTCTCCCGGGCAGCGAGCCGGAGCGCCCGCGCACTTTCTCCGCCAACTCTCCAAAGAGGGGGACCCTCCTTCCGCTCGGGGGACCCCAGACCTGCCCCACGCCCCAGCCCCGACGACGGGGAGCCCCTCGCTTTCCCCGCGGGCTTGCCAGCGGCAGGGAGAGGGGCGACTTGGGAAATCGACCTCTCCGTGCTATTTTTAAGTGAGACTTCCAACTGTGGCTCCTTGCCCCTCAATTTTTTAACCAGAATCACCCCCCCAATCTCTTGGAAACAGCTGGATGGAGGGTTGAGCTCCTGGAGGAACTGAGCATGTTTCGGTTCTGAGCTGGGGGGGGGGGGGGGGGGAGGCCATCTCAGTGTTGTCTGTGTATCCTCAGAGTATCTCAGAAATCTGGCAGCTCTGAGGGGGAGACAGGTCTGAAGAGAAGCCTGTTCCCCCCATCCGCGACAGCTTTCCCGCCCCATCTCATGTATTAAAAGCATGCATGCTAGTTCTACGTAGAATTACATTTTGGTTACTGTACATCGGGTTACGTACGAACTCTTCGTCTCTGAAACCAAACCCTGCCATCATTTTATGCCTGCGAGTCCATTAGAGTAACTTGTCATCTTTTAAGGAAGAAAAAAGCTGTGATAAATAGGAGCCTTTCTGTGTAATGAGAACAGTCTGAGATATTTTACGAGCGCTTTGCAGTAGGCATCAAAGAACTTGGGGTTCTCGTGCTGACTAATTCAGAGTTGGCTAGTGAGGGGCCCGTAGTTCTACATAGCAGAACCTCAGCGCCTGCGAGCTGCTAAATGTGCCTGATTAAGAATAGACCCAAACGGCCACCGTAATGGAGAGACTGCAGAGCTAAGTAATCCAACTAGAACTGCACTTCTTAGAGGAAAGATGTGTTTTGTTCTGGCTGCTTGGGGGAATGTGGAGAGGTAAAAAGAGAAGAACCAGCACCTGGTGGTGAAAATAGGTTACATAAAAGGCAAAATGCAAGGCACAGAAGAAAACCACCAGCAAAGCTCGCCGATTATAGAAAGACAAAAGACGCACCATTACGAAAGGCAGAAGAAATGATTTAAAGAAGCAGCAACAGATACTCGGGCTTTGGAGGTACAGAATTCAGAGAACCTTCACCCCAAACCGTGAGGCAGTATAGAAGCCAACGATTCTAAAAAATCAGTTCCCCTTTCCGGTGTGGGCTTTGAGGAGTGGGAGGCCCAGAAAGTACAAGAAAGTTCCGACAGATTGTTCCGTTTGGAGAGAGCTTCGCTTCCAAGTCCTTAATGATAATTTAAAGGCCTTCCCAAAGAGGTTTTCATTTATCAAATTGTAGGAAAGGAAATCTGGTGAAAAGAAAGTGCAGAGACCACACATTTCCAGGGAAACAGTTTCTCCTAGAAATCACAGTTGCATGTCTCAATTATCCCACCCCTTGTTCTGCAATTATGTTTATTTGTACTCTTTGTTCTGACATTCCGGCATCTGTTCTTGGGTTTTCTTTTGCTCCTCTCAAGCATCATCCTAAGGACAGCTTAATTAAGAGTCCAGATTACAAGTCAGACCATGTGTTTTGTTGTTGTTGTTGTTTTCAGTCGAGTTTTCTGTCTCCCTCTGGTAGAACTACGTACAGAACATGCAAGATAGGCGTCAGGCTCTTGTTAGGCGTTTTCACACGAATTCATGAAACGTATGCCGCACAACCCCTCTATGAACGAAGCCTCACTAGCCCATTTTACAGATGAGAATGCCGAGGCTGACACAGGGTCTTGCCTGAAGTCCTCCAGGTCAGAAGTCAAACTGGATTGCCACTCAGGTCTCCTGAGATCAAATCCAGAACCCTCTTCCTCGCCTGGAGAACGTGAGCGCCGTCACGTGTGTCATGGTTCCGAGAGAGCACCTGCTCGGTTTTGTTTGGTCCTGAGCTGCTGAGGATTTTCCTGCGGGGTCTTCAGGAGCCCACCCGCTGCCAGGACGCTCGCCAGACCGTTCAGGGGGACTGACGTCGTGCGAGCCAAACGGTGGAGATGTGCTTATTGTCAAATAACATCTCTACCCTGTGCGTTTCTCTTCTGTGAAATTATCGGCCCCTTGTCTTTTTTTTTTTCTTCCCCCTACTTTGACATTATTCGGAAGCAAACCGTGTGAAGAATCGAAATGTTCCTGAGTTCTTGGAAACAGGACTTGGTTTCGTTTCTAAGGGCAGAGCGGAGCTGGTCAGCCGACCGGCTTGTTTAAGGAGCCTCTTCCATTGAAAGGGGTCTGAGCGAGACGCGTGAGCTAATGAATCAAAATCAGATACGTGGTCATTATTGCCTGATTATTACCCCATCTGCTCCGCGCTCACGTGAAAATCAATTACTGTGTCTCTTTCCCACTGACAGCGTATGCTGATCGGGCTGGCAAGAGATCTTCGAGGGATTGCCTCTGCGCTGAACACAAAGACCAGCTACACCATGCTGTTCGACTGGATGTATCCTTATTACACTGTGACAACACCAGCTCTGCGCACAGAGGGATGCCGGGCCCCCTCGCTTTGGCTTAATAGTACGGCACAGTAGGGAAGAGGAAACAGAGCTAAATGAACTAATGTGTAATCAGCTAAAAATTACAGCACAGTGGCAGACAGCGTGCAGATAACTGAGCACAGCATTTGGAGACCGGCTCCGAGAGGTCACTTTTCCGGTGCCTTGGACTGGTGACGGCTTCAAAACACCACAGCCCCACCTTGTTCGCGTCTGTCGGGGTGGCAGGGGTGGTCTGTCTGCGCCTTTCACGCCTGTCACGCCCCAGCTCAGTGAGACCCCACTGTTGGGCTTTTTTTTTTTTTAGGAGATCTGAATTTCTACCCTGTCTCAGTTAGCAGGGCAGAAACGGTCCTTTTCCCTCTCTGAGAATTCATCCACTCATCACGCCAGCTTTTCACCATCCTGAAAATATAAATGGGGGAGGGGGCCTGGGGGTGCAGCAGGGAGGACGCTTGCCCTGCACGTGGCCAAGCTGGGTTCAATTCCCAGCATCCCCAGTGGTCCCCAGAGCATCAACAGGACGGATCCCTGAGTGCAGAGCCGGGAGTGAGCCCTGAGTGCTGCCTGGTGTGGGGAAAAAAAAAAAACCCAGAGAAGAAAATATCAGTGGGCATGAAGAGAGAGAAATAAAAGGTCAGGGTTTTTATTTGGAACAGAATTTGAATTTACCTTTCCCAAGGCTTAATACCAACAGCAAGCTAGATAGCGAACATACACGTATGTACACATCCCAATCACCCACGCCCCAAAGAAGAGTAGGAAGAACACGGACTTTGGGGTCAGGAGAGAGCTGGCTTGCAGCCCTGCTTTCCACTTGCAGTGGACGCCCTGGAAGGCCATTTCACCTGGTCCCAATTTTCCTCATCCTGAAAAAGAGAGCGACGTCTCTTTCCCCGGCCCGTGGTACTCGGTGAGGAGGGGGTGTGCGCTGTCTAATGCCTGCCTCTTACCTGGCAACATAAATGGTCACCGTTAGTATTATCTAGGTAATATTGTCTGAAACCTCCTCGATCTAAACAGGGAGTCCTCATTTATGAGATCGCGCACGTGAAATAGCATGTTTTCATGCCTTCTGATTGGGAAATTATCAGAGGACCTGAGGAAATTCTGCGAAGCTGGCTTGCTTCCTTATTTGTTTCATGGTTACACCACTTTTTAGCCGTCTAGCCTTTCTAATAAATGACAGAAAACTTCTAAGGCCGTCTTCACCTACTCATTCCACACTTAGAGCCAAAGCCGTAACGAACAAGAGATCTGGACACGTCTTAAAAAAATAAAACACGAATTTGAATGCCCACATACACTTTCAGTTACTGTTAAAATTAACTATATGTCCATCAGAGGGTTAGAGATAAGAATTTTCCATAGAGAGCTGGGAAATGAGCACAGGCAGTAAGACCTCCCCCCAAAAAAGATGAATTTTACCTATCATTGAGAAAATTATGTCTTTCCATCATTATATAAAATATGTATGTAGATATATATTGTTTTGGTTTGGGGATTTGGGGGAGCCATACCTGGCAATGTTTGAGGGTTACTCCCGGCTCTGCACTCAGGGATCACTCCAACGGTGCTCGGGGGACCCTATGGGATGCCAGGGATCAAACGCGGGTCAGCCACATGCACGGCAAGCACCCTACCAACTGTGCTATTACTCGGGCGCAGATAATCATCGTTTTAAATGGAAATGTAAGTTTGATTATAAAGGATAAACTGGGATTACGACATGATCCTTTTCCTACCCTAAGCGTAAACAGAGGCTTACAAAGTAAAAACTTGAGCTTCTTTGAAACACTGACCGTCATCCTGAAACTAGGGTCCCGTGCGTGGAGGCCGCTGCATTCTCGGCAACAGTCTTTAGGCAGGGCCCGGGTCAGAGCCTTTCCCTCGGGCTCAAATACGGGGATACCTGCCCTCACCGGTACCGCCGGAGCCCACAGGACACGCTGCGATGTAAGTTTTTTTTTTAATGACATGTTCTCCTTTCCCTACTCAGCTCCGTCTTCTTGTCACCTGTCTGAAGTGAAACATTTGTCCAGCAGATGGCAGAAAATAGCAGATGGAAAGCCCTGGAACTTTAATGTTTGTTTTGAACTAGAAACCATTGTCTTCTCCGTTTGACCAAAGACATTGGCGTTATTAGGGGTCAGGGAAGGAGGTCAAAATGTCACTTCTACAGGAAGCTGTGTTAGATTGCCAAACGGGGCGGCTAGGTACCAGCCTTGCTTATAATAATTGAGTTTCAGCAGCAAATCCGCTTCCTTGGGAAAAGGCCAAAGGCTTTTCATAATTGTATTGACAACAAAATGAATATGATAAATGGTGTTCATTCAGTTGAGACAAGATTTATAGTTTTCCTCTGGGCAAGGGATGAAGAGCAAATATTTATAATAATAGTAAAATTTGTTTAAAAGTTGCATTATTTGATAATTCAAAAAGGTTTATTAAAATATTTTGAAATACTTTAAGCAGTTCCAGGTGATAAAGTACAGATTCTTTCCAAAATATTCTAGTAATGTAAAAATGAATAACTTTATGATTTTTTTAAAAAATACAGATATGAAAGTCATTTATTCTCTCTGAAATATTGATCTGTCAAAACCGTCAGTGATGATTCCCACATTATTGCCAGGGAAAGTTTATTTGCCTTTTATTCACATAAATGTGTGTTCTTTAATTTGTTATACAGTCCTTAGCATGCAGAAGAAGCATCCTGTAAGAACACATGTCATCTTAAAGTCAAAATGCATTTTATTTATGGGGGTTATTTGATAAAATGCTATTTTAGTGGTTAGCTATTTAATTCAAAAACATTTCTATAAACACTGACTGCATTAGCTGCTACATGAACTGTACTACTCATCACTCTGGCCTTCCCAAACTATAAACTGCCTGAAACTACATGGCAGCCATGCTCACAAGCTGTTCCAACCACTGGCAAAGGCAAGAATCACTGGTGTTCTTTTTTGTGCACCTGTTGTGAAAACATAGGAACATAAAAAGTAAAATTTTAAAAAAATCTCACCTTGCAGTGCATTCAGTCACTCGTGTAAACTTTTCCTACATCATACTTTGGCCAAAATAGTCAGAATCCAGAGGAACATTTTTAAAATGAAGGAGTGTGTGTGTGTGTGTGTGTGTGTGTGTGTGTGTTGCTCTTCCCAGCCACGATCTGATGGTTCAATCCGCTGTTCTCTAACGGGCTGTGTATCAGTATGCACGAACACGTCATACAAAGCAAGGTGGGACCGTGAGATGCGACAGAGCACAAATCTGGACATAGTACAGCCTCGGTGCCTCCGTTTCAGCCCCAGCCTCATCCCTCAACAGCCCGTGGGGTCTGGGGCAAGTTACTTCCTGTCCCAGGATCATCGTTTCCTCTTCCGCAGAACAGGGCCTACAACACCTAGCACAGGTGTGTGGGGAGAAGTGAGTGAATGGACATCAAGGGCCTCCCTTGTGGCTACAACAAAGTAAATCCTCCACCATTCATCAGTTCCTTTCCCTGATAGGGAATGAGGCGAAGGAATCCTACCTGCTTGATAACTGTTGTGCTAGGTTTCATAAGGGATCGAGACCGCTGAGGCTGAAACCCTGCCCCGGCTAAGAGGAGTCGGTTAGGTCACTACAGAAATAGATTCCAAGAAAGTGACTGTTTAGCTGGGGGTAGGGAAAAGCACCGGAAAGGGGATGGCGTTTCTCTAGGTCTTACCACATGGGGAGCATCGGACACTAGAAATACTATGTCAGTAGCTTTCTGATGGCCTAAGTTCAGGTGTATTATCGGGCTGAAAATAGTAAAGGGCAGTTGGTACTTTTGACTCCCAGCATTGTATTTCATAAAAAGAAATTACCGGGGCTGGAGCGATAGTACAGCGGGTAGGGCGTTTGCCTTGCACGTGACCGACCCGGGTTCGATTCCCAGCATCCCACACTGTCCCCTGAGTACTGCCAGGAGTAATTCCTGAGTGCATGAGCCAGGACTAACCCCTGTGCATCGCCAGGTGTGACCCAAAAAGCAAAAAAAAAAAAAAAAATTACCAGCGGTGTGCCAGACAAACTGAAATACGAAAGAAAGCAACCTATAAAACATTTAGCAAATTCTTTCTTGAGTTCTCGGTGCCAGGCAGTAAGAGGGCATGAAAGGGCTACCCCGTAGAAGCTCGTAATCTACTGGAGATAACAAATGGCTAATGAGTGGGTGACGTGTGCGCCAAGGGCTGTCTGAACACAGAGAAGGAAGAGGCTGCCAAGAGAAGTGGAAGTTGGGCGAAGTGTTTAAAGACGGAGGGGGCATTTGGTAGACAGCAGAAAAGGGGCCACTTCCAGCCGACTGTGCCTTCATGAATGAAGGGACAGATGTCTTGCTCACGCCAAAAGCTTTTAAAAAATAGCTCAGGGGGCTGGAGCGATAGCACAGCGGGTAGGGCGTTTGCCTTGCATGCGGCCGACCGGGTTCAATTCCCAGCATCCCATATGGTCCCCTGAGCACCGCCAGGAGTAGCTCCTAAGTGCAGAGCCAGGAGTAATCCCTGTGCATCGCCAGGTGTGACCCCCCAAAAAACATAGCTCTGACCAGCAAGGTTTTTCTGCTCAGAAACCACATCTTCACAGCCTCATCTGCTAACAACTTCACAAGAACTCTTCTGTTGCCTCCTGAGATGGAACAGGGCTAGCTCTGCTGTGAAATCCCGGAGGGCAAGAACTGTGTTTTCATTCGTTTTTTTTTTTTTGTTTTCCTGATATTCAGCACTTAGAAAGGACCACTCACTACAGGATGCGTGAGTGGATGCGGCGGGTGGATGGATGGATGTGAGGATGATGGACGGGTAGGATGTGTGGATGTATGGAGGGACCCATGGATGGACGTGAGCATGAATGGATGGGTGCCTGGTTCATGTTATCAACCAAGCTCTGAGCTGGAGAGAGTTCGACGGAGACAGGCATAGTCCCTGAGCACTGCTGGGTATGGCTTGTTTTTTCTTTTGTTTTGTTTTGTTTTGTTTTAAGAAGCAGCGGCAAACTCTATGTGTTTTCACATTTTCATGTTTGCTTCTTCCAATACAACACACCACTGTGTTTGGCTTTCTGCGTATCTGATGGCGAGCACAGCCATCCGTGCAGACCGAGGGGGGAGACGCCGCGGGTGCCTCCTCTCCTACCCAAAGCCCCCGCTGTCTCCTTTGATCCATCTGAGGGGAGTCCTCACAAGGCCCCTGAAAAATTACACTCCGGGAGTAGGCGCTCATTCTCACCCTGCAATCTGCGTGGGGCGCCCGCGCTCCGTGGCCCTTTTCACCCCGCTGCTTGGTAGACCTCTACTGTGCTTTCCAATAATCGCTCATTTTCTCGGTGGCAGTCACCTCTGTCAGCAGCATATTAGAAGTGGCCTGCTCTCATTCCACGCAGAACACCGGCAGCCCCGCATGTCCCCCGGCCCTGTCCCGGACCCAGCGCCATGTGCGCTGAGATATAGGGACACTCCCAATACCATGCAGAGGGGTGAGTGTGTGCCACTGCTCATCCTGGACTCTGAGGTGTGTCTTCTCCGTGACCCGATGTGCCTTCCAGATGCTTCGCCGTGCCCCCCCCACCCCCGACCCCCACTCATGACCGAGTCTGTGCTTGGGAGATCTGGCAGCGTTATCTCTCACCTGTGCCCTTCTGGCGCCGCTTCTGAGAGACGGTCCTCAGAGCACGCCCCATCTGTGTCCACTACCCTCACGTGAGCCCGGGAGTCCCCCCGAAGAAGAAAAACCCTCCTGACTCTGGATTCCTCCAGCCCTCGCGTGGCAGAGAGCACACAGACAGGGCTGGCCTTCTCGGAAAAGCAACGAATTCTCTAGCCCATAAAACAAAACTAAGTTGTCGGGGAAGAACCAAAAGTTGGTCATTGTTTACCGATTCGCTTATTTTTATCCAGTTGAAACGTCACTCATATGTATATTCCCACTATCTTAACTTCCTTTCTCAGCTTTATTTTTCTTGGCGGTGCTTTTTATTTTATGAATTACTGTGGGGGCGGTGCGTTCGTGTGTGTGTGTGTGTGTGTGTGTGTGGTGTGCCAAGAATTGAACCCAGGGCCATATACACATGTAGTACATGCAAGGCATATTCTGCCACATTCCTGGCCCTCTTTGCAGTCTTTTTTTTTAACATCCTGTGTATTTATTTGGTCTGTTTTCTATCTTGTTAGAATATGAATTCCATGACGGCAGGAACTGTTTAATGTTTGGTTCCCTGGTGTCTCCAAAGACCTAAAAACATTAAACAGAGTTATAGCATGGGCTGTCAGCAAGTACTTCGGCAGATTGTTTCCCTGACTATAAAGCTTTAAATGGTAGGTGTCGGGCACAAGAGGATGGCCTCTTGCACTTCTCGTTAGCTTCCCATTTGAAAGGGCTTCGAGGGCCGGCTGGCATGGAATGTCATGTGAGTTGCTTCCTCTGCGGCTGCAGCGTGAAATGCACATTTTGGAAGAATCCAGGGGGCAGTTCCAGTCCCATACGCTTTACCTCCTTTTCAGGCCACAGGTTGTCGATGACAGACATTTACTACCATCTGCTTTGTAGATCTACGCTTACAGTAAGTGCCGAGGCCCTGCTCCCAAAAAGCGTCAATAGAATCGGAGAGATAGAATGCCATGATAGCAGAGGGCAGGGAACCGCAGCCTGAGCAGCCCGCCGCGCCTCGCCCAGACCCCCAGGCCAGGGGTGAGGGTGGGGAGCCAGGCGGTGTCGGGGGCGTTTCTGGGAATAAGGGACGCCCGTGTGGGAACCTTGGGGACCAATAGGCATCACAAGGGACCCCGTGGGGACACAGGCCACCGCCCTGCTGCCACTGGACATCACAGGGAACAGACAGAACACGGCTGCCCACCCGGCCACACTGCTGAGGGAAAGATGCAGAACACAGGTGAAGGTGAGGGTGATGCCGTTTGTCCAGCCAGAGGAGGGGTCGCCTTGAGACAGGAGTGGACAGGCACGAGTGAGCGGGGGGCGCCAGGAGCAGATGGAGAGGCGAGGAGACATGAGGGGTGGGGGCTGGGCCGGAGACAGGGCCACTTCTCATAGGGACCAGGATGCCTCGCTTGCCTGAGAGCAGCGAAGGCCACTGGGGTCTGTCCCCCACACCACCACCACACAGACATACACACCACCGAACTGTAGGTACCCAGGGAAGCACGGGAGAGCACAGCTCTGGGAGGAAGGCAACAGGTCGGCGGCTCTGTGTCTGCTGCTGGGACCGTCAGCCTTTGTCCGCTCTGCACCCGTGTGTGCGCGCAGCGAGGAGGGGGCCAAACGCGGGGCCCCTGACGGCTCAGAGCGCACTTCGGACTAGGGACAAGGTCTTCCTGGGGGAACACGGAACTAGACTCTGAGCAAGTCGGATCTGGACTCATCCAATGCCGCTCAGAGCTTTCCACCAAACCCTAACCCTCCCACCCTGTGTCTTCCTTAGAGGCCAGTGGGACCAAGGGCAATAATTTCTAACCTGGGAGATGAATACGTGGGGTTCGTTATCACTATCTCCTCAGCCTTTAGGATTTTGTGGGGGAGCGAGGGGAGGCCCATCCCTCCTGGTTTTCCTCAGCCATCCTGGCCCACAGTTGCATGCGGGGAGGTGGGGGGGCTGAGGATGCGGAGCCACCAGGGATGACCCGCAGGGCCCCCTGGGTGATGCTCAGAGGCCCACAGTTCCTCTGAAGTAGCGTGATGCCCCCGAAACCCCGGCACTAGCAGTCCACTGGCCGTTCTTGAGCCTCGTTAACGAAACTTATCTCCCTTTCTGCAGTATTAAGCATCATTCTTGGCGAAGGACGGGTCGCTCATCTGGCACGTGGGAAGGGGGTCTCTTAGGTGTGGAGCGTAGGCCAGGAGGGAAACACCACGATGAGTGTGACAGGTTACAAACCGAGCTGAGCGTTTGCAGCCAGCCCCAGCGAGCTCAGCCGCTGCGCAGGTGACGAGACGGCGTCTCCGAAGGCGCCACTGTGGGCCACACGAGCAAAAGCAAGCTGCTTCCTCTCTTTCTGGATGGGGTGCCTGGCGTCCAGGAATGTCGCTAAATTCTTTAACAGACTTTATCAAAGGTACCCGGTGTACCTCCCGCTCCTTCAGAGAGCTGTCAAGCAGTGGCACGGAGAGCCAGCGTGTACCACGCCCATCCTAAAACTCATGGCAGAGATGCTGCAGAACAGGTGAGTGGCGTGGCAGGGAGGGGGCCGAGGGGCCCCCCACTTCGGGGCTGCCTGTCCTGTGGCCAGGGCCTCTCCTGCACCACCTGGGTCTATTCCGGGCTTGGCAGCAGAGCTAACAGGCAGCGTTGTGGGGAGGAGGAGGAGAGAACTAAGGCTTAGGTGCCTGCAGGGACTGACTGGGGCAGATCAGAGCCACCTTTCCTCAGAATATTCAAAGACACAAAATGGAGGAAGGGCCGCTGCCTTAACCCTTTCACTGCCTCGCTGCCGTGCTGCCGAGTCCTGAAGCCGGGCTGAAGTTTTAGAGGCTTCTGAATTGAGCTGCTTTATTTGTTTCTTGGACAAGAAAATGAATTCCCAGAGCAGTTCACGGTTCACACAGTTTATCTCGGGGACCCCAGGGGGGACCGTCCCTGCTCCGACTTCTAAGCCATCTCTCCTCCTTCATGCCAAGATATTTGTATGCCTTTTTTTTTTTTTGCCCCTCCGGTTTCCATTTAAACCGCCACAACAAACGCTGCTCAGAAATTGCTCGGTTGACCTTATAATTTGCAGAGACTAGCAGATTCAAAAGCCCAGCATGTCATTTTTAAAACAAAAAACAAACCAAAGAGGTCGCTAAAAAGAGCAAAACAGAAAGAAGCTAATTGGTCTTGCCACTTTAAAACATGTCACCGGGAGTATGGCTTCGCACCAAATTACCTGTCACTGAGCCATCCCGTTTCACGGGTCTCTGGGAAAGCGTGTTACTGCGAGTGGCAGACCCAGACCGGGAAGGAGCAGGCATCGCAGCTCCTGGGCGAGCTCTGGGCTGAGTCTCACCGCGGTCCCTTAAAAATGTTCAGGCAAGAGGTGGGGAACAGCCTGACAAGTAAGCAAATGTGAGTATTATTCTTTCAGAAGGCTGTTAGGGTTGGTTTTTTTCCCCTTCAGTGTTCTCTTAGACGCCTTAAATATGAAAGGGTGGCTGTGTGTGTTATATTAGAAATTAATTTATTAAATTATGAGGTTTTTTTTCATCCAGATAACTCATTTCTGATACAACTTTTAGTGCTAAGGGGGAAGAAAATTCTTGTATTTTATATTGTAAAGTGTTTTTTTATCTGCTGTTAGGCAGATAAATGCCTGTCTAGCCCAGTAGCCTCTGAGAATGGTATTCTCCTATTGCTCTAGAATCTACTGTGAGTTTTTGAACAGACATTTCCTTAATCGGGAATTGTATGCCAGCAATCAAATGTTCACAATAGCAATCATTAATTAGAAACCATAATTTCTAATTAGTTATAATTGCCCTGAATCCTCAGCACTTGCTCAAGCATGGTGGCGCAATAATTCATTCCTGGAAAACGAGACTTCAGCACGGTCTTTGTTTTGGGGTATTTCTTGGCAATGACCTGCCTGCTTCTTTTTTTTTCTTTTTTCTTTTTTTCCTAATCCTTTGAAAAATATACCAGTATTTCTTGAGTGCACATCACCAAAACCAGGAGGAAGGCAGCTGTGTGTCAGGGCGGGATGTCAACCTCCTACCTTGGCGCAGGCGGGCCCCCTCTGCTCTGATCCAGGGAGGCGTACTGTTCTCATCCAGAACTTTCGAGGTTGGTTTCTCTTGCCTTGTGCCCTGTGCGTGCCGGATGCAACCTGCATGGGATTCTGTGCGTCTGAAATACGCCCGAAGAACCCTTTTCCTCTCTGTCCCTTTAGAATTTGCTTTCCAAAACTGAGCTCTGGTACATATGTGTCTACTTCTCTCATCTGTGTAAACTTAGATGCACCTGAGTTGCTTAGGGTTTTTTTTTTTCTTTTTTAATCTGCCGACCACTTTGCGTGAAAGGAGAAACAGGTAAGAAGTCTGTGATAGAAGACGTCAGGGTATTGTTTTGACAACAAGCGAATTCCTTGAACCAGTAAATAAATGAAAATAGCTCTTCTCAATGTCCTGATATCTTTATAGTTAGAGAAGATTAGCATACATATTTTATAAACACTTGTTGAATGGAATGGCACTTTTTTGAAAAAGGTATAATTGTACTGCTTCTATTTCTAATATGTGAAAAGATGCAAGGCATTTTGAAACCTACAGCTGGGTTCTTTATCAGCACACATAGTCTAATTTTTTGCTATCTTTCTTAGATCCCAGCGTTTGAATTTTGATGTATCATCTCCTAATGGAATTCTTCTCTTCAGAGAAGCTAGTAAAATGATTTGCACTTATGGTGAGTATCTTTTTCCATATTTGTCTCTGCAATATAACTTTATCTCTTTGGAGGAAAGAAAGATGTTTGTTATTTTGTTCTTTTGAACCTTCATATCTGTATGAATTTGTGGGCTGGGTAATAGGAGTGTAGAAAGCCAGGTAGCGATCAGATTGCATCAGCAGAAGTCAGCAGCATGCCTTTGCCTACAAATCATGCCTGGCCAGTTTGATGAATCTCTTCATGATGAAGCTGCAGTGTCAGTAGGCAAAGCAAATGCACTCGGTCGAAGACTGAAAAGTTCACACCTGTTCAAAATTGCTTAAACCTACAGCGGGGGGTTGTGGTGTTGGCTTAGGAGAGCTGAAAGCAGTTTGTCCCTCTCTGACTCTGGGGGAAATGACCTGGTCCAGGGTAGTAAATACTTCAAGTGGGGAGTAGGGGCCACTGCATCCCTAGAATCTGAATCTAGACTTAAAATTGGCCGCTTTGGGGTTGGAGCGATAACACAGCAGGTAGGGCATTCGCCTTGCATGCAGCCGACCCGAGTTGATTCCCAGCATCCCATATGGTCCCCCAAGCACCGCCAGGAGTAATTCCTGAGTGCAGAGCCAGGAGTAACCCCTGTGCATCGCCAGGTGTGACCCAAAAAGAAAAACATACAAACAAAAGACTAGCTGCTTTAGTTTGAGTCTAGAAGTTTGGTTACTAGTTAGAACTGGGCCTTAAAAGTACCATTAACCCTAAAATTTGCCAGTTCTGACAGCTCCGTCAATGAAATTCTCGACTCTTTGAGATCTTTAAGCGCCCAGGAATGGGGATCAAAGGGATAAAAACCCTCTGTGATTTGTGTCACCATGCACAGACCAAATCCAGACTGCCAGCTGGGCCCTGCCATACCTTGCTGCCGGAAGCTACTGCCTGGCTTCCGTTTTATTTCTCTTCTTCTTTGTTGTGTATCTGTTTTCACTTTCCCAAGTCATTAGTCAGCTTTAAGTTCCTTCGGCCCTCAAAATTGCCTCTGTGGGCCAGAGAAGTAGCCCAGCCAGTAGGGTGCTTGCCTTTCATGCAGCAAATGCCCGTTCGATTCCCGGCTCTCCATATGATCCCCTGAACCCGCCAGGAGTGAGCCCTGAGCACTGGGTGTGGCCCCAACTGCAACCCCCCCAAAAAAAAAATTTTTCCCTCTGATCCTCATTTCTTTCTGAGTAACTAAAAACGGTTTACCAAGTGTATGATGACTTTTCTGAAACAACCGACTATGCTGGATATCTGTATCTTTCATTCATCAGGGTCCAGTTTCTTTCTCTGGGTCATTTTTCCTTTGGGGTTTAGTCACTGTCACCAGGGTGCCAATAAGATTAGGGACCCCGCCCTCCTCCAGCTTCGCCAAGTGTCTAGGACAAAAGAGGATGGCCAGCAGCTAGCAACAAAGGGGATCCCAGGAAGAACCATCCAGATTAGTGTCAGATCAGTGCAGGTCACAAGACCTCAGAACGCCTGTGTCCCCATCACGGCCAACAGCTGGGCAACAACAGTTGAGAAAGACACCAGGTGAGGATTAGAGCAGGGGAAGAGAGGGGGGAGAGAGAGACAGGGAGAGAAAAGGAGGTGCCACGAAGAGAGAAAGAACCATCAACACTTAAGAAGAAAAATGGATCAGGAGAGATGAAGTCATGAACTTTGCTTATAAATGGATAGACATGGAGAGTATCATGCTAAGTGAAATGGGTCAGAAAGAGAGGGACAGACATAGAAGGACTGCACTCATTTGTGGAGTATAAAACAACATAACATGAGGCTGACACCCAAGGATAGTAGATACCCGGGACAGGAAGATCGCTCCATAGCTGGAAGCCTGCCTCATGAGCGGAGGGGAGAAGGCAGCTGGAATAGAGAAGGGATCGCTAAGAAAAAGATGGCTGGAGGAATCGGTCGTGATGGGAGATGTGTGCCGGAAGTAGATAATGGACCAAACATGATGACCTCTCAGTGTCTGTATTGCAAACCATACTGCCCAAAAGTAGAGAGAGAGTATGGGGGAAATTGTCTGCCGTGGAGGCGGGGGGAGGGGGGTATACCGGGGAGATTGGTGGTGGGGAATGTGCACTGGTGGAGGGATGGGTGTTTGATCATTGTGTGATTGTTACCCAAACATATGAAAGCTTATAACGGTGATTCAGTAAATTTTTTTAAAAAGGGGCTGGAGCGATAGCACAGCGGGTAGGGCGTTTGCCTTGCACGTAGCCAACATGGCCAACCTGGGTTCGATTCCCAGCATCCCATATGGTCCCCCGAGCACCGCCAGGAGTAATTCCTGAGTGCATGAGTCAGGAGGAACCCCTGAGCATCGCTGGGTGTGACCCAAAAAAAGCAAAAAAAAAAAAAAAAATTAAAAAAAATAAGAAGAAAAATGACCCAGGAGCCAGACAAGGAGACCCTGCCTCAGTTTAGACTTCTAATCGGCTCATTTCCATTCCAGCTCTCGCTGCACCAAAGAGTCTAACCCGACCACTTAGCATATATTAGTCTTCTGAACCCTTGAGATAGACTTATTATCGGCCACTTGGTCACTTGGCCTCAGCTGGTTGCTGAGTCTCTCCTGCTCTGTTTCCTGTGGAACAGAGGAGACCATCCCGATGGTGGTTGTGAAGCCGCGACCAGGGGCGACACTGAAAGCCCTCGGACCCTGAGCCGTTCGGGTCCCTGCTGTGAGGAGATCCTTGCGGGGCGGCGAGATTGGCTAGATACTGCGTCGCTGAGCTGGCACCGGTCTTCAAAGCCCGTGGGTCTTTGCCCCTTCTGTCTTGAAGTCAGGAGTTGGCACAGCCCTCGTGGGCCATCGACACACAGGACAAGGCACTGTCCGTCAGAACAGGGTGACCTTCATCCACCCGAATTCAAAGACTCAGTGGGAAAATGACCTTCCACCTTGTCGGCAGGACGTGTGCTACGAGGGAGGGGGAAGAAACACCGCCCCCTTCTCTGGGCCCATTCACAGCCCCGCCAGCCAAGCCACACCTGGGGTCACCCACTGTAATCTCCCATGATGTCTGCTCCTCCAGTGCTCCGTGAAGGGATGGAGGGAGAGCGAGTGGACAGTGGCCATCCATGGGTCCGGAGACAAGGCAGTAGGGCCCTCAAGCGGCAGCATTATTTATTTCCGTGTTGGGCCGGGGCAAAGAAAGGGGAGGTCCAGGGAGGAACGAGGCCAGAACATTCTGTGACCCCAGCGGTCACCCCCACTCAGGGAGCTTCCTGGCTGCTCACCTCTCACGGGCATGGGGGACCTGGCTTGCCAGCGCTGGGGCCACACAGAGGGGTCGGGCACCTGTCCGGAAGCCCCCAGTTGGGTCCATCTTTGGTGGTATGCCTCCCGGCTCCCTGCTCAGTGAGACTGGCAGGAAAATAATACTTCTGATATGCTGTTTTATTTATCTACATTCTGTCATGATATACTTTGATGTAAGTTTTTAATTTCGCTCCAGCTCTCAGCTGCTCTCGCAGTTACAGCTCAGGGTCAGCTGCGAGGCCAGCCACAGTAGCACAAAACAATTTCCTGTTTGTACAGCCCAGGTAACATTTGGATGAGGATTAAATTTTACCACATTTTCTAGTAGCCCAAGCCTATTATTTCTAATGAGTTTTAAATTGCTTCAAGAGCATGTATTTCAAAACTTCGCGCTAGGATCCATTCAGCCTGAGCAACTTAATAAAAGAAATTTCCTTCTTAAATTTTTTGGTTTAAAATGTTGTATGTGGTGTAATAAATGTTATTACTTTGGAAACCTACTTCTTCTCGGTTTTAAGAACTGCATGTTTTTTTATGCTCAATTTCCATTTGTCTCATCTTTCCTTCCCTTTGCCTCTGGGTACCGGTATCTTTAGTGACATCTGTTGGTTGAAGTAGAGCACGATGGGAGAGAAATAGCGGCCACAGTGGAGCTGCCTTTCATCCGTTCTAAGAAAGCTTGGTGTGGGGAAAGAGAAACCTTAAAATTGAATAGGATGAGCGCTGATTATTTACTTGACGTTCAAAAAATTGTATCGGGATTCCGGTGTCCATTGGTATCTGGGTTGTGGAGTTCTGTCATTTTGTTTGAGGGTGTGTGTGTGTGTGTGTGTGTGTGTGAGCTGCTCCCAGCTCAGGGCTTCAGGGCTCCTGGGGTCACTCCCAGTGGTGCTCAGGGCCTGGGCCTCCCCCGTGCTCCCCCTCTGTCTGCTCTCCAGTTCCCCATCAGCGTCCTCTGAGGCAGTGTGTGCTCCGGTGCCCTGACTCGATGACCCACTTGCGTTGAGTTTGGGAAACGAGAGTCAAGTCACTCATCGTGACGAGAAGTCTGTGTGAGTGCTGTCACACCACCCTCGGTTCCTGGTTCGTGTCTGTAAGCCACGGTCGTTCGTTCATGTTAACGCAGGCGCATCTGCCGCCATCCTTTCTCTCCTCAGGAAAGCAGGAGCTTTTTTGCTGTGTATTCCTGCCGAGTACCACGACCCCGTGTCTTTGGAGACAGCAGCAGAGCATCCCACTTCCGGGTCATAACTATAATTCTCTTCATTCTGGCCCTCCCTTGGAGAAATGGCATGTCCAGAAGCACGCGATCTCCGTGGCCACACAGTTTCAGAAGGCAGCTCAGCCAGTGCCCACTCAGAGCAGCGTGAGCGGCCCAGACTTCTGGGGTAGGTCAACCTACCAGCAGACAGACCTTCAAGTAAGCGCTGTGAGCCACGAAGGGGGCGCACCATTAGCGGCTCCCAGAGAACCCTGCGCGGGACCCCGTGAGGCCATGGAGTCATGGCTCACTAAGACTTAGGTGGCGTTGGATCCCAGGCAGTCTCGGGGGGAGGGACCCACAAACATCTAGGGAGCAGGATAGTCCGGACGGAGCTGGAGGGTCCCAAGGCAGGTCTGCAGAGCGGCCAGCAGTGTGCCCAGGCTCTGGCGCCGAGGAAGCGACCAGGATGGGGCCCCAGGGTGACTGACTTCAAGCCAGAACAGGACAGACAGGAGCTGCAGGTGAGATGGAGACCTGAGGCTGCCGTGAGCGGGGACGGCATGGTGTGGGGCTGGCCTGGGTTCCGTGAGAGCAGTGGGTGTGCTGAGTGGTCGGACCCCAGTGAGGTCAGGCGCTGTGCTCGCAGCCTCACACGGGCCTGGCAGCTGTGAGGGGCTCAAGCACGGGACTGCATCCCCAAGCTGACATATGTCGAACGGGCAGGGGGCAAGATAAACCTCTCTCGGTGGACACTGTACACGGCTTGGGAGAATGGAGCTGTCGAGGGAGTGAGCAGGCACCGATGGGAGAACGAGGTCACCCCAACTCAGCCACCAGGGAAGGCCGGAGGGAGCCACAGTTCCTTCTGGATCACATGCGTTCTGGGCTAGTCGACCCACATCCACGAGGAGACGGTGGCCACGTGTTGGGAGCGAGGGAACAGGGGCTTCCTGCGCCCCGTCCCCAATACCCCCCACAGGTCAGGTGAGAACTGTGCTCTTAACCTTTCTACACCCAGGGGCCAGCAAGGGTCTACGGGCCGGTGGCTGGAGGGCAGGTTTCTAGAGGAACAACAGCGGGACCCTCTCTCTGACTCCTGTAGACTGGAAGCTCAGAGCCTCCAGGCAGATCACAGTGCTGAAGGAAAGCATAGCATACTTGCTCGTCCTAGCTGGATGGATGATTCGAAGCTTGTCTGGGAATCCGGCGGTCCTCTGGGGCAGGAGTGAGCCCGGAAGGTAAACCCGAGGAGCACACATCAGGAGAGGCCGGGAAGAAGAGGTCTCCACCAGCGGGTCCAGGACGATGCAGACTGGACGCCGGCCATCGCGTCCGGTGACAAGGAGGTCCCTGGCAAGCTTGGACAAAGCATCTTCAGGGAAGTGGCACGAAAGAGGATCAGGAGTAAAGGGAAGACAATGAAGGCAGCTCGAGCCCTGAGGAGCTCTGTGGGGATGGGAGTGATAACTCCGAGGGAAACTGGGGCCAAGAGGAGGAAGAGACAATGCCGCATGACTTAAATTTCAATAGATGATGCAGTGGCCTAAGAGGCAACGGACTGCAGGGGAGACAGAGGGGGAAATTGCTGTGCTTTATCCTTAATTACACAGGGGGGAAATTTTAGCTGAACATCCTGAGGCGGTGGCTTTTCCGAGAGGCGGGAGTGAGTATTTAGAATCAATCTATTTCTCCAATTAAGTAAAAGTAAAGGCCCTCCCGTTGATCATCGATTTGCTCGAGCGGGCCCAGTAACGTCTCCATTGGAGACTTTGTTGTTACTGTGTCTGGCATATCGAATACTCTCAGTAGCTTGCCGGGCTCTCCGAGAGGGGCGGAGGAATTGAACTCGGGACGGCCATGTTGGCTGCGTGCAAGGTAAACACCCAACCGCTGGGGGCTGGAGCGATAGCACAGCGGTTGGGTGTTTACCTTGCACGCAGCCAACATGGCCGACCCAAGTTCAATTCCTCCGCCCCTCTCGGAGAGCTCAGCAAGCTACCAAGAGTATCTCGCCCGCACGGCAGAGCCTGGCAAGCTCCCCGTGACGTATGGATATGCCAGACACAGTAACAACAAAGTCTCCAATGGAGACGTTACTGGGCCCGCTCGAGCAAATCGACGAACAACGGGAGGGCCTTTACCTTTACCTTTTACCTATTTCTCCAACTGGAGAGATACTTGGATGGTGCCGGAGAGGTAGGACAGTGTGTTGGGAGCTTGTCTCATACATAGCCAACTGGGTATGATCCCCGACACCCCATAAGGTCCCCCGAAGCCGACCAGAAGTGACCTCTGAGCACAGAGCCAAGAGTCAGCCCTGAGGACTACTGGGTGTGGCCCCCAACGATAAAATAAAATTTAAACTAGGATGTTTCTAAATTGCCAAAGAGCCCTCGGCTAGGGTTATACTGATGCGCGCTTCCCACGTTTGCCCGTGTACCCCGTTCTCATCAGCACCACGCGTGCGTCTTCCCCGGCCTGAAATGACGCGCCACGCTCCTTTCCCGTCCTTGCCACCTGAATCCGTCCCTGACCCCCTGTGCCCCGAGAGTCAGGCTGGGGTGGCTGCCCGGAGTCGGCGGCCAGTTCGTGAGCCTGCGGTTCTCCTGCGACCGTTGTGATGATGAATGGAGACGCTCGAGCTACAGAGCTGTCAGCGAAATAGCAAATTCACTTTCAGTTTTTAGAGATTAAAAGAAAAAGGGAAATCAATGTAATGGATTGCTCTCTCGGCCAGGAAATGGCATTGTTCATGGTGCCGTTTCTTCCGCCATGGCCCTGTCGTATCCCTGGCACCATTGTTTTCCATTAATTTAAATAGTCTCTCTGCGGGAACAAAGAGCTGGTAGTGCGTGAGGCGCAGAACTAGTGTGGACCAGCCACACACTCACACACATACATACACACTCTCACACATACATAACACACACTCACACATTCATAACACACACTCACACATACATAACACACACACATACATACACACTCACACATACATACACACACTCACACATACATAACACACACTCACACATACATAACACACACACATACATACACACTCTCACATACATACACACACTCACACATACACACATACATAACACACAATTCACAGACACACATACACACACACATACACACACATACATACACTCACAAACTCACACTCACACATACTTACACTCACACTCACACACACACACACACACACTCATACACATACAGCACCACTTCTCTATTGAAAGAACAGAGAGGGTCAACGACCGAGTAAAGACCTAATTCTAACTCTGAATTACGGCATAGACGAAAATGACGGGGTCTGTCCGTTAGCACCCCCACCTCCACCTCCTCTTCTCTGGACATTCGGACCCCACGTGTGAACATCCGAGGCTTGCAGACGGGAGGAAGCCAAGCCCACAGCCCCCCACCCCAGTCCCCCACCCCCAGGGGCCGTGTATTGCTATCCGTCACTGTGGCTGGCGACCCAGAGATTCCCTGGAGGACCCTCGGTCCTGGCTGCATGGCAGGGGAGACTCCCTCACCAGCTGCTGGGAAGGAAGCAGAGTGCAGGATTGAGGGCTGGGGCCAGAGCACCACGGAGAGGGCACTTGTCTTGCACGCGGCCCACCCGGCTTTGTGTCCCAGCACCCAGTAAGGTCCCCTGAGCCCACCAGGAGTGATCCCTGAGTGCAGAGCCCAGAATAAGCCCTGAGCACTGCCAGGGGTGGGCCGAAAAGATGCAAAAGATGCAGGGATGAGCCAGCTCCTGGGCTCGGGCACCCAGCGCTGTGTCCTGTGGTCCCCACTGACATTCTGTCACTCGGAGATGCGGCCCCCAGAAGGAAGTAAGTTCTTTTTTATAAAATAAAATTTTAAAAAAAAAAGACCTAAAGGTTATCTCAGATAAGTAGAAGGAAGGTTTTGCACATAGATGTGCTACATCCTGGGAGTTGTTTACAAGGGCTCTTTTGAGTGCTAGCATCTAATTTAAAATGATTAACAATGACTGGGCTGGAGCAACAGCACAGTGGGTAGGGCGTTTGCCTTGCATGCAGCCGACCTGGATTAGATTCCTTAGTCCCTCTCTGAGAGCCCGGCAAGCTACTGAGAGTATCCCGCCCCCACGGCAGAGCCGGGCAAGCTGTCCATGGCGTATCTGATATGCCAAAAACAGTCACAAGTCTCACAATGGAGACCTTTTTTGCCCGCTGGAGCAAATCGATGAACAATGGGAGGACAGTACTACAGTGCTAACAGTGACTGTGACAGCGGGGACAGGAGTGATAGGACCATGGGTGGGGTGCTTGTCTTGTGGCCAACCTGGGTTCCATCCCCAGCACTTAAGTCCGAGCACTGCCTGATGCAGTGCAAAAATAAACAAACAAGGAAAATACAGCCTGTGAGGGAAGGACTGAGAGCAGAAGTTAAGAAAAAAGAAACCCAAGCTGTTAAAACCCACTAATATCGAGGAAGCGACTTCTAATAAACCAAAATTTCTCTATCAGGAGCTTACTACCCCTTCCTGTTGAGGGAGGCCGGCAGCTCACTGCCATGGCAGGTACCAGCATGGAAACATGATCCCAGAACACTGCACCTGGCCCCTTCCTGCCTTTTGGCTGTGCCAGACCCCCCGCCCTGGCACACAGCTGCTGTTCCCCGGGTCCCGCAGTGGCCTCCACGTCCACGTAGGATCTCGGAAGGCTCAGGACATGGGTTTGCCGGCCTCATGGCCCCAGCCCCGGTCACGGCGGGTGTCCTGAGAAGGCCTCCCCTTGCTCTGAGGGTATTGGTGTCCCTGACCCCGAGAAACGCAGGTGCTGGGGGGAGGTGGGCCCGTGGCAGTTGAGGCAAGTGCTGGGACTATGCAGGTGTGTGTGCAGACATGGGGGAGAGTGGGTTAGGCTGGCACATCACACTCATCAGCCCTACTGCAACAGTGGCACGCATGGGCGCTCTGGAATCCTGGAGCTAGACATACCCAGCTGTGATGTTGGCAGGACAAGAGAGTCTGGGTGGTAGCCGCGGAGTCAGCAGGGGGCTCCGCAGAGCTGCCACACACTTAGGGTGGTTGGTCAGCGTGGCTGGGAGCTCTGGACACATGATGGGGAAGGACAGGACCAGTGGGAACAGAGTCAGTCTCTCTCTGTCTCTCTCTCTCTGTCCTTCCCTCCCTCCCTCCCGCCCTCCCTCTTTTTTCTCTCTCCCTTCCTTTTCTCTCTCTCCCTCTCTCTCCCTCCCTCCTCTCTCTCACCCTCTCTCCTTCCTTCCCTCCCTACTCTCTCTCCATCTCTTTCTCCCTCCCTCCCTACTCTCTCTCCCTCTCTCTCCTTTCTCTCTCTCTCTCTCTCTCTCTCTCTCTCTCTCTGCATCATTCCTGCCTCCCCTAGTGTGGACAGGTCTCTGCCCAATGCCAGTCCGATGCCAGGCAGAGAGGCAGAGACACAGGCAGGTGCTGGGCAAGTGAGTCTTGTCTCTCCCGGTCACCACAACACAGAGCCGCCGCCATACACCTCTGAATTTTGTGAACCAAGTATGAATTCAGCTCAACTTCAGCTTTAGAAGCGACTCACTTGAACTGGAAGAAGCCACGTTAAGAACCTTATGTGTCCCTGGGGCTGGAGCAGTCGTAAAGAGGGAGGGCGTTGGCCTTGCACACAGCTGACCCAGTTCCGATCCTGGCATCCCATGTTAGCAGTCAACTCCCCTGAGCACCACCAGGAATAACCCTTGAGCATCACCAGGTGTGACCCTCAAAACAAAACAAAACAAAAAAACTTCTATATAGTCTCATTTTTTTTTTACGTATTCTTGGGTATTACCTAGTCACAGGCATTACTAACACACATTTCAGAAACAAATTGATTGTAAATGCTGACAAGGACCCCAAAATCTAAGGTGATTTATAAACTTTTTTTTCTTATTGATAACAGACTTTTGAGTTTTTAAAACAGTCATCTCTTGAGAGGTAAGGAGAAAAAGGAAAGAATATTGATGCATTTCTAATTTTATTTCATTCATCCGCCAAGCCTATGAGACTTCTGAAAATGAAAAAATAACTCAAAAATCAAAGTTTATGTAAAGGGACTCGAGATTCATCCCCGGGTTCAGAATAATTCACCTCACAGTAAAGGCCTTTTCTCTTGACTTGGTCATTCCCCATTCACTTCTGCTTTGAGTTTGGGCCACGCCCAGTGATGCTCAGGGGAGACTCCAAGGCTCTTGTGCCCCGGGGGGCTCTAGGCAGTGCTCCGGGTGTGGGGACCAGACCTCCTGCATGCACAGCATGTGGTCCAGCCCCTGAGTCATCTCTCTGGCTCCGTGTTTACTCCTACTTTTTGAAAAACTTTTTATCAAAGAAGGATAACGCATACCCATCAACATAAAGTAAGCTCATCCAAATGATACACCAGTGGCTTTATTTTTTGTGCTGATTTTACGGGCACATTTGTATAATCAACATCCAGATAAAAGTAGATTTTTTGCGGTGCCCTTGACTGGTTTTCCTCCGACCGTCCGTGCTTCCCAGTTCTGCCCCCTGCACCTTCGTGTGTTTCCTTCTGTGTCCAGAGAGTCTCTCTGGGCTCCCACCGGAGGAGGTGAGCGTTGGCAGTCAACTCCAGATGTTTGCCCCCATCGCCCGCGACCCGCTGCTGCGTTCACTCACGTTCCCTTTCTCTTTCCTTTTTTGGCTCTTCCCCTGAAACAGGTAATCAGATCCTGTCTCTCGGGACTCTCTCGAAAGCTCAGATTTACCCGATGAAACTCAAGGGCATCTCCATCTGCTGTTCGGCTCTCAAGTCGGCCCTGTGCGGGAATTATGTCAGCTTTGGCGTCTTCAAGTTGTACGGGGACGACCACTTTGACAACGTCCTTCAGGCCTTTGTCAAAATGCTGCTGTCGGTGTCCCATAGCGACCTGCTGGTAAGCGGCCTGGCACGGCGCGGGAGTGCTTGTGTGCGACGACGTGGAGTGACACGGCCGTCCTGGGACTCCGAGAGAGTGTCGCGGCAGAGTGAGCATGGGGGAGCTGGCGTCGCGGCGGTAACAGCGGCGGCGGCTGTGGCGTCTTGGATGTCACGTGCCACCACGGTGGCTGCATTTCTCATGTTCCCTGTGGCAGGTCTGGAAACGGCAGCTGCCACCTGCCGACACGTGGGTCATGTGCCTTGTGAAACCGCGGTGCAGGGTTCACTACCGACTGCTTCCGGGTACACGCGACAAGTCGGAGCAGGGCTGCGTGTCCCTGGGCTGAGAAGAGGCGGCCGGAGCTCGGCTTCCTTCCGTGCCAAGGGCCGGGCTGGACCAAACGCCGAGCGAGCAGCCTGTAGCACCCTTCACATAAATCAGCATCTATTTCTCCAGGCTTCAATTGCCTCACCTTTTCAGACGAATAAATTAAACCAAGTGATCTCCAGGCCCCTTTCTTCCTCTGCCACCTCGTTTCCCTGATTGATGTCAGCGGTTTTCCAACTCGGAAGCCCAGCAGAAAGCGCCCAGAGGTGCTGGCAGAACCTTCCCGTCCCCAGACTGCTCCGCAGGGTCGGGTCATAGCCAGACGTCCTCAGGCGCCCCTGCCTGGTGACACAGAACCCCCGATGCCTGCCTTGGCGGCTGCGGCCACTGCCTCAGTAACGCCGCCCAGTTCATGGCCAGGCCTAGGTGAGGCTATCCCTCCCGCTTCCACCCCTCGGTTACTAGAAAGATCCGGGGCCCCTGTGCATGAGTCCATTTCGTGCAGGAAGTGCTCCTTGATGGGTTAATGGACTCGTGGTGCCTGGTCGGCCTCTCCAAACCCACCTACGTCCAGCATCTCCCGTCCAAGGAAGTAGCCACTGCAGGGGAACCTAAAAGTAACCCTGGGGACAGATGATAGAGACAGACAGACAGAGAGAGAGAGAGAGAGAGAGAGAGAGAGAGAGAGAGAGAGAGAGCCTGAACAGCCCGGGTCCACCAGAGCTCCCGTGTGCTTCCAGAAATCCCTCTCATCTTATTTTCCTAACAAGTATAACTTCTAATTCAGTCATTGTCTGAGTCAAGACCAGGACGGCCTTTGTGTCTGTGTTTTTTAAAAAATACCACATTTCCGGAGCTGAGCAGCTTTTCGTTGGGTCAGGGTGGAGTGGGAATGGGGGACGGTGTCCTTGGCTGGCAGGCGGACTTCATCTCACTCTGCAGAACGCCACTGCTGGAGCTCAGGGTTTGCAGGCGGGAGCCCCCGGCTGAGCCCCCGGCACCCGGTGGTCTCCCCACAGTCACGCTGGGGTAGCTCCGCGTGCATCTTCCTGCTCTTACTTACACTTGTTCTTCTTCTTTAATATTGGTTCGCCTTTCACTTGAGGCCTTTGAAGGTATGTCTCTCATGCATTGAACTGTTGCCTAGTGTGTGTGGTAAAATAAATACGAATCCATTTACCGAACTGCAATTTAGTTACGTGGCGCTTAGTTGGCATTATATGAAGCCAACATGCTCTGATGCTAAATCCTATTATAACAGAAAATGTCTTTGCATTTTTTTTTCCAAAGGTGCAGAGCCACTCTTTAGCATTGCTGTAGTCCTGAAAAAGAATTCCATCTTCTAAATTCTGTATTCTGCAGAGACAGTAGTTGCATTTAAGTGTTAAATCATCTAAGGGAAAAAAAAAAACAGAAGCGACCTATTACACTGCAGCTCAAATTGGGATTTCTAGAGCTCGAGATTGCTTTCAGAACCTCTGAGTGCCAAGTTGAGACTCGCTGTGTGGTCCGCTGCCCATCTTTGTCCTCTGTATTTATGTTTAAGTAAGTCTACAACCAGGCACAGTTGCCCAGACCGCAATTTCCGCTGCGCTGTAACAATGTCCTCTGCTTCCCGGTGTCCTGACACTTAGTATCTCTGTGTTGTAGCAATATCGGAAACTGAGCCGCTCTTATTATCCTCTCCTGGAATGTCTCGCTCAGGACCACATGAGCTTCATCACCAGCTTAGAGCCGCCAGCGCTGCTGTTCGTCCTCACATCCATCTCCGAGGGACTCGCGGCGCTCGGTAAGGATGGCGCAGGGCGTTGCTTCCCCAGAGCCGCTCAGTGGTGCCCTCCTGGCGCTGGTCCGGCCGAGCATCCGAGGGAAGGCGGTTTTTCTGCCTCCTCTGTACGGCTGGGTCATGACTGTTGCTCCCATGTAGGCAATCGGTTTCTCCTATTTTCCTGGCTTATTTTGAAGTGAACGAAGAGGAAGAGGCTCAGGGCTGCTTTTGTCCCAGGGTTCTAGAGGACGCCTGAGGCTTTGCACGGCGAAAGCCAAATCCCGGGTTCGAATACTGGCGGGCAAACTGACAGTGCTGGAGCGATACCACAGCGGGTAGGGCGTTAGCCTTGCAAGTGGCCAACATGGCCAACCCGAGTTCGATTCCTCCGCCCCTCTCGGAGAGCCCGGCAAGCTACCGAGAGTATCTCGCCTGCATGGCAAAGCCTGGCAAGCTCCCCGTGACGGATTCGATATGCCAAAAACAGTAACAACAAGTGTCACAATTTGTTGTGAGATGTTACTGGTGCCCACTCGAGCAAATCGATGAATAACGGGAGGACAGCACTTCAGTACTACATTTTGAAGTGAGCCTCATGGCAGTCTATCTTCCCTAGAGTTGAGTCCTTTGATTTTAAGTGGGCAAGCTCGAGGCGCCCTAATCCAATGGAATTAAGCATAGGAACACTTAGTATGCTTACACCCCTCGCTGCATCTTCCCCGTCTATCATTCTGAAGTGGCCCTCTCTCGCTACGGCACTACTCTTTCTTCTGAAATCTACTTCGATTGTTACTCTCCTTTCTTAGCTTTTTTTTTTTTTTGGTGTAGCCCTCTTTTTTCATCACGATCACGACCATCCTGTTGTTCGTCGATTGCCTCGAGCAGGCCCCAGTAACGTCTCCTTCGTCCTAGCCCTGAGATTTTTTAAAAAGTGCCATATTCAAGGCTCTTTCAGGGTTGGAGAATGAGACCCATCATTGTTACTGGTATTTGGCATATTGGGTACGCCACGGGGAGTTTGCCAGACTCTGCCGTGTGGGCAGGTTACATTCGGTAGCCTGCCAGTTTGTCCAAAGTAGGAATGAGATAATAAGATGTCACAATAAGATGTCGCACGGCCACATTTGTGAGCTGGGCGCTGGGTTTTATAGTCTCTGAGTCTTGGCCGTTGATGGGATTACACAGCACCAGGGGGGCAGTTGGTGGGTGTGACCCCTGCCTACTGGAATATGGAGGATCTTGGAGAGCTCAGCCCCGGGACCCGCATGCCTTTGTTCCTCGGCCGGTAACTTCATGCGTGCGGAGAGTGGTCTCAGCATGGTGGCTGGTTCTGGAGGTCTTCGGCTGCCGGAACCCTGGTCGGGACGGGGAGGGAAACTCAACCCGCTCCCCTCCAAGGGGCCCCGGCGAGGACAGCCAGGCACGGGGACAGGAGACTCTGCGCTGTTCTCTTCACACCCTTTTTTCATCATTTCACTTTTATTTTATTTTGTTCTTATGAAGTGGTTTACAGTATTTGATTACATTTAATATTCGAACACCAATCCCACCCCATTACACCTTCTCACCACCATATTTCAAATGTTTCCATCCCGAACCCCAAACCTTGCCCCGAATGCAGAATCAAAATGATTTATTTTGTATTGCTTGTTATGAATAATCGGCTAAAAAATGATCCAAAAAAGGTTTATCAGAGGAAAGAGTGTAAAGATTGTTGTATTTCACCCAGGAGCCATTAAGCCCTTCTATAAAAGATTAGTAACATGTTGTTGAAGGTTGAGACTTGTGTGCTTATATCTATCACTGTATCACTGTCATCCTGTTGTTCATCGATTTCCTTGAGCAGGCACCAGTAACGTCTCCTTCGTCCTAGCCCTGAGATTTTCAAAAGTGCCACATTTGAGGCTCCTTCAGGGTCAGGGGAATGGGACCCATCATTGTTACTGGGTTTTGGCATATTGAATATGCCACAGGGAGTTTGCCAGACTCTGCTGTGCTTATATCTATAGCTGAATACATATATTTCCTCCCAAGATTGGTTGCCTTCTACTTTAAATCCCATCAAATGTGGTGTGCTACTCTTGGTATATCAGTGGTATAAAATACGAGATGTCACAAATACATTCACTCATAGGTGAGGCTCATCCAAGTATGTGGAGAGCAGCCGTGAACATGGCGGCGTTTGAGTTCTGGGGGTTTTGGGCTGCCAGGTCTGGCTCCGTTGGGGCAGGGAAGGGACCTCACCTACCTGCCTCTGACTTTGCCCCAGATGAAGCAGCCTGGCGTGGGGTCTGTAGGCATATCTATGGCGTATCATCATTTCACTTTTTTTTTCTTTTTTGGGGGTCACACCCAGCAATGCTCAGGGGTTACTCCTGGCTCTGCACTTAGGAATTACTCCTGACGGTGCTCTGGGGACCCTATGGGATGGAAATTGAACCTGGGTCAGCGCATGCAAGGCAAACACCCTACCCGCTGTGCTATTGCTCCAGCCCTCCTACCTTTAATCTTTCTATATTCTCTGGTGTCGTTGATTGTGTGTGTGTGTGTGTGTGTGTGTGTGTGTGTGTGTGGTGTATGTGTGTTAGGTTTTTTTTTATTTTTGCTGTTGTAGTAAATTTTTACTATCTTGGTGGCTTAAAGCAATCTGCATTTATTATCTTAGTGTTCTTTTAGGTCACAAATCTGAGCTGGGTCTCCAAGAATCAGTGGGCTGCATTCCTTCTAGGAAGGGGTCAGGGGATCCTTGTCTTCCCCGGCTGCTACCGACCACCTCAGCCCCTTGGCTTTGCCCCCCATGCCCCATCTGCCAAGCCAGCAGCAGCGTGCCTGTCCAACCTTCCATCCTCAGATGCAGTACCCTCTGCTCCTTCCCTTTGAAGGACTCTTGAGACTATGTAAGACATAGCCAGGTCATCCTGGATGACCTATTTTTGTTTGTTCGTTTGTTTGTGGGTTGGGGACACACCCAGTAAAGCTCAGAAGCTACTCCAGCTCATTGCTCTAGGGTCACTTCCAGTGGTGGTGGGATTGAACCTCAGCTTCCTGCCTGCAAACCATGTGCTCTACCTCTGAGCTGTCTCCCAGTCCAATCTCCCTATTTCTGTCCAGCTGGTTTGCACCTTCTGTTCTCAGCCGTGCAGCCAAACACATCCACAGACTGAGGGAATGTCTACAGACGTAGCTGCCTGACATTAGAGCTTGCAGTGGGGGCCCACATTCCCATCAGGGCTGACTGCTCTGCCTTCTCATTTATGTTTTGATCATTTACGTATAATATACCACCTGTAGATTTGAGTTTAGATACACAGCATTGCTAATTATCTCCTCTTCATACTTTCTGTTCGTTTTTTTTTTCCTTCCTTCTCCTCACCCTTTTTCTGTCATTCATTTGGTTTGAATTTAATTGAACGAGCTCAGGTATCTCCCCCTACAAATGGACCGGCCGTGCTTCTTTTTAACATTACGCCAGGTTTTTCCAATCTGCATCTTCACACAGACTTAGCACAGTTTGCCCTCGTGTAGATCCTCCCCCTCCCTCTGTCTCAACTCCTGGCCCTCCACTGCACGGGGCCTGTGTCTACCACAAAGAGAGAGGACAGGACGGCGTCCGCTGTTTGCAGGACACTTTCAAACAGCTCCGGCCTGCTGTCGCAGAGTTCTAGCTGCCTCAGTTTCCCCCCTCATCCCAGTGTGCTGCTCCTCAGCTCCACGAGATCTCGAAACTTGCTCAGACTCCCCGCTCCCGGACCGTAGCCTTAGAAAGCGCTTCGGGCAGGAAGCCTGAGCGACCGCGGGCACCATCACCCGCTGTTTAACCCCACCTCCCCGGCTTAACGGCCCTGTACCGCTTGTTGTGCGGTAATTGAAAAACATCATTTCATCTATTTTTGTCCTGTTTTCTAGTTGTTTATGGCAGAAGGGAAAATTCTCACAGCCGTTAATCCTTCACGGACAGAAACGGAAGCCTTGTCTTTTATTATTACGGTTTGCCTTGACATTCCTTTTTTTTTTTTTTTAAATCTCACATCTTAGTAATAAAGAGTTGGGATTAGTTATAGATATCTCCGCGGTCTTTGGCCTGGGATCCACATTTAAACAAGCGGCATTTGCGAAGGGAAGGCTGACGGGGGGTAGAAGGCCCGGGCCAGCCACAGGCTGAGTGGATGGCCCTGTGCACATGCTCCGTCAGCGCCCACTGCTGCCCTGGGTGTTTTCCTGTGAGCACTTGACGCGTCTCATTCCCCGAGCCTAGACTGCAGAGCGAGACTGAGCTGGGTATCAGGAGCACTGCTTCTCTTCGCTTCCTGATCCATGGGAAGCTTCTGAGGCGACATGTTTTGCTCACTACCTTATTCCCAGTGCCTACCATATAGTAAGTGCTCAGTGAATATGTATTGAATGAGTTGGCCAGGTAATGTGATTTTCATTATACAGATGAGTAAATTATGACTCGGAGAGGGCAAACAGCTGCCTGGGGTCATACGACTAATAAATTCCTGATCTAGGAGCCTCTCAACTGAACGCGCACCTCTCTCCGGCAGGCCACTGGCTATGTGTCCCTGCTCCCTGGCCTCTGGCCTGGTGGAGATGGGCTGTCTTCTTCTGATGACTTTATCTGGAGAGAAAGTCTTCCATTTCCAGTCTTTCGTATAGATATAAATTGGCATTATAGTTTAAACTGTTAAAAAAAAAAAAACCCTGCAGGATAAAATTAACTATTTGGAATTTTACTTAGGAAAAATTACTTAGAACATTGAGAGCCCGCCAAGCTACCAAGAGTAACCCGCACACACGGCAGAGCCTGGCAAGCTGCCCATGGCGTATACAAAATGCCAAAAACAATAACAACAAGTCTCACAACGGAGACGTTACTGGTGCCTGCGGGAGCAAATCGATGAACAACGGGAGGACAGTGCTACGGTGCTATTGAGAGTTACCACTTGGGTTTCTCTTTGCTGCAACGATAAAGTTGCAAAGAGGCATGTATAAGTTTTCCTTGGGTTATAAGCAGATTTCAGTGTGTGTGTGTTGGGGCGGGGTGGGGGAGATACAAAAGTACAAGAAAAAACTTTCATTGGTAATAGAGTCATGACTAAATCACTATTTATCAGGATTCTTTTGTTGTTGTTCTGGGCCAACTTTAATGTAGGAAAAGAAATATCAATGACTGTTTTCCATTTTCTGGTCACTATCCACCACCCATCCGCTTGAATAGGAGCAAAGCTTACAAAACTCTGCTCTTAATTTTATTCTCAATCATCCCATGAACAACCATTGAACGCATACTCTGCACCAAGTTTCATATCAAACCGTGGCAGGGCTGAAAGCAACAGAACAGACAAGACCGATGCTGGGAACCACAGTGACAGTGGAGCAAACAGGCACTTGCCTGGCCTGCAGCTGACCCCCAGCACTCCCTAGGGCCCCCTGAGCATGCCAGAAGTCACCTCTGAGCACAGAGCTGGGAGCAAGCCCGGAGCACAGCTGGGTGTGACCCCGAAACAAATAAGCAAAAAAAGACCAATGCTGGTGGGAAGTTTATCTTCTGGTGGGGATAAAGAAGCAATGAATAATCCCACACAGGCCTATGAAAATGTCAAGATCTGATAAGTGCTGAATAAGGAATTAAAAAGGGATAATGAAAAGGAAGTGCTTAAGTGTGGCTTTTAAGGAAGTGATCAGGGGGAGACCCTCTGAGCTGAGCTGGGGCAGGGATGAGGGCGGATTCCGGAGCGAAAGCAAGTGTGAAGTCCAAACAGCGGGAGGGGAGTGAAAAGTAGGATCCTCTGGAAACCCTCCCATCTTTTTCCCTGAAGTTCATTTGTAACGTTCCTGATTAATAGACTGTGTTGCTGTTTTGAACGGAGTTTTGCACTGGATGGAACAGTGAGAAGATGAAAACATTTGAGAATTATTTTTTAAAAAACTTAAGGGGCCAGGGTTGGAGCAATAGCACAGCGGGTAGGGCGTTTGCCTTGCACGCGGCCGACCCGGGTTCGATTCCCAGCATCCCTGAGCACTGCCAGGAGTAATTCCTGAGTGCAGGGCCAGGAGTAACCCCTGTGCATTGCCGGGTGTGACCCAAAAAGCAAAAAAAAAAAATAAATAAAGCAGGCCATTGTTTAAAAAAAATGAAACAAAAATAAAAACTTAAGGGGCCACTTTCTCCCACAAAAATACGCTAAAGATACAGGAAATCAGGGCGTTCATTAATTAGAGTGACGGGCTTGATGTTGGAGGGTGGAAATGGCCAAGAAATCACAAAACAAAATCACAAAGCATCCTGTTAATCGTCGATTGCCTCGAGCAGGCCCCAGTAACGTCTCCTTCATCCTAGCCCTGAGATTATATTCAAGGCTCTTTAGGAGAATGAGACCCATCATTGTTATTGGTATTTGGCATATTGGGTACGCCACAGGGAGTTTGCCAGACTCTGCCGGGCGTCTTGGAAAGCGTCTTTCCGGCAGCATCTGGTGAGCTCTCGCTGGCCCTTGAAAATCCGGGGGAGAGGGTATAAATCTCGCACCAGGCCATACCCATATCTGCAACAGGTCTCCAAGGTGAACAGCCTCTGGCATGTTGGAACAATGTAGGCCAAGAAAGCCAACGGGAAAAAAAAAATTTTTAAGTGGGAGGAACCCTACGTGCCAGGCACTGGGTCTCTTCGGACAACCCCTGCGGTGTAGATGGTCAGAGTGAATGAGTGCAGAGGTCGAACCAGAAGTCAGGTCAGAGTTCACCCCTAGACCTGCCTATGTCCCAAGCCACTGTCCCACCAAGAGAGTTCTTTGGTTTCCAGGACCGCCTTTCACACTGGCTTTTCCCAAGTCCCTCGGCCTCCCTTCTGCCACAAGGAGAGATCCTGAGTGGGCGTTAACTTTTAGCTCTGCCTGATCTTGCAGAAGTGCAAGCAAGCCAGTCTGCCCACGGCACTGACTCTGCAGGGCAGGCCCAGGACGGCCGTGAGCGAGGCAGGTGCCTCTGAGGGACTATAGTACCAGAGCCTAGGCGCCTCTGGTGGGTCTGGGTGTGAAACAGCAAACCGCCAGAGAAGACCGGAATGCTACTAGGTTTAAAAAATTCTACCCAGGTTCTGGAGCAATAGCATAGCTGGTAGGGCGTTTGCCTTGCACGCGGTGGACCCGGGTGCGATTCCCAGCATCCCATATGGTCCCCTGAGCACAGCCAGGGGTGATTCCTGAGTGCAGAACCAGGAGTAACCCCTGTGCATCACCAGGTATGACCCAAAAAGCCAAAAAAAAAATTATACCCAAATTTGTCTAGACTGCAAGTCCATCTTTTTTTTTAAAGTTCCTAACTAGCAAGAACGCAAACAGGATTTGAAAATCCCTCCCTCCTGCCTGTCCTCTCTAGGTGAAGACCTTCCCTCTTCGAAACTCACGCCCACGCGAGCTGCACATAAAGAGAGCCGGTCGCGATGCAGAGTCCGCGGCACGATTCCTTCTGTTTCTGACCCAGTGCCCCGGATCCTCAGGATCCCACTCTTGCCACTTATCCTGCCTGGAGCCCCCGACCGTAAATCAGCCGTAATGGAAGCTCCTCTCCTGGCTTTTATTGCGAGGATAGATGCTCTAACCTTTGTGTCTAAAGTGTTTACCTGGCTTTTCCATAGCTGACTCAGTAGAGTGGAACCTTTTAATGCAAACCTGCATGGCGTGCGGTCCCCGAGTCTATGTGAGGTCTTTATCATTCTTTCTGTGATTGATGGCATGTCACTCTTCTCTGGGGAGGAAGCCATATCTATTTCCTGTTTGCTTCCTTAGGTAGATGTTAAGCCGCTTCATCCAATGCTTTTTTTTTATTTTTAACCTCTTTTTTTTTTTTGATTGGGACTTTGAAGGTAGTAAGTAACGTGAAGGGAAAACGCAAAGCCCTCCGGTGGCCTGGGCCACTTGCTTGCCACCATATTAGACTTCCTCCCTGGGTCATAACCAGAGTTGACTTTTCTACACAGTAGCCAGTTTGCAGAGCAAGGTAATAGTTCATCCATCAATCAAATGCCACAACGTCAGGAGGGAAGACTGCCCCCTCCCTTCCTTTTTTGGTGGTACAGAGGACTGAGCTTAGCCTTGCAGGGTCCCTACAGCTGAGCCACATTCCAGGCCCCCGGGAAATCCCTTACTGAAAAGCCTTTAGCTCGGGTCAGGAGTGCGGTCTTGGTACCACATGCCTCACCCCCATCCCCAGCACTGATGGGTGTGACACCCTCACCCCCCCCCACACACACACACACAAGACAAAACATTAAAAATCTGTTTGTTTGGGAGTGGGCAGTGGTGGAGGGTCAAAGGCACTTTGGTGGAAGAGGTGGGGTCGAAATTTTACATGCCGATGCCGTAAACTCTTAACACTGTCCTAACTATGCCTAAGTGAAAATAATGCTTTCTTTTTAAAGACCAAAAATTTAAATTTTTAAAGATCTACAGTTCCATGGGCTGGAGCTATAGCACAGCAGGTAAGGCATTTGCCTTGCAAGCGGCCAACATGGCCGACCCGAGTTCGATTCCTCCACCCCTCTCGGAGAGCCTGGCAAGCTACCGAGAGTATCTCGCCCGCAGAGCAGAGCCTGGCAAGCTACCGGTGATGTATTCGATATGCCAGACACAGTAACAGTTGTCACAATGGAGACGTCACTGGGCCCGCTCGAGCAAATCGATGGACAACAGGAGGACAGTGACAGTGACATTGTCTGTGCCCTGCTTTCTCGGGCCCTCACTCAACCCCCTCGGCCCCCAGTCAGCTCCTGTGTCCCCCGGTCGGCACACACACTTCCCTGCAGTCCAGCTCACCGCCCGTGTCCCGTCATCTTTCCACTAGAACAACATGCGTGAAAGGTCTTTTTGGCGCTATCAGGGCATCAGTTCTAGGTATTGCCACCAGACACAACTCAGGACCTCTGCAAAGGGAGCTCAGCCATCACCTCTGAGCTGGGGAGGCGTGTACGGGGGTCTCAGGCCCCGTCCGTCCCGCAGGAGCCTTGTGCTGCCCCCTGGCCCCCCTGCCCTGCCCCTCCTAGCCCACACCTATTCTACAGGCTCGAGTTTGCAGGGCCGCTGTGTCCTTGATCCTTTCTTCTATTGTTTCTGTTAGATGTATCAATTCCTGGAATTGTGTCCAAAATGGTCAAAAATCTGGGCTTTTGTGTTATGAATCAAAGCTCTAGTTTAAAAAAAGAAATCGGGGCTAGAGTGATAGCACAGTGGGTAGGGCATTTGCCTTGCACGCGGGCAAACCTGGGTTCGATTCCCAGCATCCCATATGGTCGGTCCCCTGAGCACCGCCAGGAGTAATTCCTGAGTGCGTGGGCCAGGAGTAACCCCTGTGCACCACCGGGTGTGACCCAAAAAGCAATAAATAAATAAATAAATAAATAATCCCTTCAGCCACACCACTGGTTGCCTCTGGGGTTTGATGCAGTGGGTAGGGCACTTGGCTTTGAACACTGAGACCCGGGTTCAAGCCCCCAGCACCACATATGGGTCCCCCAAGTCCCACCAGGAGTGACCCCTGAGCACAGAGCCAGGAGTAAGTCCTGAGCACCACCGGGTTTATGTATGGCCTAAGAAACAGGGACGGCAAGGCTGAGAGTCCAGCGTAGTAGCAAAGCTGCCCGGAATTCCCGCCATCCCCCTTCTCCCTGGAAAACTTCTCAGAGCCCCTCTCCCTGCCTTTCCTGGTCTCCATCGCACACCAGGATGAACTCAGGGGCTCTGACCACAGGCATCCGGGGCTGGTGGGCACAGGCTCAGCATGCAGGGGACCAGGGCCAATCCTGGCCACCACACTGCCCCCTGAGCACTGCCAGTGGCCACCAGAAGCCAGGAGGGGACCCAGAGCGTCACTGGGTTTGTGATCCATAAACAATAAATAAATAAATAAATAAATTTTTTTTTTAACTTGCTGAAGAGATGAGGAATTCTCCTCCGTTCAGTCCCGGAATCCTTTCCTTCCTAGTCTGTCTCTGTGCCAGGCCCTGTAGCAGACACTGTGATATTGAAAGAGATTAAGGAGAGCAAAATGCTTGCTTTCAGGTATTTACAAGTTGGATGGGGAAAAAAAAACAGTTCCCTGGGAGCAGAGCGTAACGTCCACGGGGCTGGTCCAGTGCCCGGGACCCTTGAGTGACGCCGCCACTCTCGTCTGCTCTGTCCCCAGACACGCTTGTGTCTTCCAGCTGCTGCACCAGCCTGGACCTCATCCTCACCTGCCTCTTCAAGCACATCGCCAAAGAAGGCAAGCCAGGCCCGTGGGGCAGCGAGAGGCCCCGGGACGGCCAGAGGCTACTGCAGTTCCTACAGCAGCACCCCGACGTCCTACCACAGGTAACTACCTCACGGAGAAGGTTTCCCTGAAGCCGGCCAGGGTCCCCCTCGACAGCTCGCCAAGCAGTTAGATCTCTGGGGGTGAATTATTTTCTGGGACTATTTTTTTCCTGCAGGTAGAGTAGTCTGTTGGCCTGGGAATTTTACAGCCCTGTTCATCTCACCCCAACTAGGCTAGAATCCAAAAAAAAGAAAAAAGTGGGACCAGGATAGACACCCCCACAGGGCACAGACCTTCTGGAGGCCCACAAGCGATGGTGCCTTTCCTGGGTGCCCACCGCCTTGTGAGTGCAGCCACGTGTTGGGACTCTACCATTTTCCGGAGTCCTCGTCTCAGAAATAAAGGTTCCACGGGGCTGCACCGTCCTGCTTTGGGAACGTTCTCCCTGCACGTCATGGCAGCAACGTGCAGAAAGACACAGACATGTGGGGGAAGGGTGGTGGGCAGGGGGGCACCCGTCTTCCCAAGGAGACATCCAGTCCCACTGAGCTCGCAGGGCAATAGCTTTCTGTCGAGTCAGTCGTTTTGTTTGGCCCCGCACGACAGTCTGTGTTTTACCAATGCAAACACTTTCACACGGTCACTCGCCAGCCAGCCAGCTCCTGGAGTCAGCAGAAAAACATCACCACGAGGAAAGATGTGAGGGAAATGGAAGGAGACAGCACAAAAGACGCGTGCTTCTCGGCCGCCATCGTTGGCGGGTATTCAAGCACAGTCCCGTTAGGCTTGTGGAGGGGGACGCCTCAGCCGACCGCTCCCGGGTCATTCTGCTGGGGAGGGAATGACCGGGCAGACAGGGTGGGACCCGGCAGGAGGCCGCCGGCCTTGCACTCCTGGCGGTGGCCCTGGAGCTGTTCCACCGTGATGAGTCAGCAGAGAGAGGAGGGGAAAAGAACTCCCGCTTACGGAGGTTTTCAGCGGACGGGGCGCCAGAGCCGACAGAATCGTAAGATGCAGTTGCTCCCCTTAAAAGCTGGGCTTTGAGAGAAAGTTTCCTCTCCCTGGGGACAGTGAGACTGGAAGTTGCGCCACCGGACGGTCAGTGGCTGCAGAGAAAACGAGAGGGACGTGCGAGGAGAGGCCGTGGCCCGGAGGGCACCAGCAGTGCTTACGTCTTCGACGCCTCACGGGTGCACCCGTCGGGCCACAGAGACCTGCTCAGTCACACCGATCCTTGCACCACTCAGAGTCCCATGCACGCCCACTCCATCCCTCCTGCGCCCCGCTGAGCCTCTGCAGGGACGAATGATGTCCAGGCAGTCGGCTGTAGCCCTCAGTGGTTACAGGGAGAAGGTGGAGAGCCAGTGGCTGAAAACTTGTAACTGAGGGAGAAAAAACAATGACCTGGATGGGGCCAGACGCAGGCCAGCCCCAGCCCACTGTGGAACATGCAACGTGACCACCCCCAAACCTGCCCGCCAGCCCCCAGCCAGGATCACAGTATTATCCCATAAACTCTGGCAGGAGCTTGAAGTTGGGAGAATATTTTAGTAAAAATCAATAGGACGCAGCCCTCACTGAGCATGGGGCGGCCAGGCCAGGCAAGATTGGCCAGGGCAGGGGACAGGCCAGAGCGTCTCTCCCAGAATGACCATGCACTGGTTGGTTTAAGTAATTTCCGTGTTAATCGTACTTGGTAATCCTTTACTTTATAACACATGACTAAGTAGTGATATATCTTTATTAACAGTGGAATACATTCTATTTATTTGGAATGTAGGCTTTCAGATAGCATTTTAAATATTAATGCCCGGGCTCTGACAGTCAGCATAAATATGATTTGCATTAGCACCGGGTTATATCATCTTGAGTGCCTCTGATGTCAACTATTGGGTCTAGTAATATCTGACATCATCTCCTTAGGTCACTGACAACTTTGACCTCTATTCTTATGCACAGTTTCTGTAGTCTCCAAAGCTCTTTTGAATTGATTTGAAATTTTGACTCTTCCCTTTATGAGGCAGTAAAATTGATAATTATTCAGATGGGAACTGAGCGCTGAGTGAAAAATCAATTCCACCCGCTCTCTGCTGCGTATAAAATTACTTCTGAGTCGGCTGGACGGAGTGGATGGCCAGAGTAAAAGCAGCAGGCAGGAACAGTGGGAAGAATTAGCTGGACAGAGCTAATAGCCTGGAGGGATGGACTTGGAAAAGAGGGAGTGGGCCAGTTGGGGGTTATTATGAGCAAGGATGAGCCCATTGATCATCTGTTTACATCAGCTTTCCAAGACCTTATAAATCAGCCCTGAAGAGCAGCAGAACCCAAGATCTGGCCTCAGACCAGAGGGAGTTGGTATTAGATTATTCTCGTTTTCACACTCAGATGAAAAGTGAGCCATTGATTATTCATTGGTCGCCCATTAAATGCTGTTTTTATAGATGATTTGCCTATCACGGAAGGTAATGAACAGGGTTGCTGCTTCGGTTTCGGTTTTCAGAGCATCTGTGTCGGTTAAGTAATGCCTAACCCTATTAAAAGGAATGGGTTACAAATTGCTTAACAGTGCTGAAAAACTAGACCCTGATGACTAATTGTGCTCAGAGTTTAGGGAGGGGTTGTCAGCTCTTTAAACTTAACTGATGCAATGATCCTGCGATTATTTACTCGTTTGAACTCTCCTCCCCAAACCTGGACCTAACCGGCTCGAAGCTTCATTGCGGGAAGAGTCTCGGCTCCAAATTCTGAACGTTGATTTCTGCGAGCCAAGGAAACTGGAGGCTAGCCGGGGCCTCGCTTGCGGACAGGGCCGCCTGGGAGACGCGCGTCCTGGTGCCTCTCACCTGGAAACGTGCGGGTGGTGACCTGTTCTGCGGCTGGGGAGCCTTACGTGTCGCTGTCGTTCTAGTTTAGGTAGCATGCATAGAGTGGCGTGGAGGCTTAGAGTTTGGGCGAACCGAGTCACAACCCGCCCCCCCAGCCCCCCCCCCCACCAGCAAAACTCACTGTCCGCCACTGTTCCTGCACTGCAGATCTTTAATTAAAAAATCAGCCTACTTCAAATAAGCCACCATCCATCTCTGGCAAATAAATCTAACTCTGCAAGCATTATATTAAGTCCATTTGAAGGTCCATTATAGTGAAGTGAATCTATATTTCAAATAAGAATCGTTGTCTAGTCAGCACTACCTAGACTTAACAATTGGGAGGAACCCGGTCCACACCCAGGGGACACAAACATCACTGCCTCCCCCCCCCATATAACAAACAGATGATCCCGTACTGTGTGGCCTGCCTGGGTCAAACCTCAATTTTAAAAACAGACCAGAGCAGGAGTGATGGTGATTAGACAGTGATCTGCCTAAGTCATTCAGCAGTTATTATTTCTGCGATATATTTTTTTATAGTTTTGTCATTTGTTTCATATTTGCATCTGTAACCCATAGTCCGGCATTCACTTAGTTACGCCACCGAAGGAAACATTTGCCCAAATTAGGTCGAGGAAGGGCGTGTGTTTTTCTAGAATTGGAGGCCATTTCAGAGATAGAGCTGTTTTCCAGATAAGACTAGGACAGTGCTACCAACTGCATCTCTACATCAGGATTTCAATTAAGCTAATTGGTCTAGAAAGAGTAATACCCTCCGCAGAAGTGGAACAGGGACTGCGTGATTGTCAGTGTAACTGATTAGATTTTGCAATTAGCGAGGTATTTTTAGCAGTTCTCTACAATCTAAATATATTGAATAGGGAGGAATTAGAATATGTAGGTTTGAATTTACCTTACCCTCACTTATTTATGATTTCACTGACGGCGACTTTTCAGAAACCTGAAAAAAAGTTTTGCCTCTCGCTCTTTCCCCCCGTTCTTCCCTCACCCTCACCCTCACCCCCGTCCGTCCTCCACCCCAATAACCTGGCATTTAACTACAGATTGTGAAGAGCTGTCAGGAGCTATAAGAATCATACTTCAGTAGGGACGTAAGCTGAAAGAACATTCACCCTTTTCCTCTATCAGTCAGTCAATCAATGGAAATTGCTTTTGTATAGTGCTCTCCATGACATGCATCCCAGAGTGAATTACAGCAGGAGGGAAATCATCTGCGCTTTTTTTCATTTTTGTATTTAGATTGAAACGATATTGCGCAACATTTTGACATACGAGACATCTTTCATAGTTAAGATCCCATTCCCTACTACTAAACAGGAGAAAGCTCCGGCTCACGTTTATCGGAGGCTGAGCTCCTGAACCCTGCAGCCTCGGCGAGCCCCTCACGGTGGGAGACGCTTAAGCAAATGACATACCTTCACATCTCTTATCCTCTTTAAAAATAATTAGCCAGGCTTCCTGACGTTATTAAAGACTCTTCCAGTGAACCCTAAATACAACCGTGTTTCCTCCCTCTGACCCAGTCGCTCAGTCTGGCTGATTTGCATCGGGCTCCTTGAGAATCCGGCAGTTAGAGGGGTCGGAGCAATAGTACAGCAGGTCGGGCATTTACCTCGCACGTGGCTGATGCGGGTTTGACCCCCCAGTGGCCCACATGGTCCCCTGCGCCCGCCAGGAGTGATCCCTGAGCACAGAGCCAGGAGTCAAGCCTGAGCACTGCCAGCTATGACCCCACCCCCACCCCGCCAAAAAAAAAAAAAAAAGGAAGAAGAAGAATCTGGCAGTTAAATTAATAGAGCTAAAAGAATGTTCACAACCAGATCTGAGGATGATTGGACTAACAGGGCCTGAAGGAAGTCAGGAGTCGGACCCCACACTGCATGACAAGTACAGGTGTTTAGGGGGCTGGAGCGATAGCACAGCGGGGAGGGCGATTGCCTTGCACGTGGCCGACCCGGGTTGGATTCCCAGAAGAGGAAAAAAAAAATCAGTATTTGCACTGCTGCGCCCACACCCGTGGTCTTCCTCACAGCAGTCAACGCGTGGACTGCGTATTTGATTCTAGGAAAGACCTAATGCCAAAAACAAACACTGTCCTCCCGTTGTTCATCGATTTGCACGAGCGGGCAGTAACGTCTCCATTTTGAGACTTGTTGTTACTGTGTTTGGCATATTGAATACGTCACGGGTAGCTTGCCAGGCTTTGCCATGTGGGCGAGATACTCTCAGTAGCTTGCCGGGCTCTCCGAGAGGGGCAGAGGAATCGAACCCAGTTCGGCCGGGCTGGCTGCGTGCAAGGCAAACGCCCTACCACTGTGCTATCCTTCCAGCGTCTGCATCATCTGACTTATTATCGCCGTGTCTCTGTGCAGCTATGGTATCGTGATCACTGTCCTACAGACATAGAGGCTCCCGGGGGGGTGGGGGGCACACAAAAAAGGATTCGGTGGTAACTTTCTCAGAGCCACAGACAGAGTCAGAAAGGAAGCTGCCGTTCTCACCTAGGCCTGTCAAGCCCCCCAAGTCCACACGCTAACTTGTCCTCTGGGCTGTCCCTAGTCTAAAGTAGCATGTATGTTTTGAGAACTTTCAACGAGACGAGTCGAACTTCCATTAAGTCCCACTGGGGCCGTCCTTAAGGAGAAGGGCCGGGAACAGTTATCCAATTCCCCCAGCTCTGCCGCAGCCAGGACAAAACAGATGGGCCGCGGCCCTGGGAGGCAACAGGCGAGGAGACGGAGGTCATGCTGCCAGCTGGCGTGGGACAGGCCCGAGGGCTGTGCTCATGGAGCCGCCTCTCCACCCCCTCACCGCCGTGTGCCCGCCCAGTGCCCTGGCAGGACGCGGAGTCCCGAGGAGGTTAGAGTCTCATCAGGAAGAGCCTCTGCCCAGGGCTCCCCGGGGCTAGCTCGGGGGTCCACCCAGGTCTGCCTTTGCCCAGGGCTGTGTCCCTATGGCAGCTGGGAAGGGCTCTGCCTCTGGCCCTCCCCTGGTTCTCCCATCGGAGAGCTGCCCAGCCCTTTCTGCTGCAGAGAACAGCGCCCCCTACAGAAGCCTCTGCTTCCCTGGAAAAAGCCCCCCATCCCCCCACCCCATCCTACTGGGTCCCACAGCTGAGGTCCCCCAGAGCCCAGCCAAGGATGAGTTCATCAGACACAGCCTAAAGGGGGCCCCATCTCCTCCACACAGCCCTGAGGCACTTCTGGCTGCCCTGGGGGACGGTGAGACCACCCCCCACCTGGGGCTGCCAGACAGGCTAAGAGAAGTCAGAAACCCCGCATTCTCAACGTTGGTCACTGATTAAAAATTAACACCAAAAAATTAAAACCACTCTTCAAGCGAGCAACCTGGTAGACTCTCAGGACTAGCACGATAGTCCCCGATAGTCCTCCCAGCCTTCCTGGGTGTGGACTCTCCCTCCCTCTCCTCGCGTGAGCAGCTTCAAAACAGTGTCGTCCGTTAGCTTTGACGTGTGACGGGGACACCTCGCTATCTCCTGGAACTTAAAATGTCTCTCTGCCCTTCTGACAGGAGGGATGCCGTAAGCAGACGGTGAAATTCAGTGAGCAAAACCTTTGCCTTGTTTTGTTTCCCCCAAATCGGCGTGGTTACGTGTGGTGTGGTACGGCGGTGTGTATCCACGCACGCTCACCCTGACACGCTAAGTTCCTAAGGATCGGGTCAGAATGTCTTAGAGGACCAGGACAGGACAGCAGGAGCCAGGTGCCAACCTGGTAGTAAAACTCCAAGAGGGGGGCAAACTAATACGAGCGATGCATGCGTGACCGCCGCCACCCCCGTCTTGAAGTTAAAGTTTCTCATTTTAAAAGTAGGGAAAAAAAACACTAGCGTTCACGGAAAATGGTATCCATGAAGCTGCAAGAGCGTTCGCCTACCCGCCTCCCGCAGGGGGCCTCTGGCCCAGTGGTCCTTTGTTATCTGCAACCCCGTTATCTTTGTTAGACTTTCTTGTACTTTGTTATCTACAATCCTGATTTCATTTAGGAATGTTACAGAAATACTTGCCGAGTACCTCTTTCAACTGTAACCAAAAATTTTCTTGTACTTTCAAAGAAAAGCCAGTTAAATGGGAACCTGTTGTTGGCTTCTCTATCACCAGATTAGTGTTCTAAGTACAGTACCTGTCTTTACGTAGTAATTTCCCACCCAGAGATGGTCTCTACCTGCAGTCTTGTCCCAGTGCCTCACGAAGCCTGATCTGTCACGATGACCAAAGAATGTCTGAAAAACAAAACCCCAGAGTTCATTTTTAGGAGAACGGTCCACAGGAATTGGCAGCAGGTCCATACCTGGATATAGGATGAGTACACAATATGACTGGCAAAATCAGGATGATTTGTAACCTGCTGTATCTAATAACGCAGCGGAAACTCCACGAGGATTTTTTATTTAAACCTAGAGGAGGAAAGAAATAATAAGCCCTCCCAATTTTATCCTAAACGGTGCAGGCAGCAGAGGTGTTTTGTTGTTCTTCTGTGCCAGGACATACAGAAGTCTTTCTACCTCTAAGCGCAGTTTAAGGATGTAATCCATTGATAGCATAACTTGCCTTATTAATTGAAAGGGATGGAATCCACCAGATGTAGCCCAAACCAGCAGAGAGTTGGGTGACTAAGCAACAGTGAAGACACCATATTGAGTGAGCCAGAATTCAGTCTCCAAGTCATTTATTTCAACCGATGACAATACATTTAAACTCCTGTGCCTCAGCAGTGATTGATGGTTTAATATCATATATAATTTTTTTAATGAAGGAAAACCATTTAAATATGTTACCATTTGCACTGGTATTCTCCTATGTACATAACTGCATTTAATCATTTTGGGGATTGTTTTTATACTTGTGTAATTTGTATCCAAGAAATAACTGTCAAAGCCATCTCATGCTGTTGCTGGAAATGGCAGTGTGCTTCAGCCTGAATAGATTCATTCTTCCCTGCACATAATTAAGAGTGTTGGAGTTTTCACTGCCACCACATAGGAATTCCGTGTTTACATTTCTGGGAATGAGAAACCAGCACAGTGTGCTTTTTTTTTTTTTCTCACTTTCTGGGGCCATGATATTTTAAGTCCCTCAGTTCTGTACCCGTGTGTGATTTGAAGAGTTTGATTTTAGGACTTTTAATATTAAAATACAATAATAAAATTTTATTATCTAATTATAGGCGGGTTTAGCCTCTTATTAAAGTTGCTAAATCAGGCCTCGATTAGCATCATAATGGCACAGTTTGACACGGAATACTCAAAAGTCAAGTTCGATGGAGGGGATGGGTTTGTTTGGGCTTTGGGTTTTCCTGGGGTTTTGTGTGTGTGTGTGTGTGTGTGTGTGTGTGTGTGTGTGTGTGTGGTTAATGGCTGGGGGGTGGGGAAGGCCTCTAATACCTACCCCTCGCACAAAGTAAGCGGGAGGACATGCATGTGTGGAAACAAACAAGGGGCGATTTGGGACGCCGGAGAAGGAGTGGAGGTGTCCTCCGAGGACGGTCCCCTTAGGCAAGGCAGCTGGTATATGTAGCCTTTTGTTTATCTGCTACTGGTTTATGTAGCCTTTAGGCCGGCACCAGAAACAATCACTCCTCCAGGGTCAGCTGCTGGTCAGAAGCAAAGCAAGAAAAGATTTTGTGTTCAGATGCACAACCACGATTTCTGTGCAGCTGGTACCTGCTAGGCTGCACAGCGTGAAGGTGAAGGGTCAAAGAGGCAGTTGTTCAAGACTCAAGCATGGCTTAAAGGGACTTGTAGATTAATCTGCTTTATTAACTTCTGTATATTAGATAACTATTGCTGTGAATGACAGTACATCTTTTTGAATAAGTCGCATCTCTTTCTCTTTTAAATTAGCTTTTGAGTAATGAATATTAAATAGAAAGCATTTCAGGGGTAATTAAATGAAAACAGAATGATGTCATTTTACAATTATATTTGTATGTTTATAGAATAGGGGGATCGTAATGTTTTCCACAGAGCTTTAAAAAAAAGCCAGCTCTTCATAAAGAATTTGAAATGAGTAAGTCACATGTCCATCAGCCTTTGTCTTCGAGCGAAGACCGTCCTGTTGTTGATGACTTAGCACGAAGTCATTGGGTGCCTGGCTTGATGTGGCGTTCCCAGGGGCTCCAAGTGTTTTCTTTATAAATTAAAGTGACTGCAATCTGTCATCATTCTTTTATCCACAGTTTAGCACGGCCCATTCGGCTATTAGTCTAGGGCAAATGTTCTCAGAATAGCAGAGGCTTTGTAAACAACCAACAGGGGCCGGCTCTCCGTACTCGGGGAAAGCAGATAGAACATCTCCTAGGAGGAGGAAAAGCTCTGCTCCAGACGGGGTTAGCCCCGTAAGAATCAGAGGTTCTTTCTCACAGTCTCACCCAGTATGGCGACGTTTGGCAAGCAAGCAGGTTTTCAACTTCTTGGTAAATTGTGACTGGCACAACTGGCCATTGTTGTAAAATAAGTTTTACTAAATGTATCCCTTGAAAAAAAAAACTCTGTAAGGAGAATCTCTAATCCATGGAGTAAATACTGACTGGAAAAGTATTTTTCAGTCTGTGTTCTGAAGGAGTGTTTTTGCCTGCTGATTCCCAGTGGTCTTTGTTTTTCGTTTACAAAGTCTCAGTACAAGGAAGCACAGGACCGTTGCCCTCTGTTTTTGCATGCTCTCCCCCACCCCAACCCCTCTCTCCATCTCCCACTCTATCCTTCTGTCTCTCTGTCTCTGTCTGTCTGTCTCTGTCTGTTTGTCTCTCACTCTGTCTCTCTGTCTCTCACTCTATCTCTGTCTCTCTGTCCCTGACTGTCTCTCTGTCTCTTACTTTCACTCTCTCACTCTCTATCTCTCTGTCTCTCTGTCTCTGTCTGTCTGTCTCTGTCTGTTTGTCTCTCACTCTCTGTCTCTCTGTCTCTCACTCTCTATCTCTGTCTCTCTGTCCCTGACTGTCTCTCTGTCTCTCTCTGTCTCTCTCTTTCACTCTCACTCTCTATCTCTCTGTCTCTGTCTCTCTGTCTCTGTCTCTCTTTTACTCTCTGTCTCTCTGTCTCTCACTCTCTATCTCTGTCTCTCTGTCTCTGTCTCTCTGTCTCTTTCACTCTCTCACTCTCTATCTCTCTGTCTCTGTCTCTATGTCTCTCTCTCTCTCTCTCTCTCTCACACACACACACACACCCCACACTCCTGATTTGGGGTCTCTTTTGCACTCCCTACTTCTAGCATAAGCATAGCTGTTCTGCTCCAATCTCTGTCTCTGCGGACACAGGAAATCACCTTCCTCCGTCGCACCCAGGCCAGCCCAGGACTCCCGAGGAGGGTGTTCCGCTTGTCTGGGTAACACAGACAGGCCATCTCGCTTGCCCAGAATAGACGGGGCTAGGAGCGATTCCTCCCCTGCCACTCCCAGATGGAAGAGCCTTTACCCTGCTCCTCGGAAGGGGCTAGGCCTTTTCTTCAGGAAACCGCCTGCTTATTGCCCGCAAGTCTGAGGGGACAAAAGAGTCACTCAAAAAGAAGGGCGGCCTCAGACTCAGAATTGAGATAATGAAGGACTGTGATGAAATAGGAGGAAGAGATGATTAACATGTATGAGGTTTGCCCTGAATTCTAGACACCGTACTCAGCACTGCGCGAGGTAGTTACTTGTAATCTTCACTTTCTATCCAGAATACGAGAGCTCCGGAGTTCTGGGCATTGAGCACCCTGCCCGCCGTCACACAGTAGTCGAACCTCTGGGTACTGATGACAGCTCACCTCTGAAATGGCGAAGGGACAGGACTGGCGGGGGTGCTAGGTGCCCATGGAAGGAAGAGGCCCCCTGGCCTTTGTCCTCGCCCATCCTTCCCTTTCCGAGGCCGACAGGACAAATGGCGGGCCAGCGTCTGCCTTCTCTTCCTGAGTGAAGGGTATGAGACCGTCTCGGTTTCTTGGGGAAATGGCAGGGTCTAAAGTGAGGGTTGGCTTAATGAATGACGCATGATTTGTTCATTTTACCATTATTACGGGGGGGGGGGGTTCACGTGCTGGAAAGGAAGTCTCGTGCAATGTTCCCCAAGTAGATTAGCGGGCTTAGCCACATGACTCAGCATTCCTGATTCATTTCTCCCCTAACTCCTGGGAAGAACCTAGGCAGCGGCACCCACAGGTGCTGGCTGAGCTTACAGAGTAGAGTCGGGAGCTAAGGCAGACTTGCCTTTGAAGGACCAGGTGAAGCTCCCTAAGCCGGGGACCTTTGGTGAGTTGTTGCTGCTTCGTGGGCTCTCCAGAGCTACCCCGGGGCCCTCAGTGCCTGCAGACTCCCCGCTCTCAGGCTCCTGACATCCCACACTCCTTTTTCAAAGCCGAGTCTTCGACACTCTCTGTGTGTGTCGAGGGTCCTACTGGGCAACAGTCAGAGCAGACAAGTTTCTCAGCCGACGGGGCGGCTTTGCCCACCGGTCAGACCTCTCCCTAACCGTTTCCTTGGCAGAGTCGCTTCACCTCTTTGGGGACAGTAGCACCCACCTCAGCCAGAAGAAAGAATTCTGAAGCTTACCCGGCACCCGGGGGCTGAGCCACTTCCTCCTGTGGCCTCCCACCACCTCGCCAAGGTTTTTAGTCCAGACTCACTGTCTTAGCCCCACCCCCCCATTCCATCTCTCCCTTAGCCTCCCCTGGAAAAGGTCAGGGGCACGTTTCACTGAGGCCGTGTGAACAAGGAATTGGAAACAAGCTGCCAGTAAGGACGGCGATGACCACAACAACGACAAGGGAAGGGCAAGGTTGGAACCAGAAGAGAAGTCTCCTCGGCGCCCAAGAGAACCACCAGAAAGAAAACTCGAAGCCAGAGCTCTGTGCTAATGCCCGCACTTAAAAGTGGCATCTCGCTTTCGAGGGACAGAGCAGCTCCACCAGGGAACTGAGAGCGTCAATTAGTGCTAAGTGCATTTAGGGATGATTTCTCTGAGACCCTTCAGGAGGGAGGGAAGCGAGTGGATGGGTGGGCAGTAAGAGAACGACGGATACCCGGCCTCGGCTTTCAGACCTCAGGGAGCCATGTTTCGTTGCATCCAGTACCACAGTGCCCGGCGCATAGTAGGGATTCTCATAACTCTCTGAGCCATGAGGAAGTGTGAGAAGTGAGACCGAGGAAGGGAAGGAAGGGAGGGAGGGAGGGAGGGAGGGAGGATGGAAGGATGGAAGGAAGGAGGGAAGGAAGAGGGAGGAAGGATGGAGAGAGGGAGGGAGGAAGGGAGAGGGAGGGAGGGAGGAAGGAAGAGGGAGGGAGGAAAGGAGGGAGGGAGTGAAGAAAGGGAGGGAGGGAAGGCAGGAAGGAGGGAAGGAAGGGAGGGAAGGCAGGAGGGAGGGAAGGAAGGAAGGAAGGAAGGAAGGAAGGAAGGAGGGAGGGAGGGAGGAAGGAAGGGAGGGAGGATGGAAGGATGGAAGGAAGGAGGAGGAAGGATGGAAGGAAGGAGGGAAGGAAGAGGGAGGAAGGATGAAGAGAGGGAGGGAGGAAGGAAGAGGGAGTAAAGGAAGGGAGGGAGGGAAGGCAGGAGGGAGGGAAGGAAGGAAGGAACGAAGGAAGGAGGGAGGGAGGGAGGGAAGGAGGAAGGAAGCAAGGAAGGGAGGGAGGAAGGAAGGAAGGATGGGAGGAAGGAAGCAAGGAAGGGATGGAGGAGGGATGGAGGGAGGAAGGATGGAAGGCAGGAGGGAGGAAGAAGAGAAGGAAGGGGGAGGGAGGGAAGGCAGGAAGGAAGGCAGGAGGGAGGGAGGGAAGGAAGGGAGGGAGCGAGGAAGGAGGGAGGGAGGAAGAGAGGGAGGGAGAATGGAGGGAGGGAGGAAGGGAGAGAGAAAGGAAGGGAGGGAGGAGGGAAGGAAGGGAGGAAGGAAGGAAGGAAGGAAGGAAGGAAGGAAGGAAGGAAGGAAGGGAAGGAAGGAGGAAAGAAAGGAGTAAAGAAAGGAGGGAAGGTAGGAAGAAGGGAAGGAGGAAAGGAAGGAGGGTGGGGGAAGGAGGGAGGGAAGAAAGGAGGGAAGGAAGAAATAAAGGACAGAGGGGAGGGAGGGAGGGAAGGAGGGAGGGAGGAGGAAAGGAAGGAAGGAAGGAAGGAAGGAAGGAAGGAAGGAAGGAAGGCAGGCAGGCAGGCAGGCAGGCAGGCACTGTCAGAACACACAGTACTCTGTACACAAGTGGAGGTGCACCTTCCACACAAGAAGATGGACCATAACGCGGTCGACCGGGCGGGTAGGAGCCTGGAAGGGCCGGCCTGTGGGGCGTCTGCTCCCCCGGAGAAGTTGCTCGCTCCCTGGGAGAGGGAGCAGTGCTCTCGGCCCGGCCCGGCCTTGTGGGGCTGGAAGGCAGCTGACAGAAACCTGGAGGAGAGTGACTCGAGTGATTTAGGAGAATGGAAGGGCTGGCTTATGGGGCCAGAGGAGAGAAGCTAAATATGTTTAGCCTGCCTAAGTGACAACTAAATGGGGCATTTGATAAGTCTATAAATACTTGGAAGAGGTAAATGCCAAGGAGGAAAGGGAATTACTTAGCAGGGCACAATGGAGTATTGGCATAATGGGATGATATTAAGAAAGGGAAAATGAAGGTTGAACATCAATAAAAAGCTTCCTGACGAAGAGAACCGTTCCTGACAAGGGGACACTATTAAGTGAGGTGCTGTGAGCCAGGGGCAGTAATGGCGGTGCCATCCCTCAGGCTCCTGGCAGTGCAGCCAGCCGGGCCGGAGCTGGGTCGAGTCCTGAGCGAGGAGCCAGGTGGGCACCTGTGTCCGTGACCGCCTCCTCCCCGTCGTCTGAGGGGAATGGGGGGCAGCCCAGGCTCCCTCTCTCTCTGGAGCTCATCCACATCAGCATCTCACTGCCAAGAGGGACCCTGCAAGGCAAATGGGACCTCGTTTCCCACCAGATCGCGGATCTGTTCTGCACAACCCACCACATTTGACCCCCATCCGACCCCGTCTGCCACCGTCCCTCCCACACTGCCTCTGGTCCCTGGGAACCTCTGGTCAGCCCCCAGATGACATTGGTCAGACCCTCTCGCCTGCCTGGCCCGCTGCCTGTGGGGGTTAGCGGCTTCTCAACAACAGGCAGGAATGTCACCAGTGTCCCCCGCCCCGGGCAGAGGGATCTGCCCTTCTCTGGTCTCTTCGCCCGTGGCACTGCTGTGTATCGCCCTTGGTTGCGTCCTTACGTGTGAGAGTTTGTGGAGGGCTCAGCCTGCGACTCGCTCAAGGGACCCGACTGCCCGCGGGGTCCAGGCACCAAAAGCGCTTGAAGCCCAGCGCACGGGGCTGTGTTCTCAGCCTCCCTGGCTCCCTCCCGGTGTCACGGAGGGGACCGGAGGCCTCCCGAGTCCCATCTGATCGCTGCCAGGCCTCTCTCTGCCCATCTAGACAACTATAAATAAAAGCCCCGGGCCTGAGAGTCAGAGCGCTGCCCTCTGCGGTCAGACGTGCCCGTCTGTAATGGGAGCTGCCTGCGAGGGCCCCGTGCACGTCCTGCAGAAATGCTTCTTCTTGCTTTTTATTTTTTCTTTCCTCCCCCACACTCCCACCTCGTTTGGGGCCTGCCGATATAACCCTGCACATGCTGGTCCCAGAGATGTCTCTGCCCCCACCGCCACCGCCCCAGGAAATCAGGGCCCGCGCAGAGCAGAGGCCACAAGACGTGGCCCAGGCGCTAACCAGGAGGCCCTGCAGACACGGGGCCGGCCCGGGCAGGCCACTGGCCTTCTGCTGCTCTGCCGTGAGCTGCGCTCCTTCCCGGCCACACTGCCAGCCCGCCGCCTCGTGCCCTCCCCGGACTCCCAGCGGACATGAGTGCCGCCATCATGTCGCATGCAGTGCCCGGGGTCCTCTCTCTGGCCTCTGCCCCTCCCCCTCTCCCTGCCACGCCGCGGCCTCCTCTGTCTGTGCCGAGGGCCCAGAGCCTGTCTGCAGCTCAGCTCCCTTTTCTTTGTCTGGGAAGGATTTCACTGGGCTCGGGGGTTCTAACCTCCTCGCCCCATCCCTGCTCCCAGGGCCGGTCAGTCGGGAATGGTCAGGATCACCAGACGCCCCTGCCCGCGTCAGGCGGGAAACCCTCCGAGGCCGCCCCGAGCAGACTGGCCCAGGCTCACTCACACATGTCCATGCTGCAGAGTCCCGCCTGGCACCCAGACTCTGGCCAGTCTTCGGGCACCCGGCCTCCGACAGCCTCTCCAAGGTCCCCTCGGACATGTCACCCACTGTCTCCCATGCTGCTTCTCATTGCGCGTCCTCCCCCGCCCCACCCCACCCCGGCCACTTCTTCCGGGCACTCCCCGTCCTTCAGCCTCCAGCTGAAATGGCCTGTGCTTGGGAGATGGGCAAAGCTCCCAAGGCTGTGAGTGGACCTTGGCCCAGGCCCACTCAGCCCGTTTGTCCACTTTTGCTAAGCCGAGGATTTCCCGCACCCACCAAGGCTAGACACCCATTAGGGGCTGCAGAGCCCACCGGGGGGTGGGGGTGGGGAAACTCGGCAGCACCCAGGATTAGAAAGAACACTGACCCTTGGATAAAAACCGGTGGGAAATGGCTTCGGAGTGGACAGCAGCGAGCCCTCTTCAGCCCACGTCCCCCAGGACTCCTACCCTGGGAAACACAGGGGCTGCATCTCCATTAGGAGGACTTGACTTGCACACCTCACTGCAGGGGAAGAAAAAGTAGTTGGATATGGGTGAGAGGAAAAAGGAAGAGTTTCCCAGTAGCGCTGGGCGGCAGCCCCATGCGGCCTCCCGTGTCCCCGCCCCCGCCTTCCCGGTTTTCGGGTTTTATCCTCCTGCAGCTCCCCGAGGTGTGCGGCCACTTGGAATATGATTTACTGTGCGTGGAAAGTTCCAGGCGGCTAATGAAGATTCAGGATAGAGGCTGACGGTGTAGTGCCGTCAATTTTGCGGCTGCCGCTCTCCAGCACGTCCCCGCCACTGGGCTGAAGTATTTATTATCATTTCTTTCATCCACGGGAAATAAAACCATCTTCCCGGTGACGCGCGCTGTCACATCCGGAGGAGACGCGCGGCACGCAGCACTCTCAATTAATTAATCCTGAAGTTTCCCGCCCAACTCCGTCTTCTGCCCCCCTGCGTGCTAGGAGGTTGCCAGGTAATTCTTTGCCCAATAAACTCTGGTTGCAGCCACTGTCTCAGGAACTGGGGGTAACGGGAGCAGGAATGGAGGACACTGAAGCAACGGCAGAACTCGGTGGCCTCTCCGTAGAGTTTGCAATGGATGGGAGGGCTTGTAAATACCCCCAGGCGGCTCTTCACTTGAAGAAAACGCAAGGCGTCACTTTCCGGAAATGGGGAGGAGGGTGGGGGGGTAGGCTGAAGGTGCGGTCAGTTTAGAGGTGGACAAGCACGGCTTCTCTGTCCAGAGCAGCCGATTTCATCCGTCCTTTGGTTACCTTTGCTGTGAAGAACCTTTCATTTATTCGCTTTATTTCCTGTCTTCATTTCATTCTGTCTTAGTGAGGCTGGCTCCCAGATGATGTTCTCAAGGGCAGATAGGTTCCCCCCTAATTGATTGTGTGGCCTTCTTCGAAGAGGAGCGCCACTTCATCTTGTATTGTCTTGGGTTTGGGGGCTGCTATTTTTTTCATGGAAGGTGCTCGGAGCTTTCTTGACGAGCCCGAAAAGAAGCTCCAAGACCACCGGGCGTGTACCTAATACCGGAGTTAAAAGAGTCGTTGTCATTTAGGTAGTGGAGATTACTTAATCCAGGCTGGAAAAATGCATGCTTATTTGCCCATTACGTTCTTTTTTTTTTTTCATAGCATTTTATTCTGCTAATACCACATCTGTAGAGAGCAGACCAGGGGAAACAATTGATTCCTTTTCCCTCGAGATGAGAGTATCTAATTTGAGGAGGATGGCCTTTCCGTATCTGCCGTGCACGCAGGGCTCCGTCCAAGCAGGGCTCCACACTCCCTCTTCTCTCTCCCGCAGTGCGGGGAGCCTGCAAGCTTTCCCTCCTTGGGTAGTTTTGGCGTCTCCCCGTGGTACTGGCTCTCCCACCAGGGCCCAAGGCTTTGGAGAAACCAGGGTGGGGCCAAGGAGAAGGTTCCTCTGCCTTTGCACTATTCCAGTAGTAACCCCGCCCCTGCCACCTGCCTCTGTGTGACTGACCCTTTGAAAGACCAGTCACATGTGTCCACGGGTCCTGAGACATAAAAGCAGCAACTCAAGAGCCAGGTACGCTTGTTACTACTAGTTATTCCTCAAGACATTGCCAACTTGGGCCAAGAGATAAGGAGTTAAGGCACTTGCCTTGCACTCAGCTGACCTGGCCTGGGTCCTCAGCATCACAGAAGGTCTCCCTCCAGGCCCTCTCCCCTGCCACTGCCACCCATCAGCACCTCCTGCAGTGACCCCTAAGCCCATAAGCAGGGGTAGGCCCTGACCACCGCCAAGCATGGCCCAAAAACCAGAAAGATTTTTTTTTTTGCTTTTTGGGTCACTTCTGGCGATGCTCAGGGGTTCCTCCTGGTTCTGCACTGCAGGAATTACTCCTGGCAGGGCTCACGGGACCATATGGGATGCTGGGAATCGAACCCGGGTCGACCACGTGCAAGGCAAACACCCTACCTGCTGTGTTATCACTCCAGCCTCCAGAAAGAAATTTTAACTTAAAAAAAAATATATATATATATATAATCAAAATCAAGGATCTTCTGGCTTGGTCAGAGGAACAGATAATTTTCTGTCCTTCCCCTCTGCCTGTTAGCATCATCCTCACCCCATTCTTCCGACACCCTTGGGCCAGGCCTGACTGTCCTTGCTTTCCCCTGCTGCCCCCGGCCCATGCTCTCTCTTGGTCCAGACACAGAAAAGCTCCTGCCTTGGGCCCCTTCCCTTCTTTCGGCCTAAAGCCTCCTCCCCACAGCACCCTCCTGCCACACCCCTGGAGCCCCTCGGTTTGCTCTTGCCTCATTCCCCTTCTCTATCAGGCCAGCGAGTGGCCAAGTGACTTAGACATTCAGCCGCCCTAGTGGACGAGGCTGGGTCATGGGAAGAGCCGGGACTCCCTACCCAGGTTTTGGGTTCCTCTCGCCCCTTTTCTGCCCACCGACAGTGGAGGAGTAAGAGAAAGCCGCTTGATTTTTTTCCCCATCAACTATAACAACCCCAGCACCACACAGGGTACCCCACACACCAGTGGGTTTGGCCGCAAACCCTCCCACCCACCACCAAAAGCCTCAAAGTCAGCAAGTCCCAGCTTTCACCGCCATCTCCCCTCTGCTATTCAGCTACCCGTGCTCCAGCTCCTGGGGCCTTCTCGTGGCCTTCCCGCTCATTGTCACATCCTGCCCTTCCTTCTGTAACTCCTCCCTCGACTCAGTAGCTGCACACGCCTTGCTAGACACGCAGGCTTCCCCTGGGGCTCCGGGCGTGTGGCCATGGGGATGCCCAGCCCAGCCTCCACACCCTCCACGCGGGCTCCCACTGCATCCCTGTCACCCAGAGCCCCAGCTCCTTAAAGCACGTCCTCTCGCTCCCTACACACTACGGCCTTGCCTCCTCACATCAGCAGCACCCTGGAAGGCAGGAGAGACCCCGCACCTGGCTTGGAGCATCCCCTCTGCTCTGCTCTGCTCCGCCCCGCCTGTCCTGCCCCGGCACAGCCAAAGGACCAGCCAGGGCGCAGGTGACCCAGGGCGCAGGTGAGCCACTTCCATTTTCCCAGGGTAGAGTGGCTGTGTGTCTTCTTTTGGGAGCTCACATGTTTTCAGAGTGACAAAAAACTCCGCCAAATACATACTCCTTAATACCTGTGCCAGACCCCAATGGGATTATTGAAGGTAATCCCCCCCCCCATGCATGCCTCCCCCACACACACACACATACTGCGACGTCCATGGACATGAGATGGTTGTGAAGAGATTATTATCTCAATTGCAGCACACAGTGGCAGGAAGTGGCTATCCCTGGAGCCTCCACCAGGTCAGGGCAACCACCGTGGGCAAACCAACACTAACATTACTGAGAGTCGTTGACCTGACCCCGCCCCTCCCCCCAAGGGCTGGCACATACTTTGAATGCTGGAAGCATAATCCAATCCCTGATATACTACTTGGGGCCCAGAGCATAGCCAAGAGTATCCCCTGAGCACAGAGTTGGGAGTTGCACACACACACACACACACACACACACACACACAGAGCCAAGTAGGGTCCAAAGGCAAAGCTAGAATGAATAAATGAATGAATGAAACCATCCTCGTGGCTCTTTGTGGTTCCATGGCTGGGCCAGGCTGATACAGGGCTGCCAGGGTGCCTCTCCTTCCTGTCAGCTTGTGACAGGGTCATCTGCCAGGGAGCCTGGAACAAGGGTGTGGGCTTGAGCCTGTCACCCAATATTCCCCCACGAGGAGGGCCATCCCTCCCCAAGGGCATTTGCCACTCCGGCTGTTCAGTTTTGTTCAGACCCCTTAGGATTCTTAGAAAAGAAGATTCTGGAAATGAGCTGCCACGTCGATACCATCCGAGCAGATCTGCTCACTAATTTCCACTTTTCCGGAAGAGTGAAAAAAGAGGCGGGGAGGGGGGGGGTTGGTGGAAAACCACCCATTTTAGCCAACTTTATTTTTAGAAAAGCATCTTTTCAGACAGACATCTCCTTACTTATTACAGACATAAATACATGCGTTCAGACAAATGAATCCACGGGAGAACCGTAGAGAATAATTGGCACATCACTTCAGGATGCTTTGTCAGTTACTGGAGGAGTTTGGTGTCTCTAACTTTCATCTTTTCCATTAAAATACTCAGGCAGCCTTGAGTACGTGAAGCCCGTAATATTTCAAACCATCTCCGTGGATCTGTTAGTTTTGCTTGTCAATTTAATTGGTGGCTTTAGGACACTGGGTGGCTTGTTAGGCTGCACACGGAAAATGTGGGACTGGCAGAGGGTCCCACGTGCCAGGCAGTGGGCACAGAGACCGGGCGGACCCCGGGCGGGCTCCATCCACACCAACCTCACCCCGCCATGCCATCGCGGCTTGGCATGGCAGCTGCTGGGAGCTACAGAGCGGCTTGTTCTCTGCCGTTGTTTTCCTTCCACGTCCACAGAAGTGGACTTCCACGCTGCACTTTCCACTCTGCGACGTTTTTTCCAGCCACCTTCTCATTCGATTCTCAGAGCTTCCTTGTGCCAACTGATTATTCCCCCTCTTTAGAGCAAGTGGAAGGAGAGAAACAGAGACAGAGGGAGAGAAAGAGAGAGAGAGAGAGAGAGAGAGAGAGAGAGAGAGGATAGAGAAGAGAGAGAGAGAAGAGAGACGATGGGTTTGTGAACTGGCCCGAGATCACCGGGAAAATCGACCTGCCGAGAAGCAGAGGACCAAGCCTGCATATTCCAAAGCAAACCAAGTCCCCAAAGCCAGATGGGGGTGGCGTGAGGAAGCCTTGGGCCCCTCGTTTCCACCTCCCCTACCTGCCTTTGGGGAAAGGAGCCCTAGGGCTTTATAGAGCACTAGAGGCCAGAAGCAGAGAGTGTCAGAAGCAGGACCTGTCCCCGCTGCCCCTAAAGACCAGAGCTGGCCATCTGCTCAGAGCGCATTCTCTATGTCCTCGAGGCCCAGCTAAGCACATGTCCCACGTCCACCCCCGGCCCAGCCCCTCTCTGTCTTCTGGCTCTCTCCGCTCGGAACACAGAGGCGGTGAACTCCTGACTTCCCAGCTCCGTGGATCTGCCGGGACCACTTGCCCTCAGCTGCTGGGAGGTGCGCATCCCAACGGCCTGTGCGTCCCGAAGGCCACTGAGTCCCCGCCTGGGTCTCTTTCAGATGATGTCGGTCCTCATGAGCTCCGTTGTCTTTGAAGACTGCCGAAACCAGTGGTCAGTCTCCAGGCCTCTCCTGGGGCTCATCTTGCTCAATGAGAAGGTGAGTGTGGCAGGAGGTCCCTGGCACAGGGTCGCTGGTAGAGAGTCAGTGGCAGATGGTCATCGGCAGAGGGTCGCTGGTAGGGTCATTGGCAGAAGGTCACAGACGAGGATCACTGGCCGGAGGTTGCTGTCCACCAGACCGCTGACTGCAGCTGGCCCCGCACGGCCCTTCCCCATCACCTCATCTCTCTGTCCTCACGCTCCTTGACCCAAAGCCCATGCCCTGGCCGGTGGCTCCTCCCAACTGCTGCCAGCCGTGCCCCGCCCCAGGGCACCCATGGGCCCTGTGCCGAACCTGTTTTCTCCCTGAAATCCCCAGTGCCTGGGACGGTGGCGGCAGCCCCTCAGGACCCCCCGGGACGGCACCCAGGGCCCGGTCCCGAGACGTGCCATGCACCCGGCCCCCTGGCCGTCCCCCCAGGACCGCCGCCGCCTCCTCCTCGGCACCCGGCCCGTCTCCACGGCAGTCGGCGGGAACAGTGCATTACTGCTCGGGAGAATGAATTGTCTATACAATAAGATAGTACTGGGAGAAAGACAGTGAGATTAGAGGCAGCCGCATACATTAAAATTCAAACTGAAATCCCAGCCTTGGAAGGAAACTAATAGAAGAAGAAAATATATCAAAAAGAGAAGAGCTGTCTCATCATTCACCTGTGCTGAAGTATCCAATTTTAGCCACATTCAATAGCACTGTCATTCATCTTCCCGCGGTGTTATTGTGATTTAAATCCAAGCTCTATAAAAGAGAGCAGTTCTTTTAAAATGATTGAGAGGGAATAAGGGCAAATTCAGTGTTTAGAAAAAGCTTATGACATCACAATATTATACTTTACTGATGGAGGCAATATTTCATGGTTTGGGATGAAAAACTAATAATTTTCTATTTGGTGTGAGTCACTGCATCATTATAAAAGGGAAAAATAAGTCGTTTTGTGCATTCCCAATCTTGTTCGGGAAGACACTGGTTTAAGTGTAATGCCGCTGATATATAGTATTTAAGTATTAGTCTGACTACATATTAATTATGTGTGTTTTTGATGTGAGCTGTTTTAATGTATGATAGAAATTAAATATCATGCTGTTTGAGCTTGGAAGGATAAACACATGACAGGCAAAATGCTGTCTTGGTGCTGAAATTACACCGTGTGCAGTGATTAGGGCTGTGTTTATCGGGAGAATTTGTGTGTGTTTAGCAGGCCACAGACATGGAGGAGGAGGCAGGGACGAGAGATACCCTCCTTAGCACCCAAAAGCTCTCCCGGAGCTCAGCAGGTGGACAGGCCAGAGCCGTGTGAGGGGTGACTGGCTGAGCCCACAGAGGCCCCAGGGAGCTCCCTCCTGCCTTGGGTCACCTGCAGGAGTGGTCTCCTTGCACGCTTACGGTCAGTCCCTCCCACAGCCCGGGAGGCCCTTCCTCTCTCTGCCTTCCTGGGACCAGTGGAGATGTGGGTTAGGAAGACCCGGGTGTGCTGCGTCCCCCACGGAACTGGATAGGGACTCTACGAGCAACAGTAGAACAATGATACCAAGTGGTGTGTGTGTGTGTGTGTGTGTGTGTGTGAGAGAGAGAGAGAGAGAGAGAGAGAGAGAGAGAGAGAGAGCGCGGCAGATACTGTAGTCTGTACCTAGGAATGTATCTCTCCGAAGCTCTTCCCCAAAGTCTGAGTAGGGCTTGCCGGCCGGGCCCCTGGGCCTGGGTCTGCGGGCTGAACCTGACACTGACGCTGGCTGTCATCTCCCTGCAGTACTTCAGTGAGCTCAGGGCCAGCCTGATAGGCGCCCAGCCGCCCCCCAAGCAGGAGCTGCTCGCACAGTGCTTCCGAAACCTGATGGCGGGAGTGGAGCAAAGTCTCTCGGTCAAGAACAGAGACAGGTGAGCCAGGACCCATCACTTAGCATCCGGGGGCGGGGGGGTGGGGCAGGCTGTGTCTGTGGAGAACGAGGCTATGGACTGTACATGCTGTGTCACGGCCGTCGGGGGTCCCGGAGCCCCAGATCCGGCAACCGTGACTTGCTTCGAAGCAGATGCTAGGCTCAGGGCAGGGACTCCAAGAGGAAGAGGATGATGAAGCCCGCGCCTTTGAGCAGCCTAGAATCCACAGGAGGGGGGAAGCAGAGCGACGGAACGAAAAGTCAGGAGGAGGAAAGCTCAGATCTGCTCGGAGGGACTAGGGGCTTCATGGCACAGCGTGGCAGGAGGATTTCACCTTACACCCACAACCTGGGCTCTCCGGGCTACCGTGCAGGAACTAAGGCAGTCAACACCTCTGTTTTCTCCATGTATTATTTTCTATCTCTGCCAAAAATGGAGATGGGTGTTTGTATTGTTTAAATGGCCGGACATAAGTGCTGGAGAAATAGGATGGTGGGGAAGGCTGGCCTTGCACACACCCGACCCAGGTTCCCCAGCACCCCATATGTCCCCTCAACCCCACAGGAAGTGATCTCTGAGTGCAAGAGCCAAGAGTAGGCCCTGAGCACTGCCAAGTATGGCCCCCCCAAAGCAAAATATTACATTAAATTAAAATAAACGACCAGATGTAATAGGCATGGTGCTTAAGGAGACGTAAGGGGGAGAAACCCAAGCTCACTAGCTGGTCCTGCTTTCTTTCATTCATTCATTCATTCATTCATGTCACAGAGTAAGTAGACTATGAGGTACAGTTGGGAACTCACCTGGAAGGGCTTTGCCCTCACAGAGATTCAGTGAAGTAAGCGGGCAGCCACATGGAAGAAGAAGACGGTCTCTGGGGAGAACCCTGCCTGCATCTGGCTAAGACAAGCATGGTGACGCTGGCCTGGGCATGTCATAGCATGTCCCTTGTCCACTTGCTCCATGCCAGACCCCCCCCCCCCACACACACACACACACACCTAAGACAGAGAGCAAAACCTCTACAGCCAGTCATGGAAGAGACTTAGTGACTGGGACCTCCCGGTGCCCTGGGGATCTGAGTCCCACACCCCAGCCACTCCGCGGAAAGACATTAGATTGCCCCCAAGTCCCTGCGTCACCCACACAGACATTTCACAGCAACACAGCCGGCAGGCTCACGGTCTGGGTCTGACTATACCACTGGCGCTATCCCCGCAGTCTCAATAGTAATTCCCAGGCCTGGAGCCCCAGGAACCCAGACAAGAGGCTGAAGTTCATGAGAGAGACCCCCAGATGCAAGCAGGACTCGAACTCACTGCCTTCGCTTTCATACAATGAAAATACTACTCTGACAAAGGTATATGATAATTAATACGTCAGTCTGACCCAGAGCCTGGCACATAGCTCCAGCCCCTTTCTTTACACTTGGTCTTAGTCCAAACGCTGAGAGCCATGCTTAAGCCCCTTCCTTATATTTCTTACCATCAACTGTAATTTGACTTTAAAAGTGCTTTAATGGGGCTGGAGCGATAGCACAGCGGGTAGGGCGTTTGCCTTACACGCAGCCAACATGGCCGATCCAGGTTCGATTCCCAGCATCCCATATGGTCCCCCGAGCACCGCCAGGAGTAATTCCTGAGTGCATGAGCCAGGAGTAACCCCTGAGCATCGCCGGGTGTGACCCAAAAAATTTTTTTAAAAAAGTGCTTTAAAAGGCTGGAGAAATAATACAGTGCTAACCGTGCACGCACCCAACTTGGATCCAATTGCCAGTATCCCATAATGATCCCCCAAGCACCGCCGAGGGTCATCCCTGAACACAGAGCCGGGAGTAAGCCCTGAGCACAGCCAGGTTTAAATGGAATAACTACACAGCTGGAGAGAAAGTATACCAGGGAGGGACCTTGTCTTGCACGCAGCTGACCCGGGTTTGATCCGCCAGGGGTAATTCCCTAGTGCAGAGCTAGGAATAAACCCTGAGCATTGCCGGAAGAGGCCCCAAAACAAACAAAAATGTACAATTTTAAAAACTCACCCTTGGAACTGGAGCAATAGTACAGAGGGCAGGGCGTCTGCCTTGCACGTGGCCAACCCAAGTTTAACCTCTGGCATCCCATATGGTCCCCTGAGCAGAGCCAGAAGTAATTCCCGAGTACAGAGCCAGGAGTAACCCCTGAGCAGCATCACCGGTGTGACCAAAACACACACACACACACACACACACACACACACACACACACACACTTAAAAAGAGTGTACTTGGTGGTAATCCTTGTTCTCCAGGATGCAGAAAGGAGAGAGGGTGCTAGTGATAGAAAGTAGCAAGGAAGGAGGGACTGAAAGAATGAAGGAGAAGGGATATAGGCAAGCATCTTGGCGCTCTCCCGAGTCTGAGTCCCACACAGGCATAATCCTCCAGGGGCTCCTGCAGACCAGCCCTCGCCTCTGCCCCAGGCCCTCCCTCTCCTCTTCTCTCTACAGGTTCACCCAGAATCTCTCCGTGTTCAGGAGGGACGTGGCCGAGGCCCTGCGCAGTGACGGCACTTCAGAGGCCTGCAACCTGGACATGATGAGCTGACCGGCCTGGGCGGGCTGCGTGGTCCAGCAGCCAAGCAAGAGACTCTTGGGGGCTGGAGCGATAGCACAGCGGGGAGGGCGTTTGCCTTGCACGCGGCTGACCCGAGTTCGATTCCCAGCATCCTGTATGTTCCCCCGAGCACCGCCAGGAGTAATTCCTGAGTGCTTAACCAGGAGTAACCCCTGTGCATCACCGGGTGTGACCCCAAAAGCAAAAAAAAAAAAAGGAGACTCTTGTTGGTCTAAGTTCCAGGAAACGGGTTGGTTCAGTGCACCCGGAGAGATATATTTTTCAAGACAACAACCACCACAAAAAAAAAAAAAGAAAGAAAGAAAAGAGAGCCCTACCCTTTTTTTTTTTTATTTTATTTTTTATATCACTCTGGCCTATTTCTCCAGATTTATATTGGTGTACAAACAATGTAAATTCAGTCTTTGCTGGGAGAGGTAGAAAAAAAAAAGCAAAGGACGTTTTCAGTCTTCCTACAGATTTTCATTATCTTTGCTCTCATGATGATGAGAGGGTGTAAAAGCAGCGTTTAACCAAAGAACTCAATAAAGCAGGTTTGTGCCTCCGTGTGTCTTGCTAGCTCCACGCAGTCTTCACCGTGGGTCCCGGACCGAGTGCCCCGCATTTGGCAGCGTGAAGCTGCTCACGTGTTCCCCGTGAGTCTGGAGGCAGCCGCCCTGGGGGGCGGGAGGGCCGCAGGTTGGTGCTGAGCTGTGGGGCCTGCGACGCGCGCCTGGGAACGGCAGCCTCCCACAGGGCTGCACACGGCCCCGGCCCTGCACCAGCAGCATCTGATAAAGTTGAGAGACAGTAACGCAATTAAATGACTTACAAACGACGTTTGCTTTCTCACTGGCATAAATCTGAAGTGGTTCGGTCTAGAAGAATTAAGCTGTGCAATTACTGCCTGCAGAGATATTTCTTCGGGAGGAGCTGGGTAGGGCCCGGCCAGAAGTTCTGTGTGGTGCCAGCAGCCAGGCCTTCCGCCTCCCTTTCATTTCCATGTCATGCAAAAAGGGGCCTCATTAAAGCAAGTCCAGGAAGCGACTCTGCCTTCTCTGGGGTCCCCAGCACCATTCGAGGCGCCAGAGTGCCGGTCTGCAGGGGGGGAGAATGCGCTGGTTCCTATCCCTCCACCAGGACTCTTATTACTGTTGGGACTGCAACTTAACCCGAGCCCAGGCCATGAAGGAGGCCCTTACCGCGTGTGAGAGCCTGTAACTAGGCTATTAATTTGAGGTTGCCACCATCAAACGCCTTTTGGAGCTCACTGCTCTGTCTTCCTGGTTCAGGCTCGTGATAAATATCGTGCCCTTTATTTCTGATTAGACATGAAAGGTTGGCCTGACTGTTGAAGAAGCAGCCCCGTCTGCAGGCTCCCGTTATAATCTTGTTTCCCAGACTGCTGTTTGTGGAAACCTTTCTTGATGGTTGCATTTCGCAACGGTCTTGTCACATAAAAGCAGAGTCACCCAGCTTTATGTGGGCATGTTTGTCTTCCAGGAGCAAGCCCAAGACAGCAGGAAAAGGTGTGTTCTAGGTAGGACTCTCGCCAGAGAAGTAAGCCTCGGCCACACTCAGTGGCAGTGGGGAAATAACATTTTCCACAAGAAAGACAAATCCTGGACTTTATATAACTGCGGCCAGGAAAAATCTGTGCCAGGAACCGTTTTTGCTCTTCGGGGCTCATCACTGCACACACACCCAAGAACACTCCCGGCTCGCCTGTCCTCTTGGGTCCTGCCAGCCAGGCTGTTGATACTGCACTCTCCTGACATGCGTTCACTTCCCGTTGTCACACGGCCTGGGGTGGGTGGCCGGGGAAGGGCCTGGAGACTTCACCTTGCATAACACTTCTCAGAGGAGGCCATGGCAGGTCACCTCCATCTGCTGCTACGGGAGCGAGGGGAGGGGGAGGGCAGTGGGAAGACACATACCCCATACCCTGGCCCGGGTGCCCCCCACCCATCGTCCCCTCAGCAGCCTCGGGAAGGGAAGCAAGGCCACGAAAGCTCAGCAGTGGGACCCGGCTCGTGTGGACAGGACGGAAGCCCAGTTGTGTCTCTCCTCAAGACAGAGACCCGGGATGGTCCCAGGAAGACCTCGGGCCAGAGAGAGTCACTGCTGACATTCGTGCCACGAGTCTGTTGCTGTGTGACAGTCCCCCTGTGGCGTGGCTTCCATGACACTATATCCCCCACCCCCCCACACATACATTGACTGTTCCCAGGGACAGGGACCCAGAGCTAGGCCTGTGCTCCAGGCCACTCCCAGGCTGCCAGCGGGCTTTCGCTGGCAGGAGCCAGGTCGTCGTGGACAGGTAGGTAGACCGGGAGCTTCGGGAGGGCAGCACACGGCCTGGCTTCTAGGTGCAACTAAGCCATGAAAGCACGGGGCCAGGGGTCTCCAGGGGCCTCGGCAGCAGCCACCCTCTGAGGGCCGGCCCGTCACCCCCACATTGCAGGAGTCGTGGATGCCACAAACCAGGGACTCCAGGACCACCTGCAGAGCTGCCTGCCACCACCCTCTGCTCCGGTCTGCTCCAAAGAGGTTGAGTACCACCGCCAACCCCCATCCCCGCCGGAAACTGAGACTGGAATCCAGATTTTCCTCGGAGGGGCCAGGCGCCCACAGAGGGAAACAGCAGCAAGGGAGCGGGAGGAGCCCCCCCCCCCCCCACTGCTGAGTCACCGCCAGATACCACCGGGACACCCATCAGCCTGGTAAAGTCTGTCTGGGTGTAAGGGAGACTGAGGGCTCTGGGAAGAACTGGAAGGCCAGGATGAAGCCCACATGCCCGGAGCAATGGAGGGTACATAAAGGAGATGGGGGGGGGGGGGATCTACCTTCCACCCCATCACCAGTCTCTTAGCTTCCATTCAGCTGCAGGAAAAGGGGCAGGTGGTCCCACGGGGCCACGTCAACCAGCATGTGCTGAGTGAAAATCCCCACGGGAGGGCGGGGCAGGCACCCCTGGGACACACATGTGGCTCGCGCAGTGAGCACGCGGCCGTGGCTGACAGAGCAGACTGCTGCTGGGTATCCCCCTGCCTGAGCACAATTTCTGCCTTTGACGCCGACCTCGGCACCTGTCCTGCCCATGTTCTAGATGCTTCTGCTGTTCTATGCTTCCCCACCAGTCCTTTCTAGGGCCTATCTGGAAGAGCTCCCAGCCCCTGCTGTGGATGATGAAGGGGGCCGGGGGGAGGCCTCTGGAGCCCACATTCCCTTCCCCTGGCACACATGTTCCCAGGGGCCCCCTCACAAATGCCAAGTTGAGGTCCTTGGGCCAGAGCAATAGGACCGCAGGGAGGGCGCTTGCCTGGCACTCGGCTGACCAGTGTTCAGTCCCTCAAGCCCCACCAGGTGTGCTCCCCCAAGCACAGAGCCAGGAGTAAGCCCTGAGCACCACCGGGTGTAGTCCAAACCCCAAAAATGGCTGAGTGGCTCAGCTGACTCGAGGAGAACCCTACAGTCCAGAGCTGAGTGTGAGAACCAAGTAGGAACTGTGTGCGGGGAGGGATGGGTGGAAAGAACTGTGTGCAGGGAAGGATGGGTGAAAAGCGAGGCTGTAGTACCTGGGACCAGCAGCAGGACGAGAGCTCAGCTCCCTGTGGTGAGGAAGAGGGGAGCAAAGGAGAGAGAGTCGTTGATGGCCTAAGTCCAGGTCCTTTACTTTATTCCCACCAGGTATGTCAGATGCTCTCTGGTTTAATGTGCCCCCATAAGAACCCCCTCTGTTAAGTCGCATCCCCATTTTAGAGATACAACAAGGCAGGCAAACGCAACACCAGTGAGCTGGGACGACTCAAAGTCGGCAGATCTACAAAGAAACTCACGTCTTTCCCACTCTGTCCCCTCAAGCAAGGTCTCTCTCCGCTGGGCTCCAGGGAAAGTTGGACAGGGAGGTGCCGGTGGAACCGTCTAGAACCCCCAGGGGCGGTGGGCAGGGGCAGAGAAGACTGTGCTGGACTGTGCCTGCGGGCTCTGATTCATCCTCCTCCTCCCTGAACTTTATAAAATCATTCGAGAGACTTTTTAATGTTTTATTGAGGTGCAAGTTTACGATGACAGCAAACCTTTTCAAACTACAGCAAGAGTAACCTGCCTCCTTGGCATATTAAAAAATAATGTTAGTGTCGGTTTTTACGTGCCCTAGTTTGGATTGCTGATAAGAGCGCTTCCTTGACAAGATTCTTTTTGAGGTTTACAGAAAGCGTAATAAAATATGTAAGTTACATTTCCACAAACAAAAGCTATAACATAAGTTATTTATAAGCGTGAGATACAAACAGTATCACGATAAATAAACCATAAAGGGTACCTGCAGCATTCATCTTAATGTAATTTGCCCAACAACAACAACAACCAAAAAAAAAAAAGGTGTTTGAAACGAAGTCAAATTTAGTAGCGAAATCTGTCAGGAAGAGAGGAAAGTCACCAGAACACAAAATGGGAAAAATGGCTGGCGAGTGGCCGAGGAAAGGTAGGGTGTGAGGTGGGATCTGGAGGTGCCCAAGAAGGTGTGTGTGTGTGTGTGTGTGTGTGTGTGTGTGTGCACGCATGGCCTTGGTGCTCACAGGCATCAGTCAAGCCCTGCCACCCTGGCCGCGTGACCCCGGCCTCCTCACCTCTGCCCCTGCCCATGGGGAATGGGGTCTCCACCCTTCCTTGTTACACCCACCATCCTCCCCCCACCCCAGAGCCAGCTTCCTCGTGCTCCTGGCCTCCTAGCTAGGCTGCAGCCTCCTCAAGGCCAGAACCTGGACCTGAACCCCCACCCCCACCCCCACACACACACATACACACGCACCAAGGAAGCTTTCAGTCCTTCACTCACCCACCCACCTCTGCCACCCAGAGGCTGGCGAGCAGAAAAAAATGTGACAGAGTCTGGAGGCAAAGCACACAATGGGGCACACAGATGGCAGGGGATGGCAGGGACAGGGAACCCGTGGGGTCACAGACACAGGCAGTGACGAGGTGGCAGACACGGGCAGAGCTGGGGCGTCCATGCCACATGGATGACGTCAAATTCCTCAGTGGACCCACTCCGTCTCCCACATCCGCTCCTGCCCATGCAGAGACGGGGAATGCCCCCCACCCCCACCCCCGCCGCCCCCGGTGAAATCAAACGCCGCCAACACCACTGCTCCCAGGCGCCTCCAGACAGAACCTCCACTCATCTTCCTTCCCCCTCTAGAAGCCTGGCCTGACACCCTGCCTACCCAGGGTCCCTGCAGAGCAGAGCTGGAGGGGGTGTCTTCCGTGTGACAGGGGTGCAGACAACCCGGGGTTCAAATTCCAGCTGCAGGGCTTCCCCGCCACAGGCTCCTGACAAGTGGCCTGGCTGCCTGAGCCATCTGTCCTTCCGGCCTCCTGCCCTGGGGGGCTCTGGGCCTGAGCAGAAGCTCCCGAAGACTCCACTGGGGCAGGCAGGCAGGCAGTGATGAGCTGTCCAGCAGCCCGCCCGGCTCTGCCACTAGACGAGGGGACCGAGGTCAGGGCTGGAGCGTGGCGGCAGAACATCCGAAGGAGAACGCAGCCAACGGGCGGCATGGGAATCCGGTTCCGATCTTTGGGGCCTTTGACAGCCTGACAACATGCTGCAGAGAGAGGCCCCACCTGGGCGAGGAGAGGTGGGGACGAGGATGACAACGATGGCGGGCGTGGAGGGAATGCAGGCAGGCCGCCTGTGCCGTGGCATCCAAGCCCGATCGTGTGCCTGTCTCTTCTTCCCAACGCTTTCGATCACTGCGTTATTGAGGCAAACGTGGGTACCAGCCTGGCTTCTTCCATCTTCTTCCATCCCGTTTTACAGGGGGGAAACTGAGTCCTGGCTCATGCTGGAGGTTGTGGCCGGCACATGGGTGGCTGGAAATGCCAGTGTCCACCTGGCACCTCTGGCCCCAGCTCCTGAAAGTCCCGGCCAGGCCCCCACCAGCTCTGCCCTTGTGACTTCTCCAGCTGGGAGAACGGAATCCATTGCCACCCCCTGGGACCCCTCTCGGCCCGGATCCCCTGCTCTCACTCTCCTGTCCCTCTCCACCTCCCCTTTTCATTTTTCAGTTGATGACGGATAAGTACAGGGAGATTATACACACACACACACACACACACACACACACACACACACACACACAGAGTATCAGGAACACCACACACACAGCAAAACTTATTTGGCCAAAAAAAAAAAAAACATGTTGTGAGGAAAACGTATGGCCCATAATGTGAAAATAGACAAATAAATAAAAGATCTAAGTTGCCCACGCATCATTTCAATATTCACCTCAACAAAGAACTTAATAAAAATTGCATGTTCTGAGGAGGAATGATCTCAAGAAGAACCATAAAATTAAAGTCTGGCCTTTGACCCAGTGACGCAGTCGAGACCTGCACAGCGGTGCTCCAGCCCAGGCACGAGACGAGAACCACAGAGAAGGCAGCCGGGCGCCGCACGCAGGTTCACAGGCTTCTACCCGCCAGCCAGGGCATCTTCCCACCATGTTCCGACAGTGAATCAGGAAAAAACTTGGGAGGAAGTCGACAGTCTTCTGGAGTCAGTATGAGACTCACCTGTTTTGGGGGGGCTGCCTAAGCCCAGATCACGGAGCTCTACCCCAGAGGTGCCCAGGACGTAGCTGGGCCAGGCTCCAAGAAGACCCAATTCTAACCCATCCCCAGGGGGCGCCGATGCGGCCAATCTCCCTCACAGAGCAGGGGCCTGAGGATGCCTACCAGAATCACTTATTTTTCTTCCTGAGCTGCCTGACAAGCTCTGTTCTTTCCCGAGTGGGAAAGACCCCGGCGTCTGTGATCCGTGGCCCCAAAGCTCTTGTTTCTGGGAACTTGGGAAGCAGGCCCTGGCATGGGCACTGCCCTTCCACACCCACAGTACTGAGCCCTCTCCCCGGATGTGCTTGCAGAGGAAACTGAGACCCAGAGTGGATGCATGACCCCGAGCCCACAGCTACCTAAAGGGGCAGGAACCACACACCACGCCCTGAGCAGGTGGGGGCGGGGAAACATGCTTCCATTCTCACCCCAAACCCTCTCCCTAGTTCCGTGCTCACCTACCTGTGTGCCTTGGGCCTTGGTTCCTAATTGGACAGCTGGGAAGTGCAAAGACAGGCCTGAAATCCGTGGTTCCTGGATCCTGTATGTGTGTGAGGGGGCATGGGGGTCCCTGCTGGGAGACTTCGATTGATGAGTCACTGAGCCCAGCTCCCTCCTCCTCCTCCTCCTCCTCCTCCTTCTCCTCCTCCTCCTCCTCCTGTGATGGTCCCCCCCATCACTTCCCTCAAAGATTATTGTGAGACCCCCTCTTAGAGCAGAGGGTTGACTGTGGTATTGCATAACCTTCAGGAACTTCCCCAGAAGCTTCAAGCTCCCCCCCACCCCACCCCCACCAGCTCTTACTCTTCTGTTTTACAAAAAAAGGAATGTGAGTTTCCAGAGGGGGCCAGGAGGGACCCCACAGCCCTAAGTCTAGCAGAAACAGAGTCTGAGTCAGGGACAGGTGTTACCCCGACACACAGACCTTACCCAGAGCTCCACAGAGGGGCCCTCTCCATCTCTATCTGCTTCCCGGTGGGGGTGAGGGAAGGGAGGGTTTGCCCAGCCCAGCCCAGTCCCCTCCTCAAAGGGCCTGAGACGTGCCCAGTGTCATCGGGTAATGACCTGAACTCCGGGACTCAGGCCTTAAGATAGGGACTCCGGAGGTTTCTCCAAATGCTGGGGGCAGATAACCATAAGAACCCCCAGCCTGCACTTCCTGTACTTGAGACTGGTCGGGCATTAGCAAATCCACCTTCCTCTCCAAGGTCCTGAACCTCAGCAAAATCCAACCAAACGAAAAGCCAGCCAACAAGAATCCCAAGAACAACACAACTGCCTTGCGGGGAGGGGGTAACTTGGGGGTCGAGCTGCAGACAGAGCCAAGTGTCAGCTTGGAACAGGCCCGAACCGCCCTGGGGGGGCTCCAGACATCCCAGCCACGATGCACACATCACCCAGTTGGCAAACAAGGGAAACCAAAGCCGCGGAAGTCTGGACACAAGATCAAGTCCCAGTGACCCGCCCGCCCGAGTGGGGACAGACACACATGCATGCAGGGAGCATGGAGAGCAAGGGAAGAACCAGGGTGCGGTTCCCGTCCCTGAGTTTAGAATCAGCCTGGCAGAAAACGATTGTCTGTCTCCCCTCGGCCTTCTGAAGCAGCCGAGGCTGGGCGGTGTGGTGGGGGGATGAGCTTTCCACCGGCAGTCCTGCCCACAGTGCCCCTACCCCCCATCCCCAGGATAGGCCCCTGACTAGAGCGAAGCTGAGTAGGGTCCCGTGCCCCTTCCACTGACCGACCGGGAGTCCCAGGGGTTCGCTGAGCCCAATAACGAAAAGAAACCCGATGTTTCCTAAATGTAAGCCATCCCCTGTCCTTGTCCCGGGGACCAGCCTCCTCCCCGGTCCCCACCCCGTTGCACCCCTGAACGGATCCCCACTAACGATAACAGTCCCGTCCATCCTACAACGAGTTTCCAGTTTCCAAGGGCTGAATAGCCCCGATCCCCGCTGGGTGACCCCGGGTCCCTAGTCCTAGCTCCGCGGAGCCGCCAGCACGCGTGGGCACCTGCGAGTCACGCCGCGGTCAGCCTGGCGGGAGCCAGGGAGCGTCTCCAAAGTGGCTGCGACGCGCCGGGCTAATGGCCGGGCAGGGGCGAATTCTCCCCACCCGGGTCAAGAGTCCTCGAGAGCACCGAGCCCGCCCTGGGGTTCCCCTCACCCCGCGCGCAGGGAGCGCGGAGCCTGCGCCCCGTGGTGCGCCCCTTTCGTTGCTCCCGCGGCCGTGGCGTGTCCAAGACGCTTCCGCGGATTCTGTAGGCTGGTTCCGGGATCGCAACTCCATTGTAAGTGAACGGATTCATACGGTTTGGTTTTTGCGCGGATGAAAAAAAAAAATTTTTTTTTGGGAAGAAAACGAAAAAAAAAAAACACAACAGCAACAACAACAACAACAAAAAACCCCTCTGCAAAAGACAATTTCCCGAGCAGAGCGCCCCGGCCGCCCCGCGCGCTCGGCGGCTGGGAAGCGCCGGGCCGGAGGAGAGGGGAGCGTCTGATAATTGCAGCTTCGTTAGATTTCGGGTTTGGGAGGCTGCGGTTCGGTCGCTAATATCCGCCGCCCATTATCCCGGCTAATAAATTTGACCTATTGTTCGTTTGTTAAAATGATGTCACCTTGGAACAGTCCCTAAGCTCCTATTTCCATGAATTAGGCCTTTATTGAAAGCCGGGAGCCAATGGGAGGAGAGAGGCTTGTTGATCGCAGCCAATGGCTGCGGCGGGAGAGGAATTAGCAGCGGAAACTCCAGGTTCGGTTCAAGAAAGATGACACAGAGCCTGTCGGGCCCGCGCACTCTTGGCAAAGTTTCAGTGCGACGAGAGGCGCCGGGCGCTCCATGGCCGCGCCGTAACGGGGACCCAGCCGCCTCCCCGCCCAGCCCAGCCCAGCCCTTCCGCCCGCCCAGGATGGAGGCGCCCGCCAGCGCGCAGACCCCGCACCCGCACGAGCCCATCAGCTTCGGCATCGACCAGATCCTCAACAGCCCGGACCAGGACAGCGCGCCCGCCCCGCGGGGCCCCGACGGCGCCAGCTACCTGGGAGGGCCCCCCGGGGGCCGTCCGGGCGCCACGTACCCGTCCCTGCCCGCCTCCTTCGCCGGCCTCGGCGCGCCCTTCGAGGACGCGGGATCTTACAGTGTCAACCTGAGCCTGGCGCCCGCCGGCGTGATCCGGGTGCCCGCGCACAGGCCGCTGCCCGGGGCCGTGCCGCCGCCTCTCCCGAGCGCGCTGCCCGCCATGCCCTCCGTGCCCACCGTCTCCAGCCTGGGCGGCCTCAATTTCCCCTGGATGGAGAGCAGCCGCCGCTTCGTGAAGGACCGCTTCACAGGTGAGCCGGGCGGGCCATCGCGCGCCGGGCCTCGGCCTCCCGGGGGGGCCCTGGGTGCTGCGCCCCGTAAGTCCTCCACTCCGGGGGACGGTTCTCGGGTCTCCACGCCGCGGAGGCCTCGGCGCCGCAAGGCTCCGGGCAGCGGGTGGGCTGGGGATGGGAGTGGGAGCGGGAAATCAGGCAGTTTTTGGGGGGGGAGGGGAGAGGGACAACGAGCCCTTACCCAGGGCGGGCAGGGAGGGGGGCTCTCTGGGGACGCGCGGGATCCACGAAATAGCGGAGCGCCCTGGACCCCCGCGGGGCGCGGAAAGCTCCGCGGAGCCGCCCGACTGGGCTTCAGGGGGGGTCTCGCTTGTGTCCCCGCAGCGGCGGCCGCGCTCACGCCCTTCACCGTGACCCGGCGCATCGGCCACCCCTACCAGAACCGGACGCCGCCCAAGCGCAAGAAGCCGCGCACGTCCTTCTCTCGCGTGCAGATCTGCGAGCTGGAAAAGCGCTTCCATCGCCAGAAATACCTGGCCTCGGCCGAGAGGGCGGCGCTCGCCAAGTCCCTCAAAATGACGGACGCGCAGGTCAAAACCTGGTTCCAGAACCGGAGGACCAAGTGGAGGTGAGCGCGGCGCGGCCCGGCCCGGCCGACCCGGAGAACCGCCCTTCCCGCGCTGCCGTGGGACTCGCCCTCCCCCCCACCCCGGCCCACCGCGCCGCCGCCTCTTTTTCCCGAGTCCAACTTCTTCCCCTCCTCCCCGCGCCTCGGCTTCTCCTCCACCCCCACCCCAGGGTCCCTCTCCGGGAAGCTCCACAACTCGGCCGGCGTTTTTGTCGGTCCCGGGTTGGGCTCACCTGCTCCACCCCCATAAGCCTCACCCCCACCCCCTTCTCCCTCGGGCCATCCCGCCCGCGCGCCTCCCCATCGCCCACCCCCGGTGGCGAGCGGGTTCTGGGTCTTCCAACTCCAGCCCTTCACCCACCCCCGCTTTTTTTTTTTTGTCTTGTTTTGTTTTGTTTTTATCCGATGCTCGTTTCGCTACAACCCGCCAACGACGAAACCATCTTGTCCCGGAAGACCGGGATTGAGGCGAGGGGCCTGGGAGAGCGGGAGGAGGTTGGCGAGAGGACACCGTGGAGGTGGCGCGGGATACACACACACACACACACACACACACACACACACACACACACACCACAAACACACACACACAAACACACACGCGCACCCGCGCGCACACACACGCGCGCGTCCACACACGGCTGCCCGCAGGGCCAGGCATTCACGCGGACGCGCTAACCCTTGTTATCCCGCAAAAGAAAACGATCTTTGTTGTCGCCGGGCGTGCAGGTGGACGGCGGGTGGCGCGTCCCCCACTCGGCGACCGCCCGGCTCCCAACAACAAAAACAAAACGCTCCCAGCCCAGTCCCCACCCCCCAAACCATCCCCCAGCCCAGGCGCGCGCGCCGAGCCCCCGGCGCACCGCGAGGCAGCCGCGCCCCGCGCCTCCAAGGCCACGGCCGGTCTGGGCTCCTGGCAGGGCCCGGGGCCTGACGGGGCTGTCCCCTCTCCCTCCCCCCGGTGCAGGCGGCAGACGGCGGAGGAGCGGGAGGCGGAGCGGCAGCAGGCGAGCCGGCTCATGCTGCAGCTGCAACACGACGCCTTCCAAAAGAGCCTCAACGACTCCATCCAGCCCGACCCGCTCTGTCTGCACAACTCGTCGCTCTTTGCGCTGCAGAATCTGCAGCCCTGGGAGGAGGATAGCTCCAAGGTCCCCGCCGTCACCTCTCTGGTGTAAGCCACCAGCGCGCACTGTCGCCTAGGATCGCCGTCCCTCCCCCCACCCCCACCTGGCGGGGGCGCCTCGGACCCCCAGCCGGGCTGGGGAGGGGGAAACCGAGGCCAGGAGGGGAACGGGCCGCCCAGCTCGAGGGGGTCGCCGGGGCGCGGCCGCATCCCCGCGGGTCACCGAGGGGGACTGGGCCCGGGCTCCGCGCGGCTGCACAATCCGAGCCCCCGCCCCGCGCCCCGTCCCGCCCCAGGCCTGGACCTGACAAAGAAAGCGCCTTACGTTACTCCGCCCCTCGCCCGCACCCCCCGGGCCGGGCGACTGTATTATACTTTGTACTTTTGCCCAAACGTGTAAATAACAATAATAAAAAAGTTTTGGCTTTTTTTTTTTCTTTAGAAACTGGCCACCTGCTTCCCCGCGGGGGCCGCTGGAGGAGGGTTGGCCGGCCGAGCAGTTGGGGGAAGCGCCAGGGGCCGGGGCAAGCCCGCGTTTAGGCTGGGCTCACTCCGCTCCTTTTCCGTTTCTTTTATTTAAGTGGTTTTATTTAATAAAAAAAGAAGTTAGCTATTTCACTTAACGCCGCTTTTATTTCGTTTTCGTTCCACTAACGCTCGCGAAACCCGGGCCCCGCGCCCCACCCCAGCCGCGGTGCGCGCCAGGGCGCGTCCACCTCGCCAAGCCTCCTCGGTCTCCGCCTCCAGTCGAAGCCCGCGGCCCCGCGGAGGATCCGCGGAGCAGGTCAGTGCGTGCCGGCCGCGCGCAGGCTGGGTGCCCGCGGGATAGGGGGGCCGGGAGGGCCCGGTAGGCCCGGAGAACGCCGACCAAAGTCAGGGAGAGCCGGCATGAAGGCCGCAGCCGCCAGGTCAAACCCACTGGGGAGCTGAGAGGTGCAGCGACCTCCAACTTTCGCAGCGCGGGGGGCCACTCCTGCACCCTCCCCAACACCCGCGCTCAAGTTCCCCGTCCCCAGTGGTGCGCCGATGTGGGCGCTGCGTGCGCGGGCTGAGCGGCGGCGCCGGGGCCCCAGTGTCTCCAAATGCTAGGCGTTGCGGGAGTAAGGGGGAAGCACAGCCCCCAGACGCCCCGGAAGGGTTACAGGGGACCCACCACAGGTGGGACGTGACGTCATGGGACGTCACTGAAGTCACCGACGTGGACAGGAGAAGGGCGGGGCGCCCAGACCCCCAAGTCCAGGTGTGAAGGTGGTGTGGCCTGGCCCACCTCCGCAGCTCCAAAGCTGCAAGTTTTCGAGGGATCGTGGCTTGGGCCGCGGGCCACCCCCTAACAAGAAAAATATCCCCTGAATATATCTCGCTGAATATCCCCTCCTGCTCCTGGATGTAACCCCTGTCCCCTTTTTCGCTCTCTCTGGGTCTTCTGGCACCGAGTGCCGGGGAAGACGGCTCTCTGCTTTCCCGTGGGTGCGGTGCCCTCCCTCGGCCCCTGCGTGATTCTCTCTCCTTGCCTTCAATTTTGTTTCTCGGCACCCCTTGCTCACTGGTGCTTTTAGCCTCTCCGCTTTGTCTCCTCTACGCCCGCCCCTTCCTCTTTCCGCACCAGCCTTCAGGTCTCTCCTACATCTTCTCTGTCCGGGAAGGTGGTTTTGGTCTCACCTCTCAGAATCTCTTTGTCTGCCTCCCGCTTGCTCCTTTTCTCCCTCCGTCCCTCCTGCACGTGGGTCCCAGGGATCAATCGATCAGAAGCTGTCCCGGGAGGCCCTGTTGGGCTCAGGGGCCCGCCACCCTGCAGTTTGGGTGTTTTGGTTCGCTGGAAGCGGGCTGCCGGGGTTGTCTGGGCTGGCTGGGGTGCCGCCCGGGGAGGGAGTCTGGGGAAGATAGACAGTCCCTGTGTTCCCCTGCGCCTCCACCTCCCAGCCTGACCGGGCCCTGAGCTGCAGAGGACTCAGGCACCCCAGAGAGGGTGACTCAAAGCGTGCAGTTTCTCCCCTGCCTGTTTCCCCAAAATGTTTCTATGTTCTCTGCTAAAAGCTTCTCTGAAGGTTGGCAGCAGGGACGGAGGGAGCAACACAGCCCGTCCGCACCCGCGGCCTCTTCTTCCGGGTTTCTGATTATTCCTCCACTTCCCAGTTATGCTGTTTCTTTATAATAAGGGATCGTGGATTTTGTTCCTCTCAGTCAGGACTGTTGTTTGGCCAGGGTGATGCTTGATTTCCTGGGCTTTTGGAATGGCGGTGGGGGTTGGGGTGGGGGTCGGGGGAATCCATGCCGCTTTTCTCTCTTGCTCCCTGGTGGAGCACTTTGCAAGATCTCTGAGTGGGAGGCCAGCTGGGTCCCCTCTCGGGCAAGCCCAGGATGGGGACCAAGAGGAAGTGCACTGGGGCTCCGGTACCCGTCCCCCAACACACACCAGCCTGTCAAGGAGGCATTCGCCCTGAGCAACTGCTTTGTCTCAACCAAGCCTGACCCAGCCAGAGATCTAAGCCTCTGGGAGGGCAGGGGGTAGGGAGGTGCTGAGCTTACTTTTGTGGGGTCCCAGTGTGACCTCTACCCCAAGCCCACCCGGAAATTATGGGAGCGGACTGCTGCAAGGCAGGAGGGGGCCTGACCTCCCCTTCCTGAATGCCAAGTCCGGACTCTCCATTTTCAGTGTGGCCGTGCAGTTGTACAGCCAAGGGAACAAGGGGACGGTCCTGTGAGGAGACACAGCTCCCAAGTCATGAGTTGGGGTCTGCCGGAACTGCGGGATTAGGGGTCCAAACTTGGGGGAAAGAGGCTGGAGTCATCGGGGAGGACCACAGGTCACCCAACTCTTGCAAATGCCCCGACAGCTGACCTTGCATCGGCCCACCAGCACAGCCAGTCTGACTGGGAGGCCAATTGTGGGCTGAGGGCAGGAGATCAGGGCATGGTCAGTGGCCTGGCAGTCTGTTCTGGGGAGGCCTTGCTCTCCAACCCATTTTGCAGATGCAGGCCAGGAAGGCAAGAGGCAGGTTCTCCTCATGAGCCAATTTGAAGAGCCGGCTGGGAAGTGCACAGCGGCCCAGAAGGCCAGTTCAGAGGCAGACTGAAGGGACCCGGGTAGCGGGGGACGCTAATGCAGTCTCGCCTCTCCCTTCCAGAAAGGTCCCGCTGCCAGCCCCAGAGTGCCGAGATGGCGAAGAGCAGGGTCCAGAGACGGGAGTCTTTAGGGAGAGCTGCTCATTGCCCACAAACAGGCCAGTCCTGCCTCACACCCGACAGAGCAGCAAATGCAGTGGGAGGAGGAGGACGCTGGTTAGGGCACCGGGCAGAGCAACCCTGAAGGTCGCGGCGCCCCCCACCCCACTCTGCAGTTGGAAAAGAGCAAAACTCCAAAAGAAGTTCCAACATTAGTTCTGGGTCCAGCGCCTGAGTGGCTGTGGCGGCGGCAGACGCGAGTCCTATCCCTCTCGAGAACCTAGCACTCTCTCTAGCATCCAGAATGTAGCCGGGTGCGCGCGGCGGCCTGGGGCGCACCTGGAAGTCCCTCCACCCCCCACTAGGCCCAGTCTCTGCAGCCTAGGGGTGTCCCTGCTCCAGCATGGGCGGCGCGCTCGTTTTCAGATTCTCTAAGGCGCGGGCCTCCTGCCTCCCTGCACGTTGACCCGCCCTTGCCTTGACTGGCGCGCGGAGACCGGGCGTCTGCTGTCTCCGAACCGGGCCATGAGCGCTCCAGGGAGCCGTTGCGGCCCTGTCCCCGGCGGCGCGCTGCGCTCGCGCGCCCTCGGCTTCGCGGCGGACTGCGGGGGGACTGCGCGCGTCTCCTGTCCCAGGGCCCTAAGGTGCAGTTTGCAGCCGACCTTCAAGCCCCCGGCCTGGAATCCGGCGGGCGGTGCGTGTCTTTATCGCGGTCGTGGTCGGACCACGGGAGGAGAGTGGCTTCGGACTTCCCGCGCGGGGCAAGCCACGCTCCTAGGCTTGCGACCAACGTGCAGGGTACCCGGGACCCCGTGCCTAAAACCCTCCACCCACCTTCTGCTCCTCGGTTCCGTAAAAAAGGCTCGCGGGCCGCGCCGGCTAAAGCCAGCGGTGACAGGACTCTGAACCCCTAAAGGCGCTTTTCCCTCCGTGGAACTGGCCGGCTTTGCTCCCCGGCTGGCTCTGGAGCGCCCGGCGAGGCCTCCGCGTTTGCAACCGTCGGGAGCAGCTCCGCTCAGCCACGCCTAGATCCAGCCTTGCACAAGATATCGGGGGCTGAGACCATCCCCCTATATCTTGGTCCCGTCCTAGCGGGAGGCCATCGAGCGCGGTCGCCTTTCCTCTCGTCTGGCCCGCCCGGCTCCGGCCTGCGGCCCGCGCCCTGCATCCAGCGACGCCGGGTTCCCGGTTCAGCTCGGAGGCTCCCCTGGCTGTGCGGCTCCGCGCCTGACATTCGGCTGGGCTACGGAGCCCTGAAGGAGGGACCCTGGACCCTGGGAAGAGGCACCTTCGGGTCCAGCCGATTCGCAATGAATGGAAAAAAAAAAAACGGATGCGTGTTTTTAAAATAGAGAACTCTGAATAAGAAAAGCAAGCTCAACGCCTTCTGAAAAGGGAAGGGCTGGGTACGGGGCACTGCTGCTCGAATGGGCAGTGCCCACCCCCTACTTGAGCCCTAAGGTGGGGGCGCAGCAGGCCTCTCTGACTGGACCTGGCTGCCTCTGACCTCAGCGGGGAGTGTCTACCTCTCTTCCCTTGGAACCGGTCAGCCGTCAGCCGGCGCTCTTGTAAGTATCAGGCCCTGAGACCAATTAATAAGCTCGTTATTAGATCCTGTGATAAACTCCCAAGGTGTGGACACTGGTGGGCGGGGAAGAACAGGCACCTGGAGAGAAGCAGGTGGGAAGTCTCTCCGCCTCGTCATTCCACTGTACCCCACCCCCATGCATCCCTGTCTTTTGCATTCCCATTCTACAAAGGAGGAAACTGAGGTACAGAGAACATAGAGAACCTGTGAGGGGGATTAAGCCTTGCCCTGTGGCAACTGGGGAGCTCAAAGGTGGAAAGCCTAAAGCCTGGGGGACCGTGAGGTCCGGAGAGGACAGAGCCTCATCCCCACCGGACCACAGCTTCAAGCACCACCGGCCAAGGGGTCATTAAGGAGGTTCACGCTGACGCGGGTGTCCCTGATTTTGAAGAAGCCAAGTGTTCCGAGGCCGTGAAAATCTAAGACTGACATTAAAAGCCTCTGAACCCCTCACCAAAGCCCTGGCACTGGCCACTACCTGGTATGCATTCAATGACTTGGCTCTCAAACCCTATTGATCGATGGATTTATCAATCAGAAACTCATTGAAACTCCTTCTCTCTCTGTCTCCCTCTCAAGCCTGGGGCCTGGAATGGGCAGCATCCCCTTGGCTTCCTTCATTGCCCAGCCAGGAGCAATCAACTCCCTCCTCCTCCTCTTCCTCCTCCTCCTCCTCCTTTTCCTCCTCCTCCCTTTCCTCCTCCTCCTCCTCCTCCTCCTCCTCCTCCTCCTCCTCCTCCTGCCAGCCTAGAGGCTGCCAGCAGGCAGGACACCCTCTCCGGCACTAATGGGCGAGGACCCTGGGGCTGGAGAGGTGGTTCTGGGCTCCTCCGAGGGGCGCCCACGCAGTCTCCCTATCCCTTATGCTAAGCAGCAGCAGATTCGCATCTGCTGTCTGGGCGGGCACAGCTGGGACACTTTTGTTCCTCCAAGTAGTGAGACTAAAGAGGGGGGTGGGGGGTGGCAGGAGAGGAAACCCTACCCGGGACTCAGCAGGAACAGGCCCTGGGGGCAAGGGCCTTGCCTGTATCAGCAAGCACCATTTCTGGTTGGGACGCTGCAAGGGCCCCTCCTCGCAGCCCAGCTCCTGGCGAGGACCCATGCGGGAGCACAGGCGCTGGGTGACAGCCGTGGGTGATGGCAGCACCAGCTCCCGCCATCCTCAGACCACCCTAGGAGATGGGTACTATGCCATTCCTATCTTACCAAGGGGATACTGAGGCTATCAAGAGGGGCCCAGCATCCAAGAGGGCTGATTCCAGCTCATCGGCTTTTTAGTTTTCTTTTTTCTATCCTTTTTTTTTTTGCTTGTTTGTTTTGAGCATTGGACGCCCACCAGCGCTCAAGAACTACTCCCTGGGTTTTTGCTGGAGTGGGGGTCATTCTGGCGGTGCTGAGGGTGGGTCACGGAACCAGGCAGTACTGGGGATCAAACCCAGGGCCTCTGGCATGCACTCCGTCGGCCACTGAGCTCTCTTCAGCCCAGCTTGTTGGCTCTTCATCCGAGGACCCACAAACCTTCTTGTTATTGAGTCCGGCGTCCTTATGTGTCTGCCTGCCCAGTTCAGACCAGCCTGGCTGGGATTCCCCTGCAACCAGCTCAGATACTCAGATCCAAAGCCAAACACCCTGGGTTGGGCAGACAGGGTTGCCCAACCCTGCCACCATTTTCCTCCTTTGAGGCCACCAAAGGTGAGGGGATTACACCTTAAGTTGGGGGTCTTCTACTGCCTGCTCCCCAGGCCCACATGAGCTCCTGCGAGTGGATGGTGAGGAATGTGTGTGTGTGGGAGGGAATCTGCCAGGCCCTAAGGACCCCCACCTCCCCCCCCAGCTCAGGAAGGGAAGGCTGCATGTGCTGTGCTTGGTTGCCCACCCTCAGAGCTTTAAGGTGCCCGAGCTAAAACCCCAGCTCTCTGCCTCGCCGGCTGGATGGCCCAAGTCATGTCACTTTGCCTCTGCGCCTCAGTGTCCTCACCCTGTGGGATGGCTGTGCCCCGTGGGGTGGTCTGAGGACTGGATGGCATGATCCATTAGGCACTTCACCAGGAGCTCGATGCTCAAGAAACACTATGATGCACGCACTATTTTTATCGTTAGTGGTAGCTGCGCTTTCATAAGATATTTATCACTCTGGTTCTCCTTGTAGAGAGAAGGACGCGAGCACAGAGAAGATGAGTAACTTGTACCAGGTCAGACGCCCCAGGGGCAGAGCTAATTTCAACCCGGCTAGGTTAGAGACCCAGGTTAGAGACCCGACTCACCTGGTCCTAGGCAGCCTCTCCCCGGAAAGAGCCTGGTGGAAACAGTTGTCGGTGGTTGGTGGTTGTAAGGATCCAGATTGTTCAAAGCACAAGGGCGGTGCTCTGCAGCTTGGAGGTGGTGGTGGGGGGTGTTCCTGTGTGCCTTAGTTTATTGTTCACCTTGGTACCTGTGTATGACATAATAACAACAGTAACACTTCTGGACTATCAACTACGGACCAGGCAGTGACAAGAACATTTTACACAAGTGACTGCAAGAAAATCCCAAAACAAGCCCCGTGAGTAGACTCATGTTTGTGTCTTTTTGGTTGTTTATTTTATTTTGGGGAGTCACACCTGGCACCGCTTGAGGGAACCCACATATGTGGTGCCGGGATTGAAACCAGCATCACAGGCACTGCTGCATGCTAGGCACGGTCTTAACCTTTGTACCATCTCTCTCACCCAGGTAAATCCGATTTTGAAGATGAGCAATTTGATGTTTTTAGGGGAGCGTGAGCTAATTTACAAAGAACAGTTACACCAGATAACGGGCTGTGTGAGGTTCTGACTCCAGAGAAGGAAAAAACCAAGACAACCTACTGTGTGAGACCCCCGGGGCTGGTGTTCAGCCCTGGGCGAGTCTGGAATACTCTCACCCAGCTGTGCTCAGGCTTCCTCCTGGCTCTGCACTCAGGAACCCCTCCTGGTGTCCACTGCATGCGAGGCAAGCGCCTTACTCGCTCTATTATCTCTCCAGCCCCTCTAGAAACAGTTCTGACACTCCGCCCTGCAGCTGAGGAAAGAAAGGTGGCTGGCTGCCTGCGGGTGCTGTCTGCCCCAGTTCTCTGACCCACCCAGGAGGCTCCAGTCTGTTTTGAAAGCTGAGGTGCTCTAGGCAAATGGCTACAGATCCAGTGGTGGTAGGTAAAACTCTCCCTCAAAAATGTGGCTTCTCGGGGCTGGAGCGATAGCACGGCGGGTAGGGCGTTTGCCTTGCACGCAGCCAACATGGCCGACCCAGGTTCGATTCCCAGCATCCCATGTGGTCCCCCGAGCACCACCATAAGTGACTCCTGAGTGCATGAGCCAGGAGTAACCCCTGAGCATCGCTGGGTGTGACCCCCCCCCAAAAAAAAGCAAAAAAAAAAGTGGCTTCTCAGGGGCCAGGAGCCTGGCAAACTTGGCCTGGGCTCTCTATGAGGGAGGGGGCGAGGGTGAGTGGAAGGGCAGTGAGGTCCTCTCTGGAGTAAGAGGAACTGGAATGGCCACACCCTCTGCCTCCAAGCACCTGGTGCAAAGGGCCAGGCTGATTGCTGCTCCCCTTCCTTCTCCTCTCTCCCTGGTGCATTTTTTGGGTCCACCTCCATTTACCTTTATTTATTTCATGCGGTGCCAAGGACGGAAATCAGGGTCTCACACATGCGAGGCAAAGGCTCTGTCACTGAGCCCCAGCCCCATCGGCCTTTAGAACAAGTTGCTGGGGCAGGAGTGATAGTATAGCGGGTAGGGCGTTTGCCTTGCACGTGGCTGACCTGGGTTCGATTCCCAGCATACCATATGGTTCCCCGAGCACCGCCGGGAGTCATTCCTGAGTGCAGAGTCAGGAGTAACCCCTGAGCATCGCCGGGTGTGACTCAAAAAGCAAAACACAAACAAACAAACAAAGAACAAGTTGCTTTGGGATGACGACCCCAAATTTTGACCTTCGTGTTCAAAATCAGGGAAGTAGGGACATCTGTGTCCCTCAACCACGTTGGAGTTCAGCTTCGATAAGGGGATTGTTGTGTTTCTCTTCCAGCTCATGGGGCGAAAGGCACAAGAGACCAGAGCATCTAAATCCTGAAGGGAAGGTCTGGGCTGGAGTCTTGGATGTGCCCCTTCCCCATGAGCCCAAAGACCATGCGTACACCAGACAAGCTTCCCCTGGGAAGCCTCTGCCCTGCGCACTGGGCATTCAGTGGCGGGTTCAGTGAGTGCTGGCAGCTGGCCCAGGCGTACAAGGCTTCTGCGTAGCTACAAGCAGCCTCACCCTGGTGGTCTGTACCTAGAGAATCGGGGGTTACAGTCTGAGGCCTCCCCGCAGGAAGGTGGCTAGGGTATTCGGAGGAGTAAGTTGAACCTGTACTTGATAGAGTTTAAAAATGACTTGTCAATGGTTCACAGTTTACAAAAACAGATTTCTGCTGGGGCACCTTCCAATGGCTCAGATTTATGGCTTCATCTCGTGGGCTGGAAAGCGTACCCTGCCTGATCTAACAAATGGGGAAAATGCATGAACAATTTGTTGGCTTTTTTTTTTATCAAGTTTCCCCAAATATGTAAACTCCAAGAGCGCCTTCTCCTCTTTAAATGATCATTCATTTGTCTCCAGACTCTATCTTTTGGCACAATTTATTATTCTCTATTTCAAAAAACTTAAATGCATTTTGCATATTAGCGCGTAACTCTTGTTCCTGTCTCCTCCGTTGTGGAAAGGGCTGGATTGCTTTTATAAAGAAAAAAATGGCTAATAAAATTGGCCTCAGCACCATTGCTCTGCAATTCTTATGAACAGTAAAGTGGTACTTACCGTCATTGATGTTAAAAGCTATTTCTAAATTATGGTGCCATTTATTATCTCTAGTGTCCAAAGTAAGTTTAAATGATGCTTATAATTCATGTTTTACCAAATTTCCTTTTCCCCCCGAGGATACCTCTGATTAACTTATGCACATTAAAGCGCTTTTTAAATTCTTCTTTTATTGCCATTATGCTCTGAAAATCTCAGCGATTCTCAAAAATGGGTAATAAACTTGAGATAAAATGCTGCAGTTTTAGATCAATGCTGACATATCACTGTGGTGATTTCTACAGAGCTAAAGTGATAATGCTTCATATTTACGGAATATATACTAGGTTATTACTACAGTATTACCATTTTGTTCTAAGATGAAATGAGTAATTTACCAATTTATTAAACAGTTACATTTAAGTATTGCTTAGGACATTACCACCCCAATCTGTTTACTTAGCTTGAAGAGTTACCATTAAGATACCCTGTTTATTTAGGTAAAATTTGTAATCATCATGCCTTCCATTAACCAACTTATTTTTCTGCAAGGCTAATTGTCTGGAAATGAGTTTCTTCTTATTTACTGTGCTGCATTCTGCTTAGCTGGCTAAAAATGTCACCCCAGCAAGAAGTGCTAGGGAAATTAATAATACATACAGAGAACAGTTTTAATTAGTATAATACCAAATGTTAATAAAAGATTTATGACACCGTTAAAAAGTTCTAACAGAAGAGATCTTAACGGCTTCGGGCTCAGTTTGCCAGGGGAGGACGGACTCATGGCTGCAGCTTTTGTGGGTGGTCAGATCTGGGTCATTCTCAGGAGCTGCAGGGGCTCTGGGGAGAAGGACGTGGGGGTGGGAGACTGCCCCCAAGGAGGTTTGCCGGGAGAGGAATAGAGTTCTTACTGAGAAAGGGGCATTTGGACCTGGAGGCAAAAGGTTAATTCTACCCAAGTCTTCCTGGTTAGAGGGTCACAGGCCAGGCTAAGCGCCGTCCTGCCAACCTCAGACCCCCGACATTTCCCGGGGGCCACTGGTCTCTAATCAGATTTGGGAACGAGGCTTTCAAGAACTGGGCTACTTTGAGGCTCAAAACCAATGGGGAAAACGGACTGACACTGGGATTGGTGGCTGCCGGGCACCTTTGGCCCACTCTGCACCTTCAGCCACCTGCATCTGTCTTAATCTTCATAACTCCACCCTCACTGTGCCAGTTGGGGATAAGCCCCAGGAAGGGTCTGGTCCTGGCCCAAGGGGACCCCGCAAGGGCATGGAGCAGAATCTGGGCACAGCTTTGTGCAAACTCTGCCCTGTAGCAGGCGACCCTGAGACCCACCCACACCTCTCCTCCCTGAGGCCCACTGAATCAGTGACATTCTGAGGTGCAGCCAGATGCTTCCGTTTTCATTGGGATGGGCCGGCACTCTTCCCCGTCCTCCCTGTCTCCCGCTTGCCCCAAAGACACAACGATCTTTCTTGTGTCATGGCACTGCTGTACTACGACACGAGCTTAAGAGGGACCATTTTTTTCTTAATGTCTCAGGGCTGGCAGGCACACAGTGGGTCTTTTAGAAAAGCTTTAAGTGCTCAAGGAGGCCAGGAAACCAAAAGAAGGGGCAAGCTCATTTTCCACGTGCATGCACACTGGAGAGAAACACTGACCTGAGATTTACCTTATTGGATAGTAAGAAGTCATCCCTCCCTACTGACCTCACACAGCTTTGACTCAAGTATAAGGCATTATTTTTAATTTATTTATTTATTTATTTATTTATTTTGGGGTCACACCCTGCGATGCTCAGGAATTACCCCTGGCGGTGCTCAGGGGACCCTATGGGATGCTGGGAATAGAACCCGGGTCAGCCGCGTGCAAGGCAAACGCCCTACCCGCTGTGCTATCACTCCAGCCCCTCAAGTATAAGGCATCATTATTGTTGCCATTTTTCCAATCCCCAAGGGCCAGGTCTGGGGGCCACTGGGAACCCTCTACATGGTGAGCTGACAAGTAATAAAACTGACTGCCAACTTTCCCAAACTTCTCTCCCACTTGAGAAACTCCACATCGTATCATGCGAAACTCCGTGTTATGAGAAGGGTAATGACTCGATCCGCCAGGCCTTGATTTAAAGAGAGAGGGGACAGAACTCAAACCAACAAAAGCCCTCAAACAGAAGTTCTCCAGGAGAGATGGCAAGATGGCCTGAACCGCTTCTCAGAAGAGATAATGTTTGGGACTGGGAAGAGATTCACCGGAACACCACACTCTTCCCGGCTGTTGCCCTAAGAAGGATCCGGAGTCCTGCAAAGGATGATGGATAAATAAATGGAGGAAGAAAAGCAATGAAACCCTCATGTGCACAACAGCTTGGGTGAAGCGTGAAAACATCAGAGAGTCAAACACAAAAGACGGTGTCTTACATGATTTCATTTATAATAATTTTGCAGGAGGGGTAAATCCCTGGAGACGAACGGGGGCCAGGGAGAGGTCTCAACGGGAGGAGTGCAGGCTTTGCATGTGGGAGGCCAGGATCTCATCCACAGCTGCTCCAGAGGGAGCAGTTCCCTGAGCACCACCGGGTATGACCCAAAAAACAGACAGTGAAGTGCTTGGTGGTTGCCAGGATACAGGGGGAAGGAGGCACTAGGGGTTCTTATTTGAGGTACCGGGTGTTTTTCTGGGGTGATGAAAAAGTTCTGAAGCAAGACAGAGAAAGAGAAGAGAGCAAGAGGGGGCCACACAATGTTGTAGACACACAAAAAGCCAGAGAATTGCACATAGGACAAAGTTAGCTGTGTGTTATAGGAATTTCACCTCCAGGTTTTTAAAGTTGTTTCCACAATAGGAGTCAAAGCATCCATGGTCCCCTGTCCCTAGGCTCATCACAGCAGTGGTCTTGAGAGAGGGACCACGTGTCCATCATTTACAGATGGGTCTAAATAAGCTAACATTGCCCTTCTCTGGAATGAAAGGCACCTGTCAAAAAAGGATGGGGAGGGGAACTGACAGTTACTTACATGGAAAGGGGTCCGTGTAGCATGATGAAGTGGAACCATTTTGTGTGAAATACTATGAACATTATGTCCCTCTAAAAAATATATACATGGAGGACCAGAGTGATAGCACTGCCGTTAGGGCACCTGCCTTGCATGTGGATCATGGGGTTCTATCCCCCGACCCCAGATGGCCCCCCAAGCACTTCCAGGAGTAACCCCTGGGCCCAGAGCCAGGAGGAAGCCCTGAGTACATCTGGATGTGCCCAAAAACAAATTTTAAAAAATGTTACTGTGGGGGCTGGAGCAGTAGCACAGCGGGGAGGGCGTTTGCCTTGCATGCGGCCGAGCCGGGTTTGATTCCCAGCATCCCATAGGGTCCCTCGAGCACTGCCAGGAGGAATTCCTGAGTGCATAAACCAGGAGTAACCCCTGTGCATCACCGAGTGTGATGCAAATAATAATAATAATAATAATAATAATAATAATAATAATAATGTTACTGGGGCCAGAGAGATAGTAGAGCCAATAAGGCAAGCTTGCCGTACATACATCTGACCTAGGTTTGACCTTTGGTACCCCATATAATCTCCTGAGCTCTCCAGGAGTGATCCCTGAGCACAGAGCCAGGAGTAAGTCGTGAGCAAAAACTAAAATATAATAATAAATAAAAATAAAAGACAGACATAGAGGTCTATACTTTGTACAGGCACAGGGTGGATGCCAAATGGATGATTTTCTCGACTGAGGAAGAAAGAGTGAGAGGGGCAGGCACATTTGATGGATCACATCATTTGGCACCCACTGGGGGGGAAAAAAAGATTTTAGGGGAACTAAATGAGCATGTTTGGAATTAAGTCAAAAGTTAAAATAATACTTAAGATGCAGGGCCCTTCATAGTTTATACAGTTCAAGATTTGGGTTTTTTTTTAAAACATATAAACATTCAGATCAAACAAACAAAAGTCAAACTGCGTGAGACATCAAAGGATGAAAGGTCAGACTCAGGAGGAGAAGGAGAGGGGCCCAGTAAGCGTCCAGCTCCCAAGTCTAAAATATATTTCACATTTGCACACACTCCCTTATAATTTTCAGAATCCAATACGGAGACTATTGAATCTGGTACGTTTATGACTGTCACATGTGCAAAACATGTGCGCACTTCTTAGCTAAGCAGCCCCTGGGATGAAGGACCGGCAAAACCTCTTTATTCCCATTATTGGGATGCTTCAGATGGTATTTTTACATGGAACAATTTGGATGACTGTCTCAGTGTTTCGCTTTGTTTTGACTAACTCTGTAGGCCTCTCTGAGTTCGGCAGGGCTCTCAGTTACTTCAACTAAATATTCTTTCAAGATGATAACGCAAAGTCATGAGACTTTCCTTTTGGTTCATCAGCGACTTTTCTCCAGCAAAGGCCATGTTTCACTTTCTGCTCCTTGACCCCCTTTGCAAAAGGTGGACCCCTTAAAATCTAGAAGGAGGGTCTGGAGAACTAACGCAGGAGTTAAGGCACTTGTCCCGCACATGGATGACCTGGATTTGGTCACCAACGCGACATATGGTCCCCCAAGCCCCTCTAGGCGAAATCCTGATCATAGAGCCAGGAGTAAGCCCTGAGCACCACTTTTTTGGGGACCACATCCTCCCCCCAAAACGTAATCTAGAATAATAGGATCCAAACATAATGACAAGTGGGCCCAAGCATGTGTTTCTGTGAGGGGCTGTGTGAATGTGTGCATCACTCTGTGTGTGTGTGTGTGTGTGTGTGTGTGTGAAATTTTCAAGGCAGAAGACAGAGCTAATTTTTCTCTCTTATTTGCAGTATATTATTTTCTGTAGGTCCTAAATAATTGATGAAGAGGTTCCTTTCCATAATTAAAATGGATGTCCCTACATGTCAACACCGATAGCTTTCCCAGTAATGAGTGGATTTAGATATACATTAAGTGTGGGTCCCAGTCACTCACGCCAGACGGCCGTGGTGCGGTGTTTGGGGTGGGGGAGACTGGAGAGCTAGTGGCAGACACAGGCCAGTGTCAGCAAAAAGACAGACGCCTCAGACATTGTCTGGCCGAATGCCCTGCTGACCACCCCAGGTGCCCCTCCCGCAAGCAGGTGAGCCAGATACAAAGAGGCAGCTGTGGAGGCGGGAAGCCCAACAGCCTTCCGGGTGCCAAGCAGAGTCTGTGGCTTCTGCTCACCTTTCCTCGCATGTCATTCCAGCCTCTGCCCCTTCGGGACATTGTCCAGTCATCCCTGAACTCAATCCAGACCTGCTCCCACCACCTTTCCCGGCAAAGGGTCTGGGAAGGTGGGGTAGAGGCAAGGGAACCCTTTCAGATGTACTGGAAGTCTTAAAAATCTCTGGGATTGGGCTTTGCATGGGTGAGGTCCTAGGAAAATTTATATTAAAATTTATTAAAAATATAGAATCTTGTAGCTAAGAGGACGAAGAACCTCCGGCTCCGGGCACATCTCTTTGATTCCACTGTTCTTCCTGCATTAACATATGCCTCAGAGACCTGGGCCCTACGCAAACAAGATGAGAACGCCATTCAGGTCTCCCAAAGAAGAATAGAAAGAGCTATGCTTGGAATATCACGTTTCACTCAAATGAGAGAACGAATCCGGAGTTCTGACATCCGTCGACGATCAAGAATCAGGGACGCTGTCTCATTTGCCAAGGTGTCGAAAATCAGATGGGCTGGTCACGTAATGAGATTTAAAGACGACCGTTGGACTAGAGCTGTTACTGACTGGATTCCACGGGATGTCAAGAGACCGCGTGGCCGCCCACCTACCAGATGGTCAGACTTCTTTGTCAAGGTCATGAACGATCGGTTTGAGGCCCTCCATGTTCCCGGAGCGAAGAGATGCCATTGGGCTACACTAGCACGCGACAGGGACAAATGGAGACGTTACTGGCGCCCGCTCGAGCAAATCGACGACTAACGGGAAGTTAAGTGATTAAGTGATTAAGTGATTATTAAAAATATATATATGTATATATATAATAGCACAGCGGGTAGGGCGTTCGCCTTACAAGCGGCCAACATGGCCGACCCGAGTTCGATTCCTCCGCCCCTCTCGGAGAGCCCAGCAAGCTACCGAGAGTATTCGATATGCCAGACACAGTAACAACAAAGTCTCCAATGGAGACGGTACTGGGCCCGCTCGAGCAAATCGACGATCAACGGGAGGGCCTTTATTATTATTATTATTATTATTATTATTATTATTATTATATATAGTAGCACAGTGGGTAGGGTGTTTGCCTTGCACGTGGCCGACCCAGGTTCGATTTCTCCATCCCTCTCGGAGAGCTCGGCAAGCTACCGAGAGTATCCTGCCCACACAGCAGAGCCTGGCAAGCTCCCCGTGGCGTATTCGATATGCCAAACACAGTAACAACAAGTATCACAGTGGAGACGGTACTGGTGCCCGCTCGAGCAAATTGGAGGACAGTGCTACATATCTATAAATTCACCTTCCACAAACACTCCCCTGCCTATGGACACAAGACAAAGAGAAGCCCCCTGTCCTGGAGGAGATCAGCTATAGGGCGTCTGACTCTGGCTCAATTCCTGGCACCGCACGGAGGCCCCAGCGGCACAGGGTGTGGCCCTGGAGGTCTGGCCCTGCAGGTCTTGGATGGCACAGCATCCCTGGGGCCTCCCACTGAGCCACACAGCTGCTTCAAAGTTCACATCTGAGGAGCTGGAGGGAGAGGACACAAGGTAAGGTGCTTGCCTTGCATGCGCCCGACCTGGGTTTGATCCCCGGCACCCCGTTTTGTCCCCTGAGCACCACCAGGAGTGATCCCTGAGTGCAGAGCCAGGAGTAAGCCGTAAGTACTGCTGGGTGTGACCAAAAAAAATAAATAAATAGATAAAAAAATTAAATTAAAAAACCCAACACAAGCAAACCAACCCATCCACCCACCCACCAACCAACCAACAAAAAATCAACAACCCAGTCTGCCCTGCACATCCCGGGGAGCTGAGGACTGGGCCATCACCAAGAGTGGCCCCCTCCTGAGCGTTCAGGCGCCTGTCGCCTCTTTGGAGTCAGCTGGTGGCAGCAACGCCAAGACTGTAAAGGAGGAGGCCAGAGGGAGAGGCAGCCAGAGCAAACAGCGGGGGCAGGCGGGCAGTCGCATCTGCGGTCCCGGCCACCCCTGCCAGGGCCAGTGCTGCTGCACACCGCCCGCCCCCTTCAACAACAGGCTGCCTGGAAACCATCGCACACAGACTGGCCCTTGGCGCCCTCCTTGGTCCCCCTGCTGGGCCTGACCCTCTCTCTCAGGGCGCGGCTGGGGGCCTTCCTCCACTAGTGCGCTGCCGCCGGCACGCCAGCCTCATCCTTCCGTTTCTAGGAGTGACCCCAGCTGCTGGGGCCACTGAGGGGTGTAGGGTGGACGCTCACCCAACAGGCCAGATGCTCAAGGCATGGGGAGGGCACTGCAGCCCCCAGATCCCAGGGGCCGGGGAGGAGGGGGAACAGAGGGGGGGCAGGCACTCAGGGCTCCCCTCTACCTCTGTCTGCCACACACACCCCTGCCGGGCAACCCCATCCTCGCCCTTTCAAGCTGCTGGCTTCGGGAGTTGGGCACCGTCTTCCCGCACTCTACCCTCACCCCCTCTCTTAGCCAGCAGCTTTAGCCCTGCTTCCTGTCTCATCTCCTGATTGTCTTGCCCTGAGCCCCAGAGTCCCTCCCGCAAACCCTTCACCACACACGCCCTGTTTTGGAGTCCTTGGGGACCTTGGTACCCTTGGCGTCGTGGGGACAGAAATTCAGCCCCGACTTCAGCTCCCTAAGGGCCATGATCCAGAGACACACAAAAGATTCTCCAAACTGAGCAGCTCACTGCAGAGATTTCTCCAGACCCTAATTACCTGGAACTTTGGAGTTCCAGGAGGACATGGCCGCTCTCGTGGTCATGGACATTGTATGCTACTCATAACAAGCAATACAGAAGAAAGTATGGGGGAGATTGTCTGCCATAGAGGCAGGGGGAGGGGTGGAATGGGGGGGATTCTGGGGTTCTTGGTGGTGGAAGAGGTTCACTGGTGGAGGGTTGGGTGATTGATCGCTGTATGACTGAAACTCAAACAGGAAAGCTTGGTAAGTGTATCTCATGGTGATTAAAATAATAATAATAATAAATAATAAAATAAAATTAACATTCTGAATAATTTTTAAAAAGTAATGTGGAGTTAATGCCCAATTCTATCAGCTTAATCAATGACTGAATAAACAGCAGTACTCTTATATTTAAAACAACAACAACAACAAAAACCAGAAATTCAGCCCCAGGGGATTGAGTTCCTTGCCACCACATGAGGTGGAAGTAGAGAATCAAGTCCAGAGGAAAGTAGGGCGTTTACACTGCTGTGCCAGGACTGTGCCAGGGTGTTTGGTCTCTGAGTTTCATGGCAGCAAAGGAGAGAAACAGCTAAAGGATGTATTGCCACTTGACACAGTTGCCTGCTGGCCTGCCTGCCTTCCTTCCTTCCTTCCTTCCTTCCTTCCTTCCTTCCTTCCTTCCTCCCTCCCTCCCTCGCTTCTTTCCTTCCTTCCTTCCTTCCTTCCTTCCTTCTTCCTTCTCTCTCTCCCTCGCTCCTTCCCTCCCTTCCTCCCTTCTCTCCCTGGGGGAGAGTACACCAGATAAAACGGCTTTGCTTTAATCTTATCCCTCTTAGTGATGTCCCTTGTGAGTGTCCATCCTTGCAACAGCTCCTTTCTGGGAAATGTGTCTTCTCGTGGCCCGTGACCCCAGCCCTACTTGCATGGTCACCCCTGAGAAGAATGTCCTTTTATCCCCTCTCTGTGCCCCTAAATCCTGTGCTATCTCCCTATCCCTTCCCTTCCTGACTGTGTCTTGAGTGTTCTGAGTGGTGCTGGGCAGGGAGGAGGGGAAGAACTGGGGATGGGGTGAGGGTTTCCTGGTTACTCTTGGCCATCCAGGCCTCCCAAGCATCACTCTGGGATGTGTGGGGCACCATGTGGTGCCAGGGATCAAACTGGGATTGGCCACATGCTAGGCATGTGCCTTAGCCCCTGGACTAGCTCCCCAGCCTCTCTATCTGTATTCTTTATATGAAATCAAGGCATTTATTACCTTAAAATGGAGGACGCGGAAGGAATCAGATCGGGGAAACGGTTCAAAGGGCTTCATGTAAGAGCTGCACAGTACCCTGAGCATCCCTGGGCACTCCAACACACACACACACACGCACACACACACACAGAACTAGAAGGCACAAGCAAGCTCTCTAGCAGGCTGCCGAGCTCGCAAGACCCACCCCAGAGCCTGTGTCTGGAGAATCTTGACTTTCCCTCTCTCCCCTGCAGCTGCTGTGGGAAGCCCCTCATGTGACAAATCTTTTGCAATCTACAACCAAAGGACATCTCGACATCTTTGTGCATGGACATGTTTTCTCTGCTTTGAAAATAAAAATGTGGGGCTGGAGCGATAGCACAGGAGGTAGGGCGTTTGCCTTGCATGCGGCTGACCCAGGTTTGATTCTCAGCATCCCTATGGTCCCCCAAGCACCGTCAGGAGTGATTCCTGAGTGCATGAGCTAGGAGTAACCCCTGAGCATCGCCGGGTGTGACTCAAAAAGAAAAAAAAAAAGAAAAAAAATGGGAGGGGGCTGGAATGATAACACATCCAGTAGGGCATTTGCCTTGCATGCATCCAACCCAGGTTCAATTCCCAGCATCCCATATGGTCTCCCAAGCACCACCAGGACTAACTCCTGAGTGCAGAGCCAGGAGTAACCCCTGAGCATCATCGGGTGTGACCCAAAAAAAGAAAACAAAAGAAAAATGTGGTGCCAGAGAGACAGGATAGCAGGTAAGGTGCTTGCCTACGACTCAGTGACCTGGGTTCGACCCCTGGCACCACACATGGGCCCCCAACCCTCCCCTCAGGAGTTATCCCTCAGCACCAGAAAGGAAGAAAGGGAGGGAGGAAGGGAGAAAGGAGGGAGGGAGGGAGGGAGGGAGGGAGGGAGGAAGGAAGGAAGGAAGGAAGGAAGGAAGGAAGGAAGGAGACTGTGAAGTGGCAATACTTCCTTTAGCTGTTTCTTTCCTTTGCTGCCAGGAAGCTCGGAGACCAACCACCACACCCTGGCACATGCCCTACTTCCCTCTGGACTCCCTCTACTTCCACCCCATGTTCTTTGTCTGCTCCCCGCCCCCGCCCTCCACCACCACCACCACCTTCCTGACTCTCTACTGCAACTGACAATGGCTTTCGTTGCAGACAGAGCTGAGATCAGTTTAGATTTCCGATGGATGCTTTTCTCCCTCCCCAGGTCTCTCCGCACCCCTGCCCTGCCTCCCCCACCTCGCCTGATCAGTCAACAAGACCAGGTGGCATCCTTGCCTCCGGGAAGAGATGTCACAGTAGAAGGAGGAGAAAGATCTTTCAAAGCCTGCGAGCTCTGAGGGACTCCAGGGCCTGAGCAGAACAAAGCTGGCTGTAGCTTCTCAGGCTGGAGGAGAAGGACGTGCATGCTGAGATGAAGAGAACAGCAGGGAAGAAGAAGCAGGAAAAAAAAAAACCAGATTGCTGGGAGAAATCTGTCCCCCGGGGCCCAGGGAGCTGGGGATGGGGGCAAAGCTGGGTGCTGCTTTCCACTGCAAAACATAAAGTACAAGCCCCGTGGCAGAAGTGGCTTTGTCGCCCGACAGATGGGCCTGAGAGGGTGTCCCAGAGTGCCTGGCACCCAGAGGGCACAGCCGCAGTGTAAAACGACTCCCACAACCCCCGGGAGTGGGGGTTGTGCGGGGGGTGGAGGGGGATAGAGGACTGAAATGGTTCAGAGGTACCTGGAGGGGCTGTGCGGTGGGAGTGACACAGCAAAAGCATCCTACAGGGATGTGGGACTGTTATGAGAAATGGCCACCACATGCACTGTGGCTGAGGATACGTCTCTGGGCTCGCCTCCATGCCCTGTGGCACTCCCCACGCCCCCAGAACGGAGAGCAACCCTCAGGAAGCTGAGACTTGACTAAGATGAACTCTCAGCCATATGGCAGGACGGACGGGGCGCATAGAAGAAATGGAGCTGGCTCTCCGACGAACAGTTTTTATATCCTATACACCCAGGTTGGCAAAGATGTCACGTCCCCCACCAAGCCCTTGGGCTGAATGCAAGGGAGGAACCAATGAAGTTCCTCTTATCCTAAAGAGTCTTATCCCAAAACCAGCCTCTCCCAGGCCCTCCAGTGAGGGGTGTCTCCCCAGAACAGGACCCCCATCTGGAGCCTGAAGAGATCCCCTCCCCCTCCAAGAATTCCCATGCTTGGGATACAACGTGATCCCTCTGCCACACTGTGTTGCGGGGAGAGAGAGCTACCTGACTCCTGTCCTCTCCTGTCGTGGAACAGAACGGCTTTCTGTATCAGCCCCTGTTCACAGGAAATGGCGTGGAAGGTTCCGGGGGGCTTCAGGAAAGAGGCTGCTTTTGGGCCGTGATTCTTAGCCTTAAATGCTGCTTGGAATAACAAACGGACGCCCTTCTGACGCGGAGAGCCTCCGCCCCTGCTCCCGGGCCTGCCGGTTTCGCTGACGGAGCAGGGTTTTGTCATCTCTGCCGTCTGACCCGTTGTTCCTTTACCTGTCTTTCAAATGAGCCCAAGACTAATTTCCTGGTGGGGGACTGATGCTGAACAGATGTTCAACGAAGCCCCCGAGGATCGCGGGGACGGGGGCCCTCGGTAGGATTGAGGTGGTTGTTATGTAATAACTTTTGCCTTCTCGTTTTGATTAAAAAAGTGATGCATGTGCATCTATGTACACAGAGCGTGTTGGTGCTAATGGGGACATGCGTGGTGATGCCACCTGCACACGGAGCTTCTGAGTCGCGGGAGCCTTGAGTCAGGCATCCCTACCCTCAAAAATGCACAAAACACATGGGGGTGGGGGAAAATGTCTTTTTTCCCTCTGATACATATGCATATATTTTATTATTATTATTATTATTACTATTATTATTATTTATTATTATTATTTTAATGAAAATGTATCCTGACCTTTGAACGCCACACTCTGTCAGGCCCGCAGTCCAGGAGGCTGGGCTCAGGCGTGTGGCAGACTCTAGTGCCCTCTGCTGTCACGGGGGAGACAAACGCCTCTTTAGGGAGGACTTGCCTTGTCTACTAGGCAAGTCCTCTCCCAGGCTCCAAGTTCACCCCGGTGGGCCTTGTCTTCTAGCTGCTGCTGCTATTCTGTTTTGCTTTGCTGGGGGACCAGGACTCCCCTGTGGAACTCGGGGATGTTCCTGATACATCAGTCTCAGTGTTCTCCCGCAGATGGAACCTGGCATCTGAGAACAGGAAGCAAAATGTCCCGACACCAGGCAGGAGCTTCCCCCAGTGGAGACCGAGTGCTGACCTCTAGGAAGGTGGTCGTGTCCATACTGGTACACAGCCCCTAAGCTCTGATTTTTGGTTTTTTTTTGGGGGGGTCACACCCGATGCTCAGGTGTTACTTCTGACTCTGCACTCAGGAATTACTCCTGGCAGTGCTCGGGGGACCAAATGGGATGCTGGGAATTGAACCCTGGTTGGTCTCATGCAAAGCAAATGCCCTCCCCACTGTGCTATCGCTCCAGCCCCGAGAGCTCTGATATTCTGAGGGCTGTTGTTTCTTTGTTTTTACTTGTTGTTTGCCTGTGTGTCGTTTCGTGGGGGAGGGGGAGCGGGTCAGACCCCGTCGTGCTCAGGGTTTCCCCCTGGCTCTGTGCTCAGGGATCACTCCTGGCAGGGCTCAGGATACCAAATATGGTACTAGGAGATCAACCCAGCACCTTTCCTGGTGCACTATCTTTCAGACCCTGCTGATTCTTGGGGGGGAGGGGGCTGGGGAGGGCACACCCGGCGATGCTCAGGACTTACTCCTGGCTCTGCACTCAGGAACCACTCCCGGCGGTGCTCAGGAGATCGTATGGGATGACGGGGATCGAGCCAGGGCAGCTGCATGTAAGGCAAGCCCCTCACCGGCTGTACAATGGCTCCAGCCTGTTGATTTCTTTATAAACCCGGCGGAACGTTCTCTTTTGATCTGTCCAGTGAGGGTAGGCTCCAGTCTGGCTTCTCCTACTCTTCGTGTCTCTCCAACACCTGGGTAGGGCCCCAAGATCGACTGTTCATTTACTCGGTAAGTGAAACGGATATTTGCCCATTAATTTTCACTCGGGCATTCCAAGCCCCCCGTACACAGCACAGTTAATATAATCTCACTTTGGATGGCACTCCGAGGAGCAAGAGGACAATTTGTGGGGGGAAAGGAATAACAGGCAGTGCACATTGAGCAGGAATGTTAATATTTGCCCGTTGCAGCGCCTGCTATCTCCTGCTCAGCCACTAAGTGGGGATTACATCTTCAATTAAGTAGTGGTAGCGGGGGACCCAGTGATGTTTCACAGAGGGAAACCGCCGAAATCATACTTTAAGGAGAATGATTTTTTTTAAAAGCTACCCAAAAATTGAAATAAAAGCCCGGGGGAAAAAAAGAGAGGGAACATTTCTGTTTGGGGAATCCTAACATTTTGGCTGCACACATTATGTAAAATTAAATACTATTTTAAACCAAGGAGATATAATATCTAATTAAGTTTTTGTGGTTGATGGGCTGAAGGAGGATTGTGGATGTTGCAGTCCATTGAACGCAAAGAAGGAGAAAAATTAAATAGCCCGGTTCTATAGTGACTTTCACCCAGATACACAAGCAGCCTTCCAGAGTCGGCCTTTCTCTGCCCACAACCTAGAACTCGCTGAAGACATGAGCGAGAAAATGAGAATGTGGCAATGAGCTCAATTAAGCCTTACAAGGACCCCAAGGAGGAAGGATCCGGAGTTGTTAGCCTCATTTCCGAGCTGTGACCGCCGGTCAGGAGAGAGGCCCAGGGTGCTCTCACCCAGGGTCAGCTCCAGGATGCCAAGGTGGGGAAAGACAAGCCCAGACAGTGCTTCAAACCACCTTTCCGTCCACTGCTGAAACTGGGGCCCCACCACCTTCCTGCAGTACAGGATCAAGCCGGATCAACCCTGGGGTGGAGAGGTTTCTGTCATGGATCACAATTACCAGGAAGAACTAAGATTTAAACATTACTTCCGACTTTCAGGAGAATTTCCACGAAAGGTGTCTAGAAATCAGGGAAGGGAGATATATTTGAAAAGGATGCTGGGGGGGGGGGGGGGTCAGGGATATAGTACAGCAGGGAGGGCGCTTGCCCTGCACACAGTCAACCCAGGTTGAATCCCCAGCATCCCATATGGTCCTCCAAGCCTGTGATCCCTGAGAAAAAATCCAGGAGTAATCCTTGTGCATCACCGGCTGGAACGATAGCACAGCGGTAGGGCGTTTGCCTTGCACGCAGCCAACATGGCCGACCCGAGTTCGATTCCTCCGCCCCTCTCGGAGAGCCCGGCAAGCTACCGAGAGTCCCTCGCCCGCACGGCAGAGCCTGGCAAGCTCCCCGTGACGTATTCGATATGCCAGACACAGTAACAACAAAGTCTCCAATGGAGACGTTACTGGGCCCGCTCGAGCAAATCGATGAACAACGGGAGGGCCTTTACCTCGAGCATCACCGGCTATGACCCCAAAATAAAACAAACAAACAAACAAACAACATATAAAAAGGATGCTGACTTTGAGGCTGGAGAGATAGGACAGTGGGTAGGGTGCCTGCCTTGCACATGCCTGACCTGGCTTTGATCCCTGGTACCACACGTGGTACCAGGGATCCTAGCCCTGCCAGGAGTGATCCCTAAGCAGAGAGCCAGGAGGAGACCCTGCATACCGCAATTGTGGCCCAATTGCCAGCCCCCCATCCCGTGCCAAGAAAAGAAAATGACACTAAAAAGGATGCTGACTTTTAAGACAAATTATCGTATGAAGTTCTTTCCAAGTTAGTCTGCAAAATAATTTTTTTAAGATAGGAAATGAAGAGATTGGTATGTGATTCTCAATGGGCAATTAAAAAAAAGAAAAAAGAAACTTAGCCTGAATAGTACACAGAGACTGAGTAAAATCAAAATACCTATGTGCATAATCTAGACAAAGAAATCCTCCGAGTACTAGGAGTGAATCTTTCAGTCATTTCACTGGATTTCCCCTTAAATATACTACCCAAGGTCTACAACAAAATAACTAATGCACCATTTAAAAAAAAAACATACTTTAAAAAAATATCGTTTTTGTTTCAGTCGCCACAAGCAAGAAGTCAGCTTTAAAAATAGATCGCCAGGGCCCAGAGAGTGCACATGGCAGGCACTTGCAGGCAGGTTCTAGAAATTTCAATCATCTAACAAATTGTACCATTAAAAGTCATTATGGGGGGGATAAAAGGGGAAAAAAGGGCTGGAGAGATAGTACAGTGGGTACAGTGGGTAGGGCATTTGCCTTGCACATGGCTGACCCAGGTTCAATCCCCAGCATCCCATATGGTCCCCTGAGCACTGCTAGGAGTAATTCCTGAGCACAAAACCAGGAGTTACCCCTGAGCATCACCGGGTATGACCCAAAAAGCTAAAAAAAAAAAAAAGTCACAACAGGTCTAAAAGCCATTCTTAAACGTCTTTATGTAACATCTTTTTTTTATATTTATTTTATTTTTTTGAGTTATTTTTGGGGGGTGGGGAAGGGGTGCAGGCACACCTGGTGATGCTCAGATCTTACTCCTGGCTCTGCACTCAGAAATCATTCCTGGTGGTGCTCGGGAAACCATATGGGATGCCGGGGATTAAACTCTGGCCACCCGCATGCAAGGGAAATGCCCTGGACGAAGAGCTGGACTATCTCTCTGGCCCCTTTTCCAACATGTCTTAAGATTTAATATTTGGGTAAGCGTGGGGAAAACTCTCAGGACCTCTTCCTATTGACTGGGAGGTGGGAGAAATCTGGTCAGAAGGCTGCTGGAAAGCGGAATATTCGAGTTGTAATTTGGCAATTTGGAAGTGGTTTAAATAATTGAAAATGAGGAATGAGCTCCCAGAAGTTGCTCTTCGGTGGTCGTTTTTTGTTTCAATCGCCACAAGCAAGAAGTCAGCCTTTAAAAATAGATCACCAGGGCCCAGAGAGTGCCCATGGCAGGCACTTGCAGGCAGGGTTCTAGAAATTCCAATCATTTAACAAATTGCACCATTAAAAGTCATAATAGGTCTAAAAGCCATTCTTAAAAGAACTTACTAAGTAATTTGACCTACATAATCATCTTGTTAAATTCATTGGATATCATGAGACAGTTAGTGAAATATGCATAGTACATTATATTAAAGAGAAAAGTACCCTTCAATTGGTATCTGATGTGCACTTTGCAATGGCAGCTATTAGTTGTCTATAAAACTCCTAGACATGATTTGATTTGATTTTATTACTGTTATATCATTTTACTTTGTAACATATAGGGGTGGAGATTACAGGTCTGCTATTGCTTACTAGGAAATATTTAACGAAGGATGTTTTATTTATTAGCATAAAGAGACACAGTGGATTGTGGGGTGATTAACGTGATGATATGGCTGCCATACTTGTCAAAAATATAGCTCTAATTCAATAGCAAGGCGACAGTCAGTCTGAGTTGATCCATGCCAGAGCAAACCGGCTCTGAGAGCAGGACGCGCCCACTTCAAAGGACGGATCTTTGTAACTTTCTGTAATTGCACATTATCGAAAACAAACAGCAACAACAACCAACCCACAGAGTGATTTCTTGATTGTAGGTTTGCTTTCTATCAGCTGTGCGCCCCTGTGTTTTTCATCTTTTGCATTCCTGACGTCCCAAATCAATAAGAGAAAATGATATTTAATGTGACCGATCTAATGTGGGAAACACACTATTTTTGCAAGAAGCAAATTGAGAAGAGGATTCAATAAAGGAAGAAAACAAAGGGCGGGGGGGGGGGGGGGGGGGGGGGCGGAGCGAGTGTTTACAGAGGGCTGCCGTGTGCCCGGCTCTGTGCCGAGGCCTTCCTAGAGACTAGCAGGCTGTCTCGTTTAATCCGACAAAACCCTGCAAACCGAATGAAGGAACATATTTTGCTTTAAGATTTTAATTGCACACATTTACATTGTTTCCCTTTGGCTTGGTATCATTTAAGGCCTATTGTAAATTTCATCATCAGAAGGAACAAAACATTGTTAATATCACTTGTCAGTGAGTTCCACATATTATAACTGCTGCCCAAATTTCATATATTTGAAGCTCTTTTGTTTTGCTTTGGGGCCATAGCCAGTGGAGCTCAGGGCTTACTCCTTGCTCTGTGCTCAGAGATCACTCCTGGCAGGGTTTGGGGGACCATGTGGGGGTCTGCGGATCGAAAGCACAGGTTGGACATGTGCAAGGCAAACACCCTACACACTGTGCTCTCTCTCTGGTCCTATATTTGAAGGTTTTTCTCAAAGAATTCTTTATCAGAATTTTACTCCCCATATAATTAGTCATAGAATATGGCCTTCCCTAAACACCAGCTCCTTGCTAGTCACTTTGAATTGTCACAGTCCTCCCGTTGTTCATCGATTTGCTCGAGCGGGCCCAGTAACGTCTCCATCATGAGACTTGTTGTTACTGAGTTTGGCATATCGAATACGTCACAGGTAGCTTGCCAGGCTTTGCCGTGCGGGCGAGCTACTCTTGGTAGCTTGCCGGGCTCTCCGAGAGGGGCGGAGGAATCGAACTCGGGTCGACCATATTGGCCGCTTGCAAGGCAAACGCCTTACCCGCTGTGCTATCACTCCAGCCCACTGTGAATTGTTTTTATTACTATTACTATTATTATTATTATTATTACTATGGTTTGGAGGTTCTAGCAGGGGAGCGCAGCTACTCTATACCCTCAACCAAAGGCCGGTCCATCTCTATTCGGGGAAGGCCGCCCTCTTCGACCGGGCGCACAGCTCGGGAGGGACGCGCATGGAGCGGTGAGGGAGGAAGGGCACACCCGCCTAGCCAGCCAGATCAGCTGAATTAACCCTGGCGATCAGTGGGGTGACACATGTCGCAGCCAGATTGCCCTCACATCCACAGCAGGTAGGGCGTTTGCCTTGCACGCGGCCAACCCGGGTTCGATTCCTCCGTCCCTCTTGGAGAGTCCAACAAGCTACCGAGAGTATCCCGCCCACATGGCAGAGCCTGGCAAGCTCCCCGTGGCAAATTTGATGTGCCAGAAACAGTAACAACTACTCTCACAATGGAGATGCTACTGGTGCCTGCTCGAGCAAATCAATGAACAACGGGAGGACAGTGCTACAGTGCTATTATTATGGTTTGGGGAGTCATACCTGGAAGTCCTCAGGGCTTTCTCTTGGCTCTGTGCTCAGCGATCACTCTTGGTAGAGTTCGGGGACCCTGTGTCATGCTAGAGATTAAACCCAAGTTGACAATATGCAAGGCAAACACCCTACTTTCTGTACTATTGCTCCAGCCCTCGCTGTGAATTTTCAAGAATTTTTATTAAAAGACCAAACATAAACTATATCGTGTTAATCACCCATTAGTTAACTGTATTGCTTGCACATCAGGCCAAATTTACTGATATTCCAAGATAAACCTTCACAGGAACTGGCATTTTTGAGGTTGCAACCCAAAATATGCTTTGAACCCTTTCTTTAGAGTGTGCTATTTAGTTCAAACGGGCCTAGTACATCAGAAACTTCGACTTCTGGAGCAGCTAAAGTTTCACAGCGCCCTCTGCTGCTCCTCAGTATGTTGATCACTCTGAACTCCAGCCAAAATGTGGAAAACAGCCCCAAATCCTCCTGTCTCCCCAGGTTGGGGGCAGCCTTTGGAGGTCAGAACTTGATGTGAATGCAATTCTGAGCAAGCTCAGGAAATCCACGTGCCCTAACCAAGCTCCCAGGAGTTCTCTCTCCATCCCTGTCTTCCACAAGACCTAAGGGGCCTTTTATATTTTACACTTCGCGGGGCCCTTTCTGAGCTCTAATATGACTTACCGCCAGGTCTCTCAGCGCAGTGCCTGGTCCACCACCTAACTCAGCTGCTCAGCCACCAAACCTAGGAGTTGCCCATGTTCTCTCTTTCCTTCTGCTGGCTCCTACTGTTCCCTTCCTAAGCTTCTACTGAATGAATCACTCAAACAAGGCAGATCTAGGAAGCAGCATTGCAGTGCATCAATTCATTATGAAATACAGAAAAGCGGGGCCAGAGCAATAGCACAGCGGGTAGGGCGTTTGCCGTGCACGCGGCCAATCTGGGTTCGATCCCCGGCATCCCATACGGTTCCCCAACCACCGCCAGGAGTAATTCCTGAGTGCAGAGCCAGGAGTAACCCCTGAGCATCACTGGGTGTGACCTAAAAAACAGAAAATACAGAAAAGCATCAATGAAAACAGAGGTAATAGTTTACCTAGTTTCAGGGAGGGAGGCAGGCCCCAGCTTATCTGATTGGGGCAAGAGAGAATAACTGGAGAGAAAGGGCCCCAGGAGGCCAGCTGGAAAAAAGATCTGGTTTTTGGTTTCTAGAATCCCATTGCTTCCTTGATCTCTCAGATGAATCACAGTCTCTATGGCTGACCTTACAACAACAGAGATCTCCACTGCTCAGACCAGCTTCTGTGTGGATGTATTTTCCACCTGTAGATTCTGCACCCATGACTTCCACCCACTTACTGGAGATGGTTAGTTGAACCTGGGCCTGAGGAATGCGAGGATACCCAGGGCAGATGAAAAGGGACTTGGGCATCTGCAGATCTGAGTATGGACACGGGGGGTGGGGCGGTCCCTGAAATCAAACCCCTCGGGATACCAAGGGACAATGGCAGTTAAGTGCTGAAGGAGCCAACACCCCCACAACTTTTTGCCAGAAATTCTGATCATCTGTAGCTCCTTGGAGAGAAGTCGGACCAGTGCTAATCCCACCACTATTCACAGTCCACCTTGCAATTTACTTCTCATCTTTATTCGTTTGTTCACTTGCTGAGAACAAATTGTCTCTTCTTTCTGGAGACACTTTTGGGGTCCTCTTAAGTGTCCATCTTTATCAGCTAAACTCATTCATCAAAATTTTGTATTCTTTTTGGTTTGGGTTGGGTTTGGGGATGAGTCACACCTGGTTCTATTACTTCTGGTTCTGTGTACAGGGACTACTCCTGGTGGGGCTTGGAAATTTTTAATATTGTAGCACTGTAGCACTGTCCTCCCATTGTTCATCGATTTGCTCGAGTGGGCACCAGTAACATCTGCATTGTGAGACTTGTTATTACTGTTTTTGGCATATCAAATACGCCACGGGGAGCTTGCCAGGCTCTGCTGTGCGGGCGGGATACTCTCAGTAGGTTGCTGGGCTCTCTGAGAGGGACGGAGGAATTGAACCCAGGTCGGGTGCGTGCAAGACAAATGCCCTCCCTGCTGTGCTATCGCTCCTACCATTTAATATTGTATTCTTAATAATTTGTATTCTTTCTCGATTTTCTCGAGCGGGCCCAGTAATGTCTCTATTGGAGACTTTGTTGTTACTGTGTTTGGCATATCGAATACGTCACGGGGAGCTTGCCAGGCTCTGCCTGTGCAGGCGAGATACGTTCTTTCTAAGTTATTTGGTTTGATTTAAACAGATATTCTTGTTTGTGTTATATTAATTTTTATTTCCTAAGGATTTGCTTAGTGGTGCTACAGGGCTCCTTCTGGCTTATGTATATTGATGTTATTATTTTTAAAAAAGGGGGGGTTGGAATGATACCACAGTGGGTAAGGTGTTGCCTTGCACATGGCCAATCCAGGTTTGATTCCTGGTACCACAGATGGTCCTCCAAGCTCACCAGGAGTAATCCCTGATCAGCACCAGGCATGCCCCCATGTCCCCCCCAAAAATAATAATTTGCACACATTTTATCATTTTAAGCCTAAAACATTTGGTATTTTGAAAATTCTCAAGCATATATAAAAAGAAAAGAGGGCCAAGGCAAGAGAGATAGTATAGCAAGTAAGAAGTTGTTCGTGCACACTTCCCTTGCATACTTCCAAACTGAGTTCAATTTTCTGGTACCCCTTATGATATGTAGGAGTAAGCCCTGAGCACTGCCAGGAGTGGTCCCCAAAAATCAGGAGGAGGAGAGAGGAGGAGGAGGAAAAAGAGAAAGAGGGGGAGGAGAAAAAGAGAAGCTATGTGGTTAGAACTACAGGCTTGCATGTGTGAAGCCCTGAGTTCCAGACTCAGCAAGAGAGAAAGGAGGAGAAAGAGAGAGAGAGAGAGAGAGAGAGAGAGAGAGAGAGAGAGAGAGAGAACACCCATGATTCCGTATGTCCCCAGCCCTTAGCTTTGATAATTATCAACATTTTGCCAATTATATTTCATCATTTCATATATCTCTACTATGGGGTGTTATTTTGATTGATTGATTGATTTTGCAAAAATATCTTGAAACAAATTCAAAACACAATGTCATTCATCCATAACAGTGAAATATGTTTCATGTCGACTGCTTCGTCTAATGTGACATTATATTTTTCCATATCATTCACTACGGGTTGGAACATCCTTTTTATTTTTTAATTTAATTTCTTTTCTGAAGCAAGATAGCTTTTATTGAAACCTACTTACTTAGAAAGATGTAACAGGCAAGGAAGAGAAAGAATATGTGTTCGAGAGAGAACACAGGCTTCTCCAGAGTTGGGGGGGAAAAAAGCAAAGAGATATAGAGACAAGCAAGCAAGATACGTATTCAAGGGAGAACACAGGCTTGAAGAGTGAAGTGAACTAAAACATCATTTTAAACAACTATCAAATACTGTCATCGCTGGTGTGTCCTGCAGAGCTTTGAGTGTCTCTTTTATTATTTCCTTAGGAGAAAAATAAGCTATGAAATTGGAGGGCATGTCTTCTGTAGACACAGAAATATCATAATGATGGGCCAGAGAAAGTATAGCAGATAGGGCCTCTGAGCCCCGCCAGGAGTGATCCCTGAGCACAGAGCCAAGAGTAAGCCCTGAGCGCAGACAGGTGGGACTCGAAATGATAAACAAGATCAAATGATGAAAAGAAACTGGCCCATCATTTGGACAGGGTATCTTAAGATGGACCACTGGATGTCTAGAAATTCTACTCAGGCAGCAGACTTCTAGAATTCTGGGGCATTTCTGCCTTGTGCTTTGGTATGCCCGTGTCTGGCTAAGATAGGCGGAAAAGCTGAGTCCCTGCTCACCAGGTGCAAGCAGGAGGGTTCTCTGAGCATAATCACCCACTGAAAGTCATGCAGGAAGTCAACCACCAAGGTCTGTCCAGACGAGATAGTGACCAAGTCTCAGGTAGGGCAGTGGAGAGCAGAGCCTGCCCCCCCAGCTAAAAGTAACTGTCTTGATTAACTGTCTTCACTGACAGCTAGAATGGGAGAGAAAGCACTGTCTGTCTGTCCTCCCGTTGTTCATCGATTGCTCGAGCGGGCCCAGTAACATCTCCATTGTGAGACTTGTTAATGTGCTTGGCATATCGAATACTTCACGGGTAGCTTGCCAGGCTTTGCCGTGTGCGCGAGATACTCTCGGTAGCTTGCCGGGCTCTCGGAGAGGGGCGGGGGAATCGCGGAGGAATCGAACCCAGCTCGGCCAGTTGGCCACACACAAGGCAAACGCCCTACCGCTGTGCTATCGCTCCAGCCCAGGGGAGAAAGCATTCTCCATATATATATATATTATATCTGAGGGAGGAGGGTATACTCCCCGAAACAAACCATTTCAAATAAGCTCAAAATCACTCTAGGTAAAATTCTAGGAATGCACCATTACTCTCCAAAACACCGCACCTGTCTTAGGTATAGGTCAGAATACGGTGTCTAGCCTCCCTCCCCACCACCACCACTACTGTGTATATCCCATGGGACCCAAATTACTTCTGGGTGTAGCCCTAGTGACCCCAAGTACTGCTGGGATTGAGCTCAAGACTTCTTGAGGAGCCTAGAGAAATAGTACAGTGGATAGGGAACTTGTCTTGGACACAGTCAACCTGACTTCAATACCGGATATCCCATCTTGTCCCCTGAAGAGCTAGGAGTAAACTTTGAGCACCATCAGGTGTGGCTAAAGACAAAAGACCACTTGAGGCCTCTGCACGCATGGCACGTACTCCAGTTCTTTGAGCTCTCTCCCCAAGCACCCAGGATGGTCGTTCTTAACTGCTGAAGGCAAGGTGGGAGGCATTCCCTACCCAGTGGCAAGGTATTAACAGGAGGCCTTGCCTCCAGTGAAACTATAATGGCACATAGGATGTAGTGCTCCAGGGATAAGAGAGATGGGGCAGCCAAAAAGAAATAGCAAGTGCATGTTTAGAGGCCCTTGGACAATAATGTGCTTTAGAGGGTAAGAAGTTAACCCCTACAAAGACACAGAATTCGGCAATACGAGTGATGCGTTCAAGAGACCAGTGGGAATGCAGAGAGTCGTCCTCTGAGGTCAAGGACAAGCTCTGCACCAGGAATCTCTTAGCACTGCCAGAGGCACAGAGTGTGATAAGCCTCTGTGGCATGTTCCACGGGAGAGTGGGGACGGTTTGAACCTTTTAGCAGATGACTTGAAAGGATGACAGTTCTGGGGGTCAAAGAGTACACCAAGCAAGGTGCTTCCCTCGCATGTGGTTGACTTGGGATCAGTCACTGCCCTGTCAGGAATGATCCCTGAGATCAGGGACGGGAGTAAGTCCTGAGCAACACCTCAGGGTGTGCACCCCCCAAAAAAAAACAATAGTGCAGGGTTTATGGCACTTACCTTGCTTGCAGCCAACCCCAGTTGAATTCCTGGACACCCAGTTGAATTCCAAGCACACCAGGAGTGATCCCTGAGCACAGAGTCAGGAGTAATCCTGAGTGCTGCCAGACAGGTCCCTCGAAAAACTCCATTAATTACATAGTGGAGCCAGATAAATAGTACAACAGGTAAGGTTTGGCTGACCTGGGTTTGATTGATTCCCAGCACCATCCCTGGTGTTCCTCCAGGAGCAACCCCTGAATGCAGAGTCAGGAGTAAATCCTGAGCAGAGCTGGGTATGCCTTCCCCACCCACAACCAAAACTAACTAAATAAATAAAAAGTGATCAGCCCTATAGACAACAGCAGTGAGGATTAAATGAGCTAGCACATAGTACCAGAGCTAGCCTAGCCAGGTGGCCAGGGAGGGGGCTGCCAGAACTCCCCAGGCAAGAAGCTGAGGATGCAGCCCAGGCTCTGGGGGGTGAAGGGGAGGCCCATGTCCGCCCTCCCCTGCCCTTCCCCCCTCCGCACCCCAGTGCAGCCTGAATAAAGACAAGAACCACTGTCTGGGTGCTTGCGCCCCCTGTGGGCCCGGCACAGTCATTTGGTCATTAAATCCCTTTGTGATCACTTGATCTCCCATTATTCATCGATTTACTCGAGCGGGTGCCAGTAACGTCTCCATTCATCCCTGTTGCGTGCTAGCGTAGCCCAATGGCATCTGTTCATTCTAGGAACATGCAGAGCCTCAAACCGATCATTCAGGGTCTTGACGAAGAAGTCAAGACCCTTTGTGACACACCTAAAAAAAAAAGAAAAAGAGCTAGCACATAGAAAGGGTTTCGTACCAGCAAAGGACACATAGAAAGCACTTTTTAAAAAGTTCCTTAGTCTGGAGAGGTGGTTGAAACGACTGGAACACATGCTTTGCCGCAGGAGACCTGGGTTTCATCCCAGGCACTGCAAAGTTCCCTAAGCAACCCCTGATCACTGAACCAATTGTGGCTCTGAGCACTGCAGTGTGTGGTCCCAAAACCACAGAGAGGGAAACTACTGCAAACAGTGGCTAAGACTCTTGTTTAGAGTAGATGAACAGATTGGACCAATATTGATAGAGAAATAACAGAGAAAACTTGGACAGAACATTATTCAGCGGTTGCCTTTCTACAGCCACTCTAAGGCCCATAGAGTCTTGGGGATCACTGATGGTTTTCTCAATTTCAGGATGTTCCCTGAGCAGCCTAATCTGTGCACTCTGATCCCTTTCCTATCCCACTGGCTCTGGGTGACCAATGAACAGGAAATCATCACAGAGCACTTCTCAGTACAGAGAGGGAGTTGAGGAGACCCTGTAACCTGATACAATTCAAGCAGGGAGATCCCTTTCCTTTTCTTTGAGTTTGACAAGTAGGTATGTTCATGCCACACCTCAATGCCACCATATCTGACCAGAGAGTGTGCCAGTCTTGGTCCTGGGAGGAAATTTAGACTAGGAGAAGAGAGGGCCGGCGGGGCGGGGATGGGGGGGCTAGGAAGGAGAATTTCAGAGTCCTGCTCCCAGTACTCTCCATCAAACTCCATACAAAACTTGTCATCTTGGGGCTGGAACGATAGCACAGCGGGTAGGGCATTTGCCTTGCATGTGGCCGACCCAGATTCGATTCCCAGTATCCCATATGAGCACTGCCAGGGGTAATTCCTGAGTGCAGAGCCGGGAGTAATCCCTGTGCATCGCTGGGTGTGACCCAAAAAGCAAATAGCACAGCAGTAGGGCGTTTGCCTTGCACGCAGCCAACATGGCCGACCAGAGTTCGATTCCTCCGCCCCTCTTAGAGAGCCCAGCAAGCTACCAGCTACCGAGAGTATCTCGCCCGCATGGCAGAGCCTGGCAAGCTACCCGTGATGTATTCGATATGCCAAACACAGTAACAACAAAGTCTCCAATGGAGATGTTACTGGGCCCGCTCGAGAAAATCGATGAAAGGGAGGACAGTGACAGTGAACTTTTAATTAAAAAAAAGTTGTCATCTTACCTCATTTTCCCCACTGGCAGGCTGGTGTTTGAACGGATTCTCCTGGGACTGCATTCCACAGGTGGAACTTAGAAGAGAAAAGCAGGAAAGAGCTTTCTTTTGTCTCATCACTGCTCTCTGGGACTATTCCCAGTGGATTCTCCCTGCTCCCTCAAGGCAGATGAGCAGACCATTCCAATTTCCTGTTGTTCCTTGCAGGAATGATAACTGTCCATTCTCAGGTGCCAGGGTTGCAGGTCCATTTGGGTTAGAGAGGAGCTTCAGTTTCTGGGCGTGTTGACAGCTTCTCCAGCTCACCCAGGCTTAAAAACCTGCAGGAGCAAAGAAGTGAGATCTATTTCAGAACCCCACAGCCTCTGGGAGTCCTAAGGTCGGGATGGAAGGAGTGGGGGCGGGGAGGGGGAGGGTGCGTGTGGAGGGAAGAAATGCAGGGTGTGATGTGGTGGTGGTGTGATCCAGGATTAAACATGTAGCAGATGACCAGATTTTGGCCTTTGGTCTCATGAGAGTTTCCAAGACTTCCATCACATACATGCCTCTACTGGGACACACTTGCTGGCCTGGGAATTATGCCCTCTGACTAACCTGATGGAGGTCGTTACCACCACCCTCCATTACCATCATCTCTGAATCTATGAATCAATGCAAAGGAATAATCCTGGCACGTCAATTTTGTGCCACAGAGAAGGAGAAAATAAGAATTACCCATGTGTCTGCTAAGCTACTTCCTGTGACCCACAGTGATTAGATGAAAAGAAAAAAATATGCACCTTATATCTAATAGAAGCTTATTTCACAAATAACATTTTCAAAAGTTACATCTTTGCTTTCATATTTTCAATTGAGAGAATCTATGATTAGTAATTTCTTTTGACCAAATACTCAACTTAAATTTTGCTGAGTGGGGAGGGGGTGAGGGGTGGGGGTTGGGCCATATCTGACTGTGCTCAGGGATTACACCTGGCATCGCTCAAGAGACCATATGTGGTGCCAAAAATTGAACCTGGAACCAGCCATGTGCAAAGCAAGCGCCCTATCTGGTGTACCATCTCTCCAGCCTTAATTATATTTCTCTCTTGCATATTGATGAGCAAGTTTGAAACCGCTTTATGTGTAACAGAGCAAAGAGGTAAATATGTTTTTAAAAATCTTTTTATTTGGGGGCTGGAGCGATAGCACAGCAGGTAGGGCGTTTGCCTTGCACACGGCTGACCCGGGTTCGATTCCCAGCATCCGATATGGTCCCCCAAGCACTGCCAGGAGTAATTCCTGAGTGCATGAGCCAGGAATAATCCCTGTGTATAGCAAGGTGTGACAAAAAAAAAACCTTTTTATTTTGTTTTTATCTATTTATTTATTTAGGCTTTTTGGGCTAGTCAGTGGCTCTGCACTCAGGAATTACTCCTGACAGTGCTCTGGGAACCATATGGAATGCCGGGGATTGAATCCGGGTCGGCCATGTGCAAGGCAAACGCCCTCCCCACTGTTCTATCACTCCAGACCCAGAAGTAAATATCTTAAGGATAGCAAAAGCCAGGTTTCTTGTTTTCAGAGAGAAAGGCTGCGTGAAACAAGAGATGAAATGGCGAAATGGCAAAGATGAACTAATGGCGTGTGTATCTACTGTGTGTGTGACTGGGAGTATGTGTACACTTACATGGACCTCACATAAAAGTAAATGCGTCCTATTAGTAAAGAGAACATCTATCTCACTCTTGATTTCTAGGTACCATTACCCAATAAAAAAAATTAGGGTTCTTGGAGGAAGGATCACTCTGGGACCGGGCCAGGGGGAGGACAAGATAAGTGTGAAACCCAAACCAGGAATGACACACACACAAAGACATGGGTGGGAATGTGGGAAGTGCCCAGGATCCCACTTGTAGCCACTCCCAAGGCTACGTGTGGGGCAATCTAGCAAAGAGAGTCAATGCCAAGTAATGAATTTTAACCCAGAGAATAAAATGAGAACTATGGGTCCACGCTAATATGCAGACAAAAAGCATCAACAGAGATTAAAAGGAAAAGTCTTCTTTTTTCCTTAAATTTTTTTAGTGAAACACCATGGGGTACAGTTGTAGACTTAGAAATTTTTGTGCTTGGGTTTCAGTTATACAATGATCGAATACCCATCCCTCCACCAGTGCCCATTCTCCACCACCACCAGTCCCAGTATCCCTCCCACCTCCCATCCCCCCATCCTACCCTACCTCTGTGGCAGGGAATTCCCTTTTGTTATCTCTCTCCTTTTGAGTGCTGTGGTTTGCAAAAGAGACATTGAGTGGCAATCTTGTTTGGTCTATAGTCTACTCTCATCACACATTTCCCATCCTGAGAGGAACCTCCCAACACCCTTTATTTGGTGCTCCCTTCTCTATCTGAGCTGCCTGGAAAAGTCTTCTTTATTGTCTCATTCCAACAAACCAGTGGAAATAGCAAACCAAATACTGATGTGACAAACACTTTGGTGATAATTTTCCAGGAATCACAAATGCAAAAACCGAAGTAAGTTCGATAGGTAAAGAGAAGTGGGGAATCCCCCTGGTCTCAAAAGGTCTTTCCACAAGCGTTTATTGATTACACAGGGAGAGTGGTGGATAAAGCCGCTTGACAGCTCAGCTCAACAAAGAAGCCAAGGCAACATCCATGACCAGAAAGAGGACAGATGTCCCAGTCCTCCAGGTATGGGATACTCACGAGGACACAGAATTGCTTCAGTGTTCTGCTTCCCACAGAAAGATGCTTCAAGGCCACCAAGAATTCAGCCCAAACCCCAACCAAAGCTGTCTTATAAGCTCACAGACCTGTCCCCCTTCCCGGGGGCCAAGGTCACAGGAGAACAGGGCTGAGGGGCTGGCAGCTACCCCTGGTTCTAATCCTTAGTGCCCATATGGTACTCTGAGAACCTCCAGGGGTCACTCCTGAGCTCAGAGCCAGGAATAGCCCCTGAGCTCTACAAGGTGTGGCCCAAATCCCCTCCCTACCCATCTCCCACAAAAGCAGAATTTTTGTTAGGAAAAAAAATGCAAACCAAAGTCACAGAGATAGTACAGCATAAGGAGCTTGCCTTGATGTGGCCAACCCAAGTTCAATTTCCAGCACCACCCCTCCCCCCCCAACCCCAGCTAGGAGTGATGCCTGAGCACAGATCCAGGAGTAAGCCCTGAACATAACTGGGTGTGACCCAAAAGCAAAACAAAACAAAAATGAGAGCCAGGAGACATATTGAAAGGTTTTTGTCCCTGGCATTCACAAGCCTGAGAAGTACTGCCAGGAGTGACTCACAAGCACCAAGCTGAGAGTACTGCTTGAATACTGTTGGATATGCCCCCCACACGCACATCAAAAAGGCTTTGTTTTGTTTTGTTTTGTTTTTTTAAAACAAAAGTCTTCTGCCCCTGCGCCTGGCTGTTCCTCGCCGGGGCCCCTTGGAGGGGAGCGGGTTGAGCTTTCCTCCCCGCCCTGACCAGGGCTCCAGCAGCCGAAGGCCTCCAGGACCAGCCACCACCATGCTGAGACCACTCTCCGCACACATGAAGGTACTGGCAGAGGGACAAATCCACGCGGGTTCCGGGGCCGAGACCTCCAAGCCTACTCGAATTGGAGTCGAGCATCTTCCACCCAGATCCTCCAAATTCCAGTAGGCGGGGGTCACACCCACCACCTGGCCCCCTGGCGCCGTGTAATCCCATCAGCGGCCAAGACTCAGAGACTATAAAATCCAGATCCCGGACGAGAACAGTGCAGTCTCTGCCCCCGCGCCTGGGTGTTCCTTCCCGGAGTCCCTTGGAGGGGAGCGGGTTGAGCTTTCCTCCCCGCCCCGACCAGGGCTACGGCAGCCGAAGACCTCCAGGACCAGCCACCACCATGCTGAGACCACTCTCCGCACACATGAAGGTACTGGCAGAGGGACAAATCCACGCGGGTTCCGGGGCCGAGATCTCCAAGCCTACTCGGATTGGAGTCGAGCATCCTCCACCCAGATCCTCCAAATTCCAGTAGGCGGGGGTCACACCCACCACCTGGCCCCCTGGCGCCGTGTAATCCCATCAGCGGCCAAGACTCAGAGACTATAAAATCCAGCTCCCAGACGAGAACAGTGCAGTCTTCTGCCCCCAAGCCTGGCTGACATCTTATCAGGACATCTTTTTATGACATCTTATTATCTCATTCCTACTTTGGACAAACTTGCAGGCTATCCAATGTGCCTGCCCACAGGGCAGAGTCTGGCAAACTCCCCGTGGAGTACCAAATATGCCAAATACCAGTAACAATGATGGGTCTCATTCTCCTAAAGAGCCTTGAATATAATCTCAGGGCTAGGATGAAAGAGACGTTACTGGGGCCTGCTCGAGGCAATCGACGAATAACAGGATGATGAAATGAAATGAAATGAATGTTTTTTTAAATAAAACTTTCTAGAGGGGCTGGAGCAATAGCACAGTAGGTAGGTAAGGCATTTGTCTTGCATGCGGCTGACCTGGGTTCGATTCCCAGCATCCCATAATGGTCCTCTGAGCACCGCCAGGGATAATTGTTGAGTGCAGAGCCAGGAGTAACCCCTGTGCATTTCCAGGTGTGACCCAAAAAGCAAAAAAAAAACAAAAACCAAAAAAACAAAAAAATCTTTTAGAATAAAATCTTGTGTGTCCTTTGGTAAATTTTATATTTCTGAGGCAACATTGGTTTATAAGCGTCTAAATGCCTATGTCTTTAGGCTAGAACGTTGTAAGATCACATTCCCCATCAGAATTTCATCCCTCTCCACCACTGTGCGTGGGTCACCCCGTCCATCACCCCCTCCCTTGGTAACCTCAGTTTTGTCATTAGAGCCTAAGGGTTTAAGCAAAGTCTTTCAGACATGAAGCCAAACGCATGAACCATCCAAGAAAAAAGACTGGGAGCCAGAGAGAGAGAGAGTAGAGGGGTAAAGCACTTGTTTTCATGTGGCTGACTCAGCTTCTACTTCCACCACCCCAGCCTTGCCAGGAATGATCCCTAAGCAGAGCCCAGAATCAGCCCTAAGTACCACTGGGTATGATCCAGAAAGAGAAAAGAAAAGGTCTTAAACAAAACTCTATCAAAATTAACTACTCTGCTCTTCCAAAGACACTACAAAGATAGTGAAAAAACAAGTCATAGACTGGGTAAAAATAAAAATAGTGTAGATAATAAAGGTCTTCAATCCAGATACACAAAGACCTCTCAAAACTCACTAACACTCTGTTGACGGGTATGGCACTGGAATGATTTATGTAGGAAAAGTATAATGAACAGTATTGTAAATCCCAGTACTTCAATAAAAATGCGTTTTTTTTTAAAAAAAAAAAAACACCTCAATAACAAAAATGAAAAAAATCCATTGGGAGGAGTTGAGGTCGTCAAGACAGACTGTGCGCAGGGCAGGGCTTATTCCTGGTTCCATGTTCAGTGATCTCTCCTGGTAGTGCTTAGGGGCGCTGGAGCTCATACTGAGGTTGGCTGCATGCAAAACAAGCACCTTAACCTCTGTACTATCTCTCTGGACCCCAAAACATCCATTTTTAATGGGCAAAAGATTTAAACAGACACTTCACCAAAGGCAATATATAGATAGAACGTGAACACATAGAAAAATGCTCAGCATCTGAGGATGTTCCTCGGGAAAATTTAAGGAAATGCAAGTTACAACAACAACGCGATGCCTCTATACTGTTACTAAAACGACTAAAATTAAAAAGCGTTGGCGAGGAAGTGTAGGAACATCTCCCATTCACAGTTGGTGGCAATGTGAAGTGATACAACTCTAAGAAACAATTTGGCAGTTTCTTAGAAAGCTAAACTTAGACCCACCAGATGAACTCGCATCTCTACTCCTACATATTTATCCAAGAGAAATGAAAGCATATGTCTATATGAGACCTGTCTGCAATTCTGCAGTTCTTTAAAATAAAAATAATCAAGTGTCCATCACAAGCAGAAGAGAAGCAAGCAAACTGTTCTAGCCATACAGTGGCTCCATAGCTTACAGCAAAGATGAGGGCTGGCGAGATCAGTACCAGGAGGATTACTCCATGGCTTAGAGGCCAGCCACACTAGGGGAAAAGGGAGCTCAGATAGAGAAGGGAGCACCAAATAAAGGGTATTGGGAGAATCCTCCCAGGATGGGAGAAGCATGATGAAAGTAGACTATAGACCAAACATGATTGCCACCCATTGCCTCTTTTGCAAACCACAACACCCAATAGGAGAGAGAGAACAAAAGGGAATGCTCTGCCACAGAGGTAGGGTGAGATGGGGGGATGGGGGGTGGGAGGGATACTGGGATTAGTGGTGGTGGAGAATGGGCACTAGTGGAGGGATGGGTATTTGATCATTGTATAATCGAAACCCAAGCACAAAAATTTGTAAGTCTACAACTGTACCTCATGGTGTTTCACTAATAAAAATATTTTTAAAAAATGAGGGCTGGGGGAAGCGTTCAGCATAAGAGAAAAAACACATGGAGGGTGCGGGATCCCGGAGGAAAAAGAAAAAAGAAAAAACAGGTTCCAAAAAGATCACCCGCAAGTTCCAGATGGAGTAGGTGCCGCATCCCACCTCCCCCAGATGGAACCCCGGTGAACAGAAGCCTCTACAAACACAGCTCGAGTATGCGGGAACGAGGACTTTTTCTCAAATCTGCCGGACTACACCTCCCAGGTAACCTCTGATTCCGGAAGTCATGCCCACAGCCCGCCCCCCAGCACCATCTTTGAAGCGTTCAGCATAAGAGAAAAAACACATGGAGGGTGCGGGATCCCGGAGGAAAAAGAAAAAAGAAAAAACAGGTTCCAAAAAGATCACCCGCAAGTTCCAGATGGAGTAGGTGCCGCATCCCACCTCCCCCAGATGGAACCCCGGTGACCAGAAGCCTCTACAAACACAGCTCGAGTATGCGGGAACGAGGACTTTTTCTCAAAACCGCGACATCTATATACAAAGTGATCAATAAGAAGTAAACCACCCAATCTTTCTCCCTGAAAGTCAGAGTTAAGTTTGGAGCACGGCCACAGCCCCAGAAACACAAGGACTTAATGCAGAACCCAGCAGCTTAGAGCAGAAAAGTGAAAGGACTATGCATTAATCCAGGCCATCAAGTCTGCCGGAGGGGAAAGGGTGTTGCCCCATTCGCCCTCTCTTCTCTGGAAAGAAGGATGGCGGCCACATGGGAGCCTTGTGGACAGCAAGTATGAGCCAGGGGTGTGGGGGCGACTAAAACCTCATGGGAAGGGGGGCGTTCCGGTCCGTCCTTCACGCCCTACCGAGGTCACCAGCTGCCCCCCACGAGCGGCTCTCCAGCACGGCCACAGCCCCAGAAGCACAAGGGCTTAATGCAGAACCCAGCAGCTTGGAGCAGAAAAGTGAAAGGACTATGCGTTAATCCAGGCCATCAAGTCTGCCCAGAGGGGAAAGGGTGTTGCTCCCTTCCGCCCTCCTCCCTCTGGAAAGAAAGATGGCGGCCACATGGGAGCCTTGCGGACAGCAGGTATGAGCCGGGGGTGTGGGGGCGACTAAAACCTCATGGGAAGGGGGGCGTTCCGGTCCGTCCTTCACGCCCTACCAAGGTCACCAGTCACCCCCCACAAGCGGCTCTCCAGCACAGCCATGGCCCCAGAAGCACAAGGACTTAATGCAGAACCCAGCAGCTTGGAGCAGAAAAGTGAACGGACTATGCATTGACCCAGGCCATCAAGTCTGCCGGAGGGGAAAGGGTGTTGCCCCATTCGCCCTCTCCTCTCTGGAAAGAAAGATGGCGGCCACATGGGAGCCTTGTGGACAGCAGGTATGAGCCGGGAGTGTGGGGGCGACTAAAACCTCATGGGAAGGGGGGCGTTCCAGTCCGTCCTTCACGCCCTACCGAGGTCACCAGTTGCCCCCCACGAGCGGCTCTCCAGCACGGCCACAGCCCCAGAAGCACAAGGGCTTAATGCAGAACCCAGCAGCTTGGAGCAGAAAAGTGAAAGGACTATGCGTTAATCCAGGCAATCATTTCTGCCCAGAGGGGAAAGGGTGTTGCTCCCTTCCGCCCTCCTCCCTCTGGAAAGAAAGATGGCGGCCACATGGGAGCCTTGTGGACAGCAGGTATGAGCCGGGAGTGTGGGGGCGACTAAAACCTCATGGGAAGGGGGGCGTTCCGGTCCGTCCTTCACGCCCTACCGAGGTCACCAGTCACCCCCCACGAGCGGCTCTCCAGCACAGCCACGGCCCCAGAAGCACAAGGACTTAATGCAGAACCCAGCAGCTTGGAGCAGAAAAGTGAATGGACTATGCGTTGACCCAGGCCATCAAGTCTGCCGGAGGGGAAAGGGTGTTGCCCCATTCGCCCTCTCCTCTCTGGAAAGAAAGATGGCGGCCACATGGGAGCCTTGTGGACAGCAGGTATGAGCCGGGAGTGTGGGGGCGACTAAAACCTCATGGGAAGGGGGGCGTTCCGGTCTGGCCTTCACGCCCTACCGAGGTCACCAGTTGCCCCCCACGAGCGGCTCTCCAGCACAGCCATGGCCCCAGAAGCACAAGGACTTAATGCAGAACCCAGCAGCTTGGAGCAGAAAAGTGAACGGACTATGCGTTGACCCAGGCCATCAAGTCTGCCGGAGGGGAAAGGGTGTTGCCCCATTCGCCCTCTCCTCTCTGGAAAGAAAGATGGCGGCCACATGGGAGCCTTGTGGACAGCAGGTATGAGCCGGGGGAGTGGGGGTGACTAAAACCTCATGGGTCGGGGGGCGTTCTGGTCCGTCCTTCACGCCCTACCGAGGCCACAAGTCGCCCCCCGCGAGCGGCTCTCCAGCACGGCCATGGCCCCAGAAGCACAAGGACTTAATGCAGAACCCAGCAGCTTGGAGCAGAAAAGTGAACGGACTATGCGGACTATGTGTTGATCCAGCCCATCAAGTCTGCCGGAGGGGAAAGGGTGTTGCCCCATTCGCCCTCTCCTCTCTGGAAAGAAAGATGGCGGCCACATGGGTGCCTTGTGGACAGCAGGTATGAGCCGGGAGTGTGGGGGCGACTAAACCTCATGGGAAGGGGGGCGTTTCGCTCCGCCCTTCACGCCCTACCGAGGCCACCGGTTGCCCCCCGCGAGCGGCTCTCCAGCACGGCCACGACTCCAGAACACAGAAACCAGTTTCTTAACTATCTGACTTTCAGTAGAAATACTTCCAGGGTCAATAGGTAAAATAGCAGAAATCCAAAACCAACATTTAATTCTTGAACCCAGCTGTAGAAAGCAAATCACTTCACAATGCTTTTTTCAGCATGTCTGATTTGGGGGGGGGGGGGGTAAACTCTAAATAATAGTGGTGAATCTTTTATTGAAACAATGAATCTAATCAAAGCAGGTAGAGTGTTAACTAGAATTCATCTGCCTCACAGGGACGGGGAGGGGTGGGGGGTGGGGTTTTATTGGGGTTCTTCATGGTAAAAAATAAGTATTGGTAAAGGGAAATGTGTTTGATATTTGCATTACTGAGACATAAACCTGAAAGCTTTGTAACCTTTCCCACAGTGATTCAATAAATAAAAAAAAAAACAAAAAAAAAAAAAATGAGGGCTGGGGTTGGAGAGATAGTACAGAAGGTAGGGTGTGTGCCTTGCACACGGCTGACCCCGGTTCCATCCTCAGAAACCCATGTAGGTCCCCAGCACTACTAGGAGTGCAGAGTCAGGGGTGGCAATAAATTAAAAAATAAATAAATAAAAGGTGGTAAACAAGTCACTAAAAAAAAAAAAAAAGAGGGCTGGAGAGACAGTACAGGGGTTAAGGAACTTGCAGCCAGTCCCATTTCCATCCCTGGCATTATATGTTTCCCCTGAGAACTTTCAGGACTCCTGAGCAGAGAGTTGGGAGTACTCCCTAAGTACCACCATACTCTACTTCCAAAAAAAAAAAGGCAATACAAAGGAATAAAGTATTGATATATGAATGACACTAACAAGAACCAAAAAAACTATGTTGCATGAAAGGAGAAAAGTTGTGTTGTGATTCCAGTTATATAAACCCTAGAAAAATCTGTGCTAGGTGACGAGTCACATACAGTGAGAGAAACAACATTTGTTGTCTGAAGACCTGGAAGAGGGATGAGGCAGGGGCATTAAAAAGGTAGAACAACGGGACACAAGAAAGCTCTTGTTGGGGGCCAGGGAGAGAGTACAGTGGGTAGGGCACCTGCCTACTCCCAAGTACTGCCAGGAGTAATCCCTGAGTGCAGAGCCAGGAGTAAGCCCTGAGCATCACCATATGAGGAAGGAAGGAAGGAAGGAAGGAAGGAAGGAAGGAAGGAAGGAAGGAAGGAAGGAAGGGAGGGAAGAAGGAAGGAAAGAAGCAAGCTCTGTGGCAAAGGGGCTAACTGGGATAAGAGACTCAAGGTATCTACGTATGTTAAGATTTATCAACGTGTACACTAATTTTTGCTTGGGAGCCATATCCAGCTGTGTACAGGGCTTATTCCTGACTTACTGCTGAGGGATCACTCCTGGCAGTGCTTGGGGGACCATATATGATGCCAGGGGTCAAGCCCAGATTGTCCACATGCAAGGCCTTGGCCACTGTACTATTTCTCTGGCCCCAATTTGTAGACTTTAACACACGGTTTAAAACTAGAAACAAGTCACATATCCTTGATCTGATGATAAAACAAGTAAACTACAGGCACACAGAGTAGAGTACCCCTTAGCAGTAAAAATAATAAATTACTGGCACATTGTAGTTTAAAGATCGAACTTATTATGCCAAGTAAAAGCAATCAGCCCTAAAAGCACATACTATATGATTCCATTTATGTGACCAGCTTGGTTGAGGTACAACTATAGGGACAGAAAAACAGTTTATGGATTGTTTGGGAGTAAAGCCATACGTTCTTGCCTGGAGCCATAGCACATCGGTAGGGCGTTTGCCTTGCACGCGGCTGACCTGGCCAACCCAGGTTCGATTCCTCTGCCCCTCTCAGAGAGCCCGGCAAGCTACGAGAGTATCTTGCCCGCACGGCAGAGCCTGGCAAGCTACCCGTGACGTATTTGATATGCCAAACACAGTAACAAGTGTCACATTGGAGACGTTACTGGGCCTGCTCGAGCAAATCGATGAACAACGGGAGGACAGTGACAGTGACAGTGATTGGGAGTGAAAGTTAGGGGAGAGGTCTGGACGATCAGAGTGTGTGTCATGGAAGTAGAGAATAGTCATGGAACTATCCTCTATCTCGAATACAACTGCATGCATTCATCAAAGCTTATATTACTCTCAGAATTTGACTATCTCATTTGTTATTTACTTATTTTGGTTTTGGGGTCCCACTCAGCGATGCACAGGGGTTACCCCTGGTTCTGCACTCAGGAATTACTCCTGGTGGTGCTCAGGGGATTAAACCCAGGTTGGCCATGTGCAAGGCAAACGCCATACCCACCTACAATCTGGGGTCACCTTTGTGGCCCTAGTGGCCCCTGAGCACTCTGGGTCCAGCCATCCCACTATCACCTGAACCAAACCCCAGCAGGCCACAGGAGTGACCCTGAACCCGCAACTCTATTTTTTTTAAAGAAATGGGGGGCCGCTGGGTTTGACATCTATCACCACTCTGAGTGGCCCTTTCCTTCCATCCCCCACAGCAAAAGGAAGAACCCAAAGCTATAATGCAAAGTCATGATGTTGAGTTGGAGTTTTAAATTTTATTTAGGGGGAGTTGGGTCTCCTAAGCAGAGCCATTAGGGCCCATGGGTCATTCCCAGGTTGAGGGTTCAATGTTCTGTGGGGTGATTTGAGCTGCTAGGGCCCAGTGGTACTTAGGTGCCTCCGGGGCTAGGTGGGGAAGAGCTTTGGAGGGGTCTGTGGTGCTGAAGGCTGAACTCAGATCTTTCCATAAGCAAGGCCCTGAGCTTATCTCCCTGGCCCTTGGGCTAGATATTTAAATTTCAACTGTATCACTGTATCACTGTCATCCCTTGTTCATGGATTGCCTCAAGCAGGCACCAGTAATGTCTCCTTGTCCTAGCCCTGATATTTTAGAAAGTGCCACATTCGAGGCGCTTTCAGGGTCAGGAGAATGAGACCCATCATTGTTACTGGTTTTTGGCATATTGAATACGCCACAGGGAGTTTGCCAGACTCTGCCGGGTGGGCAGGATACCCCCAGTAGCCCACCAGGTTCTCCAGAGTAAGAACTAGATAATAAGATGTCGCGTGGCCGCAACAAATACATATTTGAAAATGACTGTCTTTTTTATAGTTCATGTCATTGAGAAATCAAAAAGAACCCAAATGTGTAGTGCCTTAACCTCTGTACTATTTCTCTGGCCCAAATGCAAATTAAATTTACAGTCACTGTCACTGTCCTCCCGTTTTTCATCGATTTGCTCGAGCGGGCAGAGTAACATCTCCATCATGAGACTTTGTTGTTACTGTGTTTGGCATATCGAATACCTCACAGGGAGCTTGCCAGGCTTTGCCGTGCAGGCGGGATACTCTCAGTAGCGGTAGCGGTAGCTTGCTGGGCTCTCCGAGAGGGGCGGAGGAATCGAACTCAGGTCGGCCATGTTGGCTGCATGCAAGGCAAACGCCCTACCCACTGTGCTATCGCTCCAGGCCAACAAAGGGAAGTGCAACAACTTCACTTTTTAAGTAAGTTAAGAAGAAAAATTAAAAGATGCAAAATTTGGGGGCTGGAGTGATAGCACAGCAGGTAGGGCATTTGCCTTGCATGCGGCCGACCCAGGTTCGATTCCCAGCATCCCATATGGTCCCCTGAGCACTGCCATGGGTAATTCCTGAGTGCAGGTAAAGGTAAAGGTAAAGGCCCTCCCGTTGATCGTCGATTTGCTCGAGCGGGCCCAGTAACGTCTCCATTGGAGACTTTGTTGTTACTGTGTCTGGCATATCGAATACTCTCGGTAGCTTGCCGGGCTCTCCGAGAGGGGCGGAGGAATCGAACTTAGGTCGGCCATGTTGGCCGCGTGTAAGGCGAACGCCCTACCCGCTGTGCTATCGCTCCAGCCCACATGAGTGCAGAGCCAGAAGTAAACCCTGCGCATTGCCGGGTGTGACCCCCTCCCAAAAAAAAAGATGCAAAATTTCACTTGAATCAAGGGGGAATGGGAACCCTCTAGCAAAAATGAATTGTGGCAGCAAGGGGAAAAGCCTGTAAGCTATTTTCACATCTATTACTGTAGCTTGAAATTTGTAGGGCTGCACCGATGGATATAACACAAGAGTGCTAGGACAAACTAATACCCACAAGCATAAAGACAGACCACAGCTCAGGCCAGTTCTCCTGGACTCCCCACTAGATGAAGGGGGTATGTCACAGAAGGTGGTGTTCTTGTCATTGAGCTAGATGCCCACAAGGCCACTGAGGGCTGGAAGCTGACAGTAGCAACTGGGGGTGAGGATGAGGAGCAACTGATGCTCTCAAACACTGGTGGTGCCATGCTGTGTGTAGCCACCAAAGAACCTGCTCCAACTTTACGGGCATAAAAAAAAAAAAAAAGACTGGATTCTTTCTCCTCTGCCTGCCAAATTTCATGTGACACGAGCACTTGCTACTGATGCGAACTATAGATCCCGAGATTTTAAATGTTTTGTTTTGTTTTTTAAAAAATCATGGGCCAGAGAGCTAAAATAGGAGGAGTTAAGGCACTTGCCTTGCATATGGTTGCATCACTTATGACCCTGGTTTGACTCTCCAGCACCAAACATGGACCCCTGAACACTGCCAGGAGTCTTTCCTCTGAGCATAGAGCCGGGAATAGCCCCTGTGTACCACCAGGTACACCCCCCCATCCCAATAAATACATTTTTTCAAAAGATAAAGGGCATACGTCACCACTGTGCTAATTGTAATAGCTCACAACTTGAAACAGCTCAAATGTCCACAAATTGGTTAAGTAAACTAAGGTACATGCGCATTCAAAGCCAAAATGAGGGCTGAGAGGGAGAGAGAACAGCAGAGAGGGCCTTGCTTAGCATATGCCCGATACAGGTTTGATTCCTGGCACCAGAGAGTCCCTAAGCAGGATCCCTGAGCATCACTGGATGTGACCTTAGAGACCCCCAGTACTATGGGCTGGTCTGAGTCATCCCTAGCATCACTAGCGCCTTAACAGCACCACATCTTCAGATGCTTACATGGAATCACCAGCCTGGCTATTCCAAACATGGTGGGGTCTCATGAGCACCAATTCAGGGGCACCAAATGTACATATGTATGTGCATATATATATATGTATACTTAGTCTTTTGGGCCATCCTCAGTGGGTCTCAGGGCTTACTCCTAGCTCTGCACTTAGGGAATCTGTCCTGGTGTGGCTCAGGAACCATACAGGGTTACAGGGATGAAACCCAGGTTGGTTACATGCAAGACAGGGCTATACCATCACCCTGGCCCAGGAGGGGCTCCAACACAAAGAAATAAAAATATATAAAATGGGATGGAGAAAAGAAATCTTTATATCCTGCTGAGTGGAGGGAGATAGAAAAAGGAAGGGACTGTGGAAAAGGCTTAAAGTGCTGGAGCACATACCTGGCATGACCTGGATCCGAATTCCATCTCTAACAGGCCACGCTTCCCCTCACCAGTACTGAGGCTCCTAATGGGGCCAGGTCCAGCCAGAAAACCTGACCAATTATCACAGGAGTAGCTCTCAGTTCCATGCTTTGGAACCCAACTCCCCCCCCCAAAAAAAGAAAAGGGTCAAAAAAAAATAGTATAGGAGATAAAGCACTGGCCTTACAGATAGCTGACCTGGGTTTGATCCACGGCACCATATATGGTCCCAAGTGCTGCCAGGAGTGACCCCCGAACAAACAGGAGTGAGATCTGAGTACCACCAGGTATGGACCCAAACCAAAAGATGTGACACAAATAAGGCAATACTTTAACTTTCAGCAAAGAATTTCCAAGCTCTGTCCATTGAAGAGCTCAGAAAAACTACCGACTCATAAGCAACGGGCACCTTTTGCAACCAGACTCTGATCTCCAGTGCTGCTTTCCATGGAGGAGCAAGAGCCCTCAAAGGACAGAGAATGAAAAAGGGACATCTAGAATATTCTATGAGAGCAGACAAAACAAGAAAGCTAGCATGGTTGCAACCTCAGAACCATCCAGCCAAGAAAGGGAACACAGCCTAGGAACACTGTTACTGTCACTGTCCTCCCATTGTTCATCGATTTGCTCAAGCGGGCCCAGTAACATCTCCATTGGAGACTTTGTTGTTACTGTGTTTGGCATATCAAATACATCACAGGTAGCTTGCCAGGCTCTGCCGTGCGGGCGAGATACTCTTGGTAGCTTGCCAGGCTCTCCGAGAGGGGCGGAGAATCGAACTCAGGTCGGCCATGTTGGCTGTGCGCAAGGATAACGCCCTACCACTGTGCTATCGCTCCAGCCCCAGCCTAGGAACACAATCACAGCAATTAACAGTGAATGACCTTGAGAAATAAGAAGTATCAAGAAGTTATTTTATGAAGGTCTCACTGCCAACTTGAAGAGGACTTTTACCATCAAAACAACCTTCATGAGGGGCCTGAGCAATAGTACAGCGAGTAGGGTGTTTGCTTGCCTTGCACGTGGCCAACCTCTGTTCGAACCCTTGCATCCCGCATAGTCCCCCAACCACTGCCAGGAATAACTCCTGAGTGCAGAGCCAGAAGGAACCCCTAGGCATCACTGGGTGTGACCCAAAAAGCAAAACAAACAAACAAACAAACTTTGTGAGCAGAAAAAATGAGAAAAGAATGAAAACTCTAATTGTTGTATTAAAATCATACGCATATAAAGATACTAAAAATGGGCCAGAGTGATACACAGTTGATCTGGGTTGGATCCTTGGCATCCTATATGGTCCCCTGCGCATGGTCAGGAGTAATTCAAGTGCAGAACCAGGAGTCACTTGCTGGGTGTGGCCCAAAACAAAACAAAAAACAAAGAAAACCCCCCTTAATGAGAGTTTTTTTTCTGTCCATTCTTCTGAAAAAAAGAAACTAAAAAAAAAACCAAAAGGAATTATTACAATTATTTATGAACTATTTTTCTGAACTGATAAGGAAACCAAAAAAATTCTGTTAGAATTGTAGGTAACTGGGATAACAATCATTAAAACTTAAATGAATGGAAAACTTCATGGGAAAACCTGGGGACTGTAACACACACTAGGAGAGGAAACCAGACATAACTGGTTGTTTTTTTTTTGTCTGTTTTTTTGCTTTTTGGGTCAGACCCGGTGATACACAGGGGTTACTCCTGGTTCATGCACTCAGAAATTACTCCTGGGACCATATGGGAATCGAACCTGAGTTGGCCACATGCAAGGCAAAAGTCCTACCTGCTGTGCTGTAACTGTGTATCTTTTGACACAACAGGAGGTGACTGTTGCCACTTCAGAAATGTACTGAGAGCAAAATCACAGCCATAACAGTAATAGTGATCAACCCTGGAATACTGGGCTAGGCTGCAGAAAAGGGACACTTTCACTTTGTCATTTCCTCTAGGCGAATGTTATACTAGTTTCCTTCTTGTTTATTTTATTCTGAGGATCACACCCTTTGGTACTCAGAAGTTTCTAGGGATCTAACCCTGGCCCTGTGCGTTCCAGGCACTTGCTCCACAGGCCATAATTTTCATTTAAAAGGTTAGGAGGGGCTGGTGTGATAGTACAGTGGGGAGGATGCTTGTTTCACATGGGACAGATCTGGGTTTGATATCTGCATCCCATATTGTCTCCCGAGTCCCACCAGGAGTGAATGATCCCTGAGTGCAGAGCCAGGAGCATTGCTGGGTGTGGCTCAAACACCAAAAACCAAAACCAACCAACCAACAAACAAAAAACCCAAACTTTTTAAATTTATTTAAAAATAAAAACGGTTACAAGCATTCATTAACTTCTGGACTTTGCTGCACCTATTTTTTTTGCTTAGAGTACTTCCTAACTTTGAAGGTCCGGGTGTTGAACTGAGGTGTTGGGGCGCCTCCTGTACCTGGACACCTGAGCCCCATTCATCCACCCCTTGAAGTTGACCTGCTGATGTCATAGCCAGGGGCTCTACAAAAGGGGTCCTGCGATTGTGGGATGTAGTTTGTCAAGGGGTCATTCCAACTTCTTCTACTTCACTTCCATGGAGAGCCCACAGAAGGGGTACTAATTCTTTCTCTCTTTTTTTGTGGTGGGTGTGGTGTGAGTTTGGGGGATTTGGTCAGGGCCTCTCCCTGAGTTACGCCCAAATGGGCTAATGCATTGCAGGGGAAGGTGTCACAGCAGGCATGGGAGGGCTTTTGGGGGATCCTTGACCCTGACCTTTGGTTTTTCCAGGGATGCCCACCCTGGACCAAGGACTGTCCCTTCACATCTTGTGGAGGTCCAGCTCCAGTGGCCTCCAGGGTGCTTTCCAAGGGAAGTCCGCTCCTGAACTTCAGTTGTCCCTTCACGTCCTGTGGGGGTCCATCCCCCCTTGGCCTCTTTCCAGGAGTGCCTGCCCCGAACAGTGACTGTCCCTTCATGTCCTGTGGAGGTCCAGCCCCTGTGGCCTGCAGGGCACTTTCCAGGGATGCCTGCCCCAGAGTGGCGACTGTCCTTTCACATCCTGTGAGGTCTAGCCCTGTGGCCTCCAGGGTATCTTCCAGAGATGCCTGCTCTGGAGTGGCAACTGTCCTTTCAGGTCCTGTGGGGGTCTGTCCTCCCTTGGCCGCTGGGCTCTTTCTGGGGATGCCCACCCTGGAGCAGCGACTGTCCCTTCACATCCTGTGAGGGTCCAGCCCCATGGCCTCCAGGGAGCCTTCCAGGGATGCGCACCCTGGAGTGGCGACTGTCTCTTCACATCCTGTGGAGGTCCAGCCAGTGGCCTGCAAGACGCTTTCCAGGAATGTGCGCCCCTGAGCGGTGACTGTCCCTTCACGTCCTCTGAGGTCCAGCCCCGTGGCCTGCAGGGCACCTTCCAGGGATGCCCACCCCGGAGTCCCTTCACATCCCATGGGGGGGAGGGGGTCCATGCCCCCTTGGCCGCTGGGGCTCTGTCCGGGGATGCCCCTGCCCTGGAGCAGCGACTTGTCTCTTCACATCCTGTGGAGGTCCAGCCACAGTGTCCTGCAAGGCGCTTTCCAGGGATGCGCGCCCCGGAGCGACGACGGTCCCTTCACATTGTGTGAGGGTCTAGCCCCGTGGCCTGCAGGGCACCTTCCAGGGATGCCTGCCCTGGAGCAGCGACTGTCTCTTCACATCCTGTGGGGGTCCAGTCACAGTGTCCTGCAAGGCGCTTTCCAGGGATGCACACCCCGGAGGGACGACCGTCCCTTCACATCCTGTGAGGGTCTAGCCCCGTGGCCTGCAGGGCACCTTCCAGGGATGCCCCTGCCCTGGAGCAGCGACTGTCTCTTCACATCCTGTGGAGGTCCAGCCACAGTGTCCTGCAAGGCGCTTTCCAGGGATGCGCGCCCCGGAGCGACGACCGTCCCTTCACATCCTGTGAGGGTCTAGCCCCGTGGCCTGCAGGGCACCTTCCGGGGATGCCTGCCCTGGAGCAACAACTGTCTCTTCACATCCTGTGGAGGTCCAGTCACAGTGTCCTGCAAGGCGCTTTCCAGGGATGCACACCCCGGAGCGACGACCGTCCCTTCACACCCTGTGAGGGTCTAGCCCCATGGTCTGCAGGGCACCTTCCGGGGATGCCTGCCCTGGAGCAACAACTGTCTCTTCACATCCTGTGGCGGTCCAGTCACAGTGTCCTGCAAGGCGCTTTCCAGGGATGCACACCCCGGAGCGACGACCATCCCTTCACATCCTGTGAGGGTCTAGCCCCGTGGCCTGCAGGGCACCTCCGAGGGATGCGCGCCCCGGAGAGCGACCGTCCGGTCCCGTCACGTCCTGTGGGGTCCGGCCCCGGCCTCAGGCTGCCCGCCTGAGAGCCCCCACGGCGCTGAGGAGGAGCCGGCTCCATCATGCCCCTGACAAAGGGCCCGGGCGCGCGCGCGTGTCTGTGTGCGCGAGTGTGTGTGTGTGTGTGTGTGTGTGTGTGTGTGCGGTTTCAACGGTGCGCTCGGAGCCGCGAGGCCCGGGACGCGCGTGGGCGCAGCCGCGGCGAGTCGGGGGGCGGCCAGCCCGGCTGACTTCCAAGCGGTCCGCCGGCTGCGGCCGCCATTTTGTAGGGTGGGCTGCGCCGACGACGCCGGCCGCGAGCCCCGCGCGCCTCAGCGGGACGACGTGGACGGCGCCGAGAGGAGGCGGCGGGGGAGCCGCGCGCACGCGCGCGCGCGCCGGTGCGTGTCTGTGTGCGCGCGCGCGCGCGCGCGCCTCGCTCCCGGGGCCCGGCGCGCATGCGCACCCGCGCGGCCGCGGGAGGCGGGGGTGGGGCCGGGCTCCCGAGTGCGCATGCCCGGCGGGAGGGCGCCCGCGCGGTACCTGGAGGCGGCGGCGGGGGCGAGGGAGCCGGGCGGCGGGCGCCAGGGCGCGTGCGCGAGGGAGCGAGGGGGCCCGCCGCGGAGGGGAGGGGGCGCCCGAGCACGCGCGCGGGAGCCGGGGCCTCGGGGGAAGTCTCGCGAGATCTGCGCGCCGCTATATAGGTGCGCAGGGAACCCGCGTCCTTTCCCTGGTGCGATTCCGTCCTGCGCGCCGCTCCTCCGCCGCAGCGGCCGCGTGTCTCCGCTCGCCCCCTCCGCCGCGCCCGTGCGTGCCCCCGCCCCATGGAAGATTCGATGGACATGGACATGAGCCCCCTGAGGCCCCAGAACTACCTTTTCGGTAACGGCCGGCCGGGGTGGGCGCGCCGGAGCCAGGCCGCGCGGGGCCTGCCGCCCGCCGGGGATGCGGCGGTGCTGGCCGGCCGGCCGGGCGGGCGGGTGGGTGGGTGGGAGGGAGGGTGGGAGTCGTTGGTGCCGGCCAGGGCGGCTGCAGCCCCCCGGGGAGTGGCCGGCGGGGCCCCTGCAGGGCCGGCGATGCTGGGGCGTGCGCGCTGCAAGACCCCGGGCCTGCGGAAGGGGTCCGGAGCGTCCGCCCGGGGGACGCGATCGGGAGGCCCCCCGCGCTGCTCGCCGGCCTGATTCTGAAACTCCCCACGCCCCCCTGGGTGGGGGTGCCGGTCAAATTGCATTCCGAGCCTCGGATGCCGGGGCCAGGCTGGGTGGTGCTGCAGAGCAGGAGGCGGGTTCGTGGGGTGCGGCCCGGGCCCCCCTCTGCTGCGGGTGCCGGGATAACCAGCCCCCCCCCCCGTGCGTGGGCGCCCCCGGGGGTCTTCGGGCTCCGGGTGGAGACCGAGCGCCCCTCCGAGGCTTCGTCCGCTTGCTGGGGGAGGGGCGGCGCGGCGGGGTGTGTGGAGGCCGCAACCGCTGGGAGCACGTGGTTGCCACGTGGTTGGGGGGAGGAGCGGGGGTGTGGGCGCTCCAGCATCCGGGTCTCCGGGGGTACCCCGGCCCCCCGCCTCCGAAGGTCGAGGTGGGGCGCCGTGGGAGGTGGTCGCGCCCGCGATTCCTGAGGTCTTTGTTCAGGGCTTTCCCCCGTGGTGGGGGATTGCTTCCCTCCCCCTCGCCCGGTGCCGCTGCGGTACCTGGGATTTTCGTGTCCCCCCAGCCCCCACCCCTTGGCCGGAGGTGGTCCTCTTGGAGAAAGTGCCCTTAAGGGGGAGGGTGCTCGGTCTTAAACGTGAGACCCGCTACCGGTAGTGAATAAATGAGGCCTTGGAGCCGGGAGGTGGCGGGTGTAGGTTGCAAAAGCTTTTGTTTAAAAGCAAATAAAAAAAAGACGGGGGAGGGGCTGCTGGTTAGTCCATAAAGCCCTGGGGCTGTTGGATTCCTCCTTTAGGGCAGGGAAGCCTCGGGCCCCGCGGGCAGGCAGGGTTTCCCTGCTAGTGGGCCTGCCTGCTCCGGTGTTGACTTTTTGTTTCCAGGGTGGTGGTAAGCGGGCGCCTCTAGGCCCCGAGTTGGTTTTCTTTCTATGCAATATCGAGGCCTTTAGATGGGGCCGCTTTGCTCCTGGCCGGGTTTGGGTTTTGCGGAACCGGGGAACAGGTACGGCTTGTGCTGCTACAGCTCCTGCTGCCACCTGTAACCCTTCGCCACATCCTTGCCTTGACATAATTAATTGGAGGGCGGGGCGCGGGTGCATTTCCATTACTTGCAGGAGGCGAGAAGAGCTGATGCCTGCAACAAGTCTTCAATTTTAACATTGTATGTCGGGGTGGAGCGTCCCCCTGTGCAATATTTCCCCTTCAATTTTTTACCGACTCTCCTAGCCTGTTCCCACAGTGCAGTCTCTTAAGTTACTGGTTGCTTTTTCTCCCGTACAGGTTGTGAGCTAAAGGCAGACAAAGATTATCATTTTAAAGTGGATAACGATGAAAATGAGCACCAGCTGTCTTTGAGAACGGTAGGGGCACTTTCAAAATTGCCTCTTGGATCTCTCTTGATTTCAACTTTAGTTCGTTCCTATTCGTGCGCCCTATCTGCATCCTTTCTACAATTGTGATTTTGTTGCTGCATGTAGACCTGTGTCCGTGTGGCATCTTTACCTCTCAATTTTGTTTCCAGGTAAAGTCCAGTTAAACTTTTGTTAGCCCCTGGAGTGTAGTGAGACCTTCCCTCTGGGTTCTAAGCCCATCTTAGCTTAACACATACTAGGTGTTCTCTCTGAGGTGGCATAAATCGAGGGACCAGCAAGATGATCAGGATACAGGAGTTTGGTGCTTCTCTTGCACGTGACTGAGTTCACTTCAATCCCTGGCATCCCATGGGGTCCTCTGAGCACAGCTGGGTATGGCCCCCAAACAAGTGATGGCAAATACTCCAAGTAAGAGCATCTGCTGAGGTCCTGTTAAGCGTGAAAACACTGGCACAAATGCCATTGGTGAGAGCAGTGGAAGGTCGTGGACTGCTTCACCGGTTCTGAGCCCAGAGCCTGAAGTGCTGTTCTTTCTGTTTGCAGGTCAGTTTGGGGGCTGGTGCCAAGGATGAGCTGCACATTGTCGAAGCGGAAGCCATGAATTACGAAGGCAGTCCCATTAAAGTGACACTGGCAACTTTGAAAATGTCGGTGCAGCCAACGGTGAGCAGCGCCCACCTTAAGATTCCATGTCGGTTAAATCCAGTCGTTTCCCAAGAGGGCTGGGAATATGGGACGGGGAGTGAGGAGCTTTGAGTGCATATGGGGGGGACACTTAACTGTTGCTTCCCTTAAGAGATTAGGGGGCACTTGTTCTAAGGGGGCGTGACCCACATTCGTTTGGGAACCTCTGGTTTGATCCCATCCCATGTAAGTTCTCCAAGGGGATAGGATAGGGTGTTTGGACACTGCTGTATCTGGCTGTGGGGCTGGGTGAGAAGAGTGATATTGGAGCATGGTATCAGAGGTTCTTGGGCTGTATCTTGTGTTTGCCCATCACACCTGGAATGCACACGTGGTCAATAGGATTTATGGCACGCGTTTCCCCATTCTGGCCACAAAATTCAGTGATTTTGCAATCTGCTCCAGGTTTCCCTCGGGGGCTTTGAGATCACCCCGCCGGTGGTTCTGCGGTTGAAGTGCGGTTCCGGGCCTGTGCACATCTCCGGGCAGCACTTGGTTGGTACGTGACTGCTCTGGGGGAGCCTCGCTGCCTTGCCCAAGCTTGGGGCCGGGGATGGGGGCACCCTGGGAAGGCTTCTCGCCGAGTTCCTTATTTGAGTGACTGATAAGGATCTGTTTTCAGCCGTGGAGGAAGATGCAGAGTCAGAAGATGAAGAGGATGACGACGTGAAGCTCTTGAGCATATCTGGGAAGCGTTCTGCTCCTGGGGGCGGCAGCAAGGTGCCACAGGTAGGTGTGGCCTTTGTTCGGGGACCTCCGTGGGGGGGTTGGGGTGCCCGGGCTCGAATCTGAACACCAGGCATGCATTCAGCTCTTTCGGAGAAGTCTGGTCCTTTAATTCTGGTCTTTGGGTGGTTGGGATCACTGCTTGCTCCTGGGATTGTTGACTTGTGGGTTTTTTTTCTTTTAATAAAGAAAAAAGTAAAGCTTGCTGCAGATGAGGATGAAGACGATGACGACGATGATGACGACGACGATGAGGAGTGAGTATGATTTTGGACACTTTGCAGTTGTATGGCGCAGTTCAAGAAAACCATTCGCCGAGGTCATCCTATGGGATTAACTAAGTGGTCGTCTGTTGGAAGTGGTCAGCTGTTGGTGTGGGGAAAATAAACAGGATATTGGCGGGCTTGTGAGCCTTTTTGGTCATATATTTCATCATCATTTTTAGACAATCCTGATGCAACATTTCCTTAAAAATGCAAGTCTGGAGCCAGGGTGTATTTTTACATGACAAGGAGAGTAAGTTGAATAATCCCAGATGTTTTCATTCATTCCTAAAAGGTGTATTGGCGTGTTGGAAATGAGATTTGATGGGATGAGTTTGATCACGCTCAGGTGAACATGTACAGGACATAAATAACTTCTTGTAAGTTGTCCTTTGTACATGATGTGGCATCTGGAACTCAGACCAGTACGAGGCCTCTTGAGTTCGTGGTGTTCAGGGTTAGTGAATGTCCAGCTTATTCACTAAGATGTTGTGTTCTTGGAGAAGGACCGCACTGGTATTTGTGGGGTGTCTGCTGTGGAAACAGTGCAGCACGCTGGTAACCTTGGCTGTTTCCACCTTCGTGTCTCTGGAGTTGTCTTTGTTTAGGTAGCAAAGAATAGATGTTACCAAACAAGTTTTCAGAAAGCGGAAAAATTTCTTGCATAATAAGCAGGAAGAGTTCATGCCTCAGGGTGAAGATTTGGTGGCATTTTGGTCTTGCAGCAACCTTGGGAAAAGATGACTTAAGTTGAAATGGTGTGGAGGCTGGAGGCCAGGGAACGCACTAGGCGGATCTAGTTGCTCAGGGCCTGCAGTGGCCCCGAAGGACATTTTAGCCAGTGCAGCAGGTAGGGTGTTGGCCTTGACCTTGGACTGGGTTCAGTCCTCAGTGTCCCAGCTGGTCACCTGGGCACTACTGGGTGTGGGTCCAAAACAAATGCATCATTTCAGTGGGGGGGGGATATCCTAGTCAGTTGCTTATAAAAAATTTGGTATTTTATTCTTAATGGGAGTGGAAGAAGAGATGAAATTCTTCGGCCAGAATTAACCCAAAGACCCTTAGGAAATCACCTGAACTGCGCCTCAGTCTTGGTAGTATCCAAGTCTCACCCTCCCTGTCATACTGGAACAATGGCTGTTGGTTCCTATGCTGTCAGAAAAAATAGAACAGTAACAACACCCCCCACCCTCCCATCTGGTCAGCCACTAACTTCTTTAGATGTTACCTATAAATACGGTAGAAATGTTCTTATGTACTATTACCACTTCAGAAGATTGTTGCTTTTTCTTTTTCTTTTCTTTTTTTTTTTTGCTTTTTGGGTCACATCCAGAGATGCACAGGAGTTACTCCTGATTCCATGCACTCAGGAATTACTCCTGGCGGTGTTCAGGGGACCATATGGGATGCTGGGAATCGAACCTAGGTTGGCTGCGTGCAAGGCAAACGCCCTACCCGCTGTGCTACTGCTCCAGCCCCGGATTTTTTTTTTTTTTTTTTTTTGCTTTTTCTTTTTGGGTCACACCCGGCGATGCACAGGGGTTATTCCTGGCTCTGCACTCAGGAATTACCCCTGACGGTGCTCAGGGGACCTTATGGGATGCTGGGAATCGAACCCAGGTCGGCTGCATGCAAGGCAAACACCCTACCCTCTGTGCTATCGCTCCAGCCCGTTTTGTGTTTTTATTTTATTTATTTATTTACTTATTTATTTTTTGCTTTTTGGGTCACACCCGGCGATGCACAGGGGTTACTCCTGGCTCTGCACTCAGGAATTACCCCTGACGGTGCTCAGGGGACCTTATGGGATGCTGGGAATCGAACCTAAGTTGGCTGCGTGCAAGGCAAACGCCCTACCCGCTGTGCTACTGCTCCAGCCCCGGATTGTTTCTTTTTTTTTTTTTTTTTCTCTTTTTCTTTTTGGGTCACACCCGGCGATGCACAGGGGTTATTCCTGGCTTGTGCACTCAGGTATTACTCCTGGCAGTGCTCCGGGGAACCATATGGGATGCTGGGAATCGAACCTGGGTTAGCCACATGCAAGGCAAACGCCCTCCCCGCTGTGCTATCACTCCAGCCCCAGATTGTTTCCATTTTTGAAAACAAATGTTAGAACACATAATTTACCTCTTAACACAGGTGAATTTTTTTTTTTCATCTTTAAAGAGGACCTATTTTTTTCCTGTAAAGCATTTCACCACGTTGGATGCCAAATTCGCAGAATATACTTTTAACACAGAGTTGAATGAAGTACGTAATAAGGTGGGGTTTTTTTGTTTTTTTGCTTTTTGGGTCACACCCAGCGATACTCAGGGGTTCCTCCTGGCTCATGCACTGAGGAATTACTTCTGGCGGTGCTCAGGAGACCATATGGGATGCTGGGGATCAAACCTGTGTTGGCTGTGTGCAAGGCAAAGGCCCTGCCCACTGTGCTATTGCTCCAACCCCAAGGTTTTTTTTTCCCCCCATTTAATTTAATATGTTTCTGTTCTTGCTTAATCTTGTTACTGTGATGGTGCGACATGGTGTGACATGTCTAATGCACTGTGTGGAGTGAGCCCTGAGGCATGTGTGCCTGCCCCTCCCCCAATATTTCTGTATGCAAATTCTGTACCTGGAGCCCTGTGGACTGTGCGGCCACCTTTGGAGCCATCCCATTTCACCGAGTGTCTCCAGACTTCATCCACACACAGCAGGATTTCTTTGGGACCCAGGATCACTCAGTACAGCAGTTTGTCTCAGATATGTGACCAAAACTTGGCTCTGCCCCTCCCCCCCAAAAAAAAGACTTGAACTTTTTTTTATTTTTTTAATCAGTTTTTTTTTCTTTTTGGTTTACACCCAGCGATGCTCAAGGGTTACTCCTGGCTTTGCACTCGGAGTTACTCCTGGTGGTGCTTGGGACCATATGGGATGCCAGGGATCCAGCCCAGGTTCGATAGCCCCACTTGAACATTTTTTATGCGTCACAGTTTGGTCTTCCTTTAGCCAGTGCTGGATATTGGGTTTTCTTCCATCTCCTACCATACTGCCACACGGGAACTTGGATGCATAGAATCTCCCCAAACGTGCCGGCTCACCCCCAGATTGTGACATTTTTCACAGGTCTCAGTGCTAGGCCTTGAGGCTTGTGCTCTTTGCAGGTGTGGGATTGCAGTAACCTCTAATAATAGAGGTTAATAATAATAATAGAGTCAGTAACCTCTATTCTCTCCCTAGTGATGATGAGGATGACTTCGATGATGAGGAAGCAGAAGAAAAAGCTCCAGTCAAGAAAGTAAGTGCGAGCCAGATTGCCAGAAACAGCGAGCAGTAAGAGGTTTTAGTGCCTTATCACTGAAGTTTGTAGTCTGTGAACTCTGTTTTGGGGCTGTGATTTACTTAATAATCAGCCTTGAGTGGTTGCAGGGTAAGCTCTGCAGGCAGTGGGGTGGGATAAGGTCTCTCCCTGTTGTCTTCTGTCAGCCCTTCCAGAGGCCTTTTGTCTTCTGAATTGTTGCCCCTTTCAACCTTGGTGATTTTCTTACCTGCTTTAAGCAGTTTTTATTTATACCAATGTCTGTTCTGTAGACATTGATTTCAGATCAATTTCTTGTTGCAGTCTATACGAGATACTCCAACCAAAAATGCACAAAAGTCAAACCAGAATGGAAAAGACTCAAAACCATCAACACCAAGATCAAAAGTAAGTGGCAAAACCCCAGCCCCCCATTGAAGCAGTTGGGGAACTCCAGCTCTGATGCTGGCAGCCTGGGTTGTCTGCTTGAAACTTGGTGGAACTGGAAAGGAGGCCAGAGCAAGGATGAGCCGGGCCTGCTTTAAAGGACAGCTTGCACTTTATTCAGTGAGCAGCGGTCCTTTAAAGATGAGACAAAAAAAAAACACAGGGAATTGAACCTAACTTTACCCCCTAGGGTCAAGAATCTTTCAAAAAACATGAGAAAACTCCTAAAACACCGAAAGGACCCACTTCTGTAGAAGACATTAAGGCAAAAATGCAAGCAAGTATAGAAAAAGTGAGTATGCGCATGTTTCCTTAAAGTGAATCCAGTGGGAGGGTCTCTTCCTAGTTAGATGGCTCCAAGTAGCTTAACTCAAACATGGGCTTACTTGTGCTTTGTCAGAAGTGGACAGATAACACGAAAACCTTGTCCTGGTGTGAGGTGCTGTCAGCCAGCAGGGGGCATGAGAGTCTCATCTGTGCACAGCTGGACTCGGGCAGCTTGCTCTCTGCAACTGCTGACTCCTAGTTGGGTCCTCTTTCTTGGACTGTCTGGGCTTTTGGATCCAGTGAAACTTGACACACAGCTTTCCCATTGGTATGTTTGCCTCACCTGGTACTCCATAGCTGTTCGGTCCAGAGTTGAGTCTCAAAGAATGATGGTCATTATGGGGTGAAAATTGGAGTGAGGTTCATTTTCTCCTTGAGAGAGAAAATGTGAAATCGTACTAATAGTTTGAAAATAATTGGGAGTTCATTCTGTTGTTTCCTGCAAATTTCCTATTGAAGGCAGTACCTACTTTTGATGAAAGATGGGACAAGCGTAAAGGGATTTCCTCGTCGATTTCATAAACCCTTTAGACTCAAGATTACACTGGAGTCTAGTTAATGACCATTTGGGTCTCTAGCCTTTAAAGTGTTGAAAAGAGGAAGGTGTCTCAAATTTGATACCGGGGGCAAAGTGGTTGAATAGAATAGGCAGTCCAGCGGACATCTGAGTGACCACAGTCGCGGACTCATTCTCTTTTGGGTCATGTTCACAGTGCCTGGGTCTGTACCCAGGAACCATGTGTGCCGGGCTTCCAGGTGTATAAGACTTCAAACACTTACTGAAGCACGCATGTATTTTTAAAATAGATGGGGGGAGCTTGGGCAGAACATTAATGTGGGTATATTAAACCTGGGTGCTGTAGAGGTGTCTTTCTGGGCCTAAATCAGACTCACCGAAATGAAAGCCTTGGGAGGAGAGGTGTGGACCATCTAGCATGTGATAATGAGAGACCCCTGTCTGTACCTGAACGCTGCTTTTGTCTTCATAGGGTGGTTCTCTTCCCAAAGTGGAAGCCAAGTTCATCAATTACGTGAAGAATTGCTTCCGGATGACCGACCAGGAGGTAATGATTTCTGGAGATTTGATCAAACTTAGGATTCTTAAATCTTTTCAATGGAGTGCTTGAAAATTCTTCCGAATTTATTTGGCAGCCGCGAGAAGATAACTTTGAGTATATTTTTCCAAGCTTTGTACAGTGGGCAAATTGCTTGGTTGCTGGATTTGGCTTGATTTTTTTTTTTCATCCTTGATTTTTGGTTAAGGAAATGAGCTGTGGTTTTCCTTGCTGCTTCGTTTGGCTACCTGGGGCCGTCTGGCCCTCAGTTTGTGAGAGTTGGTAAAAAAGCATTTTCTCCATTGATTTGAAAGGAAGTGAGCGTGCTGTGCTTCTGCAGACCTTACTGTAAGCGCTGGAAGCTGCACAGTCAGCAGTCTGAGAAGGAAGCTGAGGCAGTAAACACGTACTGGGGCGCCTAGTGCAGGAGACACAATGCCTGCGACCCACAACACAGCAGTGTTTAAGAAACAAGGTGCAGGTGGAAGATGCGGCCATAGAGCAGGGCTGGGTATGTTGCAGCTAGTCCGGGCTGAGCCACTTAGGGATGGAGGAGGAGGCTCAGAAAGGCTTGATGGTGGCCTGCGCTCCAGCGTGAGCCCCAGGGCTTGGGAATGGGAAAAGGCTTTGATAAAGCTGCTTCGTTAAAGAGCAACTCAGAATATTCTTATGATCTGAGTATATGAATATAGAGCCAAGATCATGCATAAATGTAGCTAAGGATAGCTTGGTATTTACTTGTAGTCTGCTGACATGAGCATGTTTTCTTAGCACACAGAAGGATGTAGGAAATGTAAAAACACCTTGGTTTGTGTCAGCCATTTCTATAAAATGGGGAATTGAGGAATTTATACTGTATCAAGGAATTTTCTGTTGGCTTTTTTTTTTTTCAGTATTCCATGTACACATGCATTTGTAGGCTTAGAAACCAGCTTAGCTGCTGTTTTTCTTCCAGTCCTAAAGCTGAATTAAGGTTTGCCAAATTGGTCTCAATCCTTCCTCTTGATTTCCTGAACTGAGCTGTTCAGTGAATTGGTACAATTGGCTTTGCTTACAAAGAATCCCATGATTTTATGTCTGAATCGAAATATTCGAAGTTAAATTATTCTGAGTATAAATTGCTTTGAAGTAAGTTCTTAATTATGTAGCACGGACCTTTCTGGCGGTAGGATGAAAAATAGATCTGTTGGGCTGTATGGAGAGACAGGGTTTAATTTATTGGTGTCTGTGAAGTGTTGTGGTTCCCTAACCACATTGCTTTTTTTTTTTCCAGGCTATTCAAGATCTCTGGCAGTGGAGGAAGTCTCTTTAAGAAAATAGTTTAAACAGTTTGTTAAAAAATTTTCCGTCTTATTTCATTTCTGTAACAGTTGATATCTGGCTGTCCTTTTTATAATGCAGAGTGAGAACTTTCCCTGCCGTGTCTGATAAATGTTGTCCCGGTTCCATTGCCAAGAATGTGTTGTCCAAAATGCCTGTTTAGTTTTTAAAGATGGAACTCCACCCTCTCGCTTGGTTTTAAGTATGTATGGAATGTTATGATAGGACATAGTAGTAGAGGTGGTCAGACAGATGGGAATGGTGGGGAGACGAAAATATACATGTGAAATAAACTCAGTATTTTAATAAAGTAGCACTGCTTCTCTGTTATTTCCCGCCAAGCTTCATCCGAAAAGGAAGTGCCCCTAGCTGAGTGGCACGCTCTCAATTCCGGTGATAAATTGTTTGCCTTAGCCCCCTGCAAAGGGGTTAGCCCCCAGCTGACATTTTTTTTTTTGCCACTGAAGGTTTAGACTTTACATCTCCTGACGCTTTTTTCCGCCAGTCTGATCAGACCTTTCCACCTGGCCTAGCCTCTTTCCACTGCCAAAAAAACCTGGCAGCTGTCCTCAACCCAGTTCTTAATCAGAACAAACTGACTTGTCATTATTTTCTTGATTTGCCCAAAATAATAGACTGTATCAATCCACTTGGGATGTGTGGGAGGGATGCTTATAGGCCCTAATGCCAGATGTCCTACCAACTGCCTGCTGGTTGAGTCAGGATCCTGGCTGGGGCATCCTCAGTACCCAAATAAGTGAGTAGTTTTGCTGAGAGTTAATGGGGAAGCAGTGGTCAGGCTCGTGAATAATCCTGAACATCCTCTAGGATATTCCTCCTCAGTCCTCCTTTAAACTTGAGGAAGGAGAGCGAATTGTATTGAGTTTTGTGTGCTTGGTTTTTTGGGGGTGGAGGCAGACCTGACAAGTAGCTCCTCATCCGTCCCATTGCTTTTCTCACTTTGCTTCTTAGCCTACTGAAAGGTCATCCGGTGTATCAGCAGCTCACTCCATGCTGACCAAGCTAGAAGACACGCCAGGAAGCTTTGGGCACTGGCTGTCCCTGGGGGTAATTTTCCTAGTGATAGGAGAGACAAGTGGTCATTTAGATATATTTTGTTTGGGCCACACGTGGCGATGCTCAGGTGTTACTCCTGGTGGTGCTCGGGAACCATGGATGCCAGGGGTCCCAGTGGGCTGCTGCAAGGCACACACACACACCGTGCTGGCTATGCTCTCCAGCCCCCTAGACCTTTTCCTGGGCTGGTGTTAACGCTGCTGATTATCTACTTTTCCTCTCAGGACGTGTCTCCCTGGAGTAGTTCTGCATTTTAATGGAGGTTCTATAGGAGAGTGTAAGTACATCAACTTGATTTAAAATATATGCAAGGCTTGCATGCCCACAAACCAAGTGCTGTGTGTTTGGATTTGGAACCAGACTCGGCAGTGCACAGAGCTTGCTCCTGGTGGTGCTGTGTGTCAGCCACATGCAAGGCCAGTAACTACACTGTTCTCTGAGGTCCCTTACCTCACAGGGGCCACACCTGTCATTGCCCAGTCTCCCAGTAGGGCTGGGGTTGGCAAGGCCAGCGCCCTCCCTACTTTATACTATCGCTCAAGTCCCCTTCCTTCAATTTGGACATTTCAATTCAGGCAATTTCTTCTCTGGATTTTCGAGCCACACTTTTGCTATTGGCTTTGGTTTTATTTTCGGGAATCACTCGAGGGTGCTCTGCGGGCTAGCTGTGGTGCTGAAAGTAGAACTGGGCTTGCTACAAGCAAGGCCAGTGCCGTAACCAAAACTAGCCATCTAGAAATTGGTGTCTGCACATTTGCCCCAAACCATCCGTACCTCGGGTGGCCCTCCCAGGCCCAGAGGTATGCTTCTTAGTATTGGGGTTAATTAAACTTCACTGTTAAGCAATGGATTGGCCTTGTTACTTGGTCTTGCTACTCACCTCTGACAGCTAATCGGATTCAATAACTTTCCGCTCAGTGTCAGATATTGTGCTATATCGCTTGCTGTCCTGTCCTGCCCTTCTAGTTAATGGTGCTAGTTAATAGATAATAACCAAGTATGGTGATGATCTGAACAGTTATTCCCGGATTTGTAAATAAGGGGAATGTAAGGGGTTGCCGTTTTGAATGATTGAAGTACCTATTGCAGAACACAAATGTATGTTCATGACCCTTGCCATCCTAAAGCATTTTTGAATTTTTAAAAGAACAATAATAAAAGATGATTGCTTTTCCTTTGTCTCGAGTAGTTTTTCTGTGTTAGAAGGATCTGTGAGAGAAACTGGGCTTGTTCTTAGTGCGGGAAATTTATAGTACATCCACAAGGAACAGTATTGGAGTTTCTCAGTGCCTTTTGTTGGCTGCAAGCTGGTAGAGTAACTTGCATTTCTGTCCGCCTTTCTCTGAATGTGATTATAAATCACTTAAGTCTTGTGCCCGGAGCCCCATTTACTCTGTAGGCATTTTCTTGGGTCTTTGTTTTCAAATTCTAGCACACAGAAGTGTTGATCACCTTGTAACCTCTAAAAGGAGGAACTAGTGAGTTGACTTCAGTTTTGTCCATTTTCTTTTTCATCCACAAAACTCCTTCCGGACATCCCTGCCATCAAGCTGCAGTGATCTTCGACAGCTTCCCTACCTTTTTAATTGGACAGAACGTTTCTAGTCCTTGCAGACCCATTTTCCTAAGGATCATTGATCCTTCTCAAAAAGGGCACGTATTAGGGACAGCATTGATCTAAGAGCCACGCTAGGTTGTCAACACTGAATGCTGGCATTCTTTCACATTGGGCTGGGTTTTTTGGGTTTTGTTTTTCTTTTTGGGTCACACCCAGCGATGCTCAGGGATCACTCTTGGTTCTGCACACAGGAATTACTCCTGGCAGTGTTCGGTGGACGACCATATAGGATGCTGGGAATCAACCCGGGTCATCCACGTTCAATGCAGTCGCCCTACCAGCTGTGCTATAGCTCTGGCCCTGAATTAGGCTGTTATTTCTTAGACTTTGTGGGTGATCAGGTAAGACTGGAAAAGCAAGGGTGGGGGGCGGGGGACCTACTAGCGCAGTTGGGCAGTAAATGACCTACTGTCAAGAGTTCCCATTTGATGGCTTTAATCGTGTCATTGTGAGAAGGCTGCGACCTACACCTTCCAATTATTCATTTGTCATAGCCGCTGGCACCGTCCAAACTGGAGCCTGCAGGTGACACGCAGTTTAGATGATTGTTCGATACCTTTGGGCTGGTTCCTGACCTGCGTACAGGCCTGCTGTTTCTGGCACGCACAGCAAGTGGTTTTCAATCTGAACCTACAGATCCATGGGCCAGTGGCTGAAGACCCAAAGGTCTAAGATACAACTAACCACATGGTTAGTGAGGGGGAAGATCTGAGGATGAGGATGAGGGATAGTTTGGTTGTCCAAGAGAAAAGGGGTCACAAATACTGAATAGCAGTCAAGGGGGTGTGGGTTCTGGGGTGAACGGGGTCCAAGTTTTACTTCATTGCAGAAAGCCCAGGCTTCCCAGTGCCAAAGATCCAGTTGTTCCCTGACTCATGAACTTGGCATCAGAGATTCTGTTTGAAGCTGCGCTGGTTTTGGAAAACACTTCGGGAGTCTGAAGTGCTTTTGTTCAAACGTCTCGGTTCTACTGGAGCTGTGAGTCCCCCTTTCCGAGCTGGGGAATGCTCCCGTCCAAGACAATCTGCCCTCCAGATGATCCTGAACTTTACCGGCTGGGCCTGGAGAGGTGGGACGGTGTCTTGTTCATCATTTCACACTGGGCTGGGAGGAGTCAGCTAGAATGCAGGACAGCTGCCCCAAGGCTCTGCAGAGAACCATCCTGGAGGGCCACCTCCCACCTGGCTAACAGGACATCCTCACCCAGCAGTCCCAGGGCCTGCTCCCAGGAGGCCTGGCTGGGGAAGTGTTTTTCTCTCTGGAGCCAGGAATAGCACACAGGTGCGGCCACCTCTTAGGGGACTGGAGTCCAGAGGTCCCGCCTGCACCTCCAGCCCTTTGAGCCCCCCATCTGCAAACACCTGGTCGGAACTTACAAACTGGATTTGGAGCCTCAGTCTCAAAGCCCTTGGGTAAACCTCCAGACAAATGGGTAGATAACGCAGGGTCGGAAGCAAATGCTTAAAAACAGCAACAGAGGCAGCTTAAGCTAAAGGCCTGTGGGGGAGGTGAGGGGTACAGGGGTGAGGTGCTGGCCTTGCATGCAGCCCCTTGCATGTGGTCCCCGAGTGTAGAGTCAGGAGTCAGCCCTGAGCTCTGTGCCCTCTTCTCTTCCCCCGAAAAATCTAAAGCCAGACTTCGTAGACAAGCTCGAATGAGTGTGATGGGGTTAGGAGGTTGCCTGAGAAGGACTCCCCTGGCTCCCTGCTGGCGTCAGGTCCTCAGGCATTGGCCAGCTTCCTTTCTCCCCTCTCTCCCATCCCCTGGCTAACCCAGCCCAGCACCTAGTCAATCTCCTTTCACCTGTGGGCATGGAACCCCTTTGATGAAACTGCCTTCAAGATTGATCAAGATCGGTGGCACAGCCCCGTTGGGAGCAGTCCTGTCCACTTACATCCATTCTCGAACCAGAATGTGGGCTGGTGTCAGCCGTTCTCCAAAACCAGTTCCAGCGGTGGAAAAAAAAAAAGCCAATTTTAATGTCGTCTAGTGCTTCCCCTAGAGGCTTCCCCCTCGCTGAGCTGAGCACCCGATCCTGGAAGGTTTTCCGTGCTTGTACCAGTGGCAAAACAGGCCATCTGTTCACCACCTCGGTGCTGGAGCTGTGAGCTGTGTTAATTAAATCACATTCAACCCCTGAGCACCGCCAGGAGTGACTGCGGGGACTAGTGAAGCCAGGAGTAACCCCTGAACATCGTCGGGTGTGGCCCCCCAAAAACCAAAACATAAAAAAAAAACCTGGGAAAAAGAAAAAGAAGCTTCTGTTTTGAAAGCCCCCTGCAAATAGCTTGCAGGGAGGTTTTCTGGTGTCTGGAACCAGGGCTGGGCGTCTCGTTTTTCCTATCATCCCATTTGGCTCGAGGACACACCGTTTTGACAGCACCTACCTCGGCTCATGCCCTGGTGAAGAAATGGGATTATCAGCCACAGCCAAAGACACCAGGGCAGCGCGAGCCAAATAGTCTGGATTCCTGCGTTCTGCTTTTTTGAGCTCGTTCTCCGGTTTCTTTTCCCACTCTGACCTGTTTCCCTTAGCATCAGGCCAAGGCGGAGCCTGGCCGTCGGGGGCCCGAGACAGCGAGACAGTTGGTGGGAAGGAGAGGAGCGGTGCCACGGGAGGGGGCAAGGGGCCCGCGCGGGGTGAGAAGTGGGTCCTGGGCAGGGCCGCCCAGCTGCGGACCTGTGCCAGGAGGCCGGAAGGAAGGGGCCTGGCGCGGCCGCCGAGCGGGGCTGCGACGCGGCCCGGGGCCGCTGGGTGGCAGCCGCGCGTTTCGCAGGGCGCCGTGGCTCGCCGGGGGCCCGCGGCGCGCGGGGAGCCGACCCCGGGGCGGCCAAGTGGGGCGCGGGGCGCGCGGAGGAGCCGGCCCGGGGAGCCCCCGCGGCCCGCCCCGGCCGGGGCACGGCGGCACGCCGGCCCCGCGCGGACCCCCGGGGCGGGTGGGCGCGACCCCCCGCGCCGCGGGGCCGCCCCGGGGGCCGGGCCGGGCCCGCCCCCTCCGCGGCACCCCCGGCGGGCGCCGCCGAGCGAGCGAGGGAGCGAGCGAGCGCGGGGCCGAGCGTGCCCGCCGCCGCCGCTCCGAGGCGCCGGCCGTGCGCCCGGGCGCGGAGCTCCGGCCGACCGACCGACCGACCGACCGACCGACCGACGGCGCCCACGCTCGCCGGCCGCGCGGCCGGGCCGGGGTCCGCGCCGCCTTTGATGTGGGCGCGGCGCCCCCGGGCGAGCCGAGCGCCCGTCCGGCCGCGCCCCGAGGGGGGAGCCCCCGGGCCCCGCATCCTCATTGTGCCGGCTCGGGCCCGGGCCCGCCCCCGGCCCCCCGCCCCCTCGCCGCCCGCGCGTAGAAAACGCCCCGGCGGCCGCCGCCAGGGGTGGGAGGCGGCGATGCGCACGGCCGGAGCGACGCGGAGGAGGAGACATGAGCCGGCGGGCGCCCAGACGGAGCGGCCGTGACGCGGGCGTGCTGCAGCCGCGCGCCCCGGCCCCGGAGCGCTGACCCCAGAGCGCGCCCCGGCCGCCCGGCCGCGCATGCCGCCCCGGGCCTGAGCCTCGGCGCCGACGCGCGCACGGACAGCCGGGGAGCCCGCCGCCCCGCACGGCCGGGGGCCCGCAGCCCCGGAGGGCGCGGATGCCGCAGGGCGCGCCGCGGAGCGCCCCGGAGCAGCAGAGCGCGCAGCGGCCGCGGCGGCAGCAGCAGCCGGCGAGCAGCGAGCAGCAGCAGCAGCAGCAGCGGCAGCAGCGGCGGCGGCGGCGGCGGCGGCGGCGGAGGCGCCCGGTCCCGGCCGCGCGGAGCGGACATGTGCAGGCTGGGCTAGGAGCCGCCGCCTGCCCCCCGCCCAGCGATGTATCCGGCGCCCTCCGCCTGCACTTGCCTGTAAGCGCCCGCGCGCCCCGGCCCGTCCGCGCGTCCGGCCGGCGCTCGGTCCGGCCGTCCGGCCGGCCGTCCGCCCGCGCGCGCGCGCCCCTTCCCCAAGCGCCGCTGACCGCCCCTCTCCGTCTCTCCTCCCCGCAGGTGTTTACACTTCCTGCTGCTGTGCTTCCAGGTACAGGTACGTGGGCTCCGCGCGCACCTCCCCCCCACCCCCGGCTCGGGGTCCGTGCCGCGCCCCCCTCCCCGCGCCCCACCCCTCCCGGGCGCCGAGCCCAGTGCACCTGTTCCCCAGGCGCCGAAGGGCGGCTCCGCGCGCGCCCTGCACCGCCGCCGCGCGGGGGGACCGGCCGGTCGCGGGCAGCGGGGCGCGGGGGCGTTGCGGCCGGGCGCGCGCGGGGGCGCCCCGAGCTCGGGGCCGCCGCGGTGGATGCGCCCCGGGGCCCCGGTCCGCCCTGCCCAGCGCCGCCGCCGCCGCCGAGGAGTTGGGACCCGGAGCGTTTCCTTCTTTCTGCGCGCTGCTTCCCAACAACAACATCAACAACAACAACAAAAAAGGCGCTTTTCAGCTTTTTCAGTCCGCGGAGCGAGAGCTTCAGTTGTAAATTACTCTTGTGGTTTCGAAGGCGTTTGCAGCACTGAGAGAAAGGGAGAAGGAGAGAGGGAGGAAAGAGAGGAAGGAGGGAGCGCGCGGGAGAGGACCGACCGGGGAGCGGGAGCAGAGGCAGAGGGGCGCCGGGGGCCAAGGGGCGGTGGTCTGCCCCGAACTCCCCAAGGTGGGGGTCCCAGCACCCTGGCCCCAGGTGATGGAGCCCTCACCTCGCCTCGCTCCCCGCGCACGCTCGCTCGCTCGCTCGCTCTCGTGAATCAGAAGAGGGCTTGGCGCGCAGCCTGGAAAGCACTTGCTAAAATCTGATCTGTTACTTCAGCAGCTCTCAGACTCGGGAAGGTCTTGGCACGCAGACAGTTGGAACGCCGTGGAAATGAAGGGAAAGGGAGGGGTGCAGGCAAGGAGAGGAGGGGAAGAGGGAGCGACTTCAGCGCCGATTGGAACCAGACCTGGGCAGCCTCAGCATGGGAGCGGGGCGGGGGGAGGGCTGGGGAGTGCCAGCTGCCCCGCGCCCCCCACCTAGACCTGCCCGGGAGATGGGGATGGGGGGGCTGGACCAGGAGCCACAAGCGCCCCTTCCACGCCCTCCCTGAGCACCGGGCAGGTGTCTTCACTGGCTGCCCCTGCAAGGGATGCTTAGGGGGTCGCCTCCCGGTTCCGTGGGCTGCCCAGAGAGAAGCCCTGGGGTTTTGGCTGCAGTGAGTGTTGTGTGTGTGTGTGTGTGTGTGTGTGTGTGTATCTTTCTGTGTCTGTCTGTATGAATGTGTGTATGTCTGTGTATGTGTCTTTGTGTGTGTGTATCTGTGTGTCTGTGTCTTTGTGTGTGTCCGTGTATCTGTGTGTCTGTCCATATGTGTATGTGTGTGTGTCTGTCTTTGTGTGTGTTTCGGTATATCTCTGTGTCTGTATCTGTGTGTGTCTGTGTGTGTCCGTGTATCTGTTTACATATGTGTGTCTGTATCTGTGTGTGTCTGTACCTCTGTGTGTCTGTATCTCTGTGTGTCTGTATCTCTGTGTGTGTCTATATCTCTGTGTGTCTGTGTATTGTTTATGCATATGTGTGTCTGTATCTGTGTGTGTCTGTGTGTGTCTGTCTGTATATCTGTGTGTGTCTGTACCTCTTTGTGTCTGTATCTCTGTGTGTCTGTATATCTGTGTGTGTTTGTATCTCTGTGTGTCTGTGTATCTGTGTGTGCATGTACGTATCTGTATGTCTGTGCATTCACACACCCCCAGCAGCCCTCTGCAGTGTTCGGGGGTGTCTGAGTCTTCTGCCCCTGCTCCCGCGCCGTCCGTCCAGGAGAGGGTCGTCACCCTGGGGATGGGCATGGAGCCGGGGGAGCTCCCCGGGATGGCCCGGCTGCACCAGGGATGGATGTTTCCTCCTGTTGGCCGCCCAGGGCCCCCTGCGGCTCGGTGAATCAATAGGGCTGGAGTCGGGAACTTCAGACTGGCTGTTTGCCAAAGCAGATGTGACCCTGTGTGGGGGCGGGGCGGGGCTGGGGGAGGGTGGGGGTCTGTCTGAGAGGCCAGTGCCAGGCCAGGCCTGCTGGCTTGCAGCTGAGTCCCCGCGCAGAGGCCAGGCCCTTGGGTCACCGGGGCTCTGCCTGTGTGACCTGGGAGAGAGCTGGGGGCCGAGGGGGGCACTGACATTGGCACAGGGCTGTGGGTGCCAGAGGTGCTTACTGCTTGGGGGTCTGGGGACTGGAGAGGAGGCGCTAGGTCCTGCCATGCGCACTGTGGGGTCAGGGTTCCGATGATGGAGGGCTCCTAGGCCCCCCAGGCCAGAGCTGGAGCCAGGCTCTCGGGGAAGAGCTCCCAAGAGCTGGGAGCAGGTCGGGAGCCCCCCCCCTCCCTCTCCCGGCCCTCACCTCCCCCTTCCCTGGCCTCCCTTCCCTCACCCAGCCTGGCTTGGCTTTGGGACCTGGGGACCATTGCACCTGGACGGGAGTGACAGATGGAGTCACAGAGACGGGGGTGTTCTGAAAACCTCCACGCACAAGGAGACCCCCAGGCAGGCTTGTGTCTGGGGCTTGGCTGTCCCAGCGCACATCCTAGGATCCCCAGGGGGTTTCCTGATACCCCATTCCTGCTGGGGAGAAAGGTGGGGTGGAGGCAGGTGAGGGTTGGGGGGTGTGACCGAGAGAGTTAGAGGGTGTGACCGAGAAGTCGGCTGCCTGTGGCACTGGGTCCAGGCTGGGAACCGGGAGGTCCGGTGGGCCAGATCTCTAGGGCGCTGTGAGAGGTGCTAGGGAGGGGGAGTGTGGGCAGGGCTTCCTGCTGACCCTGCAGCACGGCAAAGGCATCTATCTGGTCTTACTCTGGGGGAGCCAGACCCCCATCTGGCCTCCCTGGGTACCTTGGGTCATCATTTGGGAAAGTGGTGGCCCTGGGGCTAATGTCCTAGAGATGTGGTCCAGGAGGGTCCCTCCTCTCCTCTGGAGAATGGTTCCACCTGTGCCCCTGGCTCCCCCCATCTCCCTGTTTGCGGGGGGCCGCGTCCAGTTCTAAGAGCGGTTTCTGGACTCTTTCCCTTCTTCAGCCTCCAGACCCTACAGGCCCCCCCCGCACCCCCCTCCCCCAATCCTACATTTCCCTGTGCACATTCACGGCCAGACCCTGTGGCGAGCTCCACCCTCTGCCGCCGGCCACCCCAGGAAGTGGCGGGAAGCTGGGAATTTAATAAATTAAAAAAAGGAAAAAACACAAAAAAAACCCACCCTTCCCCACAAGACTTGGGACACGGCGGGTCGCTCAAATCGGAAGAATCTTAAAAATTTCCGAGGGGAGCAGGCAGCGTGACCAGTAAATTGCTTTTCTGCACTTGGCTGGGCACCGACAATGACGTGGGGCTGGGCCGGCACCTGCGGGACATTGTCCAGCCGCGCCTGCCCAGTCCGCGGGGGCTCCCGCCGGCCCCTTCCGCTCCCGCGCTGGCTGGCGTGCGGTCAAGTTTGGAGCCGCCTGACCAACCCCCACACCTGGCCTCCTGGGGGAGGGTCCCGGGGTGGGGGGGCCCTTGGGGACGGGAGAGCCCTCCGGGACCCCACGGGGGAAGGAGCAAGCCCGAGAGTGGACACTCCTTTGGCTTTCTTCTTCTGGACTTTCTGTTTGGTTTTGTTCTTGGGGTTGTACCCAGCTGCACTCAGGGGTCGCTCCAGGCAGGGCTCGTGGGAGTCAGTGGGATGCCGGGGATCGAACCCGGGTCAGCTGCGTGCAAGGCAAGTGTCTTACCTACTGTCTTATCTCTCCCGCCTCTCCTTGGTGGTCCTTCAGACAGTCACCTCCAGGTGGGAGCGCCAACAAGTGTGCGAGCTTCAGCCCTACAGAGCACCGCTGGGGCAGGGGTGGGGTTGGGGGAAGCGCATCCCGGGAAGCCCTCCCCACCCCCCACCCCCCACCCCCCACCAGCCAAGCATGGCCCCTAGGAACGAATGGATCTTGGCTGCGGCCGTAATGCAGTGGGGAAGGTGCTTTGCTGGCCTTGCATGCCCCCCTACCCCACCCCCGGGGGCGATCCCCAACCCGGTTCTGCCAGGAGTTGATCCCTGAGTGCAGAGCCAGGGGTCAGCCCTGAGCGTTGCCCAGTGTGGCCTGAAAAACCGAACAGAAACCGAATTCTATGGTCCCATCAGGGAGTCACTCAACACACTGGCCGGTGGGGCCTGCCTTCACCAAGGTTGGGGCTGAGCCTTGAGACATGGGGTTTGAGATATAGGTTTGTGTGGTTTGGGGCCACCCCCGCAGTGCTCAGGGGCCCCTGCAGGGCGGCAGGTGGGGCCCCAGGGCCTGTGCACGTCAAGAGCCTGCTCAAGGCCCGCGGAGCTGTCTCCAGCTTGAAGCTCTGGGCTTCCTTCCCCCCGAGCTGAGCCGGGCAGACTTTCTCAGAAACCGAGGCGGGGAATGTCGAGGAAGGAGACCGGGCTCAGGGGCTGGTGGAGGGGGGTCCGCAGGCCCATCTGTGCTGTGCTGCTCCCTGTGCCAGCGCCCCCTGTGGGAGCAGGGAGCTGTGCCTTGGGGTCTGCTGCTAAGCCCCCTGCCTCCCCTGCTCCTTCTGGTCTGGACCGGCTTTGCGGGGTGGGCTGCGGTCTGGGCTCTCCGCTCTCCTCTCCCGGCCTTTTCTTCTCCCGCGTGGGGGGACGGGGGAGCCGCCTGCTCACATTCCTGCTGCAGGGAGTGTCACCTGCTCCCAGATAAGGAGGAGGATTTTTCAAATTTCTGGTGATTGGCACTACCCATGTTCCAAGGCGGGGGCCAGCGTGTCTGGCCCACCACGTGGCCTCCAACCCACCCTGCACGCCTCAGAGGGGGGTCACGGCGAGGGGCGGGGGGGCTCCTGTGACCTCTGAGCTCTGCAAGAAAAGTGGGAGTGGGGGATCCCCCCACCCCCAGGGCTGGTGGGCACCGGCTGGTGTGGGCATAGGTACAGCTAGAGGCGGGAGGCACTGGCACGGGGACCCATTCATGCCACCCAGCAGCCCGCCTGCTCCGAGGGCTTCGCTGGGTGACCTGGGCTGAGTGAGTTGCCCACTCTGGGCCTCAGCGTTGGCCGCTGTGGAACCACCTGCAGCAGCATCCCACACCTTAAGCGGGTGGTGTCCAGGGGCTTGGAGCCCTGTGGCCTGACCTTGCTGGCAGGGGAGATCGTGCCAACGGCCGGCGCACGAGCTCTGCATGCCAGAGCCCTGGGTTCAAGCACCAGCACCGCCGGCGGGAGAGTGACCCCCTCGCCCATCCCAAAGGAAGACCCTGTTTCCGAGGGTCCTTACTGCCCCCCGTCAGAGCACCTCTGGATGCCACGCCTTGCTAGGGGCAGGGTAGAGTCTCTGGGGCTGGGTCACTCCCAGAGGGCTCCTCTGTGTGCTGATGCTCTGGGCTGAGAGCGGGATTGGTCCTGGGGCAGCAGGTGGAGTACAGTCCTGCCTGAGGTTTGCTGAGGGGCACAGGGAGATGTTTGGGGTCCCTGGGCTCCTCTGCAGAGCCAAGGCTGGACAGGCCTCTCTCCCTATCCCCCCGTGTTGTGAGGCCAGATGGTGCTCTGTGGTGCTCAGGCTTGCCCTAGGAGAGGCGGAGTTCCTGGTGCTGGGCCACCTCAGCCCGGTCCTTAGTGGTCTCTGGGTCGTCTGGGCTCCGCTGGGGTCGGTGTGATGACGGTGCCCAGAGGGTCTCCTCTGTGAGCGGACTCATCTCTTGGGGGGCGGCAGGGCGTGGGTGTGTGTATGCAGATAGGGGTGGTGTGGGTGTGGGTGACATTTTAATGTGTCTGGAGTGAGTGTGTATGAGTGTGTATATATACGAGGGGTGTTTGTGTGTGTGTGAGTGTGCATTCACGTTTTGTTAGTGTGTCTGGGTGCTCATGTGTAGATGCATGAGTGTGTGTGATATATGTCGAAGTGTGTGGTGTGTATATGTGAGTGTATGTCTGAGTGTGGGTGCTAGGTGTGAGTATAAGGTGAGTGGGTGTATGTGAGTGCATGTATGAGTATGTATGTTTATGTAAGAGTGTATGGCGTGTGCATTTGTGTGACTGCGTGCATGAGCATGTATATGTATGAATGGTGTGTATGAGTGTGTGCTTGTATGAGGGTATGCTAGTGTGTGAATGCAGTCTGGAGTGTGCATGAGTTTGTGTGAGTGTATGGTGTGCATGTCTGTGTGAGTGCATACATGAATGTGTGAGTGTGCTTGTGTGGGTGCACGTATGTGAGTGTATGTGTGAGTGTATGAGTGTGTGCTTGTGTGTGAGCGTGTCCGAGGGTGTGCTTGTGTGAGTGTGTGAGTGCGTGTATGAGAGTGTGTGTGCGTGTGTGAGCATGCGCACTCTGAGCCGCTCCAGCCCCCAGCAGGGACGCTTCTGGGGACAGTGGCATCAGCCTTGCTTTGATTTGCCTCTGCCCTCAGGTCTGTGTGTCCCTCATCTCATGCTCGGTGACTTGGTCCCGTCCCCTTGACCTCTCTGAGCCTCACACCTCACCCTGTGGGACATGGCACGGCCCTGTGTCTGGCAGCTGTGACTTAGACGGGGGATGCAGTAGGTGCTCATTTAGGGGGCCGCTCCTTAGTAGCCATCAGCGAGAGCACTGACGGGGCCTGCGCTGTGTTTGAGCCCCGAGAGAGTACCCCAGGATGCTCGGGGAAGAGATGACTGACCCCGGCCCGCCTGGTTCCCCTCCCTCCCCACTCCCCGCCGCTCTCTGACCCTCCTCTGACCCGGTGCACCTTTCCTTTGGGGCTCCCAGGGATGCGTAGGAGCTCACCCTCCAGCCCCCGCCTCCCGCCACCACATTCCTGGCTGCGGCTCGAGCCGGTTCCTGGGCCTCCTTTGTAGAGCCTCCTCTTGAGGTTGCGGCAGGGCGGGCTGTGGTCACCGGGGGAAGCCCTTGGCCCCGTGCCCGGCCGGGCTCCTTCCGAGTGTTGAGTAAATGCGATCTCTGGGTGCAGGCGGCTGCTTCTCCGCCAGCTCCTGGTTCCTGGAAGTCAAGGGAGGCCGCGGACCGGCCTGGCCTGCAGGGCAAGGGGAGCCTCCCTGGCCGGGGGCAAGTCTGAGGGGTCCGTGCTGGGGGCAGGCGCCTGTGGCCCTCGGCTGGACCTGGGGGCGGGGGATCTGGCCTGAATGAATGCCTTTATTTTCCTTTCTTCTTCCTTTTTTTTCTTTTTTTGGTAGGGGGCACGCCCGGCAGTGCTTAGGACTTACTCCTGGTTCTGTGCTCAGGGCTCACTGCTGGGTGGGGCTCGGGACCCTGCGCAGTGCCTGGCCAGCGCCTTTCCCACTGTCCATCTCTCCAGCCCCTGGCTTGAATACTGACCCAGCGGCCCGAGCACTGCGGGGCCCCCGAGCCCTTCCAGGCATGCCCCCCCCCAACCAAACATGAAGATCCTGAAGAGGCGTGTGTGTCCCCTGGGGAGGGGAGAGCAGACCCGTGGGGACCCATCAGAGAGTGGTGGACAGTACAGGGTGGGCCGCCCCAGGGTCCTGTCCGTCCCCCCACTCCTGGGCTCTCGGGAGCAGGGTCTGCCCCCGGTTGGCTCCCGGCGGGCAGTGGGCACTGGGTGACGTACCAGGAGCAGGCTGATGTGTGGAGTCTGGAGGGGGCTGGCTGCACCCCTCCCCATGGTGGTGGACGGGGCCTGCCAGTCAGTGCATCAGTGGTCCCGCGCTTACTGCACAGGCTGGGGCAGGGGGTGGGAGAAAGGGGAGAAGGCTGGGCGGGGCGGGGGTGTCCACAGCGCCAAAGCCTGAACCAGGGGGTGGGCCCCCTCCCCCTCGTGTGGCGGGGGTGCCAGCTGGGGCAGCACAGGGGCAGTGCAGGGCTTGGCACCTGAGCCGCACAGCCTGCGCCAGCCTGCAGCCTCGGGCGGGGCCGGCCCTGCCCAGGTCAGCCCCGTGGAAGGAGCCACCCAGCCCCAAGGCCCCAGCACGGGGGCGGGCAGCCCAGGTGGCCACTGTCGAGGAAGTGTATGGGGAGAGCCGAGAGGGAGCCCTTTGCTCGCGGGGCACCACTCCAGGAGCTCATGCAGGGCGTGGGTCCGAGAGCAGAAGGTGGAGTTCTGGAAGCCCGAGGAGGAGGAGGAGGAGGAGAAAGAGGAGGAGGAGGGAGAGCGGGGAGGAGGAGGAGGAGGATGGGGAGGGAGAGGACTGAGGAGGAGACTTATGGAGAGGACCATGAGGAGGTGACTGAAAAGGAGATTGTGAGGAGGACTGTGAGGACGGTGAGGATTGAGGACTGTGAAGGGAGGAGGCTGTGAAGAGGCTGAGGAGTCTGAGGGGGAGGAGACTGAAGAGACTGAAGAGGACTGTGAGGAGACCGAGGAGGAGGACTGCGAGGAGGACTAAGGAGTGTGAGGAGACTGAGGAGGACTGAGGAGGAGTGTGAGGAGAACTGAGGAGGAGACTGTGAGGAGACTGCGGAGGACTGCGAGGAGGACCGAGTAGGAGACTGTGAGGAGGCTCAGGAGACTGAAGGAGGAGACTGTGAGGAGACTGAAGAGGCTGTGAGGAGACTGAGGAGACTGTGAGGAGACTGACGAGGCTGTAAGGAGACTGTGAGGAGACTGCGGAGGAGGAGACTGCGGGGAGGGGACTCTGGGGACGAGACTATGGGGGGAGGATTGTGAGGAGGACAGTGAGGAGGAGGTGGTGAAAGGGGATGTGAGGAGGAAGAACAGCAGGATTTTGAGGAGGACAGTGAGGATGAGGACAGAACTGGGGGGGGGGGTCCCCTGTTGGTAGTGTCATGGTAGGGGCTCACCCCCACCTCTTTGTGCGCCAAGACATCTTGTGTTGGGGGTCAGCGGGCCTACCAGGACCTCGGGCAGCAGGCGGCGACCAGCTGGGGTGGGGTGTGCTGGGGGCAGAGAGGCAGGCTTGTTTTGGGGGTGCTTCCCATTGCCATGTACAGTTACAGGATGGGGGTGTGTGTGCGAGACTTTCCACCAGGACTGGTCGCTGGGGCCCTCAGCTGAGGGGGACGCCACAACCGGCTGTCCCTCCCGCGAGGAAAGCTGCCGGGCCCCAGGGGAAGGTGCAGAGTTGTGGATGCGGGAAGGCCGCCTTTCTCTGCAGCCTCCCAGTGCTCCAGGGACCCTGCCCTGGGAGGGGGTGGGGCAGGCCGGAAGCGAGGGGCAGGAACTCGAGCCACTGTCTGCAGGGCTGTGTGCACTCCACGGGTGCCTGGGCGACACCAGGAAACGGTCAGTGGCCCAGAGAGCCGCATCACACACCGGAGCCCTGGGCTCTGGCTCCAACCCCTCCCCCACCCCACCCCCAGCCAGTCAAAAAAACTTTTTTTTTTTCTTTTTGGGTCATGCCCAGTGATGCACAGGGATTATTCCTGGCTCTGCACTCAGGAATTACTCCTGGCAGTGCTTGGGGGACCCTATGGGATGCTGGAAATCGAACCCGGGTCGGCCTCGTGAAATGCAAACGCCCTACCCACTGTGCTATCGCTCCAGCCCCAAGAAAAATATTTTTTGTATTCCGGTTCAAATACACCAAGCAGTGCTCAGGGCTCACTCCTGGCAGGGCCCCAGGGACCATGTAGGGTGCCGGGGATGGAACCAGGGTTGGCCCCATGCAAGGCCAGCACCTTTACCCCTCGTGCTATCCGTTTGGCCCCCGGTTTTTTCCTTCAGATACACTCTTCTGGGCTGCAGCGATAGCACAGCGGGTAGGGCGTTTGTCTTGCATACAGCTGACCTGGGTTCGAATCCCAGCATCCCATATGGTCCCCTGAGCACTGCCAGGAGTAATTCCTGAGTGCAGAGCCAGGAGGAACCCCTGTGCATCACCAGGTGCGACCCAAAAAGTAAAAAAAAAAAAAAAAAAAGATACGCTCTTGGTCCCACCCAGTCTTTGGGACTCAGGGCCCGGGGGAGGCGTCTGAAGGAAGGCAGGGGCGCCCCCGGAGGTCCCACCCAGGAACCAGGTGTCCCCCTGCTTTTCCGAGGTCCCGCAGTTCCTTCCGCGGGGCCAGGTGGGCCGTGCAAGATGGATTGTCCGCCTACGTGCTGAGGAAGGGCCACCGGTGAGCCCCCGCTGACCCCGGTCACCCCGCTGCCTCTGGCCAGTGGGCCGGGGAGAAAATCATTACTGGGAGGCTGGCCACTGGGGCAGGGCACGGCCCCCGGGGCACGGGGGAGGAGATTGCTTTGACCTCCGGTCGATAAGGCGAGCGGAGACTCAGAGGGCAGGCTGGCCGCTCCAGGAAGGTGGGGACCCCAGGTGGCGGGGATGCCCCCCGGATGTACGCTCCCAGTTTCTGGACTCTGGCCTTCAGGGGTGACCCTGCCTCGCCAGGCCGAAGGGCTGGGATCATTCCCCCCCCCCAACTTCTCACAGTGCCCGCTTCTCCATCTGTGAACTGGGGGTCACAGGCCAGAGCGGGGACCCCCCACTGCAAGTGAACCTCATCTTAAGGGATGTGTGTGTGTGTCAGGGGGGCGGTCCTGGGCTGAAGAGGACAAACGACTCAGCCAGGCTCTGCACGCACGAGGCCCGGGTTGGACCCCCGCTCTGCCAGGAGTGACCCCCTGTTTCCCGGCACCAAGCCTTGAACCCGGATGTGGGTAACCCTTCCCCGCCCAAATAAAAGCCCCAAGATGATGCGGGCTGTCTTGGCAGCAGCCCAGGAGGGGGGACTTGGCAGCCTTGGTTTCCCCTCCTGTGACTTGGGACCACCCTTCCACATGGGTGCGGCGGCGGGGGCTGGGGTGACATTGGGTCTGACTCGGCCGGGAGTTGGGGGACGACGCAGGGCGGGTCGGCGATAGCCACAGGCCCAGGACTGGGAAGGACACGGAGGGCCCCGCCTGGCCCAGGAGAGCTCAGGTGAGGGCATATTTGGGTGCTCCATCTCGGGAGTCATGCCCTCAGGCACAGATCAGCTCAGGGGGCTGGAGGGGCAGCACAGCAGTTGGGACCCTGCCTCGCATATAGCTGACCAGGGTTCGACCCCCTACCCCCACCCCGGTCTCCTGAGTCCCGCCAGGAGTGCTCCGTGAGCACAGCCAGCCAGGAGGAAGGATGGCGTCACCTCTTGCCTCCCCCGCAAACGTAGCATCCAGCCCAGCCGTCAGCCTGGGGGATGGGCATCGCCGAGGAGGGCGAAGGGAAACCTATTTGAGTTTGGTTTGGGGTTCTGAGGTCATTCCCTGCTCTCTGCTCAGAGGGCCACGTGGCGGCCAACAATCCGGGAGGACACACGAAGCCTTAACCCTGTACCTGGAGAGCGGTCCATCTTGCGGGGGAGGGGCATGCCAGGGGCACCCACAGGACCTTGCCTGGTGCTGGGGGTCGACCCTAAACCCCTCCCTGCCTCTCCTGACCCCCCCAGGCCTATGTCAACACTAGCGGGATGTTGGGGTTTGGGTCTTTCTGACGTTCGTTGCCTCGTTCAGCCAATGTTTGTCTGCCCCTCGGTTCACTCAGTGGATAAAGTCTGACTCTCTGTCATGCTGGGTGGGTCTGGCAGCGGCCAGCGAGACAGTTCTAATCTCGGGGTGCTGGCGATGTCCACAGGGGCGGGGGCCTGTGGGCACAGACCAAAGGCTGAGGCAGTGATCAGCAGTGTCGGTCGGTGAAGGGAAAGCGAGTCAGAGCTTGGACCGGGGTTGGGGGCACAGGGGACGGCCAGGAGGGCTGGCCTCAGAGCAGCAAGCGAGCGTGTGACATCTGGGCACAGCCCTGCGGAGAGTCCAAGTCAGGAAGGGCACAGGTGGCGGCTGGCAGAGCCGTGCAAAGGTCCTGAGGCCAGGGGTGTACTGTGTCTGCCAGGCTCAGGGGAGCAGGGACCGGCCAGCGGCCAGGGTCAGGGTCGAAGGGAATCTCCACTGGTAAGGCCTGAGCCACGAGGGCGTCTTTCTCCTCTCCCTTCCATCTGTTCCCGTCCCTCCTCTCCTCCCTCCCTCCTTCCCTCCCTCCACCCCTCCCCCGTCTCTTTCCCTTGGGTGTCCTGGGGATCATCTGGGTCACCCCAGCAGCGCTCAGGACTTCTAGGGATGTCCAAGACTTGTACTTAACTTGGGGAGTGAAACTTGGGGAGCCGATTTCAGGAATCGCATCTGAGTCAGCCACGTGCAGGGCCTGCCCCTGCCCCCCTGGACTCTCTCTTTCTCTCTCTCTCTCTGGTCCCCATGTGGGAACTTCCCCCCCCCCCAAGTGTCAGGGGACACTCCGGGCGCATGGCCACGGTGTCTGAGCAAGCGGCTGGAGAGGGCAGGGGGAGGGCAGGCTTGGGGAGGGACTGGGGAATGGAGAGCTGGGGGTGGGGCAGCCGGGGTGACCCCAGGTGGTGTGGTCAGACTAGAGGGACCCCAAGAACTTCCACGGGAGACACAGAGACAAGAGGGGCTTCTCCGAGGGGCGCAGATGTGGCGGGCTTGGCGTGGCCAGCATGCCGCCCGCCTGACCTCCCTCCATCTGCACCGGGGACCCCCCCCCCTTGCTCGCCCCCTCGGTGTGGACCCGGGTGCCTCCTGCCGCCCGCCACAGGTCAGAGCTGCAGGGAGGGTCCCTGCTGCTGTTGTGACGGGCAGGGGCGGCCCTGGCAGGGGGCGCCCAGGCCGGCTCACCCACGTCCCTGTCCCTGCCCAGGTGCTGGCGGCTGAGGAGAACGTGGACTTCCGCATCCACGTGGAGAACCAGACGCGGGCGCGGGACGATGTGAGCCGGAAGCAGCTGCGGCTGTACCAGCTCTACAGCCGGACCAGCGGGAAACACATCCAGGTGCTGGGCCGCAGGATCAGCGCCCGCGGCGAGGACGGGGACAAGTATGGTAGGTGCCCGCCGCGGCCCACCCCCCGGCTCCGGTCTGGGAAGGGCGGGTGGGGGTGCCCGGGAGCCTCGGGGCAATACTCTGCAGCTGTGTGTGTGGCGGCGGGCTGGGCTGGCGTCTGTGCGAGCGTGGGCGTAGGAGTGTGTCGTACGGGCAGGCGTGAGCCAGCGTTTCCGAATGGAGTGTGCGTGTGAGCACGTATCGCGCAAGTGTGATCGGGAGTGTGCCCGGACACGCGCGAGTGAGTCACGGGGGAGCGTGCGGGTGTGTCACGTGTGGGCGAACAGAATGTGCGTTGCGTATGTAAGTGTGAATGTGGGGGCATGGGTGTGGGAGTGTGTGTGGGAGCGTAGGAAGTGTGATGTGGGAGTGCGCGTCAGTTCTTAAACTGAGTGTGTGTGTGTGTGTGTGAGTGTGAAGGGCAATGTGCGAGTGTTAGTGTGTGTGTGTGAGCCGTGTGTGCCTGAGTGTATGCCGCAGTGATGCGTGTGTATCAGTGGATAAACAGTGCGTGTGCGAGTGTCTGAAGCGTGATGCGTGAATGTGTGTCGGTGTCTGAAATGAGGGTGTGTACGTGAGTGTATGAAGAGTGTGTGTTTGTGTATGAAACGTGTGTGGAAGTATATGAAGCGTGTGTGCGTGAGTGTAGATGAAGTGTCGTGTGTGAGTGTGTGTTAGTGTGTGTATGGAGTTTGTACATGAGTGTGTAAAATATCATGTGTGAGTTATGTGTTTGAGTGGGTGTATGAAATGTGATGTATGTGTGTATGCACTGAGTGTGTATGTGAGTGTCTGAAGTGTGACGTGTGTATCAGTGTATGAACTGAGTGTGTGTACGTGAGTGTACGAAGTGTGATGTCTGAATGTGTATCAGTGTATAACTGAGTGTGAGTGAAGTGTAACCTGTGAGTGTGTATCAGTGTACAAACTGAGTGTGTATGTGAGTGAAGTGTGACGTGGGAGTGCGTATCAGTGTATGAACTGAGTGTGTGTGAGTGTATGAAGTGTGATGTGTGTGTGTGTGAGTATGCGTGTGCGTGCGTGTGTTTGTGCTCTCTGCAGACTTGACCTCCTGCATCTGTGAGGCACCTTGCCCCACTGTGCCCTTGACCTGCCCTTGACCCCGGAGCTCCCCCCACTCCCCTCCGTCCTCCACTGGCAAGTGACCCCGACTCCCTCCCCCTCTCCCCAGCCCCCCTGCAGCCTGTAGCCCTCACAGTGGTGAGAGCCCCCAGCCCTCTGCCCACCGGCTCCTGCCTTGCGGGGTCCTGGGTGGGGTCCCGGGCCCCCCGACCCGCGGGGAAGCCACACGGTGTGTGCGGCCGCCTGCCCACTTGGCGGGGCCCGCCTGCCGGCGCCTTGAGCGACACAGTCGCCACTTGACAACAAGACAAATAATTTCTGGGACCCTTTATCTTGGCCCATTTGTTTCCCGCAGCCCGGGGGCAGGCCTGACCTCACGGTGGGCCCGAGCATGGCAGCTGCGCCGTCGCTGGGGGCCGGGCGCGGGGCTCCCGCTCGCCGCCCCGTCCAGCCGCCGCTCCCCTTCCCGGGCTGGGCCTCCTTCCCGGCACTGCCCCCGCCCGCTGGGGTCCGGCTCCCCAGGCCCGGACCCTGGCTGTGCCGGCTGCACAGGTGCGGCGTTTCCCTGGACCCACTGTCCAGTTGCTGTCAGGGAAGGGGCAGCTGGCCGGCCCGGGCGGGAGGGGGCGCCCTCCCGGAGGCCCCCAGAGCACTGGCCGGCCCCTCCGGGCTGGGAGAGTACAGGGGGGTCAGACTGTGGTCTCGGCCATCTGTCCCGGCCGTGGGACAGAGGCGGGCACCCTGCGGGGTGCCGGGGGCTGGGGGAGGAGCCCCCGCATTCTCCCATCTCTCGCCTGGCCCCAGGCTCAGGGCGTCCGACCTTCTCTGGGCCTCTGTTTCTTTCTGTCCCATCCCAGGGCCGGCGCAGTGTGGGGGGCCACTTCCTGGGTGCGGGGTGTGGCATGGGAGCATGCCCACGGGGGCTGGAGGTCACTCCTGGTGGCTCTCTGGGGACCGCGCGTGCTGGGAAATGGAGCCCCCTGCCCGCTGCTCTGCCTCGAGGGTCCTGGCGGGGGAGGGGGCAGCAATCCAGGTGCAGATGGGGGGCCTGAGTCGGGGTCGCTCTGAGGTGCTTAGGGATGGAACCCCAGGCTGCTGCCTGCACCCAGCGCCCAGGCCCCGGTCCCCTGCAAGCCCAGGGTGATGACAACCCTGAGTCCAGCCCTTCGGGCCATGTCTTGCAGCTCCGTGAGGGCTGGTGTGGACGGGCCTTTCTCAGGGACACGCCGTCCTGCAGGCTGGCCACCGGCACTCTGCGGCCGTGTCACATTAGAAAGGCAGATGAAGCGGACGGGCCCATCTGGTGCCGGGAGGGGACAGGGGACAATGGCGCCCACACAGGCTTCCAATCGAGATAATCAATAGGAATATTATCGGAGGGTGATTTATGGGGCTGCATCAGGGCCCGCCCTGCCCATGGGGATGGGCGGGGGTGGGGACGGGAGCTTGGGTCAGGCAGGGCACGGGGGCTTGGCCCGTGCGGTCAGCCTGGGGCCTGCATCCCGCTTCAGCTAGCAGCCAAGGAGAAGTGGAGTCTGGAACCTTCCCAGAGGCCTGCATCTGCGTGTCCAGCCTGCCCAGGCCCCGGCCTCGGTGTGGGCTGGCCTGGGGATGCCCATGCTCTCTGAGTCCCCTGCCAGGCGGCAGTGGGCAGCCGCATGGCCTCTTCCCTGGGCATCCTGGCAGGCATCCTCCCGGGCGTCCCCGCTGTCTCCCAGAAATCACTCCTGGGGTGCTCGGGGGTGAGTTTCGGGTAGGACGAGCACTGCTAATCTAGGGGCCAGGCTCAGGGGACAGGCACCTGGGGGGCACCGGGGTGACATCAACTCCTGCCCCTTTTGTGCTGAAGGCAGCTGTCACCTTTTTCCAGTGTATGTGGCAGAGGAGTTGGGCCACACCCGACTGTGCTCAGGGCTCACTCCTGGTACGGGCTGGGGGGACCCTACGCGGTGCCAGTGCTTGAAGCAGGGTCAGGTGAAAACAGGGTGAGCGCCAGCCCCAGGCCCGGCGTGTGGCCCTGACAGCTGTCACCTGGAAGGAACAGCCCCAGCTATGCTAGGACCCCTGTCCCTGGCTCTGAGCTGCGAGCTGCCGTGGCAACCATGGGGATGACCCTCCAGCCCCAGAGGGAGAAGCCGGGTGGGGAGAGTGCTCAGCCCAGAGGCAGGGACCCACCCCTGGGTGGGCTTGGGGGAGAACCTGGGGTTGGGGTCCTCACTCGGGGTGGGCATGTCGGGGTGGAGGGGGGAGCCCTGCATGTAAAAAAAGCCTTGGGATTGGATATGCCCGCCAGTTCCCGTGAGAATAAAGGACTCTGTGTGTGAGTGTGTTTGTGAGCATGTATGAGTATGTGTGTATATGTGTGTGAGTGTATGTGTTTGTGAGAGTGTGAGTGTGTGTTTGTGAGCATGTGAGTGTGTAAGTATGTGTATGAGTGTGAGTGTGTGTGTGAGTGTGTGTGAGTGTGTATGAGTGTGTGAGTGTGAGTGTATATGTGAGTGTATGAGTGTTAGTATGTGTATGAGTGTGTGAGTGCCTGAGTGTGTGTATAAGTGTGTGTGAGTGTGTATGAGTGTGAGTGTGTATGAGTGTGAGTGTGTATAAGTGTATGTGAGTGCATGTGAGTATGTGTGAGTGTGTTTGCGAGTGTGTGAATGTGTATGAGTGTGTGTATAAGTGTATGTGAGTGAGTGTGTATGAGTGTGTATATGAGTGTGAGTGTATATGTGAGTGTTTATGAGTATTATGAGTGTGTTAGTATGTGTATGAGTGTGTGTAAGTGTGTGTGTGAGTGTGTGAGTGTGTATAAGTGTATGTGAGTGTGTGTGAGTATGTGTTCAGGCCACACAAGGTGGTGCTCAGGGCTTCCCCCTCACTCCGTGCTCAGGGATCACTCCCGGTGGGGCTCAGGACACAAGATGTAGTGCCGGACATGGACCCGGGTCAGCCGCTTGGAGGGCAAACGCTCTGTCCGCTGTCGGTCTCGTCTCTCGGGCCCTACTGCAGTCTCTTCCTGAGCGAGATCATTTCCCGGAGGCCCACCGCGGGCCTGATGACCTGAGGGGACGCGTGGGGACAGTGGAGGGGGCAGGGTTGCCGGCTGCCTCTCGTCCTCGGCAACTCACCTTACGGCTCCTGTTTCCACCAGCAGGCAGGGAGCCCAGCACGGCGGATTCCCACCCCGGGGACTGGTTCCGGGGCCTTCTAGAAGGGAATGTCCAGGACAGCCAAGGGGAGCTGCCGCTTCAGCACAGCACGGCCCCCCTGGAGCTGCAGGGCGGGGCGCAGGCAGGGGTGGGGGGCCGACCTCATCCCCCATCCAGTACTGCGCGAGGCCCCTGGCCCTCTCTCTGCCCTGGGCTTGTACCCCCTTTGAGAGGCCGGGTCCCCACTGTCCCCTGGTGCCAGGCTGTGCCATCTCTCTCCCCCAGGGTCGTCCCCCCACACTGCCAGGCTGCGGGGGCTGGTGCAGAGTGTGGGGTTCCTTCTCTGTCCTGGGATGTGGCCGGAAGCCCAGACACTGCCCTCCCCACCAGAACCTCGTACCCCCACTCCTCAGCGAGAATCCAGAACCTTCTTTGTGTCTCCCCCCCCCCACCTCCCAGCGCCCTACAGGCCACAGCAGGAACAGTTAGTGGGGGCTCAGCCCCACCCCCGGGGGCTGCGCGGACGCACAGGAGGGCCCCGTGGGGGCTTCTAGGGCCCTGCTGAGCCAGTGAGTAGGACAGGGGGCGCGCCGGGTCCCCCTTCCCCGTTTCTCTCACTCTGGGACCCATGGCAGGACCGTGGGGGAGAGGCAGGCCCCAGGGGCGGCTGGTTTAGTGGCCAGTGCCTTCTCCCTGGCCCGCACCAACCGGAACCGGCGGCTGTCCACCTCCCTTAGGGTCCGGCCCATGTCCTGGAACCCCCAGGCCTGGGGGGTGCTGCAGGGGAGGGGGCCTGGTGGGTCACACCCATCCGCATCATGGCCTTCCCGCGGGCCCACAGGAGAAACTCGGGGGAGCAGAGGGGGCCTGCGTAGATGTAGGCGTGTGCAGAGACGTGCGAGTGTGAACAGAGTATGCAGACACATGTGCATACACGTGAACGTGCATACGTGCATGTGTGTGTACACGCACGGGTGCTGTATGTGAGCACAGTAGGTGTGCATGTGCGTCTCCCCCTCCGCAGCTCTGCGCCGTCCGTGTCTCCGGTGACAAGGACATCCTGCGGGGGGAATGTCACGGGGACAGGTGCCAGGGTCCGTGCCAGCCAGCACAGAGGTGCCGGCAGCCGGCCATGCCGCAGAGGACTCGGGTGGGGGTGGACGGGCTCAGCCCTGCCTCCCGCGGCCACCTTGTCCCCGAATCTGGGGCGTCAGCACCCGGGCTCGGGGCGGGGACATTCTGTGCTGTGACTTTGCAGTAGCCTGGATTTCTGCGTGCCGTGTCTGTCTTGAGCTCTCTCCTTCCCTCTCTGTCCCTGTGTCCTCCAAACCCAGCGTGTCCCAAGTGAGGGCTCGGGACCGCCCCCCCCCCCGGGGAGGGTCTGGCTGAGGGACTGTGTCAGGAGTCTGGACGGGCTCCGGGCCTCACTTTCTCCATCTGCGCAATGGGCGCAGAAGCCCTGCCCTGGCGAGTGGCGAGACCGGCGGGGACAGAGATGCCTGGGCTGGCCTCGCTGGTCTACGTGACCTTGGGGCTCGCTCTCGTCCCACCCGCCGGCCGGCCGGGGCTTCTGACCCCGGGGGTGTGATGTCAGTGAGCAGTGAGTAAGCGCTGACGTCACGGCTGGCAGGCCAGAAGCTCCGCATCAGCAGTTTGGGGTTGGAGACACACCCGGCCGTGCGCAGGGCCTCCTGCTGGCTCCGGGCTGGGGATGACTCCTTGGCGGGCCCATGGGTGCCGGGAAGGACGCCGGGCCGGCCATGTGCGAGGCCCCGCTGGGCTGGGGCTCAGGCCCCTCATCGGGGTTTCCCAGCCAGGCCCCGTCTGGCCCTCGGGGGTTCCTGGTGTCCCCTGGCCCTTCCTCCCCTCCCCACCTCTTACCCCTCCTCCCTGGGCTGGGGATGCGGTTCCTGGGATGAGTGTCCTCTGCTCTGAGCTTCTGGACCGGTCCCTCAGTGCTGTGCTTTGGGGGATGGTGCAGGGTGGGGAGGTCGCCGGACACTCTCGCCTCTCCAGGCGGGACTCTGGGGGACCTTGTCCTCTCCTCCAGGGCAAGCTCTGGGCACCGGGCAGGGGATGCCAAGGCCCTGGGGTCGTGCGGGGCTGTGGTGCGGGCGGCCAGAGCACGTGCGCCTTTGAGAAGCTGAGCAGAGTGGGGTGGGAGTGGTCGGGGGGCCCCAGAGGTGGCCCCGGGGAGGGGCACTGTGGCCGATGTGGCTGGAGAGGAGCACCCCCGCCTCTCCCATCCTGGACTGCGCTCACCTGGGGGGCACTGGGGAAGGGCGGGCGGGCACCGAGAGCCCAAAGGGGCTGCCATTGCGAGTCACACCACAGACTCCCCCTGGGGGGCACGGGGCGATATCGAGGGGTGGGTAGGTTCTGGGGCCGATGTGATCTTGAAAGTGGGGTCCTTCTCCTTCCCTTCCTTGTCTCTACCCCTCTCTCTTTCCCTCTCCCTCTTTCCTTCTTTCCCTCTCTCTCTCCCTCTTTCTTTTCCTCTCCCTCTCTCCCTCACTCTACCTCTCTCTCTCTTCCTATCTCTCCCTCTTGTCTCTCCCTCTCTCTCCATCTCCCTCCCTCTTTCTCTCTCCCTCCCTCTCTCTTCTCTCCTTCTCTCTCCTCTCTTCTCTCCTCCCTCTTCTCTTTCCTTTCTCTCCTTTCTCTCTCTCCCCCTCTGTCCTTCCTTTTCCCCCTCTCTCTCCTTTCTCTCCGTCTCCCTCTCTGCTGCTCTGAGCCCCCAGACTCCCTGCCCTCTGTGGCTTCCCATGCTGCTGCGTCCGTCCACGGGTCTAACGCACACTGACCCGGCCAGGGGCTGCCCCTTTCCTCGCGTGTGCAGGGCAGGGCAGCGGGGACTATGGGCCACTTGGGGACTCCCCAAGGCCTCCTGTGCTCTGGGCCCTTCTCTTGGCGTGTGGCAGGTGTGTGTGTGTGTGTGTGTGTGTGTGTGTGTGTGTGTGTGTGTGTGTGTTGGGGGGGTCCCTGTAGCCTCCTGGGAGCCCCAGGGCCTACTCTGTGAAACGGGGACAGGCTGGGGCTGTCACTCAGCATATGAGCAATCACCTGGGATGCCTGAGTCCCCAAACTGATCCCCAGTGAAGGGGAGCAGACACACAAAGGTTGCCAAGTTTGTGGGCGATGTGAGACCCAGTGGGCTCACGGGGGGGGGCGCAGAAACCCAGTCCTGGGGGTCCGAGCCAAAGCACAGCGGGGAGGGCACTTGCCTTGCACATGGCCTACTGGGGTCCATCCCAGCACCCTACAGGGTCCCCTGAGCCCCGCCGGGAGTGATTCCTGAGCCTGCTGTGTGTGGCCCAGTGCTGGGGACCCTTCACGTTCATCTGGGGCTCCCTGGGTCATGGTGTCGAGGCTTCATCCCCATGACGAAACCCTCCTGGCCCCCAACCCCAGGAAGAGTCTGAAGCAGGCTGTCCCTGCCCTCCATCTAGCGCCGGCAGGAAATGGAGGCCCTCAGAGGGAAACTGAGGCGGCGGGGAGTGGCTTGTGCAGGATGGCCATGCCAGAAATGGGTCCAGCATCCCCGCACCCCATCCCAGGGGGCTTTCAGTGCCTGAAGGCATTCCTGGGACCCCAAAGGTGCTGCAGGTCTGGGGGGTGGGGGGCACATGGGGGCATCTCGGCCCTTGGCACACATTGCCCTGTCTTTGGTGCCCAGCCCCCGGCCTCCCCCCTGCATGGTGCTCATCTTGTCCCTCCTCATTCTGAGGGAGGGGGACTCGCCCCACGGAGCTCAGAGCAGGCCCACAATGTGCCCCCAGCCTGGTCCCTCCACCCCACCCTCCCTTCCTCCCCCCAGCTCCAGGGGACTCATGGACCCTGGGGTGGGGGTGGGCGGGACCTGGTGAGAAGCCCCCCAAAGCCATTCCGACTCTGGAGACTTTGAATTACAGTGGAAGGGGGCGGGGGGTGCGAGGGCCTGCCCCCACTCCTCCGTGTGTGCGTGTGCGTGTGTGTGTGTGTGAGTGTGTGTGTGTTCATTAATATGCTGACCCCCTGTTTACTGGGGCTGGGGGAGGCGGGAGAGGAATGTGCCGCCCGCTGTCTAGGATTACTGGGGTCTCGTTAGAACCTTAACATGGATGTAAATTCTTCTTTTTCTCCTTGGAAGGGTGGGTATCATATTTTAATTAGTAGTGGTGTCAGAGGCGGGCTAAATTAATTATTGGGAAGCCTGCGTGCCACATGGTTTTAATTTTCACAGCAGGATACAGGGTCTATATTAAAATTTTTTTATTATTATTAAAATCATACTTTGGTCCTTTAGGGGCACCAAGGTAAACTCTGCTCCAAAGATGCCCTGCTTTTATGACTGTGATTTTTGGGGGCTTGTTATGGACCAACAAGTCCCTTGTCACTGCAATTACAGTCTGGGGGGCGGGGAAGAAGGGGCAGGTGTGGGGAAGTGAAAGGGTCAGGGGGAGGAGGGAGGGGGAAAGGGGGAAGGGGCGGGTGGGAACCAGAGATGCGAGCACAGAGAGGGTACTGGGCCTCTCTCAGTCACGCAGCACTCTCTGGGGAGGAATGGTGGCTGAGGAGGGTGTGGGTCTGGACACTGCGTGCGTGGTCAGGGGACAGTCCCCTGTAGCTGCCCTTGTTCATGCAGAGCTTTGGGGACCAGCCCTGGACAGCCCCCTTCCTAGAGAGCCTGATTCTCCTGCCCTGGAACAGAGCCGCTGGGTGCCAGGGCTCGGGGGCAGGGGGGCTGGAATGGGGGTGGGTGCTTGGAGCATGACCTTCCCGAGGGGCTCCCCTTACTGTCAAGTGGTCTCCTTACTATGAGGCTGTTGGGGGGGCAGCAGCAACTCCCTGGACAGCCTCGGACGCAGTTCTGGCGGAAACCAGGCCCCTCCCGGGGTGGGGTGCATGTGGGCGCACTGGATACTGGCCGTGGATACTTGTTCCAGAAATGACAGCTTCTTGGGGTACATTGGCCCAAGATGGGGTGATGGAGGGAGGAGGGTGCCTAGATCTGGATCTCGTGTGCAGCCAGGGAAGGCTGTGTGTGCATGCATGCGTGTGTGTGTGTGTGTGTGTGTGTGTTTGGGGGGCCCGGAGGCCAGGCCAGGGCTGCAGGGATCCTTCAGGCCCCACCGTTGAAGTATCTTCTTCTTTGCTCCCGAAGCCCAGCTCCTAGTGGAGACGGACACGTTCGGCAGCCAGGTCCGGATCAAGGGCAAGGAGACCGAGTTCTACCTGTGCATGAACCGGAAGGGCAAGCTCGTGGGCAAGGTGAGTGTGGGCGGCCGGGAGCGTCCATCCTCCGTTTTCTCCCTTTTCTGTTTCTTTGGTGTTTGGGCCACACCCAGAGATGTTCAGAGCCTACACCTGGCTCTTCACTCAGGGATCATCACCCCTCGTAGGCTTGGGGGACCCTACAGAAGTGCCAGGGAGAGAATGTGGGTTTGTCTCAGGCCAGGCAGGTAGGTGCCTCCCACGCTGTGGTATCTCCCTGGCCCAGTTCACCCCAGGGGGCCCTGCGTCTCCCGCCAGGCCCAGGTCAGCCTTGGCTGTGACTTTGAGGCTTTTTTCTTTTTTGGCTCAGTGGGTCACACCTGGAAATGTTCAGAGGTTCCTCCTGGCTCTGCACTCAGGAATCACTCCTGGCGGTGCTCGGGGGGACCATCTGGGCTGCCGGGGATGGAACCCGGGTCGGTCGCATGCCAGGCAGACACCCTCCCCCGCTGTGCTATTGCTCTGCTCCCCTGAGCTGTGACTCAGGGAGCGGGTGCGGGCCCCCGTTGTTTCCCGGTGGCCATAGGGTCCCGGGCAGTGCATGCTGCGGTGACTGTAGCTGTGCCCGGGGTTTGCCGGAGCAGCGCCTCCGGAACCCAGCCGGGAACCCAGCCGCCGAGTCAGCGCCGGGCCCGGGCTTCTAGCGTTTCAGGAAGATTTTATTACTTTGGAACAGGCAAGAGGGCTGCATGCAACCAATTAGGGCGAGGGAGAGTTGGTGCCAGCGGTTCCGTGACTCTACCATGCTGTTTCGAGGTGTCCCCCCCTTTCTGTTTTTTAACTGGGGGGCCCTTCTTGGCGACGTTCAGACGCTTGCTTTCGGCGGGGTCCTGCTCCCCTCCTTGGAAGGACCCTGCTTCCTCCCACCTGTCCCAGGGCTGTGGAGGAAGGGGTGTCTGCAAAGCAGGTGCAGTGCTGGGGATCTGGGCAGACCGTTGCTTGGTGGTGTGCTGGCAGCCACTCCCTGCTGGGGGAAGGGGCACACTTCAGATTTCTTGCTCTCTTTTTGTTAAAGAGGGGTCTCTCGAGTGAGTGTCCAGGGGAGCGGGATGGGGGTGGAGCGCCTCTTGGTTCAGCACCAGGGCCTGACAGTGGCTGGGTATCTGTGCGAGGGGCCCCCGGGGCCGTACCCTGGGATGCATGTACCTGGGGGGAGGGGCGCATATGGGCTCGAACTGGGACTGGACCATGCAGGGCAGTGCCCCCTGACCCCTGTTCCATCCCCCCCCCCCAGCCTCCATTTTGGGTCCTGAGTCATAGTAAGGCCTGGCCCGGATGACACCCCTGCCCACCCCCTGCTGGTGCACCCAGCACCTCCTTCCTGCAGGGCACGAAACAGAAAACATGGTGCCATGGGGCGCCCCCGCCTCCCCCCTGCACCATCCCCATTTCACAGACGACAAGGCCAAGGCCTGCCCCTCCCAGGCAGGCTCCGCTCCTGCATCCCACACTCAGCTCGCATTCCAGCCCAGTCTGGAAGGAAAAGATTCCAGCTGCTCCGAGCGCCAAGCGCTAGTAACGGGCAGGGCTCTGCTCCGCGAGTGGTTTGAATTAGTGAGTCCCTTGCGCCCTCACCGGGCAAGGGGCTGGGGGCGGTGGGCGCGGGTCCCCTGGCCGGGCCCGGCCTGGCCGTGCGTCTGGGGCTCGGGTGGCGGCCCGACTCAGCCGCTTTGTTCTCCTGCCCGCTGCCCCGGCCGCCTCCCTGGCCCGGCCCGCGTCTTCCTGCTGGAAGGACGGGACGCAGTCTGCAGTGCCCGGGCCTGCCCGCCCCTCCCTCCTTGTCTGCCCAGTGGCTTCCCGGCATCCTGACCCCAGGAGGGACGGCCTGGGGTCAAAAGAGCAACTCCTGTCCCCTCGGGCCGCTCCCGCCCACCGGCTGGCCGCTGAGTCACCGAGTCCACGGGAGCCGGCCCGGTTTCCTGCCCCTCGCCCTCTCTGCTGGCGCCCAGCAGGACAGCACCCACCCCCACCAGTCTCCTTCCAGATTCTGTCTCCCCAGGCTGGAGGGGCTCCAGAGGTGCTCCCACCTCTGTCCACCTACCCCAGAGGTGCTCCCTCCCACGCCTGCCCATCCCAGCTGGCCTCTGCTGCCCCCGGCACCCTTCACTCTCCCTGGCTTCTGCAGCAGCCTGAGTGTCTGCCTTATCTCAGCCGGTCCACCAGGGCAGGGTCCCCCAGACCCTGGGGCTGCCACCCCCCCCACCGGCCCCTGGACAGCAGGTGCTGCCCACGTCCTTCCCTCACTCCCGGGAAGTGGGGCCTGAACGAGCTGACACGGGTGGGAGCCTGGGGTCCCCGCCTCAGAGGTGGTGCCCATGTGGTGGTCAGGGCAGCAGCCAGAGAGGGGCATGGGGGTGGCGGCTGACCCTTGTTTGATCCCTGGCACTGCAGAGGGTTCCCTGAGTCCCGTCAGGGGTCACACCCGAGCACAGAATCAGCTGGCCCCAGAGTACTGCCAGATGGTACCCCCTAAAGCTCCCCCCACACACAAAAAAAGAAAGTTGCAGAACCTCTGCCCCATTGCTCCTCAGAGAGCTGGCGTCCCAGGCTCCATCCCCTGGGTTCTTTGCCACCAGGGGCGGGGCCCAGCCCCACCTGCCTTCCTGGTCCCTATGCCATAGTAGGGATGCCTTTCTATGGGGACTGCCCTGTCTACTGCAGGCCCCTTTGCTTCTGGGCCTTAAAGCCAAGGCCTGCCCACAACCCCACCCAGGGCCTGCCCAAGGCCCAGTCGTTGCCTGCCCACAGTCTGTCATGGCCCCGTCCACAGCCTGTCCACTGCCCTGCCCGTGGCCCCATCCAGACCCTCAGCCACGGCCCTACCCACAGCTTGCCTACCACCTGCCCATGGCCCCTCCCATGGCCCCCACAGCCTGTCCATAGCTTCAGCCTATGGTCATGGCCCTGCCCATAGCCCCGCCCACAGCCTGCTCATGCCCCGCCCAAGACTCCAAAGCCCCGCTCACAGCCTGTTCACAGTCCCACCCACAGCCTTCCATAGGCCCGCCCACAGCCTGTTCACGCCTCGCCCACAGTCTCTCACAGCCCCACCCACAGTGTGTCCACGGCCCCGCCCATAGCTCCACCCACAGCCTGTCCACAGCCCCGCCCACAGACTCCCACAGCCTGTTCACAGCCCCGCCCACAGCCTGTCCACAGCCCCCATCACACCCCCTCCCCACACCACACAGCCTGCAGTCCCCCCTTGTGCTCCCGGATTGGCCATGTGTGCTGTGTCCCGCCCAGGCTAGGGGCATCCCTTGGAGGTCTGACTCTGTGCATCAGTGGCCCAGGGGCCCCCCAGACAGAAGCTTCTTGCTTCCTGAGCTCAGACTGCACCCCCAGCATGAATTCTCTGTGTCAGGCAGGAAGCCCTGGTCCCAGACCCTGTCTCATTGCCTCATCTGTGCAAGAGATGACAGAGGGGCTGGCGGGGCCCCCTGCACCTCTCTGGTCCTCACTGCATGTCCCTGAATGCCCTGGCTAGCTATCCAGAGGTGACACAGTATCTGCTCGGGGCCTTATTCCCAGGTCGTCCACGCAGCACCCCCTCTCTGGCACCCTGTCACTGGGTGTGACCCGGAACAACCAGGCTGTGAGGGCGCGACATTTCTCTGTCTCCTGTAGGGAAAGCCCAGGGCTGGGTCCGCTTTCAGATCAAGATTGGGGACTAGGCAGCACACAGGGGTTAAGACGCTTGCCCAGCCTGGTGCTGCCCCTGGTTTGACCCCCAGCATTGCACGGGTCCCTAGAGTCCTGTCAGCAGTGAGCCCTGAGCACAGAGCCCGGAGTAAGCCCCGAGCACCGCAGACAAAACACAATTAAATCAAGATTCGTCTTCAGAGCAAGTAGGAAGAAACAGGACTCTGATTTGGAAAGGAGAAGGTGCGAGTCCAATTCTACAGAATCCCTGAGGGTCTGGGATGCCAGAGGAGTTGGCATTTTCCCGGGATTTGCGGGGGCTGAGAGGGTCCCAAGCACAGTTTCTGAAAGCGCCTGGCTGCGACCAGGGCCACGGGGAGAATGTCAGGGAGCTCCCGGTGGGCAGCTCGGAACGGCGGAGCCCTGTGGCTCCCGGGGGTCCTTGAGCCTGGGGTCCTGGGAACTGCATTCCCGAGCCAGGATCCCCTCCTCCTCGCTGCCCCGCTCCTGCACACAGGCCCCAGGCTCCCCCCACAAGGCTCCTGCATAGCTCCGCTCTCCCCCTGGCCTGTGAGTGTCCCCGGCCTGCTCCGTGGCCTCCTGGAAACACCCCTCCACCTCCAGAGAATGCTTTCTTTCCCTGCCCGCCCTTTCTGCAAAGTTCAGCACTTTCTCTGCAAGGCCCAGGCTTGCCCTCTGCACAAAGGTGAACGTTCCTGGAAGCTCCAGCCCGTTTTCCACTTCAAACAAAAGGCTGGAACTCACACCTCACCTCCATGCACGGCCAGAGCGCCAGGCTTCCAACTTGGCCGGGCGGCCGTCCGGAACGAGCCGTGGGGCTGGCCTAAATTTGGAGATGTTCATTGGAAACTCGAGTGTTGCCGACTCAGCCCGGCCAACTCCCGCTTTCCCACCCTGCCACCTGGGGCTCCCGGGCTGTCTCAGGGAAGGAGGATCTCTGATCTCTGCCTTCTAGAACTCCTTGGGGCCGGAGCGGGGCGGGTGCTTGCCCAGCCGGTTTTCATCCCTGGCACCCCATGGGTTTCCCCCACCGAGCCTGGCAGGAGTGATCGCTAAGTGCATAGCCAGGAGTAAGGCCTGAGTGCCACTGGGCGTGGCCCCCCCAAAACCAAACCAAACAACCCACCAGCAGCACTTGGGGTAGAACTGCTCTTCAGAAACAATGTTGCAAGTTCCTTACTAGGCAACAGGCTCATTACCATGCCTGCCTCACCCTTCTGATGCGGGCATCATGGTCCCGATTTCAGATGGCAAGACCAGGCAGCCTGAGGTCCCGCAAGGCAGCGTGCGAACTGATTTAGTGCAGAGCTCCCCAGTCCAGTGCTCCCGGCCCGGCACAGGCTCCCAGGAAATTCACATCCTGGCTCCTCAGTTCCATAGCTGGCAATCTCGATTCCAAAGGCACTACTGGAGGCCGGTCATGGGAGAAGTCTTAGGTGGGGGACCCTCCGGCCCCTCAGTGGGACAAGCATCCTAATGGGGGCGCTCCTTTAGTGTTGCAAGTGAGAACAGACGGGAAGGGGCTGACAAGGCAGTCAGGGCGCCGAGTGGAGTGGGGTTGGGAGCCCAGAGACTATGACCGAGTGTTGCTCTCTTTCCTCTCCTGCCCTGGGTCTTTGGGTCCCGGGGGCCAGCTGGTTAGGCCGAATCCTCCCTCATGGTGGTGACAAGGCTGCCTACGTTCCCAAGTTTAAACCGAGAGCCCAGTTTTGGGGGACGCCGCTCATCCCCGGGGCCACTGGATGTCGGGTTTTACTGGCGGATCTCTTGGTAGCACGGGAGTGGAGAAGGGGGACACGGGACAGAGCCTGGACAACTGCTACATAAATCGAGGGTAGGGGGCCGGGAAGAATGCAGGGGCAGGGTACACAGTTCCTCTCCAGCAGGTAGCTAGTGGCTTCTTGGGGCTGCCGCCCCCCAACCCAGTTCTCCCCCTCCCCCTCACTGCCTCTCCTCTCTCCCCTCCACCCCATAGCCCGACGGCACCAGCAAGGAGTGCGTGTTCATCGAGAAGGTTCTGGAGAACAACTACACAGCCCTGATGTCGGCCAAGTACTCTGGCTGGTACGTGGGCTTCACCAAGAAGGGCCGCCCCCGGAAGGGCCCCAAGACGCGGGAGAACCAGCAGGACGTGCACTTCATGAAACGGTACCCCAAGGGGCAGGCGGAGCTGCAGAAGCCCTTTAAGTACACCACAGTGACCAAGCGGTCCCGGAGGGTCCGCCCCACGCACCCCGGCTAGGCTGGCCCCGGGGGCAGCGCAACCCCCCCACCCCAGGCCACCCCGGCCACACTCACACTCACAGAGAACTGCCTCAGAGGAATATTTTTACATGAAAAATAAGGAAGAAGCTCTATTTTTGTACATTGTGTTTAAAAAAAAAAACAGAACTAGAACTCTTAAGTGGGGGGGCGCGATTTAAGGATCGTAACGATTGACTTGAAACCCCCACTGACAAGACGCAACAACGCAGAGGGACCCACGTCCAGCACCGGTACTTGTCTCTCTCTAGGAACAGACAACGCTCCAGGCGCCCAGAGGAGGGCACGAACGAGATACACGACACTCAGAGAAACCAAAGTCCTTTTTCCCAAAGGTTCTGAAAGCAAAAACAAACAAAAAACAAAACAAAAAAAACAAAAAAACAAAAAAAGTAAAAAAAAAAAGAGAACGAGGAAATAGTGACATCCTTCTTGTCCCTCCTCCGAAATCTCCCCCCTTCTCGTCCTCTTCCTCACCCCCAACTTCCAACAAAAATCGCTGTCTGGTTTGCAGTCATTTATTTATTGTCCGCTGCAAGCTGCCCCCGAGACTCGCGCAGGGGAAGCGTGCGCCCCGACTTCCGACGACAGACGCCTCGTCCAATCACGGCGACCCTGCATGGCTCGCGGTTCTGGCGGATGCTGCTAAGGCCCCCCCACGACTCACGTGACCTAGTACACCAATGATAAGGGAATATTTTAAAACCAGCTATATTATATATATTATATATATATAAGCTATTTATTTCACCTCTCTGTATATTGCAGTTTCATGAACCAAGTATTACTGCCTCAACAATTAAAAACAATCGACAAATTATTTAAGACACCCTGAGGTGGAGTGGGGCCCCCAGGCCCCTGTGTGCTCGTCATTCTGTGATCTTGGCTGCGCCGTGACCAGCCCCCGCTCCTTCCTGCCTGCCTCCGTGCGTGCGTGCGTCCGTGCAGGCAGGCATGCATGCATTCATTCATGCATTCATTCACTCCTCCCCACCTCCAGCAGAGCATTTAAAAGCCCTTGAATGCAGAGATGAACCGGCCCTTGAACAAGGTGTGGTTTACACGTGTTTGCCCCCTCGATAGTATCCCTCCGATTCCTCATCAGCCCTCTGTCTGTGGGTCCTGAATGCAGGGGTTGGTTGAGTCCTCGAACACTGATGTGGTGTAGACAGAAAACCTGAGGATAGGGCCGGGAAGGTAGAGCAAGGGCCAGTTTATACATTTTGCATGCAGGAGAAATGGGCTTTATCCCCCACACCCCTTTGAAAATGATGCCAGGGGTAGCTAGAGGTGAGGGGTGCAGGTGAGGGCGCTCTCTCTGCCTACCTGCCACCCCACCCTCTGCCTAGGGCCCTGTTCACACACTTCTGGGTGGATCTGGACGATCGATCGAGTCGGGGCACAGAAGCCAGTTCTGAATGGCTCCCCAGGCATGATGAGCTCGTGGGACAGGCTCGAGTGCCCTAGAGTGAGGGGTGAGGCGGTTCGTTTTACAGATGGGGAGACTGAGGCCCATGGAAGGTGGTTGGTCTTCGAAACCACAGACAGTCTCAGCCCCACAGGCACCCTGCCCTCCCTGTCCCATACACCCCTCCTCTGGCAGCTCTGAAGTCTTGGTGGGGGTGGGGGCCTCTGTGCAGAGGGGAACAGGAGCTTCTGGAGTAAATGGGGGTGTCTGGCTGTGGGGTTCCTGCCCACCAGGTGACTCTCACTCCCCAGGATGCCCCATTAAACAGGCAGAGCCCCACAGCCCCCTTCCTGAGGAACAATGGTGAATGAGGTGCTAAGGACGTGAAGGCCCCCCTCTCCCCAGGCCTGCAATTAGCAGAGGGTCTGCAGGAGGAGTTAGGTGAGGGCTGGGGACCAGATGGCCCTGAGGCTCATCCTGGCAGGTCCCCCCTGCCGTGCACACCCTGCTCAGGACCCTCATTAGTGCATGGACTTTCTACTCACCTGCTCTGCTAGCAAGCAGAAGGCCTGCAGCCCAGGCTGCCCTCCTGGCTGGCTTCAAGTCCAGACTTTAGTCTCTGTCCCGCCCCCACCCTGCCACCCCCAAATGCACTGTTGCACTGTCCTCCCATTGTTCATAGATTTGCTCAAGCGGGCCCAGTAACGGCTCCATTTTGAGACTTGTTGTTACTGCGTTTGGCATATCGAATACGTCAAGGGTAGCTTGCCAGGCTTTGTCGTGCGGGCGAGATACTCTCGGTAGCTTGCCGGGCTCTCCGAGAGGGGCGGAGGACTCGAACCCAGCTCGGCCAGGCCAGCTGCGGCTATGTGCAAGGCAAACGCCCTACCACTGTGCTACCGCTAATTGCCATCTTCTGAGTACCAGCAACTTTGTTTGGAGGGGGGTGGTCGAGGGTCATTCTACCCAGTTCTCTTAGCGAATTCTCTCCCCTTCCCTCGAGGAGAGGGTTTGTTGGGTTTGGGGTTGATGTTGCTTTGGGGGCCATGCCCAGCCATGCTCAGCAGTGCTAACTCCTGGCTCTGTGCTCAGGGGTCACTCCTGGCACGGGATCAGGGGATCGTATGGGGTGCCGGGGGTTGAACCCAGGTTGGCTGTGTGCAAGGCAAGTGCCTTTTCCACCGTCCTGTCTCTCCAGCCCTTATCTGTATCCACTTGGCTGTCTTTACCTGCCCGTGTGCTTTGCTGGCGCGTGCGTGCGTGCGTGTGTGTGTGTGTGTGTGTGTGTGTGTGTGAACACCCTCCAAACCCTCCATCTATCTTCCCTTGCATGTGTGTATATTGCTCTCTGTCATCTCCCTGCCTGTCTCTGCTTCCCTACCTCCCTGCGTCTGTCCTGACTTCACAACTCTCTCTGACCCGTGCATCTCTCTGAGTATCATCTCTCCACCTTTCCTCTATTATCCATCCATCCGTCTGTCTGTCTGTCTGTCCACTCCTCCCTCCGTCCCTGACCTGTCCACCCACCCACCACACCGGTGTGGGTATCTCTTTCCAAGGCCTGGAGAAGCACCCTGGGAAATAACCAGAAACAACACAAAACATAAGATAAGAGGACACCATTTGCAGGACTTGTGCTTTTCTTCATTGTCTTTGACAACTGTCTAATCAGGTGTCACGGCCCCTAAACTGTTCGGACTCTCAAGCCGGACCCCGAAGCCCAGAGAGCTGTTGGCTCACGTTGGCTCAGGCACGACCTGCGCTTTGATTGCAGTTTATTTCTTGTGTTTAGTTCTTGGGTCACACGTGGTGGTGCTTGGCCGTAACTCCTGGCTCTGTGCTCAAGGGTCATTCTGGGCAGTGCCCGGGGACCCGGTGCGATGCCAGAGATGGAGCGGGGTCAGCCGCGGGCAGGACCCCCGTACTACCTCTCAGCCCCCTGGATCTGATCTTTAAAGAAACCAACTCATTTTGCCACTTGTCATCAAACAGTTTCTTGGGCTGCTGGTGCCAGCAGGTGTTCTGTGTTGCGAGGAGACAGAGGGCAACCGGACCGCCCGTCCGCAGTTGCCAGCAGCACAGAAGAGATGAAGAAGGAGAGTCAGGGAGCGCTTCCTGGAGGAGGAGGCAGAATGGGAAGGGGTGTTTATGGAGGGGAGGCAGGGAAAGCCTTCTAAGGGAAGCAACAGCATCTGCCAACACCTCATCTCCCCTCTCCCCAAATAGAAACAGGTTTAGTGGGGGGTGTTGCAGGGGGCTGTGTGGATTTAAGATTTCAACCCAGGTTTATTTTGCTGGAGACCAGCAGGATTTGTAGCAAGTGTCTGGGACAAAGCTCGTTCACCTCCACACCCTTGGAGGACAGACCTCCCCCCATCCCACCCCCCCAAGTCGCTTCCACTTCCTTCCCTCCATTCACCCACCTGCATACCAAGGAGGGCTGGGGGGACCGGCAGGAGGGGGAGCAGCTAATTCAGGAGTCAAGGGCTTGGCTTTTGTCTCCCTGGCAATCCCAGGCTGGCCTCTGACCTCAGCGGGAGGCAATTAGTGTTGGGTTTGAACTTCTGCCTCCCCGGGGCTGAGTCAAAGCCTTTGTGTTCGGCTACAAGTCATTGAGGTAAAAGGGTTTATTTAAGCAAACGGAGGAACCTGGGCCCCTTGGTGAATGGGCCCACCACAGCCGCTCTCTTTGGCTCTCTTTGTCTGCTCCTGCTTCGGCTTCCCTCTCTCCTCCACCCCTTCCCTGCAGCCCTGGCAAGTCCCTTCACGACATTCCAAGTCGCAGGGCAGGCACAGGGGTGCCCCCATCCCATGGCGGGGGCTCAGTGCCCAGCAACAGACTCATGAACAGATAAATTAGGACGCGATCAGCGCTGTGGTAAGGGCCAAAGAACTCAACAAGTGTAGACAGGGGCTGGAGCGATAGCACAGCGGGGAGGGCGTTTGCCTTGCATGCGGCTGACCCGGGTTCGATTCCCAGCATCCCATAGGGTCCCCCCCCAAGCACCGCCAGGAGTCATTCCTGAGTGCATGAGCCAGGAGGAACCCCTGTGCACCGCCGGGTGTGACCCAAAAAGCAAAAAAAAAAAAAAACAAAAATAAAAACAAGTGTAGACAAAGGCGGGTGCGGGTGCCCTTGGAGGGAGCCCCATGGCAGAGAGAGGTGACTTCAGTCCTTGGCTGGGCACAGAGCTTTGAGCTCCCGCCTGTCTTTCTGCAGGTGTGTGAAGCCCCAGAGGGCACTCCGGAACCTGGAAGCACGTTTCCAGGAAGCGGGCGAACCTCTCAGTAGAGAACACAGACTTGATTAAGTTCCGCTGTGCTTGGGCCCTGCTCTCAGCCTCAATGCTTTGAGGCTCGTGGCAAGGACCGCGCTCCCCGGCTCCGGCAGGGCCACGTGACCGGCCCAGCCTATCAGCGAGGTGGGGGGTGGGACACCGCTGGGCCACGTGACCGGCCCAGCCTATCAGCGAGGCGGGGTGGGACACCGTGGGAGCTTTTCTTGGGACGTTCCCCAGACTCCGCCGGTGCAGCCTTGACCCTTTGGCGGAGTCTGGCGAGGAGACGGCGATGCCAGGAGCAGTGGCAGCCACTTTACAACCGTGAAAACTCGCGGCGGTGCTGCAGACGGCGGAGCCGAGGGTTTTGGAAGACGCGAGGCCTCTCCTGCGGGTAACAGGGTGCAGCTTCAGCCGGGCTCACCCCTGGGTGCCTCGCTGGGTGCTGAAGAGGAAGCAGAAGCGTTTGCTTGTTTGTGTGGGGCCACACCTGATCGCATTCCTGGTGGTACCTGGGGGACCTGCTGCGGGAGAGGGGACCGAGCCTGGGTCAGCGCTGAGATGGACTCGCAGCTGGGCCTTCAGCCCTGCCCCATCGCTGGGGCCCAAGGAGGCAAGATTTGCGCCTGAGCTGCAGGGGAAGGACTGGGGGACAGTTTGGGAGGGCAGGGACTCCGGTGGCCCCCGGTGGCCCTCCCCTTCCTCACTCAGGCCGGGAGGAACCCGGGCAGGGCTGCTGGGGCTGCGGCTCTCCCACAGGTGGGAACCTTTATTGAGGACACTTGGGTCTGTCTGGGCCGGAGCAGCCTGGGGCGAAGCAGCCCTGTGTCCCAGCGGGTGGTCAGCTGTGTGGCCCGGGCCAGTGCAGGCTCTGAGCCGTGCTGGCTGACCTCCCAGGCACACAGACCGGTGGTGTTCAATCTGTCTACACCGCACACCGGTTGGAGGTTGAAGTCTGCGGGTTTAGACAGCTCAGGACTGACTTTGCTTGGGTGGTGCCAGCAGTGCTTGCCTGGGGCCCCTGTCAGTTATGCTCAGCGGCTGGGGGCGCCTGATGGGTCTTCAGAGCTTGTCCCTGCTGGACTGGGGGTTACAGAGCCCCGCTTGGCTTGCTGGGGCATGGGCGCAGGGGGTCTGTTCTGTGCAGGGGTGGAGGCGCAGGAATCCCCCTGCCTTGGTGTCTTTGTTTTGTTTTAGGATTTATTTGGGGTGGGGGGCGGGGGTGTCACACCCGGCAATGCTCAGGGTTACTCCTGGCTCTGTGCTCAGGAATCACTCCCGCTCTCTGCTCCAGAGTCAGGAGGCGCCTTGGTCATCAGGGGCCCCTGGGTGGGCCTTGGCAGCCACGCACCCCGCAGCCCACGGCCCTGACCTGCACCAGCGAGCGAGGTGTCGGATGGTGCCAGTGCGGGCCAGTGAGTCTGGACACGGGAAGCGCAGGGCGCTGAGCTGGGCACCTCAGCACGGCGCAGAGACCTTGAGGGACGGAGGGGCCCTTGCCCATCCAGAAGGCATAAAAGTGAAAGCCTGGAGCGAGGGACCCCGAGACAGCCCAGCATGAGGGGGGAGGGGCCATGTCCCACTTCTCAGCGGTCCCCCACCCCGCCCCTGCCCACAGTTTGAGTATCTTCCCACGCTGATCCCTCTGCTGCTCTGCCACTGTTCCTCTCTAGCTCACCACCACCCCCCACCCCCATGTCTCAGCATAAAGCCCGTGCCCCTGGCATTCTGCTGCTTGTAACTTAGAAAGCATTCTGACTTAAGTCTTTCTTTCTAGATTGCGCTTTTGGGTTTCAGGGCCACACCCATGCTCGGGGGAGGGGGTCACTGCAGGCGCTGAGTGGGGGCTGGGGCTGAACCCCCAGACTGGCCTTCCGACGGGCGCTTTGCCCAGCCGTGATGCAGTTCTGTCCCTGTGTGCACACTTGGGGGAAGGGCGAGTATACAGGAGCGACTCCTGGCTGATTGCTCTGCAGGGCCGGGCACTCCTGGGGGCCTCGGGGAGGGGACCCAGGCCTCCCTTGCTAAGCAGGGCCTTAGACGGTGGGTGTGAGGAATGCAGGGTTGGAGAAAGGTGAGCCAGGCAGGGGTGTGGTGAAAAGAGTCGGGCCTTCAGAGCCAGTTCTCTTGCACCCGGAGCTTCCGCGGGTCCTTTTTTGGCAGGTTCCAGCCCGGATGAAAAAGTCACGGAATTCAACCAACCTGGTTATAAGCTATTTTTGGTGGAACTGTCGTGCACGCATGCGCACTCTGTGTGTGTGTGTGTGTGTGTGTGATATGTGTGCGCTGGGATTCTTGGCACGGCCTCTGTTTGTATCAGCTGTCCGCAAATCAGAGGCGCCATCCACGTTTGTCATAATTCATTACATTAATTAACCATGTTTGAGAACTGGGCGCGGGCCAGTGGGGAGGCGGGGGCGAGGGCTTGCATTGTTGTGTCTGAGCGTCCGGGTCAGAATTTCCACAGTTTGATGGGCTGCCATCGGCTGCACATGTGTCCCCTGACACGCGGACCTTGATGAAATCATGTTTACATTTTCGAATATTCTCTACAGATGATGCCCGTGGCCGGCCGCCAGGGCACAGAGCTTTGCAGAACTTGGCTCTGGAGGGCCCGTGCTGTACCCAAAAGCGTGTGGAATTACCCTGACGTCTAATACCAGACTGGGCACCCGGGGCCGGCCTGGCCCGCTCTGGCCTGCTCCTGGGCCTGGGGCTGGCGTCCTGGCCGGGGCATCCTTCTGCAGGACAGTCTGTGCCTGGCTGGTAGGGGGTGGGGGTGGGGGCAGCCTCTCTCATGTCCCCTGTTTCTGTGAGGTGTCACTTCCTGCCCAGCTGCCAGGCTCGGGAACTGGAGGTCACTGCACGCGGCTGGTCTGTCGAGGCAGGGGGTGAGTTCCCTTCCTGCCACTGCTCAGCTCCCCGCCTTCCTCCACCCCCTCTCTCTGGGCTCAGCCCAGCCCCCCGGCCCCCTCCTGCACCTCTTCTTGCAGGCTCGCTCGGAGAGACCATTGGCCAAGGCCAGAAGGGGTCAAGCCCCTCGCTGAAGTGCTTTCACAATGATCTGGGGACTCGAATGCGCACCCTCAGCCCACACTCTGCCACCACTCTGCTTTCCCTCCAAGTTGCTTTGGAGGAAATTTCTCTCTCTCTCTCTGTCTCCCTCTCTCTCTCTCCCTCTCCCTCTCTCTCTGTCTCTCTGTCTCCCTCTCTCTCTCTCTCTCTCTCTCTCTGTCTCCCTCTCCCTCTCTCTGTCTCCCTCTCCCTCTCTGTCTCCCTCTCTCTCTCTCTCTCCCTCCCTCTCTCTGTCTCCCTCTCTCTGTCTCCCTCTCTCTCTGTCTCCCTCTCTCTGTCTCCCTCTCTCTCTCTCTCCCTCTCTCTCTCCCTCTGTCTCCCTCTCTCTCTCTGTCTCCCTCTCTCTGTCTCCCTCTCTCTCTCTCTCCCTCTCTCTCTGTCTCCCTCTCTCTCTCTGTCTCCCTCTCTCTCTCTCCCTCTCTCTCTGTCTCTCTGTCTCCCTCTCTCTCTCTGTCTCCCTCTCTCTCTCTCTGTCTCCCTCTCTCTCTCTGTCTCCCTCTCTCTCTGTCTCCCTCTCTCTCTGTCTCCCTCTCTCTCTCTGTCTCCCTCTCTTTCTCCCTCTGTCTCTCTGTCTCTCTTCCCCTCTCTCTGTCTCTGTCTCCCTCTCTTTCTCCCTTTGTCTCTCTGTCTCTCTCCCTCTCTATCTGTCTCCCCCTCTCTCTGTCTCCCTCTCTCTCTCTCCCTCTCTCTCTCTCTGTCTCCCTCTCCCTCTCCCCCTCCCTCTGTCTCGCCCTCTCTCTGCCTCCCTCTCTCTCCCCCTCTCTCTGTCTCTGTCTCCCTCTCTTTCTCCCTTTGTCTCTCTGTCTCTCTCCCTCTCTCTATCTGTCTCCCCCTCTCTCTGTCTCTCTGTCGCCCTCTCCCCCTCCCTCTGTCTCGCCCTCTCTCTGCCTCCCTCTCTCTCTCCCTCTCTCTGTCTCTCTCTCTCTATCTTAAAAAAATTTTTAATAGTTTAAACCTCTGTTTTTTTTTAAGTTTAAAATATTGAGGGGCTGGAGCAATAGCACAGCTGGTAGAGAGCATTTGCCTTGCACGTGGCCGACCCAGGTTCGATTCCCAGCATCCCATATGGTCCCCTGAGCACCGCCAGGGGTAATTCCTGAGCGCAGAGCCAGGAGGAACCCCTGTGCATCGCTGGGTGTGACCCAAAAAGCAAAAAAAGTTTAAAATATTGAACCACAGTGAATTACAAAGTTCTTCCTGATTGGGTTTCAGGCATACAATGTTCTGATACCCATCCCGTCACCAGCGTCCCCTTCCTTTCCCCCACCAGTGTCCCTGGCTGGTCTCACGCACGTAGCTTTCCCTCTTCTCAGCACCCGGTCCTGGTCCAGAGTGACCACCTCCCTCCGTCCCTGTCACAGTGGCCCTTTCCCTGTCCCCCACCCCCCGCACTGCCGAGCTTCCCACCAGTTCTGCTCTTGGTTTCTATTCCCTTTGGCTTTGCTTCCTCCCCTACTAGGCTTCCTGTCCGCCGATGAGTGAGATCATTCCGTCTGTCCCTCTCCATCTGACTCATTTCACTCAGCCTGAGCCTCTCCAGACCATCCACAGAGCAGCTAATAGCATGACTTCATCTTTCCTCACGGCCGAGTAGTATTCCACTGTGTATCTGTACCAAAGCTTCTTCGTCCAGTCATCTGTTCTCGGGCACTTGGGTTGTTTCTAGATTTGGCTGTTCCAAGTAGCTGCAATGAACATAGGTGTGCAGATGGCTTTTTCGGGTTTATTTATTGTTGCTTTGGGGCCCTTGGGGTATATTTCTGGAAGTGGAATTGCTGGATCCTATGGAAGTTCAATTCCTAGTTTTTTTGAGGAATGTCCATATTGTTTTCCCGAAAGGCTGGACCAGTCAACAATTCTATTGGTGATCTCACCAGGGAAAAATGAGGGTCCCCTCCCTTCATATTGTTGCTCACACTGGTGGCAGTTCTTCTCATGAGTGTCAGTCTCTGTGTTTTTTGTTTGTTTTTTGTTTGGTTGTTTTTGTTGTTGTTTTATTTTTTTTGGGGGGGGGAGGGTCACGCCCAGCAATGCACAGGGGTTCCTCCTGGCTCTGCACTCAGGAATTACTCCTGGCAGTACTCAGGGAACCATATGGGATGCTGGGCATAGAACCCTGGGTTGGCCGTGTGCAAGGCAAACGCCCTCCCTGCTGTGCTATCGCTCCAGCCCCAAATGCCAGTCTCTGTGGTGTGATGAGGTACCCCCTTGGTGCTGTTTGAGTTCGCATTTCCCTGGTGATTAGTGATAGACAGCATGCCTACATATGCCTCTTGGCCATTGTATTTTTTTTTTTTTGAGGAATTTTCTATTTGTCTCTTCTCCCATTTTGGGACAGGGTTGGGTGTTTTTCTTTTCTTTTCTTGTAGAGTTCTAACAGTGATTTATCGCTATCTTGAGTATAAATTATTTGCCCATCACTCAGCCTCGATTGGATTTCTCCCAGACTGTGGGTTGGCTTTGTGTTCTGGTCATCACTTCCTTTGAGGTGCAGAGACTTCTTGCCGCAGTCCCATTTGTTTATCTTGGCGTCCACTTGCCTGGTCAGTGGTGATTCAGCCTTCAGATGCCCCTAGCTTCAGTGTCACGGGGAGTCCTGCCCCTGTTTTCCCTCTGTGTATGCAGGTCTGCTATCAGGGTCTTTACTTCATTTCAGTCTGACCTCGATGCATAGTGTTAGAAAGAGATCTGAGTTCTCTTTTTTTTTTTTTTTTGCACATGGCCAACGAGTTTTCCCAGCACCACTTGTTGAAGAGTTTTTCCTTGATCCACTTCATGATTTTTTTTTAAATTTTTAATAGTGAGACATCATGAGGTGCAGTTGCAGACTTATACATTTTTGTGCTTGGGTTTCAATTATACAATGATCAAGTACCCATCCCTCCACCAGTGCCCATTCTCCACCACCATGGATCCCAGTATCCCTTCCACCTCCCATCCCCCCCATCCCACCCTGCCTCTGTGGCAGGGCATTCCCTTTTGTTCTCTCTCTCTTATTGGGTGTTGTGGTTTGCAAAAGAGGCAATGGGTGACAATCATGTTTAGTGTATAGTCTACTTTCAGCATGCTTCTTCCATCCTGGGAGGATCTCCCAACACCTTTATTTGGTGCTCCCTTCTCTATCTGAGCTCCCTTTTCCCCCGGCATGTGTGGTTGGCCTCCAAGCCATGGAGTAAAATTCCTGGTACTAATCTCGGCCATTCTTGGGTGTTAGTCTCCTATTTTGTTACTCTGTGTTCCCCAGATGAATGCAATTTTTCTATGTCTATCCCTTTCTTGAACTTCACGATTTTTGCTCCTTTACTGAAGGTTGACATGACCGAATATCTCAGGGAGTGTCTCCAATTTCCAGTTCTGTTCCACTGATCTGAGGGTCTGTCTTTATCCCACGCTGTTTCCATCACTGCTGCTTTGTAAAACAGTTTGAAGTTGGGGAAAGTGATCCTTTTTCAGAGGGTCCTTTGCCTGAGGGTAACAGTAGGTGTTTGGGGGTGGGGGTGGGGTCCTAGTTTCTCTTTTATGTCACCAAACACGCTGGCTCTGGACTCATCAAAGTGTCTCTTCTGCATGTCCAATGAGGGGGTCAGTTAATTTTTTTCTCCAATGGAGATGTTGGACATTCTTGCCCTGTGCTCAGTAACTTAGTGTGAAGACCCAGGTCCCGGGTGCTCAGACACTAGGGCTGTGGAGGACCCCCTTGAAGCGACTGGATTGTGCCTTCCCTTAAGCTGGACACCCCCAAATCTTCCATGGTTTGAGGCCACTGAGAGTCTTAGGCTAGAATGAAGTTTTTCACGACTTCCAGGTTGTCACGCGGGAGCACCAGGTAATACCTAGGGTTGCACCGAGACCCCGATCACCTGCTGGTGGGCTTTTGCATCAGTGCTTGGTATTCTCCCACCTCTCCGTTCCCGGCAGCCCATCTGGCCCCGCTTCCTCTGGGGAGTCTCCTTCCCCCAGCGGGTTCTCCTCCACCCAACCCGGCTAGAGTGGGACGGGACGGTTCCGGCCAGCCGCATCCGGGCAGGGGGAGCTCGGGGATGCGCGGCTGGCAGCCAGCAGTGTTCCCACAGCGGCGCCAAGGAAACGGGCCTCCTGCAACCCGACGGCTCCTGAATGACTGCCGGTGCTGTGGCAAAGCCAGGCTGACTCCTGAGCGCCACGGGGCCCGCGGGCCCGGCTCGCACACCCACGTCTTGTTTCCTTTCCCAAAGCCACACTGACTGAGAGCGCTTTATGGGGTTCAGCTGGGCAGCCCCTGAGGCTCTGCAAGGTCTCCCCCACCATTCAGTGTGGCCCTTGACTCAGTTTACCCTTCTCCCCAGACCGTGTCCCAGCCTGTCTCCTCCTGGCTTGTTTGCTGCTCTGTCTTCCAGACTCAAAGCCCCATTTCCTCCCCTCGGACTGATGGCACCTTGCGGGAACCCCACCCCCTGCTGTCCACGCGGCTGCACTCCCGTCTTTAGGGACGTGGCGTGGGTTTCTGGGTACCCCTGATCTGGAGAGCAGCAAGCTCTCGCAGCAGGCTTCCGAGTCCTTTTGAGGGGTGCCCCCAAGTGGTGCTCGGGGGACCCAGGGTGCCCCTCGTGGTCACCGTCTGGTGCCAAGGACCCATCCTCAGGCCACATCCAGGGATCGAGAGCCCCCACAGGGCCCCAGAGCCTCCACAGGGCCCCGTGCCTCTGCCCTGGCCGTAAGGTCCGTCTCTCAGGCCCACACTCCTCATGGCCCCCCGGGAACTGCAGTTTATTTGCCGAGTATGGGCAGATGCCCCAAGAGGCGGCCTGGCCAGAGCTGACCAGAGTATGGGCTCGGGCTCGTTGGAATCCTTGAGTCCTCCCTCCTGTTGGGGTCCCTCTGGGCAAGCCCAGGAGCCCTGGGAGGAGCCAAACTCTGACCTGCTGAGTGGAGCCGCTGGACGTGGCTGGGTGCCGCTGTCTATACCCACTTGGCACGTGGCTGCAGGCTCCGTCTACACCCACTCAGTAGAGCCTGTGGTGCCCCGTGGATGTGGAATTCAGAGAGTCCCCCGTGGACCCCAGATTGTTCTGCCGCCCTTGGCGGGGAGTACTGCACCACGGGCCCTGGGGTCGCAGTCCCTGGGCTTCTGAGTGGCTGGAGGGCGGCCAGCCAGGCCGCTTCCCAGACCCTCTCTCTCCCTCTGCTGAAGCCCGCTCAGTGCGTCTGCAGCGGGCCTCACAGGGGCACGGTCTCTGTCGAAGGGGGCTGGTGACCCAGAGCACAGGAGATGGGGTGCTGTGGGGTGCAGGAGATGGGGGGCCCTCGGTGTCCCTGGGCTGGCCGGCACTGGGGCTCCGGGGAAGGACAGGTCTGCCTCCGGCCGCAGACCCTGGCCCCTGGGGGAGAGCCGGGGAGTCCCAGGGGCTGTGCTTGGGGGGGATGAGCCTCGAGTCTCTGGTCCAAGCACTGTGCTCGGGAGCTTCCGGGTTCCAGGCCCATGTGCTCCCCTCCAGCCCCTGGGGGCTGAATCCTCCCTCCCCTCCTGCCCGTTTGTCCCCCTCCAGCCCCTGAGGCCATCAGAGTGGGAACCCTGTCCTGTGCTAATGTGACTGTCTTCTCCATGGGGCCAAGGCGGCAGCGAATGAATGAACGAATGAGCCAGTGTGGGAGGGGACGAGAGGCCACGAAAACCTGGACCTGGGAACGAGGGCATAAGCAGGGAGGGGTGAGCTGGGTCGGGGGTCCTGGGGGAGGCCCTGGGGTGGAAGGAGGCTGGGGGCTCCCCCACTGGGCACCCCAGCCCCGGGTGTTCCTGGCAGGGTTTTCTCGGAGCTGTTGCTCTTGGCCGTGGCCCGGCCCCTCCTCCCCTTCCCTGCCCAGAGTCCCCCCGTAAAACGTTCAAAGTATTTTCTGACTCCACAAAGCAAACCAAGGCCAGGGCAGCCTTGGCCCTGCCCGGGGTGGGCGGGGGCCCTTTCCCGGGTGCAGCACTGGGGAGACCCCCTCATTTTGCTTCCAGGAGGTGGGGTTCCTGCTGCAAGAGGAAGCTCAGGGTACCCCACAGCACCTACCGTACACAGGGAGAAGCCCACGGGGCTCCTGGCAGAGAGCAGAGGTCGGGAACCCCACACGAGGGCTCCGAGAGGGACCTGGCGTGTTGGGGGCAGGCAGAGTCCTCAGCATGGAGGACCCCCACCCCTGGCAGGGACCTTCATCATCCCTGTACAGCCCTGGAAACTTGGGGGGCACCGCCAGGACCTGCCCCCACACTGTTGGTCTCTCTGCCCCCAGTGGACACTGCTGTGCCAAGTCCTGTCTCCCTGCGGCCAGAGCTGCGGGGGGGCCGGGGGGCGCGGCTTGCAGCCTGTGAACCTCCCACAGGCCCCCGGAAAGGGTCACTGCACAGTCCTGCCCTCCACGCCCTCCACTGCTGGCCCCAGCCGGCCCCTCGGGCCCCGCCGCAGAACAGACACTCGCCCCCTTGCCAAGCACGGAGTGGAGGGAAGGGCTGCAGGATGGCCAGGAATCCGGACCGGGAACCGGATCAAGAGTTGATGGGATGGGGACGGGGTGACCTGGAGGTCACAGGGCATAAGGGAGCCCCCGTGTCCTGCAGCTGCCGTCCTGGGAAGGGATACAGGCTCACCCCGCCATGCCTGCTGGTTTTTAGGGGGCCTCTTTTGGGGGGGCCCTGGCATCCCAGCCAGCTCTGTGCTCACGGCCTCTCGCCCAGTACGGCTCCCTCACCCACCTCCTCTGGAAAGGTGCAGAGGGTCCCCCACTGGCCATGGAGAAGCGCTGTGAGCGGGGACCCTCATGTCCAGCCAGAACCTTTCTCTGCTGGTCCCCCATCTGCCGCCTGCGGGCCCCTCCGGGGGGTCCCAGCCCCACAGAGGCAGCCCAGGGCCCTGGCTGGGCTTTTACCCGCCTCCTGGGATGGGCAACGGAGGGTGCATTCCAACCCCACCTGCACTCCTGTGCCTCAGTTTCCCCATCTGAAAGGGAGTCCACTAGGAGAACCTGATGCCAGAGAGCGTGGACACACTAGTCACCGGAATTTGATTCAGACCATGGGGCTGGGGGGTGGCGGCACTCCTGCCCACCTCTGCTACCCTGACCCGTGAGTCCCAAGCTGGGAGCACTCTGGCCTCTCCCCTCCCTGGGCCTCAGTTTCCCCACCTGGGGAGCTCCCAGGCCCCACAGCAGGGAGGTACAGGGTGGGTGATCAGTGAGGGGACCGTCGGCTTGGGGGGCCACCCTGCTTTGTGTGGGTGTGGATGTGGGGCATGGTCGTGTGCCAGGGTGGGGGGGTCCGGGACACACCCAGGAGCCCCCGCAGGCCCAAAGGCTGCGTCACTCCCACCCTCCCAGAGCCCCTGGACGCACAGGCTGGGCCGGGCTCCAGGGCTGGACACTGCACTATCCTCCCGCAGCGAGGCCGGACCGCTGGCCATGCGTGGGGTGCTGGACCCCCGAGTGGTCACCAGCCTGGCCAGTGGGGACTCGGCTGGAGCAGCCCACAGACCAGTGTCCGGCCCAGGGTGCGGCGGCATGGCCAGACCCTTCTCATGTCGAGAAGCTCAAGGAGGGATCGAGCCATAGGACACAGCAGGGAGGGCACTGGCCTTGCGACTATCTGGCCCATGAGCACCGAACCAGGAGTAACCCATGAGCACTGCCGAGTATAACCCAAAGAAACCCGACCCAGAGAAAGGATCAAGATGACCAACTGTCCACCTTCATTAATCCCCCCCAGCCGGACCAGGGGCCAAGAAGCCTCTGCATGTGGGTCTCTGCCTCTGAAGGGACCCACACCCCCAACCACACACACGCCCCGGCAGAACAGACCTGGGGATGGATGGCCCAGGACTCAGGGAGGGCTGCAGGCAGGGAAATGACTCACCCTGGGTTCCCCCCTGCATGAGGGCATCGGGGCCAGCATCTGGGGCCACCATGGTGACTCACAGCTCAGGACAGGGGGGGTCGCTGACTTGGGCTGGAAGCACAAAGGAGCCAGGACTTTAGTGCTCAGAGACCACCAAGTGGGGGGCGGGGAACAGCCCTAAACTAACCCGCGGGACTGAGGGCTGCATCCGGGCAAAGTGTGTGTTTTGCCCAGTCCTGGGTTCGAGTCCCAATGCTGAATCCTTGGCATCATGGGGGCAGCCCTGGTGACCCCCACCTGCTCCGGGCCCAGGTAGCCCTGACCAGCACAAGGCTGCTTTATGGGCCAGTGACCACCCAGAGGGCCCCCCCCCACCCCTGGCGCCACGGGAGAAGCTGCAAGAAACAGCCGGACCCCCAGGACAGCAGGTGAGACGCACGCCTCGCACGCCCCCACCCAGTTTGCTCCCTGGCACCCCAGAAGGTCCCCCAAGCCTTCCCAAGAGAGCCTTGAGCACAGAGCTGGGAGTAGCCCTGAGCACTGTCGGCTGTGGTCAGAACAGCATTCTGCAGGGGGCTTGGAGAGCACCCCGTGCCCTGACGGTCTTATACGAGTCCAACTGTACAGACAGGGAAACCGAGGCTGGGGTGGCTTGCTCCTAGGCCAGTGCCCAGGTGTGAGGGTTTCCATGCTCCAGAGCCTTTTTGCTGCAGAGGGACCGTCTGGTAATGCCAGTGCCTTGGCACCCCCCCATACCGGAAACTAGGGGTGGGGAAGAGAAAAAGTGGTGGGGGCAGGGGCGGGCGGGGTGCCCCCACTTCAGTGGGAAGAGCCACAGGGGGAACCTCAGAGGAGTCAAGGTTCCCCGGGACCCTCACTGCTCGCCTTGCCTGTGCTGTGCTGACTAGGTTTAGTCCTGACTGGGGGTACCCCAGCTTCCAGAAACCGCAGCCAGGGGACTCTGGGGGGCTAGAACTCCGGGCCCCCCTAATTGCCCCGTCACTCCCACTGGGAAGACCCTGAGCCTTCCAGGATCGGGGAGGTCCCAACACAGGGGGAGGGGGAGGGGAATGGGGGTGGGGTCCCATGGCAGGAAATTGGGATTGGAGTTGGGGGTCCTATACAGGAGTAAGGGTGATTGGGGGGTCTAGGAAGAGTTGGGGGACAGTTGGCAATGGACAGGGGGTCCTAGGACAGGAATTGGGCATTGAGGGATCTCAGGGCAGGAGTTGTGGATGCTGCGGGGCTCTCAAAGCAGGAGTTGGTTGTTGGGGGGTCTCAGGCAGGAGTCAGGTTTTGGGGAGGTCTCAGGGCAGAGTCTGGGGTGGTTGGGAGGTATCTGGCAGGAATCAGGGGTGTTAGGGGGTCCTCAGGGCAGGAATTTGGGGGTTGGGGGTCTCAGGGCAGGAGTTGGGGGTGGTTGGGGGTCTCAGGGCAGGAGTCGGGGGTGGTTGGGAGGGTCTCAGGCAGGAGTCAGGTGTGGGGGTCTCAGGGCAGGTTCGGGAACTGTAGGAGGTCTCAGGTCAGGAGTCAGGGGTGTTGGGGGTCTCAGGACAAGAGTTGGGGGTTGGGGAGTCTCAGGGCAGGAGTTAGGATGTGGGGGGTCTCAGAAAGGAGTGGGGGTGTGAGGGGTCTCAGGGCAGGAGTCAGGAGTGGTTGGGGGTCTCAGGAAAGGTTCAAGGGCTGTACAGGGTCTCAGGTCAGGAGTCGGGGGTGGTCGGGGGGGTCTCAGGGCAGGTTCGGGAGCTGTAGGAGGTCTCAGGTCAGGAGTCAGGGGTGTTGGGGGTCTCAGGACAAGAGTTGGGGGTTGGGGAGTCTCAGGGCAGGAGTTAGGGTGTGGGGGGGCCTCAGGGCAGGAGTTGGGGGTGTGAGGGGTCTCAGAGCAGGAGTTGAGGGTGGTTGGGGGTCTCAGGGCAGGAATTGGGGGGTCTCTACAGGATTCAGGGGGAGTAGGGGGTCTCAGGGCAGGAGTCTTGGGTGTGTGGGTGGGCAAAACCAGGGCAGGAGTTGGGGTGACTGAGGGGTCTCAGAGTAGGGGTTGTTTGGAGGTCTAAGGCATGAGTTCGGGGTGTCAGCGCTAGAGTTGGGGCAGATGAAGGGCTGTGGGGGTTACACTATAGTAGGACTGAGTGACAGTGGGCTAGTTAAGGCCCCTCCCTACTGAGGAGGCTCAGAGAGGCTGAGTGAGTGCCTAGGGTCACACAGCTGTTGGTGTTCGAGGCTTTATTATGCTTCCTGTGGGTGCGAAGCTCTCTTTTTTTATTGAACTATGTTGAGGGCCTGGGTAGGTAAACTGAGTCACAGGAACTGAGATGAGTGGGTGAGATGAGTATCTTAATGCACCCACAAAATGCAGGTGCTCAGGCAAGATTATAAGATTATATATAGGACTGATTAGTAGAAAGGTTATTAATAGCGATAATAATGAAATGGCATTTTTAATGTAATATAATCTAATTTATATTGGCTCATTTAATAATTATAATCAGCAATGGATCAATGAGAAATGGAAAATTACTACTGAGGAAACTGAACGGCTATATGATCAGCAAACAGTGACAGTGATAAGAAGGGACCAGTAAAAAGAATTATTGATGGGTCATAAATGATGACAACAGTATCAACTGATAAAGATTAGACAGTAAAGTTTCACAAGTCCATTAATGATCTTTATTGATTTTGAATATTATTAATGGGTCATTGTTAATTTTTAACAGCCAGTAACAATTGAAACAATCTAAAAGAAAAGGATACCGTCAATGATAACAATTTTTTTTTTCTTTTTGAGTCACACCCGGCGATGCGCAGGGGTTACTCCTGGCTCATGCACTCAGGAATCACTCCTGGCGGTGCTCGGGGGACCACATGGGATGCTGGGAATCGAACCTGTATCGACCATCTTGGCTGCGTGCAAGGCAAACGCCCTACCCGCCGTGCTATCGCTCCAGCCCCAATGATAACAAATTTAAGGAACACTAGTCAGAAACAATGATAAGCAATAACTAATGGATGCTTAATAGCAATTAACAAGTAATAAAGGATTGTTATAAGTTACTATAACTAATACTTGCTAATATCACTGATACTCAAAGGCAACAGAAACTGAGAACTGGTCCTTAAGAGGACGCAGATTATTGGAGGGGGAACACTGGTGGAGGGTGTGATGTGGTGTTAGAATATTTATTTGCCTAAAATACATGTATTTTGGGGGGCTGGAGAGATAGCACAGTGGGTAGGGCGTTTGCCTTGCGCATGGCCGACCCGGGTTTGATTCCCAGCATCCCAAATGGTCCCCTGAGCACCGCCAGGAGTAGCTCCTCAGTGCAGAGCCAGGAGTAACCCATGTGCATTGCTGGGTGTGACCCAAAAAGACAAAAAATACATGTATTTTTTTTACCAATGTCAATATTATACATCACGGTGCCTAAAATAAAATTTTAAAACAAAAGGAT